>NC_138824.1:40747453-41947453 GCF_965183815.1 Platalea leucorodia | reverse complement strand
ATAGGTGGCAGATATGAAAACACTGCTATTCATGTCAATACATTAGCAATGAAAGGCTTGCAAAGAAGACATCAGAGTAGTGATATGCCAAGAAGGCACTTCAGTTTCAAAAAAGATGCCAAAAGAGCCATACAAGGATTAAAGACATTTTGAATAGAAACAAGTTTATTATTGAAGTATCAATTATTGCATACATCAAAACAACTAAATAAGGGTTACAGTACAAATGGTAGCATCAAAGCAAAAGATAGCTCTCATTTTGATTGAATATTACTGTGAAAGCACAGTTTAATGGAGTCTGTTTATCAGTTCCTGGGTTTATTCTATGAAGCTGCTTTATCCCCCATAGCAACAGCTGCTGAGTGTCACAAACATTTTGTGTGATGTCTTATTCAAGATGGAGAAAAAAGGTATGTGAAGAACCACGTGCCTTTGTTAAATGACAAATTGCTTGTTATTATAAGATTTGTAATATAATGTGTATGTATGTAAAAAGTATATATATGTGCATGTGTGTGTATATTTGCATATATATATTCAATACGTGTGTGTCCATGCACAAATTTTAATACAAAAATCTTGATACTTTGGAGACAGGGTGCTCACTTCAAAAAATGTACAATCTGCAAACCAGACTGGAAATGCCTTTATCAGTGTGAGTACCACGCACATAACCTATCCCTTTAATCTCAGCAGAGATGCCTGTGTGTGTGACCACACTCCAACTGAGTCAAGGCTTGGCTGAATGGCATTAAATATGCACTTGTCGTGTCATCTGTGTTAAAATATATAGGAGAGAGAATGTAGTTTTGATTTTTTTTCTTAGTCTTTGACAAGAAAAAGATAACATTACATTTAAAAGATAAATTATATTGCCAGTATAGGTTATGCTGAAAAACTTTTTCATCTAAGTCATCTTGTTAAGTACTTTTCATGTATGATATCAGCACATAGAGTCCCACAGGCAATTTTCTGTACCTATACTGCCTTTCTTCCTTTTTATATTCAGATTAGATTCTATATAATGTGATTAGATTACATTATGTGGAAAAAATACCTTCAACTAAAGTAAAATAAAATTGATATTGATCAATGAACAGGGATCTGGTAATCAATCAAAAGATAGAAAAGAATGAAGAATAACATTTGTTAAAATACATAGTTTTCAATTTCTTGGATTTTTTTTCTCCCTCCTCCCATTGTGGTTGTGCATAAATAATCCCTAGACTTTACCAAACTTTACAAGTCAAGTTCATTGATTTTCTTTTCTAAGATAGACTTATCTCTTTCACTGATCATGCTGTTTATTTTTGTGCCTGTTCCCGTGTGAATTCATGTCCTTAAATGCCAAAATAGTACCATATGCAATTACATCTGTGCTAGACACATCCATATTTCAGAGGCTAAAGTGAGTTGATGCAAATTCCCATTTAGCCCTATTCTGGTACTATTCTTAATTGATAAATTTTGTGGAAGGTAGATGTTTGTTCACTGACAGTTGTGTGTATCTATTTTTTTAATGCCCTGTTATAGGTATTATCTCAGTCACTTTACTTGTGAATATTAAGATTATTGAGCTTTTCTTTCTCCTCAGTTATAAGAGCATTTCCATATCTTTACTTTTCTTTCCAGTATCTATCTTGCCTTATCTCCCATCATAAATACCCTCATAATAGTGCCCACAAGCATCTGTTTCATTTGTATTGTTGAATTCATAGTGTCTAGAAAATATTGAGGTAAAAGAGGATAAATCCATCACAAAAGAGCCAAACAATTATTAAATCTGGCTAAAGGAGTGTTATCAAAGGGAAACAAATAGGGAGAATGCCTGTTCCATGGGCTTTGCACTAAGTTAGTGTTAGGGCTGGAATTTGAAAGTCAGACTTTTTAAGTTCACTGGTTCTAATTCTGTCTAAATTGCTGTGTGATTTGGAGCAATTCACAAGACAGCTGAGTGTTGATATTTATAAAACCAAGACAATGCTTTTCACAAGCCTATGTGGTAGTCATATCATGTTTTACCTAAATATTTAATCTACTGCAAATGCTTTGAAAGTCTACAGGAAAATTTCTATGTTTACGGAAGTTTTGGATCCTCATTTATTTACTCTAGATTTGTGGTGGTTTCTCTAATTTTGAGCTCAGAATTATCCTATTACAGAATATGAAGAGACTTTACCATATTATGCTGTACAAATATTAGGAAATATTTTAAAGTAAGGATTCAAAATTCCTACATAAGTATCCAGCACTTAGAAAATGAAAAGATTTAAATATTATTTGGGAATAGTGCATATGTTATTGTTCCTCTTTTGATGAGAAGATTGCCTTCACAAAGTGAGAGAAAGCTCAGTTTTAAGGATTTCCCATATTCCCTCACAAGCTGCAATTTTAATAATGAATAGTATTTATTTACCTTTTTATTATTTTGAAGCAACCATGATACCAATTAACTGTCTGAAAACACTAATTTTCCACAAAAATGAACCCCAAATGATATTAAGATATAATAAACATAGGCAGCTGTAATTGAACATCTTTAAAGTAGTTTGCAAAAAGAGCAGACCTTGCTCCTGGTGATATCCTTACAGCATTGCCTTATTGTTTTCAAGATAAAATCTGTTTCTTGCATTTACATTATAGTACACCAATTGCATTTAGTCTGTACAACTGTAAGATGGCTATAGTAACATTTATTAAAGTAGCTAACAAATATAAAGAAAAGATATCGCCTTCTTCAGTATGACGGTACTCCAATACTGCTATCTGGAAAACAAAAGACACTATTAATGTCTATAATAATATTATATTACTTTAAATGCAAAACTGATTTGCATTAGATGTACTTTTAAATAACAAGATGAGTATAACAAAAGCAAACAGAACAAGAAAGGTCTAAACCACTCTGGTGTTATTTAATGCCAAAAAAAAGCTGAGAACAATGAACATTTATAAATTTTCCCATGCATTTTTTCCACTGATAGATAAGTAAATGCTTTCTATATAACATATTTCCTTGTGAAAAACAACAACAATAAAAACAAAACAAAAACCCCACAACAAGTAAAGAAAGCAAAATAACTTTGACTGTGATCATTACACATATTTGAGGTCTAAAGACTATTTCCCTCCTTTTGGGTAAGATTTTTCTAGAGTTCAGAAATCTGACAATATTCTCCCTGTCTTAACTGTTACCCATTAACACCTGAATTTCCTGCCTAAGTTTAAAGTGCCTAATTACAGGACCTATATTAAAAAAAAAAAAAAACAACAACAAAAAAAAAACCAAAACGAAAGAAACCCAGTCATTCTAGTCTTCTAGTGCAATCAGTGGTGAGAGATAGGAAACTTGAGAAGCTTTGCCAATATAAAATCTGAATTACCTTCTGAAGGTATTAAGCCCTCTCCATTGACTGCTAAGAAAGCTAACATCATAATACTCCTAAACTTACTTGCTGTACATAAGCATATAAAGACAGATGGGATTAGTCTAGATCTACCTTGCCAGTGAAGTCACCACGCCAGTCTATTCCATTTTTTTTTCAAATTAATTTAATATCAGTAGTATAGAAGAATATTCAATAAAATTTGCTAGCTCTGTTGTATTGGGAGGATCAGGCCTCTCTTACAGACTGTTATTACATAGACCATAACATCCATACCAGAGCAGCTGTCTTTTTCAGTGTTCTTTTTGGAAAAAAAAAAATCAGAAACCAAAACATGTTTGCTTATGTTACCCTATTTTCACAAATGAGATTAATTATTCCTAACTCAGTCCCAAAATGCCAACTTTCATATACTGTATTTTTAATCACATTTCAACAAAAAAATTCCATCAATCTGCATTTTTTGTTTCCAAGTGTGTTTTTCCTGACTACTGTACAGTAATAATTATTCCCATCACATTGGTAGGGAACTTTGCAACACCTAAAGAGCTGAAGCATATTTACTCATGATGCTAAGCATCAGCTCTTGCATTATTAAGTCTGCATTTTAGGTGGTTGTAAACTATCTGTAGTGGGGTAGAATTGGAAAGGAAATATCACGTGTAAGATTCCTGTCCAGCAATCAACTCCGTATGCATACACCCTCAAGGAGTTCCATCAAAGTAAATGGGACCATCATGTGCTTTAATTGAAGCACCTTCTTGAGTATTCACATGGTTAAGTATAATTGTACTAAGCTCATCTACCAGATCAAGGCCAGATACTCTACCATTTAAGGGATCAAGGTCATAATGATTCTATAGACTATAGAAGACTATAGACTGTAACAGAAAAACTAAAAATCCTGTCTATTCTATATTTAGCTGCATGAAGGCAAATGAAAGGGAAAGAATGGTAATGTGCATCAAAATTGCAGCAGGTCATCCTTCTTTGGAAGAAGCTAAAAAAGTTTTCTTTTAAAAGGAGCTTTAAAAAGGTCTTCTATCTCCTTCTGATATGGGCTAAAACGTCTAGTTCAGAAATAATTTCCTGAGCAGCCTCTGGTTTTAGGATTGGCTGAACAATTTATACTTGTATCATAATCAGAAATTTGAACCTTCCTGTTCATCATCATCTGTGATTACTGGAATGTTACAATGGTAAGAATCTGCACAAACACCTGGTTAGACTTTTATTAGGAAACTGTAAACCTTCCTTTTATGTGGTCTTTGAGAAAGCAGCTTAATTGATTCCTCCTCCTTGTTGTCGTTGTTTTCAAACACACATAGCTCTGAAAAAGAATTCTGACTTTAACAGTAAAAGTAATTTTTGAGTAGACAAGGAGGAGAAAAAGAAAAAGTCTAATTCTGTGTGGGAAAAACGTAATTTTTTCTGAGGTCATGCTTCTAAAGAAATTGAATGTGTCAAGATTTTTAGTGAACGGCAAACTCAAAACCAAAAAAGAAAGGTGTACAGAAAAAATAAATTTGGTCCACAGTGACATATTTAGGAAATCAGGGGCTATTCTACAGTTCATGTACTTGGACTGAAAAGCTTAATATAATACTGGGTTTCAGTGTTTGTTTTTTCAGCCAGCTTTTTTTTTCAAGTACAGCAAATGGCAAAAGGATGAACTTCTTCCTCTGTTGAACCTTGCCAATTCCATTAACGTTAATGGTGATCTTTTGAACTTATTGATGTGATCTAGACTCAGGAACCTAAAGTGAGACAGGAAGACATATATGGACCCACAATATAAAAGAGTTAAACACTGTTTTGAAAAAATGGAGACATGAAAACCTCAGCTCCATTATCCATACAGAAATGCATTTTTAAAAAAATCACCTCTTCCTATAACTATGCATGTATGTCTGCAGATTGTAAATCAATGTAAAATAGTTGAAGTTTCTATGTTTTCATGGAATTAGTTTTAGTTAAAATTTAATTAAAGTGGTTGAATCAACTCAAACCTTCATTTATAAAAGGAAAAAAAAAATATTTACCTTGATTAAAATTGCCTTGACTTCAAGTTGGGGATAATTTTTTACGAATTACAACTTTTGTAACATACTGAATAAGGATTTCTACTAGTTCAGTTAGGCCAACAGCTGAAATTAAGCCTATTTCTGTGTATAAAAAAGAAGATTCACTTACACAATACATATTTAGATTTTTTAAAACAAATTGCACTCTAAACCCATAAAATACATCCATAATTACAGACCAGTATTCACAAAACCTTCTTGTTTCTGCCTCTTTTCTAGTTTCACTTAAGGGAGTACAGACTGTACATTAAAAAGTCTATAATAAAGAATCATGACCATAAACAAATGCACTCCTTTAAAATCTTCTTTCAACCTGGGTTCCCCTTGAATTTTTTTATTAGTTTTATTAGTTTTATTAGTTTTATGCCTGCCAAACAATTAAATGTCATTCTTTATAAATGTGATCTGCTGAAAGAATTATTCCAACCTAGTCTTATAAACAATAATACAAAAAGTTATACCTGTTCTGTAGTTTATAAGAAAGATGTTCAAAAAGACACAACTGGCCTTCATACTCTGTATAGGCATGAGATTTTTCTGATACTTCAACAGAAATGTAAAAATGGTTAAACACTAATTCATAATAAATATGTCTTCTTTTATATGTCTTGCCTTGTACTCTTATTTAATAGTCCCATTTGTACCTGAATAACTTACTTAATAAAGGTCAGGTCCCTATCATTTTGGTTTCTGTGCAAACATGTATAAAGAAATAGTTCCTTCCTAAGGAGTGTGTATTATACATGTACACAGAGTAAATTTGTGCTTCCATACAGAATGACTTGCACTGTTCAGTAAGAAAACATCAACAAAACAAAACAGAAGTCTCAGTGTGCATGTTTATCTCACTAACAAATGGAATGAAACCGAGAACAATATGGCTGCAACCTCTGCATTGAAGCCAAGATCAAATCTAAAGATGAGAACAGAGAAAACAAAGGTGCCACAGGGCAGATCCTCATGTGATGTAAACTGTAGTTTCTTTGCTGAAGTAACTAACTGAAGTATGACATTTTCCACCACCTGAGGGTCTGCACCCAGTATTTTGCAGCTTCTTAAACAGGAAGGCAAACATTGATCACTCTGGGAACAGCTCTAATTGAATGTTTCACTACTCTTGAATGTATCATCACCGCTATACAAAGCAAAACAACATTGAAGGGCCAAATACATTTCCCTTTCTTTTCATCAGGAATAGTAGATAGATTACAGTAGATGCATAGAAATACTTTGATGGGCTCTGTATGAGGTGGCCAAAACTAATGGTAAAGATTAAAGGACCTTTAACCTTTGTTCAGCAGCCTTTTTTAGTATGCGCTTATCTTCAAGCTTGTGCATTCCATTGAAATCAACAGAATACTCCTGTATTTAAAGGTGGGGAATATTGTTAGATATTATGCTAAAATGGATCTTATATAAGGACTGCATAGCTGTTACTAAAGGTTTAGACGCAACCCAGTTTTCCTCATGCACTGTTAAACAGGTAGTTAAATTTCCATGATATCATAGAACACAGCTGTTCATTTTGTGTATACCTTGTACACAGGTAGAAAGTTGAAGCAGAAAGAATAAACTGCAATTCATATTGACTGAGAAAAGAGACTCTAAGCGTCCATTTGAAGGGCAAAATGGTCCTTATTAATTTTATAGTTTCATTAAAAGCATCCACCACAGTTGCAATTTTCCTTCATTGTTGGTAACCATCATAATGTATAAACCAGAAATTTAGCATATAGAATTTTATAAATTATTATTAATTCTGCCTAAATTCTGCTGAGACCAATAGTACAAATCTCCTTAGGTACTCTTCCTTTTCTTTACCTAAAGCATACTTCTTTGGCCAGAATCATTTGCAATGGTATGGTTCAAAGAAACATATTCACAAAAACAACAGATATTTTCAGGTCAGATCGCAAAGCTGGTCTTTCACTGTTTTTTTTCATCCAGTATCCTTGATTAACATTCTATCAGTTAGTATTAATGGATATCTTTTACCAAAATTTTTCAGTCGTCTCAAGTGTTTCTTTGCATTTCAGCAACAATTAAATGATGTTGGGATTATTGTGTATGTAGATGTAGTTGTAGATATAGATGTAAATGTAGATGTATGCATGTACATATTTCTTTTCTTCAAGTCTTGTTACTCTTGACATTTAATGTGATTTCTTTTCTAGATGGGTAAGAGAGGAGGGAAAAATCAATAAGCGATTTGAAAAGAAGTGCTCATATACATATATTACATGGAGTTATTTACTGGTATGTTGATATGTTCTCTGCTCAGGGATGACCAACCTCTGCATCTGCAGAGGACAAATTTCACCCCGTATCTCTGAAATGTTCTGTTTATTGCAATGGGAACCCATCATCGCTCCACAGAAGCAAATATATATTATCCATATAGAGACAGATGTTGTCACAGTTTTTGAAAATGGGTTTTCCTGAAACTATTTGAATAAACATGCAAAAAAACACCAGAATGAAGAAAGGTTACATTTAGTTCAGTGCTAGCAATCATCATGCAGTAATAGTCCAAAGAATTGCCCTGTCTCTGGACTTGGCCCTAGAAAACGAGCTGGAATGGCCAACCTTCTTAGCAACTGAAATAGCTGGGTATATGTCCCTTGCCACTGCCTGGATGTTTAAGATAGATTTTACCTGCATGCCCACTGCCATATCTCAGAGACTGTGACTTTTTCTAGTAAGGAAACATCTTGCTTAATTTCTTTAATTTAATTTTTCTTTGGTATTGCTCTTTCAGAGACCACTGAAGTGCCAGAGTCCACAGGGCACAATCTGTGCAGGTATGAGTGACAGCTATAAAATCAGCTCCCAATTTACAAGAATACTTCTCTTTCCCAGAACTAGCTTTCTTCTTGTGTTACCATGACATTCAGGATCACTTGAACTGAAAGCTGCTTGCCACTTGAAAAAAGATGTCCTTCATGAGGGATCTTACTTCTCATTTCAGTACAGCCAGTATTTGGTGACCTTATAGACTTGCTGCAAAACCCATCTGTTTCTTGAAGCTCTCTCTTTCAAAAAAGTAATTTGATTGGCAGCACTGCCTGGAAAGCTGATTAAAGTTACTTATGAGCAAAGTTAGGACCTGTTGTTTCAGTGGAAATTATATTGCAGTGGATACAAAAGGAAAATAGAGGACAATTTATAGACTTCTTTAAAACCTTCATTCCTTTTTTCTTTTAAATTGTTTTATAGACTTTTTACCGTATGTATGTTGCCTGGAATATGCTCTGGGAACAAATCTGAATTAACAAACACCATCATTTTAGAACAGTTTTACAATGTCCACCTTAAAGTGTCTTTGTCTTTTTGTCTTTTGTCTCTTTGTCTTAACCAAGAGATCTTATTATCTTTGAATATTTTAAATAAAAATCCCTCAACTCTGGAATTTTGAGTTAATACAACTTGACTCATCAGGTCATCATTGTGCTTCATCAAAGACTTCATCCCTATAGCAAACAAGGTACCCTGATAGTCTCTTTCTGAGAAGCAAAACTCTAAGCCACAATTTCATGGTAAAAGAGAATAGAAAGTGTGGTTTTTTGTTGGTTTTGTTTTTGTTTTGTGGGAAAGAGATTTCCCACATCATATTTACAGCTTCCTATGATATATTAATTATTTTCTTTCTTGGGATTCTTGAATCCTTGGATAGTTTTACAGTTTTAAAGAAAAGACTGTCTCCCTGCATTTGTTCTCAAGTATCAGTGAGCCATGTGAAAGTCAGTTTGGAAGGCTTTGTTCATCACAAGTGCTATTTTAATCTTCTATTACCATTTCTGGGGAGGACAGCAGTTTTAATTTCACACCTACTTCTTTCTTATTGTTGGTTTCAATTCCAAGCTCAGTCAAGAAGAGTCTCCTTTAAACAAATGTGTAATTTAATATCTCTCTGTAGGTTTCTACATTCAGGTAAGAACCTACTAACTTAACCTAGAGACTGCATATGAAATTACTAAGCCAGTTTTAACAACCTAAGAAGAGTATCTTAAATATTTAGAGACATGTTAAATTTGTCCAAAAACTCAGTAACTTTATATCATCACTTCACAGTTTTATTTTACAAAGGTAAGATCAATGCTAATCATTACCAGTTCTCTATTCATTGTCCCTGTAAAATATGTTTGCAAGACCCTTTCTAGCACCTGCTTATCTGTATCTGTATGTATTCTTTCCATTATTTTCTGGTATTGAATTCAGAGAATCAAGTTAAAATCTGTAACAGTAGCACATAGAGAATATACAGCTAAAACTAAAAGTCACTAGGTGCATATGTGGCTCATCTAGGTGGGATACATAGAACTGGCGTTCAGGATTTCACCCATCTGTCTAAAAAAGGTTCCTATTTTTTCCTTTCTCTTTTTTCTCTCTCTCCCTGCCCCGCCCCCCTCCTCTCCCAGTATCCTACTATAAATTTAATTGGACATTAAACTTCAACCAGTGAGAAACCGCTAGCATATGGATCAAATCTCCTCTCTTTGAAGACAGAAGTAAGACTTCTGTTGATTTTAGTGAGGGGAAGATCAAGCATTAAAAGTTGTGCAATCATCATGTCAAAGTTTCATAAAGCCTTACCTGGCTATTCCACGTTTCATAACCTGGAAGTTTTTATAATCAAGATATTATTTTGTTGCTATATCATGATACTCATTTAAATTCCTCCAGGACTTTAGCTGTGTGAGGTTTAGTATAAGTTCACTGTGGGTGGTAATGATGTCTTGTAACTATAGAAGAGAAAAATAACTGAGTAACTGTGAATCAAGCGAACATCTTCAGCTGTTGAAATTATTGTGGCTATGCTGAAAATTGAAGGAGATGCAGCCTTTTACAGCAAGTGAGAATATGTTCCCTTTGTAACCTATTTCTAGTTTCATTATGAAGTTTTTGTGTCATCTGTGATCTGCCATTTACTGTGTCCCATATCTTTAAATAGAGTGGACAGTATTTATTCCACATAAATATTGTGAAACTTAATTAAAGTTTGCAAGCTCATCTGACAGTGAAAAGTGCACATTATTATTCTTCATTACTCCATGAAGTATTTTCATCTGGTTCCCCAATAATGTCACATGGCTGCCTAATAACCTTCTCTACAGTGAAAGTTGGAATGTAAATCTTTACAGCTGTAATACTTCCCAAAAGCTGTTTCAAGTAGAATCAATAGGAAGGAAAATCTTTCTAAAAAGACATAATTATAATACATTTTTTCAGTGGAAAAATATTTTAAAGCCAAAAGCAAGAAATTATTCATCAATGTTAGGGAGAAAACTGAGATCTGGATGTTGCCACATATTCCAGCAGCAGACAGTTCCAGATTCAGAAAATGTAAAGTAGTTGATGTTGATGTAGTCTAGACAAATCTTGTTAAGAAGAAAAAAGAAAAATAAGATATAAAAAACAACACAGAAAATACATCTAATTGCCTATACACTTGCTGGGTTTTCTTCCCTCCTTCCCCTATGGTAAAAAACTTTTAATGTCTTGTGCAAGTTCAGGATATTTTGTCTTTGGGCACTATTGCAGTGATTACCTCACTATTTGAATGAAAATAATAACCCATGAAAGATCTCTTAAATTAGCATTTTGTAGCAAAGCCCCCTATTCTGTGGAGGCATTGAAGAATGACTACTAGCTGTAGAGGGGCTGTCCCACCATTTCTGTATGTAGTTGTGATACTGACTTTGCTTATATGATGGTTTAAAATTTATTTGTTCTAAGACTGCACTGATAGGTAATTCTTTATCTTGTCACTAGTCTGTCAGCTTTTTAGTTATTATGATTTGACAAGTTTTCCTCAGTTCCCTCCCTTCATTCACTGGTTTGCTTTCCGTTTTTACAGTGATGCACAGTATTCTGCATTTTTTACACAGTTCCCATAATTGGACTCATACAGCACTTCTCTACAACTATAGTGCTTATTTTTATACTGACTCTAGGAACAGAGTCCCAAGAGTGGGACAGAGCACAACATGGTCTTTGCTCTACTCTCTGCATATCCATATAGTAGGAAAACGGCATAGCAAAAGGAGCTGCAACTCCCTTACTGTCTTGTGGCACATGACATCAGACCACTTCAAGAAGAAACACATCTGATGTTTATTCATTTGATATTTATTACATGGATTTTGTGAGATCTAAGAAAGAAGATTTAACCTGTTGGCCGAAGCCGTGGGTATGCTATTAATAATATTTCTGCCTAAGCAACCAGACACAGCAGATTTGAGGTTCTTCTTTGGACAGGCCTAGCTGTTCAAACAAAGACTATGCATATTCTTCTGTAGCACAGACCTTTATTTCTTAACAGAACATGTTTGCTATATAGGCTATAATTATATGTGAGTCACAATTTTCCCTTTAGCTTTCTATTTTAGGTCTTCAGAGTTTTCTGAAAGCTTTATATTTCACACTAACATTTGTTAGGTATGGTATATCCTTGCATCTAAACCATTTTTGGAGAGTGTGAGTCAAAATTATTCCCCTTATTATTTTCCCATTCTAATAAGGATAGACGAAGGGAATTAGAGAGTGTTAGAAATACACTTCACTACACTTAGAAGAAAATGCATAGAATTCTACAAAAACAGTGTGGGAAAGGGAAATAGAATGTTACCTGGAAAGGCACCTGCTTAAGAAGCATTACCTCAAGCAGAAAAGAAAAACAAAAAACAGATAAACAAACTACCTCCCTAAAAAAAAAAAAAGTCACATAGACCTCAGTATACTTTATATGAAGTTCTTTAATATGGAATACTTTTTTCCAGTATACTTCAACTCAACTTAAAATTTAAATACCCTCTTGAGAAAAAACATATTCTGAAAGTCCACTATTCATCTAGCCACTCAATGTAGTATTCAAACAAAAGAATATTAATGGAAAAAGCTGAACTAACTTTTCTTCAGACTACTTCCAGTATAAAAAAATGAAGAAAGATCTTAGAATCACAGAACAGCCTAGGTTGGAAGGCACCTGGAAAGATTGACCATATGGTCCAAACTCTCTTGGAAAAGAGAGCTTACTATATCATATGTCAAAAGTTATTGTATCATATGCAAAAAGGAATGCTCTTTGAACCATTTAGAAGGTCTTCAACCAAAAGAAACTATAAGAAGGATGCACCGAAAGAAAATTTCCTATCGTCCAGTTGATAATATCCTGCTTTTTCATATCTCACAGTGCAGTTGGGCTCAGTCATCTACTGAAGTCCTTCTAAAGATACATAGCTTGGATGGACGATTTATATGCATCACTCTCACATTTGCAAACATGAATATATTCGTGTTCCAATTCAATTGCTTACACAGTAGAATCTTGCACCATTTGAGTGGCCCTACAGTATCTGAGGCAGCCACTTGAGACTTGTAGATATGATTCAAGTATATCAGGAAATCCATGCTTTCCTGAAATGGAAAGTGGTGGCCAGGCAGATGGAGTCTTTGAAACATGAAGATCTTTATTGACACGTTTGTGTTTTCTTGTTTTTTATCCAAATAGAAAAAAAACAAACAAACACAACAACAACAACAAAAAATCTGAGAAAATCTGAGAAACTAATAATGCTAATAAAATATAAACTCATTCTTGCGAGCCATGGGAGATATGTAATTCATCTGCCATATGTAAATAGCAATGTAAACCTCAAAGTTAGTACTTTGGTCTTATATGTGTGTACTATATTAGTTTATAATGTTTTGTTTGCTATTTTACTTAAAAATTATTCTTCCCCACCTTCTGACTGCTCACTATCAAACTGAACTTTATTAGTTAAAAGATGAAATCCAAATTATTTCACAAACACCATTATTTTCTGCAGACTGGGACAGTTCTGCATTCTGACCATTTAGAAAAAGGTATTGACTGTTTTAAGTCAAATACAACGTACTAGTTGTGTGACTCATTCCTTCAAATGAGTCCAAATGGCCATTGGACATATATATGCAATATTTTGAGCATGCTACTATGCCTTTCACATTACTTTTCTCATTATTGTTGTTATGGTTAGTTCTTATACACACTGAGAGGTTTTAAATTTGACAAAAATACTTTGAAAATGGTGAAATGCATGAAACCAACTATTCCAATAATATAAAATGTAAAGAGAAAAACGAGATTATAAAAGTGAAATAACTGTACTAAAAGCCCCTAAAGCTTACAAACTACTACCAAATAACTCAAATCTGCTTTAAAAAAAAATATCGTGGGTAAGAATTGAATAACGAAATGGATACATAACACCTATCTGGTACATCCTAACTTTGAAATATTCATTTGTATTGTTTAACAGAAATTCAGAATGGTAATAATACTTGCTTTTATAACTTTATGTAAATTATTTTAAAACTAGTGAAGAAGATAAGTACATATATTAGGTTTTTAACCTAAATTTTGCAAATTTTAATTTACATATAATGGAATTACACATTGTAAATTTCATCCAGTTATTTGGCTGACCTAATACCATTAAAATCAAGACATTTTTGACAATTCACACAGTTTGGAATGTGCCTTGCCATTGTAAATATTGATATTGATAAAACACTGGATACATAAGCAATTTTACTTTTATCTTCATTATAATTTTCTCACTCTAATAAGTAGATACTAGGCATAGACATCTTTAGATTGCTTTTAATTTCTTATTTACTTTAATGAAACTTCATTTTTTTACTACAGTAGTAAAGAGTTGGGAAACTTTCAGATACCTTCATTCTCTTATGTTTTCAAAACCAAACAAACTCCAGGGCATGTTATCATCCTGCTACTTAAAGAACTTCTGCTATGTTGCAGTAACATCTTTCACAGTCAGACCTTGAAATGGTCATTCATGCTTTTTTTATTTCAAGATTAGATTATTGCAATTCCCTACTGGCTGCTTGCCCAATAGGATGATGCATAAACTCCAGCTGGTTCAGAAAGCAGTTGCCAGGTTTCTCTTGTAAAAGGGACAATCCAAGCATATTTCACCCTTTTTGAAATCTTTGCCCAGATTGCTAGTTAAGCAACATATTGATTATCAAATAGTCCTTCCCATTTTGCAGCAGAAACATGACTTTGGTCTAATGCACTTTATCAATATTTTATTTTAAGCCCATGTCTATGAAATAAGATCCAATGAGGAAAACATTCAGGCTGTCCCAAGGTCATCTTATAAATTGTAGTGAGGTCCTATGCAGTATCAGTTCCACTATTTTTCCCACTTAATGTAAATGATCCTGAGTTTCAGTATAGATTTTTATACAGAAATACTCATTTGAGTGAATGGAATGTCAAGGGTTTTCACCAGCTGAGAATCTGGTCCTTGATTTCAATACCCTTTTTAATTGCCTTCTGTGTTTGATTGAACTAATTACAAAGTCAGAGGGCTTTGCCATTTTCTCTCAGGTTTATGTTCTAATGTGTGCTTTGGACTGAGACTCTGCAATTAAATGGTTCGTGTTTGAGTTCATCACAGAACAAATTCTCACAGATAAAAATTAATTCAAAATGGTAAAAAATGTTGACTTTTTCTCTTGTAGCTTACACTGCTTGACAAAGCTTAACATACTTTTCAGCTTTTTCAAATTCAACAAAATCTCATTTCAGGTATAAGAGAAGTGGAAAAATTAAATGTGTTACTGAAATTGCATTGAAACATACAAAAAATGAAGGCAGAGACACTTAGTAATTAAGAAACAAATTACTTCCAATAAATGTGAATTCCATTTTTAAAATGTGTGAAATAAGCTTAAATTATTAGCCATATCTACAAAAATTAATAAACTACTAATTTCCTAAACTCTCTTTCTTACAACAGTCATATGTAGTGAAGAATTGGTTTTAATTCTGTTTTGTTTTCTTCTTTATGGGCAGGAGTAGATTAGCAGTAATTGTAAGGGAGAAACTAGTGTCCACAGGAACACCTTACTTTCAGGAGATGCTGCACAGACACAAGGCATTGCCACCTGGAGCAGCAGTTTATAAGATTCTGCACTTTGAAGGCTGCAGGTATTTTCAGAGCCAATTTTTCAAAAGGATTGAACTTCTTAGCAGAGGTGACTGCTGTGATTTCCAGAAATGCTTAAAGATGTGAAGGGCATCTTACAGAAAGGAACTGAAAAGCTCCTCTACATCCTGAAACCATCTATCCCAGGAAATGCTCCCTAACTCCAAGTCAAATGATTCGGAATGGCTCATGTTTACATGGCTCTAGCATGGGGCCTCCTAGGGCAGACAGATTGCTTTCATAGACTTGCACATCACAGGTTTCCTCTGGGTCTAGCATGCAGATCCTATGGCTTCATTATTATTATTTTTTTATTATTTTCAGTGCCTGCGATTTCAGTGGTATTGATAGTAAGGACTACATGACCCCCAGAAGAATGACCAGTGTGGGACTGAGTGTACTGAAGACATGGCATGCCTTGCAGTCGGAGTGGAGTTGTGCAAGGGTGGTTAAAAACACAAAGCATGATATCTCAGCTAGACAGCTGAGAAGTACCTATGAATTTGTGCATGTTTTGTACTGAATTTCTTCTAAGAAAAAGTACATTAAACATGTCATAAATCACATTAGACCCCATTGTGGACCTACACTCATGGTCCTGGTTGTTAAACTGTTTTAACTTCTGAAATATCCAGACAAGTCATAACAGTGTGTATTTGTTTGTTTTTCCCCCTTCCTCTCTCTCTCTTTTTTTTAAAAAAATAGGCTATTTATGAACTTATTTTTCTTTGCTCATTTTTGACACTTGAAATAGGAGTAGTTGCCTACTCTGTATGTCTGATCTTGATATTGCTTCAAATTTCTATGGCTCCTTAAAACTGTCCTTTTCTTTGTGATGGTCTGCTTTCCTCCAATGAGTCTGGGAAAACAGAACAAAAGGGGCTCCCTGTGAGTGCTTTATTTTGTTTGTGTTGTGATTAGCAAGGAAGTCTTTTCAGGAGAAGATTATACTTGTTTATTTCAAAGCAGATTTTTAAAGACAAAACCTCAGCAATAAATTCAAATCACACTCTTAGATAGTTCATTGCACGCTATTACAATATCTTGCACTGCTGGTTTACAGAATCTCAGATACTAAATACATATTCAAAAGGGGACAAAGTAGATTGTTGATTCTTGTCAACAAGGCAAGACATAAGTAAACATACGTAAGAAATGACACATATTGCTAATAGCATTCATTTCTCTAGACAAATTACCAGTATCAGTGTTTTATTTACATCCCATGAAATTCCCATTCCATTTAATATTCCATGATAAATTACACCATGTTCTTCTGTAGGATTATGGTAGTGAATTTGAATTAAAGAAATGGGGAGGTTTTTCACTATTTGCTGCATACTGGCAGTAGAGAATCTCTTATGTTCCTGCTGGCAGGAAAGATGAAATTTCTTTCTTCTTTTTTTTTTTTTTTTTCTCCTGAGGAAGAGGGCAAAGAGGGAGGTGATGCACTACTTTCTGTACATTTTTCTCAATAATCTAAACAAAAATGTATTTTATTGCTGATGAAAGTGAAAAGCAGAAATTCTACTAAAGGTTAATAAGTGTTACTTAACTAGGCAAAGGAAAATATTTCATTGAAGGCATAAATTGAGAACAAAACATGGTATGGAAATGTCATGCTTACTAGAAACAGCAAAAGTGGTAAATGCACAGTGCAATTTTTAAAATATTCTGTGGGTGCATTCCTGTGTGCTACACTGTATGCAGAGTATGTTACAAATACATCGTGTTTTTTTCTAGCGTTCTGTAATGGGGTGTGTGTGTGTATATACATATATAAATTATATTATAGCATTTAATCAGATAGTAGTGATAAGACTAAAGATGACAGCCAAAATCGAAACAAGTATGCAGAATATTTCTGATTGAAACGATGCCAGCAATATGTCACTAAAACTATAAAAAAGAACAGATTTTGTATGTTTTCAGTGGTAGAAATAGGATTATCAAATAGCATAAATCTAGATATGTTATGTTGAACAGATAGTTTGTTTTCCTGTGTTTGCAGTTTTTGACTGCTGAAGTGCAACAATTCCCTTCTGAAAGGGTTGTGGCTATTTAGTTGCTTAATTAGATGACTATCTGCAAAATTTAAATTAAACTGTTATCTTAAAACTTGTTTTTGTAAACTGAAATATATTTTCAGTTAATTTATTTTGTGTCCTTCAATAAATTAGGGTATTAGAGGAGTGCAGTAGGAAACAGTAGATGAGACGTTGGATCTGTCTTCTTGCTGCATTTTCAAAGCAATCATTTTCCATATATTCTGAATATATATTCCATATATTCTGAATTACTTTTGGTTCTTCCTGAAATATATTCTCAAATTCAGGTACTTTTGTAAAGTTGAATTCAGGAACAAGTAAGACTTCAGTCCTTGTGGAGGAAATCAGACTAGATGATCACAGTAGTCCCTTTAGCCTTCTGATGTCTTCATTTTCTGAAAAAACAGAGACAGTAAAAGTGGTTTTCACCTTACCTAAAACTGGACAGAAGAAAGCTGTCTATGTCTAAGCTAGACATCCTTGGTCCTTGTACAGCCAATGAAGAAAAAAAGGCAGGTTTCAGGACAATTCATCTTACCTTGTTTAGAAATGCCTAATTCTCTACATTGACTGCAAAGTATTGTGCGGTCACTAATTCAAACGTAAGAATCCGTGCTGTAGAGATTCACATTTACATTTGGTCACTTTAATCCCTGTAAAACAATGAAGAAGTAATTAGCAATATTAGAATTAAAATTTCTGGAATGCTCTTCTTTCATTTTATGAACTGTTCTCAGAGAAACACACGCATGGGCATACACAGAAGGCTGTATCACAGACCTTTACTCACCTCTCAGCTGTTATTCCAGCTATCTGAAACTGAAGAATTCATGCTTACAAAGGTAATAATCATTCAGACTGACTTAAGAACTAAAAATGCATATCTTGACGTATATATCAACAAACAAAAAACTATAACTGTACCTATAATCAGGCTCATTTTTTTCAAGGTGTAGAAAATTTTGACACCATATTGCCTGTACCATTATCTCATTTTCAATCACAGATAATGTACATGACATTTGCCTGGTTTTAATGTCTTATTTTTTTTTCCTTAGGTCTACATCCTCAAAGGAATGTTGTGTTCTTTGATTTTACTCAAATCTTCATTTGCCTTCATGCTACATATGAATTTAAAGGATTTTTTTTTTCAGGAAACCTGATTAAATTAATGAACACCAATTCTTCTGTTAGGTGGATATTACGGAACAGACTTCCTCTTGCAATACTATGAGTGATTAAAGTAGTCAGAGAACAATTTATTATCCATACATTTTATCATTGAATTTGTCAGTTTCAGAGACCTTGGCAAAATCCACTGAAATTATATATGCACTATGCTGATGCAAGACTCATTTTTATTTGCACATAACACAATACTCATAATTTTACCACGTGGAACTTAAACGCTTGATATTATTCTATTCTTTTCCAGTCTCTCATTTTATGGAAATTATAACATTAATTTTTACTATCTGACAGATCATTCAGGAAAAGACTATAGAAATGAATATAAACAGTTCATAACAGTTTTGTCTCCTAAAACGTATGTTACCCTCAGTCTTATAGTATTAATTTCACTCTATAATTGCCATTGTTCAGAATGACATGGGATTACCCATTAGGTAGTTATTAAATTACTGTCAGCCATCTCACAAATGTAATAAAGTATCTGCTAAATCAATATCAGAACTATTATTCAAATGGAGAATGAAATATTAGTAATTTTCTCTATGAGAAACAATAAGGTTCTTGTAGCATCAGAAAAACACTAATTGTTTTGGTCTTTAAACATAGTTTGGCAGGAAATGGAGAGAAACAAAAAGCCCAAGAACTTCCAAAACATGAATGGAAGCAAAATATAGCATCCCAAATTTGTAGAACTGTTTAATTATGTACTTCGTGCATGCTTATTGAATGGAAGTTGATAATATTAAGTCTTGTAATTTTTCAGAGGTATCTCTTTGAAATGCAATGAATGACATAGATGTTACTTAAATCTCATTTCACTGGTAAGAATAATAAGGTTCAAGTGGAAGCATATCTAAATCATGAGTATGTACATAAAGGTGTATGATTTTGTGAAAAGGTATAGATAGAGATTTATAATAACACAACCATATCATGAAAATAACTGCAGCTATTCTCAGCTGGTATGAAGCAGCAGCAAGTGTTGAAGACAATCAACCATTATCACCAGTTTGGGTTCTGTCCAGTTATACTCAGTGTGACACACCTCTCTCTCTCCCCGCCACCTCCTCTGCCTACCCTCTGCCTGCTATCCCCAGAGGCCAATCAGGAAAGTAGTAATTTTTTATTAATGAAATTTCTCTCATCCAGACAACATATAAAGTGAAAAAAAAAAAAAAAAAAACCAAAAACTTTTAGAACACTTTTTTACATTAAATATCCAACATTAAGTATAACAAGAACAAATGAGGAAGAAATAAAAATCAGGATATAGCTTTGAGACTGGAGTTTTCATTGCCAGTCTGGAACCTGGACATCTTCATTGTCTGCTCTTGTGTACAATGAAATATTCATGGGTCAGTCACAGAGGATAAATCTTCACCACACATATAACTGAATGCCGGTTGAGGATTCTTTTTCTTTCTTTCTTTTTTTTTTTTTTTTTTAATTAATAACTCAGAAAAAGAAAGCTTTCTTGATGGGGTGTTTTTGTTTGTGGAGAGGAGCTTCATTGTTCTGGAGTAATTTCTTCCCAAAGAGTTAGTGAATTAAAAGTGAGTTTAAAGAAAACAGTTCAGCTCTGGATTATTTACTATTTTCCATCTCACAATTAAATAATGTATAGGACTTTAACTGAAATGATGCCAGGTGTTTGTCACCTTGCACTAGGAAACCTAATCCCATATTTACCTTTAATTGCTCTCTGAAACCTATTATTTTCAACATTCTAAACCAGGTCTTCTCTATCCAAGGTAGCTAATTAGAGTATCTAGATACTGCATACGCACAGAAGACTATTGAATAATACATGAAGATTCACTGAAGTCAATTTCTTTACACTTTTATCTTTTATTCATTAGGAATTTTCAGAAAAACAGGGTTTGCTAAGGCAAAAATAAGATACCACCATATTTATAGGCTTTCAGAGTAGAGTTTAAAATGTTGTGAAGTAGCATTGGCTAGATCTGAACATCTGGAAAGTTGAAAAACATACACTATTAAACATTTGTATTAGTTGTACAAGCTACTGGACACACACTCTTCTGCATTATGGTACACTGACCACTGACCTTTTACCAATATTATTAGCTGTCTTTGTGATATATTCCTTCACAATGCAGATCACTTGTCTACAAGAAGAAATTAAGGGAAGTACAGTAGAGATGATTTTGGCTTAATTTTAAGAATTTTTTTTTTCTCTCTCTCCCCAAGAGGAACCTTAAGTTTCTGAAGTGCCTCAAAAGGAATTTTGCAATATTTTATGTCTTTGAGCTGTTAGTATTTTTAAGACATATGCTGTTTACATTAAACTTCTCCATTAGCTGACTGTAGCCAACAGAGAAGAGTTTTGCTTGTTTGAAAACACGTTGTTAAAGACTTAGAATTTAAGCACATCTATTTCTTGCATAACATAAACCTAAAGGTCTCACCTTTCAGAGGACCAACTTATGCTTCCTAGTCTGCACCCACAGAGAACCCAGCACTTCTGCATTTAAGAGAGGTGAGCCACATCAATGCGGTTTAACATTAAGCGGCAAACATTAAATCCACCTTTTTGGGTATATTCAGTGTCTTCTGAGCCAGGTGACAGGGTTGTTGAAGGAGATTTCAAGTTACATTTCAAGCAAAGTTTTTAAGTTAATTATTTGACTGTTTAAAACTGCTGAAAAGAGAATGTGCTTACACCAGCAGGTTTAACCACAAGTAGAGGTTCTGGATTAATCAATAGATGTAATGAATATGGAACAGACTTATTGTCTGCTGTGATTTCCAGAAAGTTTCCAGACAGAGCAGTGTGAGGGAAAGGCCGGGAGATAGGCTATTAGTGTGCCCTCTGAGATAGGATTCAAACTTGGAAATGAAGCACACCTTTTCACTGCTTTCAAAATGTTGTTTGAAAACAACACTTTATTAGCTGTTGATGGCACACTGTCCACTATGTGGAAGTTTCTGTATGATGCCTCAGAGCTAAAGAATATGGAAGAAACTATTACACACAAAGAGTGTCTCTCTACTGTTTGTAATGGCCTGGCATAAACTTTTATGTGGGAAACTTTGTAATGACACTCTTCTCTATATACAGCTATTTATTATTGTGTTCTGTTGTTGCAAGCATCCTTCTAACCAGAAGGTTTACATCACACCAACAAAATTTAGAGCCCTTATAGCAATGAACTGATCATTAATTAAAATCAGCTGTATTAATTACCAAATAAAATTGAGACATATTTCAAAACTGGTGACACATTGCAACCTGCATTGTAGAAAGCAATTACGTAACAGAAGATTTATATTACTGAGTACAAATATATTTTCAATATCTTATAATGCTTCTCTAACAGACATGGTAATGTGGGAGGGTGAAGAGACAATCTTAATTTTCACTTATATTCAAGGAATCTCTTTAACATTATGGACTTCCAATTTGTGCCTGAGACTCAGTGTTTTGAAGTATAGACTTGACAAACATACACTAGTGTTAAATATATGACATCTACTGAATTTTTACATGCCTAATTGCATTCCATAGTAAATAAAGCCAAACAGCCAACCAACCAAAACTGTACAGAAAGAATATGTATATTTTATGAGATAAAATCACAGTTTATTAGAGAACTACTGTCAAACTTTCAAAGGCAAAGCAGATATCCTAGAAGTTAATTTATTGTGAGTGAGCACGAGGAGACAAAGCCAAATCTCTTTCTCCAAATCTCTTTCACCATACCAATAATACCTTTTTTATATGCTTTCCATGAAACAAGGAAAATTGTTCAAGAAAATTGTTCTTCATGTGTCTTCAAAACAATTTTTTATGATAATTTGATTTTTCCCACCCATTTCTTTTTACTTTAGTCAAGTAGTTTTTATTAAGTCATTATATACCTTTACACTTCATAAGGTGTTCTGTATTTTCTGCTGGTACACATGATACAGTGCATTGACCAAGGTTAACAGTTAAAAAGTGCTTTTTGTTTGTTTGTTTGTTTTCTTGATCTTCAGACAGGAAAGCTCATTTGCAAAAATTACATTCTCTTTGTAAAATCCTTATTTTTTTTTTTTCCATGAAATGAATCCTTTTCTGGTAGTAACAAATACAAAGGGTCTGCTAGATAAATTCATCAATCTCACTTCCAGAGCAATATTTATCTCTAGCACTATTTTTCTCTATTTTTGATGTCTAGTTTTAAAAGTGAAAAATTATGAGAAATTCTAGCTTTTGCACAAAACATAGGTTGATGCATCTCTTTGTTAAGAGGTTTTGTTGGTTTTGGAACTCAGTCTAAGTTTTCAGAAACTTAATTTCAAGCTTGACTTATGGAGATATGCCTATACCTGACATGATTATGACACTTCAAATGCTAATACATGGGTACAGCATTCTCCACTTAACATCTATTCCTTGCTCTTTGCAGTTAGCGGTAGGGGGTTTTTTACCATTAACATGAGGAGGAATGAAGCACTTGCTAGTCTTTACTCTCACTGTCATAACCAGGTCTTATGTTTTCACAGTAGGTCGCAATTGCTAGGCACCTAGATATTTTGTTGATGTTGTTGATGTTATTGATGTTCTTTTGGTTTTCACCTCCGATGTTCACCCCTAGCAGGTTTCCCAGCACTAAACATTTCAAGGGTGATTTTCCATCCCTTTTACCTTCTGCTGTGCTACTTCAGCATTTGTAATGGTACCTTGTGATCCTGCAGCTTCTGCATTTTTACGTTTCTATTAAAGCCAAAAAATAACCCATGATTTCTTTTGGTCATTTCTTACAGCTAACTCACGCTGATGTCAAAAATTCTAATCTCTTTCACCATTTCTTTTTTACAAAATTTCTGCCATCAAATGAACATATTTTAATTTTGAGATTGTTTCCATCTGAATTCTGTTGTGTAATCTTCTGCCCTTGTTTGTATAACTTGTCTATTCTCACTTGGAATTATATCCTCTCCAAGTATTTGTCATTATTTGTGTTAAAAAGAATTGTGGAAAAACTGCAGAAAACTGGAAAAACAAACATAAATGTGAAAAATCATGGCAGTTTTTTTTTTTTTTCTTTTCTCTACGTATAGTGATTCATTCATGTTTTATTGTGAGTTGATTATTATCTATAGGATATAATTCATGCAGCCTAATTTAACAAATATAAAATTGATGTATATCTCACTAGCTACCTGGGTAAGTTAGTCATCTATTCTGCCTGTACAGTCAACTGAGAGAAGCATCTGAGAAAGAAAGCTGAATCTGTTTTAAGGTAGGTGTCTAATGATAGTTGTTACCTAGAGGTATTAGTCTTTCTCCATTCATTTACACAGGAAGTATATTTAACTAGTTTAGGTAAAACACTTGAATTTTAAATGGTAAAGCTAAGTGAATTAAAGCTTATACATAGTTGGTATGAAGTGGCATTTTCAGGCTATTGTTGGGCAAGTTTCTGCACCACTTTTTATATAATAGTATTACTAATAAATAGGAGGAACAGTAAACAGTAAAATTCTGCTTTATCTCTAGAAAAACTGGAGGGAAATCATTTGCTTAGCTTGTCATATTTTATGCCCTGAAAGTTATAAATATATTTTGTTAAACTTACACATCACAAATAAACTGTTCATGATACTTTTTTATTTAAGAAATATTTGAAACAGGAAGTCGTGTTAATAAATAAAAGCTACATCTACATTGGAACACCCGGAATAGTACTGGGAACCTTCTAGCTTTGAGCATGCCTCAGGTTTCAACACATACCGTTAATATTGCCTCTCTTTGGAAGTCTATACATAGACTGACTTCAGTCTGCTTACAAATCTTATCTATCTCTGTGTTGGGAATTAACAGAGTATTAAGTGGACATCTTTTCTGCGAAGCCCATGAATGCTCATAAGATACTCCAGTTATATGTCCTGCACTGCATGTCAGATCAGAAGAACCAATACTGACTCTGTTTTTTGGAGAAAACATTTATTTTAATTCAAAATTCTAGTCCACTTTGTACCAGTGGATTAAGCACTCAATGGAGCTGTGTGATGATAGCTGATATAGTTAGGTACTGTTTAGATTCAAACTTCTGAAATTCTAAAGAAGGAACTATTATTGATTAGCATAATCCTAACCATGAACAATTACGATGATCACTACAATGGGAGCAGTGCTAAAAATATGTAAGTAACAAAGATTATATTTTTTAATACTGTAGTTAGCCATTATATAGATGGTCAAGGTATATGATAAATTCTGCTTTCTTTGAAGTCTCTGAATCAAGTTATGACATCTTTCTAAAAGATACTCCAAAGTCACAAGTTTGCTGACAGAATAAAGTCCAATGAAACTTAGTATACAACTGGACAGGTTACTTTGCAGTAATGGCACTTTTGGCTTGAAAACGCAGAGTTCTAAGGACACAGTCTTTAGGTTAAAAAGTCCAAACCAACCCACACTCCCCCCATGCCTGCCCCCAAGAAAATAAACACCCTATTATTTCACAAGAGTTTTATTTAGATAGAATTTAAGGCAATGTTTCAATACTTCAATTAGTATCCCAAAGAATGAATGAAACAAGAGAAGCAAAACAATCTGAATAGAGGAGTCAGTTGTCTTGGATTCCATTCTCGCTTCTGACACATAGCATAGGATTTATATTATCTTACTTTAGACATTAAAGTATAGATATCTACTTCTGAACTTTTAGACTTCCTTTACAGCTAATGGAAAAATGTAGAACTCGAGAATGGAAATAATTTCATCCAACATCTATATTTAGTCAGATGAATAACACCTTAACAAGCACCTATTTCTCTACACAAGGGAGAGGGAACCATGAGTGACTAGATGAGACATCCACACTGACGGTGTAGATTTCTAAAATTAAACAAGATTTATCCCACTCAACATGATTTGTGCAAGGTGATAAAAAACGTATTTTGTTTCATGTAAAAATATCTGTAAAATGAGTATGGGAGTATGTGCTCAACAATGACATTGTGGGGAATTCATCAATGTACCTTGTGAAGTGGTTTACAATCATTTAAGGATATGAGTTCTATTTCTTTATACTGAATATACTGAAACATTTAAGTTTTCAGAAGTCATTACTATGTAAAAGAACTGTACGCTTGAAAGCATACACTAAATTTTGCATTTTTGATATATTGATTGATTTTAATGACTGAATTACACTTGGGCTTACACCTAAGTTTGCAAATGCTTTGTACACATCATTAGTTTCATCAGCTGACTTAGGAAAGTCAGGCAGATGTTCCCTTTTTCTCTGCTGCCTTAAATGAAAAGTTCAAGTCAGAAAGTTGATAATAACATTTGCATATTTTTGTAAATTTATTTGCATGCAGTTTTATTTAAAAATGACTTTTGCATTGTGGATAAATTTAAGATAGTAATGATGCACAGTGTTCAGTTCTTAGCGTAATTGCATTTTGTGAAATATTGATGCATTAATGTATACAGATTGTATTCTAGGCAAACAAGAAAAAAGTTTAATTAAGCACTAAATATGTTTTGAAATAATATCTGTTTACTTTCAGATTTCATTTACAGATACAATAATTATATTTTTGTTCATACAGTAGTAAAATATTATTCCATAAATTGTAGTGCAATACTAAAGCAAAGGTAGGCGGTAAGGTACAACTAATTTATTCACATTGTTAACATCTAGGAAACCTAATGATTCCAGTGATGTCTCTGGTTTTCGCCAAGTTTCTTTGTTTACCAGTCTTTGCAGCAGCACCATAATCTCACATTTACAAATCTAAATGAATAATAAATCACATTCAAAATGAGCCCAAAATGCAAATGACAAGTGTAACTGATATAACAGCAGAAAGAAGGAGTTTGCAGGTCAAATAAGTGTTCATTTTCTTTCTGTAGCTTTTGTAAGAGTTATCATGCATAAACCATATTGTTAGCAATTAATGAGTCATTTTCGATCTCTGATTAAAAACATGGTGGATGTAGTGCTATGGCTTTGGTAGGCTCTGTAGATTTTTCTCATTAACATTTGATTGTGATTTGAAACATACCTTATATTACAAAATAAAGCTATTACACATGAATGGTGTGCAGATAGATAGACAGGCAGACAGACAGAGGTGTATATGTGTCCATGCATGTGTTTGTATATATATGTATACATATGTATATATGTGTACATATATCCTAATACCCTGAGATAGAATCATAGAATAGTTTAGGTTGGAAAAGACCTTTCAGATAATCAAGTCCAACCGTTAACCTAACACTGCCAAGTCCACCACTAAACCATGTCCTCAAGCACCACGTCTACACATCTTTTAAATACCTCCAGGGACGGAGACTCAACCACTTCCCTGGGCCGACTGTTCCAGTGCCTGACTACCCTTTCAGTGAAGAAGTTTATCCTAAGATCCAGTCTAAACTTCCCCTGGTGCAGCTTGAGGCCGTTTCCTCTTGTCCTATCGCTTGTTAGTAGGGAGAAGAGACCGACCCCCACCTCGCTACAACCTCCTTTCAGGTAGTTGTAGAGAGCAATAAGGTCTCCCCTCAGCCTCCTCTTCTCCAGGCTAAACAACCCCAGCTCCCTCAGCTGCTCCTCAGAAGACTTGTGCTCTAGACCCTTCACCAACTTTGTTGCCCTTCTTTGGACACACTCAAACACCTCAATGTCCTTCTTGTAGTGAGGGGCCCAAAACTGAACACAGTACTCGAGATGCGGCCTCACCAGTGCCGAGTACAGGGGCACTATCACCTCCCTGGTCCTGCTGGCCACACTATTCCTGATACAAGCCAGGATGCCATTGGCCTTCTTGGCCACCTGAGCAACCTGTTTCCTCTCTGCTATATTGAATTTCCAGCAGGCATCTGGTAAGTTGAAGTCCCCTGCGGAAATTAGGGCTATCGATCGTGAGACTTCTTCCAGCTGCTTAAAGAATACTTTGCCTGCCTCTTCATCCTGGTTGGGTGGTCTATAACAGACTCCCACCAGGATATCTGCCTTGTTGGCCTTCCCCTTGATTCTTACCCATAAACACTCAACCTTATCGTCACCATCATTAAGCTCTAGACAATCAGAACACTCCCTAACATACAAGGCTACTCCATCACCTCTCCTTCCTTGCCTGTCCCTTCTGAAGAGTGTATAGCCATCCATTGCAGCACTCCAGTTGTGCGAGTCATCCCACCACGTTTCCATGATGGCAACTATGTCATAGTTTTCCTGCTGCACAATGGCTTCCAGCTCCGCCTGTTTGTTGTCCATGCTGCGTGCATTGGCATGGATGCACTTCATTTGGGCTATTGATCCTGCCACCTTTTTGGGGGGAGAAGCCCTAATTCCTATGTGAGCATTCTCAGGTGCTTCCATGGTTTCTAACACATCCCTAGCCCTTGTGTCTTTGCTGCCGCATGGCTCTCTATGCCCTTCCTCCACTGAGATGCAGACTGAAGGACCTCACTAGCACACCGTCCCTCAAATATTGGCATGCCACCCTCAGGCTTAACTCTAGTGAGCCTGATTTTATGCCTTTCCCCCTTCCAATCTAGTTTAAAGCTGTTTCAATGAGCACTGCTGACTTCTGTGCAAAGATCCTTCTCCCCTTTTGAGACAGGTGTACCCCATCTGTCACCAGCAGGCCTGGTGTTGTGTAAACTGACCCATGATCAAAAAAACCCAAATCCTGTTGGTGACAGCAGGCTTGGAGCCAGGTATTTATCTGCTGGCTCTTCTTGTGTCTTCCCTCATCATTCCCTGCAACTAGAAGGATAGACAAGAACACTACTTACGCTCCTGATTCCTTAATCAGTCATCCCAAGGCCCTGAAGTCTGTCTTGGCTGCCCTTGGACTTCTAGTTGCAAGTTCATCACTGCCTACCTGAAAAATCAATAATGGATAGCAATTTCAGGGCCATACCAGGGTAGGATGCTTTCTCTTCATATCTTTGACCTGAGCCCCAGGGAGGCAGCAGAGTTCCCTAAGAAGTGGGTCCGGTCTGCATATTGGGTCTTCTGTTCCCCTCAGAAGAGAGCCTCCTATGACAATGACCCATCTTTTTTCCTTTGTGGAAGCGGTTTTGACAGAATGCGCAGACCGACTTAACCTTGTTGACACCACCGAGCTAGATGTACTATCATCCTCGTCATTGTTCAGTTCCAACTTAACCAACTAACTCTCTACTGGTTAAAAATCTAGTGAGAATGTGAAATTTGATTGAAGTCAAACTGCTAGAGTCCAGCATCTATGCAATAATATATGTACTGGTAATGTCTAATGGCTAGATAATTTTTTTTTATATATATTTAGTCCAAAACATATTCTTGAAGGACCTAATGACACTCCCAAAAGTGCTCAAAGAGCTTCTTCTCAGGCACTGTATTTGAATTCTGTCAGTCAACCAAAGGTATATTCTGATGTTACGTGTTTCTTTCCTCATTTAAAACTGGGTTCTGATTGGTTGTGGCACCTGCAATACCAGTATCTTCTCTAATGACCTGGAAATTTAGGAGGATTTTAATAGTTATATAAAAATATCTCTGCTTCACCTTCAAGGATGATAACCATCACAGAAAAAGCACAGGAAGTAAATGAAATCAAAACTGACATATTTTAGTTAACTTTTGTTAACAGAATTTCTCACTTTTGAGTGCCCTCAAATTAGCTTTGAACACACTAAAAATTTTCCGGCTTTTTTTTAAGTAAGAATCCATATCAATTTCATAATTTTTCCATATTTTTTCCTAGTTCATGAAGCTATATAGCCTTTCACAGTTCTACATCCACTCTCCCTCCAGTTTCCCATCTTCAAATTTTGTTGTCACAGGCAGCTACTGTTTCTGAATTTAAGAGGTGTATTCCATATGTATTACTTTGTGTTGGAAGTTTGTGTAGTCTTCAGGCTGTTTCAGGAGAGATAGACAGGGCAAGCGAGGTGAAGGTGTCGCACTGTATGTAAGGGAGAGGTTTAATTGCACAGCCATTACAGTTAGTGATGATGTGGTTGAGAGCCTCTGGGTGAGGATTAGTGGGATGGAAAACAGAGGAGATGTTGTAGTGGGTGTCTATTACTGATCACCTAGCCAGGATGTAAGCACAGATGAGTATTCTATAGGCAATTAGGACAAATTTCTGGATAGGTAGCCCTTGTCCTTGTGGGAGATTTCAACTTCCCAGACATCAGCTGGGAATATCATACTGCTGTAATGAGGAGGTCTTAGAAATTCTTGAAGTTTGTAGGAGATAACTTCTTGTCACAGGTACTCAGTGAGCCAACTAGGAAAGATGCCCTCCTAGACTTGCTATTTGTGAATAGAAAAGGACTTGTGGGGGATGTGACAGTAGGTGGCTGTCTTGGCCACAGTGATCATGAAATGGTTGAGTTTAAAATTCTCAGTGTAATGAGAAAAAAAGGACAGCCATGTTCCTAGCCTGGACTTCAGAAGAGCTATTCAGGGAGCTATTTAGCAGAGTACTCTGGGAATCTGCTTTTGAGGGCTTAGGAGTCCATGAGTGCTGGTCAGTTTTTAAGAAGCACCTTTTAGACACACAGGAGCAGGCAATTCCACTGTGTTGTAAGTTAAGCAAGCAGGGCAGAAGACCACCTTGGCTGAACAGGGGACTCCTCGTGGAGCTCAGAAGGAAAAAGAAACTGTATGATCTCTGGAAGCAAGGTCAGGCTTTGTGGGAAGAGTACAGAGCTGTCGTTCATTTATGCAAGGAGAAGACACAAAAGGCCAAAGCTCAATTATTAGAGTTGAAACTGGCCAGTGTTGTTTCAGATAACAAGAAGAACTTTTTTAAGTATGTTAACAGCAAGAGGAGGTCTAAAGAAAACATTGGACCGATATTTGTTGAAGATGGTCATTTGACTAATAGGGGTGAAAAAAAAGTGGAGGCATTCAATGCATTTTTTTGCCTCAGTCTTTAATAATACTGGTAGACCTTGGACTGTCCAGTCCCCTGAGTCAGAGGACCACGAGTGTAGGAAGAGTGGCTTTCCATTTGTGGACACTGAAATTGTAAGGGACCAGCTGTATCAGCTGAATGTTCACAAGGCCATGGGGCCCGGTGAGATTCATCCCAGAGTTCTGAAGGAGCTAGCGGATGTTATGGCAGGACCCCTCTCAATTATCTACCGAAGGTCTTTGGAGTCTGGGGAGGTCCCTGCTGACTGGAAGCTAGCCAATGTTACTCTGATCTACAAAAAGGGCATGAGAGAAGACCCAGGGAACTACAGACCTGTTAGTCTAACCTCAGTTCCTGGAAAAATTATGGAAAAGATTTTACTGGGTACTACTGAAAGATGTTTAAAGAATAATGCAACCATCTGGCATAGTCAACATGGGTTCACAAAAGGAAAGTCCTGCTTAACTAATTTGATATCCTTCTATGATAGGGTCACCTACTTAGTGGATGAAGGGAAGGTGGTGGATGTAGTTTTTCTGGATTTTAGTAAGGCTTCTGATACTGTCCCTCGTAGCATCCTTCTGAATAAGTTGTCCAACTGTGGGATGAGCAGGTTCATGGTGCGCTGGATGAAGAACTGGCTGAAGGGCAGAGCGCAAAGGGTTGTAGTGAATGGAGCTACATCTGGCTGGTGACCGGTCACGAGTGGTGTTCCTCAGGGTTCAGTTCTGTTTGATAGATTTATCAACAACCTTAGGGCAGGAGTTGAATGCACCATTAGCAAGTTTGCTGATGATACCAAGCTGGGAGGTGTTGTTGACTCTCTTGAGGGACAGGAGGCCTTGAAAAGAGATCTAGGTAGATTGGAATATTAACAGAATGAAATTTAACAAGGTTCTGCACCTAGGATAGAGTAATGCCAGGCACACATATGAATTGGGAGAGGAGTGGCTGGAGAGCAGGCCTGGAGAAAGGGATCTGAAGGGGCTGGTTGACAGCAGGCTTAATATGAGTCAGCAGTGTGCCCTGGCAGCCAAGAGGGCAAACCACATCCTGGGGTGCATCAAACACAGCATAACCAGCCAGTCAAAAGAGGTAATGATCCCACTGTATTTAGCATTGATGTGTCCTCACCTCAATTACTGTGTGCAGTTCTGGGACACACAATTTAAGAAGGATGTAAAGGTCCTTGAATGCATCCAGAGGAGGGCAACAAAGCTGGTAAAAGGGCTGGAAGGAATGTCCGATGAGGAGCAGCTAAGGACTTTGGGTTTGTCTGTTTTAGAGAAAAGGAGGCTGAGGGGGAACCTCATTGCTCCCTGTAGCTTCCTGAGGAGGGGAAGTGGAGAGGGAGGTGCTGATCTCTTCTCCCTGGTATCCAGTGATAAGACGCATGGGAATGGTTCAAAGCTTCATCAGAGGAGGTTTAGACTGGACATTAGGAAGCATTTCTTTACTGAGAGGGTAGTCAAACACTTGAACAGGCTTCCTAGAGAGGTGATCAATGCCCCATGCCTGTCAGTGTTTAAGAGACATTTGGACAATGCCCTTAATAACACGCTTTAACTTTTGGTCAGCCCTGAAGTGGTCAGGCAGGCGAACTAGATGATCGTTATATGTCCCTTCCAACTGAAATAGTCTATTCTATTCTATTCTGTTCTGTTCTACTTCCTGTTATTGCAGGACATCTAAGACCGATATATACGGTTTGTGCACTGTGTTGAATGTAGAACAAATCACAGTCATTCCACTGGGCTGCAGAAATGATTTCCATAAAAATTTGCCAGCTACCAGAGAGACTTTTATGAACTTTAAACTTCTTTGTGATCATCGCATTGTTCATGAGTAAAAGGATTGGACAGAGAAAGTTGCAAAGAGACTTTGAATATAAGAATTGACATTATGAATTTGATTCTTTTTTTCCTGAAGACAAAATGCTAAGTGGAATACATCAAGTTGGAATATAAAGTTAAGGACACACTTAATGGGGATATATGCTGAAACCTGTATGTTTGATTAGCTCTGTCAAATACCTACATATATCGTTATTATCATTGTCACATATAAACCATTGTAACTGTAAGACTTCAGATGTAAAGTTCAACTGATTGTTAAAACTTAATCCTGATTTATTTTATTGCTATCTGCTGGGGAGTGACAGAGAAAGAACAAATACAGAAGAAGCAAATACAAAGTATCTCTGTATATATTCTTTTTTTATTATTATTTAAATGTAATACAAAGAAACAAAAATTATTTTAAAGAGGAGTATTTTGGGGGGGTATTTTGGTTAAGATTATATTTTATTTTACTTTGAAGTTATTTTTATGTGTATGAAAAGCTCAATTCTACTGTTGAATTTGGGATAAATGCAATGTAAACGTTGCTTGTAGTGATATTTTTGATGTTGTTTAACAGTGGGTGAGTAATAATTACATTCCCACCTGTGCCATTTTTCTTTTCCTTGCCCATACTGAATTTGCCTTACAAGTAGTTCCATCTTATTTAGAAATATCGCTTAAAAAGAAATACCATTCACACTGATCCATGAAGTAACAAATGGTTTTAACTCCTACCTGTAAAAATAAAAATTAAAATATAGGCAAGTCAATTATAGTGAGATTTCCAGTAAGACTTTTCAAGGTGAAAAAGGCAGACACTCTAAAATCTGTTTGCATTTACCTAGGAATGGTAGTCCGGATCGTCTTACTACAACAATGTGTAAATGTCCTGGGTCACATGTATACTGTTAAATTCTCTGCTCCAAGCAGTAATCCCTGGCCTTCAAGGCCAAGCAATACTCATGACATACATCCATGCAGCTAGCCACCTCTGCAGCTGGCGGAACATGTCTGCCATAAGTACTGAATGGTCACAGGTTTGTTCTTTTAACACATGGCCCTAAACTCTATATAATTGGGGTGCAGAAATGGTGAGTGAGTTGAATCAAAATGTCTGAAATTACATGGGGACTGTGTTGCAGCTCACCAGAATTTCTACTGAATAAAAGGAGGATTTAGAGCACATGCCATGACATATGGCAAAAAGGCATTTTGGGGTACTTGCAAACACTAATTGACATGCTAAAATTAAATTGGAAGCCTGAGTAGGCAGAAAGGGGCCAGACCTCATGTAATGTCATGCTTAAAGTTTATTGAGAGAGACCTTGGAATGAATTAAACATATTTTACACACAGGCTTTGTTTCAGAGGGAACTGGGTGGTTTATTTCAAAACAGAGTTTGGTTTTAGTCCTTGTTCTATCATGTGAGAAAAATGGTTTACACTTACAAACCAAATGCTCATCCACTAGGGTGTAATGCTAAAATTGTCTTCTCCTCTTTTTCCAGCAAGCGTCAGTTCCCTGAAGAGAATTCAACATTACTAAACTTCAGAAGAAAGAGCTAAATTACACTCTTAACTATACTAACATTTTATACTTGCTAACTTCAAGAAGAGTCTTCTCCTTGTAGATTTCCTATATTAATCTTTAGAGAAAGCACTGCTGTTCAGAGATTTACTATAAAGAAACTGTAGGAAACTTTGGCACATTATTTTAGGTAGGTGTTTAATATTTTGGTGCTGCAATACTGTCCTGGTTTCAGCTGGGATAGAGTTAATTTTCGTCTTGGTAGCCAGTATGGGGCTGTGTTTTGGGTTTAGGATGAGAACAATGTCGATGATACACTGATGCTTTGGTTCTTGCTAAGTAGTGCTAAGCTGTCTCTAAATAGGTGCTAAGTGGCGCTCACACTGGTCAAGGACTTTTCAGCTTCCCCTGCTCTGCCGGGGGCACAAGAAGCTGGGAGGGGGCACAGCCAATACAGCTGACCCAGACTGGCCCAAGGGCTATTCCATACCATATGACGTCATGCTCAGTATGTAAGCTGGGGGAAGAAGAAGGAAGGGGGGGGACATTGGGCGTGACGGCGTTTGTCTTCCCAAGTAACCGTTACGCGTGATGGAGCCCTGCTTTCCTGGAGATGGCTGAACCCCTGCCTACCGATGGGAAGTAGTGAATGAATTCCTTGTTTTGTTTTGTTTGCGTGCACGGTTTTTGCTTTGCCTATTTAACTGTTCTAATTTATTTTACTTCAATTATTAAACTGTTCTTATCTCAACCCACGAGTTTTCTCCCTTTTACCCTTCTGATTCTCTCCCCCATCCCACTGGTGGGGAGTGAGCGAGCGGCTGCGTGGTGCTTAGTTGCTGGCTGGGGTTAAACCACGACAAATACCTAAGCTAAATTTATTTTCTCCTATAATGACTTAAGCATCTATGACCAAAGCATGTTGTTCTCATGAAAAAAACCCCACACATTATGACCAGAAATCTAATTTATCTAGAACTCCATCTCAACATGTACAAGAAAAACAAAATATTAATATGACAGGGGTATTTCAAAGTCTTCATATGATAGATAACTCTGAAAAACACAAACAATTTAATAAAACATTAACAACCATAATATATATTGGCCAAGAACAACTGAGGTTAAAAAGAGTCCTTTGGGCTTTTTCTATGCAAAGCAGGAACAATCTTTTAATATAGGCAAGAACTTGACTGCAGCACTACAATTCTACTGGAAATTATATATAGAGTGTCGTGGTTTAACCCCAGCCAGCAACTAAGCACCACGCAGCCGCTTGCTCACTCCCCACCAGTGGGATGGGGGAGAGAATCGGAAGAGTAAAAGTGAGAAAACTCATGGGTTGAGATAAAGACAGTTTAATAGGTAAAGCAAAAGCCACACGCACAAGCAAAGCAAAGCAAGGAATTCATTCACTACTTCCCAGCGGCAGGCAGGTGTTCAGCCATCCTCAGGAAAGCAGGGCTCCATCACGCGTAACGGTTACTTGGGAAGACAAACGCCATCACTCTGAACATCCCCCCCTTCCTTCTTCTTCCCCCAGCTTACATACTGAGCATGATGTCATATGGTATGGAATAGCCCTTTGGCCAGTCTGGGTCAGCTGTCCTAGCTATGCTCCCTCCCAGCTTCTTGTGCACCTGGCAGAGCAGGGGAAGCTGAAAAGTCCTTGGCTAGTGTAAACTCTGCTTAGCAAGAACCAAAACATCAGTGTGTCATCAACATTATTCTCATCCTAAATCCAAAACACAGCACTCTACCAGCTACTAAGAAGAAAACTAACTCTATCCCAGCTGAAACCAGGACAAGAGATAGGTACGTATGTATGCCAAGTTCACAAGATTTCCTAAGCTTACAGCATTGTCACTTCCCAAACCGATTTCTTCAAACATTTCAAAAACTTCCCTCCTTATTGGTGTAATACAGGATACTCCAAATCACTTTTTCACACTACAGACTGAGATGTTCATTTAAACACCAAAAAAAAATACCAGAATTAGAACATGGTAAAATATGATTATGTGTGGTCACATGCACACATATTTTTTACATGTAATAATGCAAATAGGGCATGCTGCCATATACTAAGTCTTTTTCAAGAATTTGGGTTTTTATATATTAGCAAGTTTTGTCTTTGACCTATACAAGCATTAAGTAGTGACATGATTTAAACCTAGCCAGCAACTAAGTATCACACAATCACTCGTTCACACACACACCCCCAGTGGGATGGAGGAGAGAATCAGAAGGGTAAAAGTGAGAAAACTCATGGGTTGAGATAAAGACAGTTTCATAGGTAAAGCAAAAGCCACGTATGCAAGCAAAGCAAAAGAAGGAATTCATTCACTACTTCCTGTCAGCAGGCAGGTGTTCAGCCATCTCCAGGAAAGCAGGGCTTTATCACCTATAATGGTTACTTGAGAAGACAAACCCCATAATGCCGAATGTCCCTCCTTCCCCCTTCCTCCCCCAGCTTTTATTGCGGAGCATGACATCATGTGGTATGGGATATCCCTTTGGTCAGTTGGGGTCAGCTGTCCCTGCTGTGTTCCCTCCCAACTTCTTGTGCACCCCCAGCCTACTTGCTAGCAGGATGGTGTGAGAAGCAGAAAAGTCCTTGATGCTGTGTAAACATTGCTCAGCACTAACAAAAATGCTGGTGTGTAATCAACAGTGTTTTGGTCACAAATCCAAAACATTGCACCATACAAGCTAATATGAAGACAATTAACTCTATCCCAGCAAATACCAGGAAAAATACAGTAGATTTCCGCTGGCTGGAATCCACCTCAATTCCTAATTACCCATGTAGAAGTTTCCTAATGTATATAATTGTTCTGATGGCAATGGCAAAAAAGTCAATGTCCATCAGGTATATCCCAAGTTATTAAAAAGAATACTTACCTTTTCTTACACAAAACTATATCCCCATTCAAAAAATCAGATTAAAGAAATTAAACATATCCCCCCCTATTTTCCTTGCATAGCAATATACTTCCAACAGAATAAGATAATATTTTACCATTATTTACACATTTTTTCTGAGTAAACACATGAGACATTTTAACTCACAATAAAATTTTTCCTCCAATATGAAAGATTGTGGAGTTAGTGACAGATTAGTTCCTAAACAATAATGACTGCATGAGTAATTTGTAACTGTCATGGCAAGAAAAATACCTCTATGAATTCTAATAATTTGTTGAAAATAACTAACATATGATTAACATAGAAATCAAAATTCTTTGATATTTTCAAGTTTCTTCTTCAAGCCATTAATAAGCATACTAAATATAACATACAGTGTAAGGCATATATATGCTATATAGTATATAACGTAGCTATCTTTTAAATTTATTTAGTATGGGGTTTTTAGGCCATATGGATTGTTTGTTGAATTTTAATTCGTCACTCCAGTTTCTTGTGAGGGTAAAAGGAATGAATTATATGCATATACATCAAACTGGTGCCTAAACAATGCAATTAACTTCACACTAACTGAAAACAACATGATTTTGAAAATGGTGGATTTTCTGTCACCTACTTATAAACTGTCAATGAAACTGTGAAAAGACAAGAGGGCTAATGGCTTGATACAACTAGATTAAGGGATTTTTTTTTCAATTTCAGAGGTCAATAGCCATGGGAGTTTGGCCTAACTGATGAATTGCCCTAAGAAGTAATTTCATGCAGTAGTTATTATCAAATATTTTTTCTTTTTAATTTAATATCTAATCCAAATAAAATCAATCAGAGAAACAGTGAGTAACAGTGAACTTAAATTTGTGATATGGTAATACAGATTTGTGTAAGGGGGAAAGGAACCTTGTGAACTCATACTAAGCAACAAGTAAAAAATGAAAGGAGTTTTGATTCACTCTGTAAATGAAGTGATAAGAAGAATGTTATGTAATGTTGACAGTAATAAAGTAATGCACACAGTGTTCAAAATTTGTAAGTCAGGCACTGAACGAATTCAACCGAACTGCAGCATGACCTGCAGGTGACCTTGGAGCTTTTGGAGACTTCTGCCTCTGTATGTCTAGACGTTGCAAAGAAGTAACTTAAACGAGAAGACAAAGCTAAGATACACATAGCTAGACTGGTAGAATATGGGATTTTTTTCTTTTTAATCAGAGCCATTTTATGAGCTTGACATATTTTATACAAGAGTACCACTCTACAAGTGTCTACATACTGTGGAAGCTACACAAAAGTAGCTCTGAAGCATCAAAAGTAAGAGATGCAAAAAATTGTCAGCTATGATATAAATATAGAGAGAATGGGTACAGAATAAATTCTGTTTCACTCTGCTGTTTTCACAGGAATATTTTCACACTTGCTTTTCTCATCCTAGTAGTTGTAACAGTAAAAAAGGGTTGATTAGTAGATTGAGATCCTCAGACTCGCAAAAAAGAGTGAAAAGCCAGGATTCAGAGACACAGCCTGGAGCTGGCTCGTCAGATCCAAGAAAGGAGAAAACAAAACTCTATCATATTTAAATATAAGAACAGAAAAGAAGCTCCAGAGATAATATTACAAAAAGAAGTTCTGAGTAGTAAAAAAGTCCAAACCCACACCCACAGTTATCATATCTATCACCATTTAATGTATTCATATGTTTTTATGTCAACAAGATATCTATGGTTACTCAGTTCTCTAACTTAGACAGCCTAGAAATTCCCTGACTACTTCCTGTTGAAGCAGGAGAAATTATTTTGAAAGCTAGCTTACTTTAGAAGTGTTGAAAATGGAATACTAGCAGGGACAATAATCTTTCTAATGCGTCAAGCAAATTACAGATATAGCCATAGTGTCCATGACAATATTTATCATATATGTTATACCCCAGAATACTTGTTATATTCTTAAACATCCACAGTAATAGAGATCCCTGTTATCTCTGTATTACACCTTTAATTGTTTAACAGCTTCTATAACTAGTCCTTTGTCTTGTCTAAGAAACTTTTTGTAAATTATGTGTTTTCTTCTTTTCAGTTAACGTACAGAAAAACTATCACTGCTTCTTTTTCGCCCAGTAACTGCTATACTTTGAAGACCATTATTGTATTCCATTTTCTAGATCAAGAAAAACAATGTTATCAACATATCAAACGCTTCTTACATCATTCTTATTGCTCTCATTTGAGTTTCATCAATTTGTCTATACCATTGTCAAATTTAGAGGCAGCAAGTAAGCAACAGTTCATGAGTCCTTAGGGGAGATTTTCTGTATCATTTTACAAGCAATACTTCTGATAACACATTTCAGAAGGGTATTTTCCCTTCTGGCAAGAGCATTTTTTTTTTTTTTTATACTCTGTGGAAGATCCTAACACCTTCCTGCTGTATTTCTGACTGACTAGCATATTAATGAATATTTGCAACCTGTTCATTTTATTTTTCCTTCCCAAATGTAACACTTTCCACTCATTTTTACTATTTTAATAATTTCAGATAATTTCTATGAGACATATTTTTTGAGTGATAATGCTATCCATATATATATTGCCACCATTATTGACTTTCTTTATCGTCTTTTAGGTTTTGTTAATTATGTTGCTTAATACCAGACAAAAACAAACTCCTATGGGAATTTATCCCTCCTTCCACTTTCACTAGAATATATGATAGTTAATCTATATTTTATCAAGTATTCATGCCATTATTTTGCAAAAAAATATCTAATTAATATTTCCTTCTTTTCTTACGATAAGATAATGCATATTTTGGCTGAATCCTTGGCAATGCTAAGCTAGATCATACCCTAGCTTTTCACTTCCCCCCCAGGCAAGTTACCCTGGTCAAGGAAGAAAATGAGGTTGATTTATGTAACCAAAGCAGAGACCTATTGCACTCATAAAAGTGAAAGCACACTAAATAAGATTTAATCAATATTAGTTAATCTTAATCTTGGACTTAAGTACCCTAGTGCAGTATAACTGTATAAGCATGTATTAATTCAGTGGCCCAGTGAAAACAGTGTAGCCTTTTCTACAGACATGCCATAGGCGTGCTAACACTGCAAAGCCCTGGTTGGATTGTCTGCCTGGTTATCAACTTTTTAAGAGCACTTGCTGCGTGAACCAGACCTTGACTCTGGATGCCTCTTGCTATGATGTACAGTGTTAACACAGCATAACAGCAAAGGCCTTGAAAATACTGGTAGATGTTGAAAACAGAGACCCCAGAAAAACAGCTTACTGATAGTCAATTACGGGTCAAAACCTCCTTTTTCCAGTACTCAAGAAAAGATTTTGCTTTGACGAAAGAAGCAGCAGCTAAGCAAGTTAAAACAAACAAACAAACAAACACACATGCACACACACAAAAAGCTAGCCAAGCAATAGGATAAGGTTTGCTGCCCTGGGAAAATATCACACTCCAGATGAAAATGCATAGTCCCAGGTGGAGGCCCAGGATTAGGAATCATCTAGAAACTCAAACCTCTTATAAAAGGTGTCGAAGTTGGGATGAGGGGAGGAAAGGACACACCCGCTTTGGTTCCAGTTTCCATCACTAAAAAGCTCTCAGGCTTGCTCACCTCCACCTCAACAACTTATACCATCAGTGACCATCACTGTAGGCATTAACTACCCAGTATCAGCTCTGTGGCATTGTATGTTTATAGCTAATTTAGAATACACTTATTAAGGACTAACTGCTTTGAATAGCACAATGTGTGTTGTTAATGAATGTCTAGTAAAGTTTGGTTTCAAATTTTAAAAATGGTTTGATTTATCAGTTTCTAAATACTTCTGTTATAAGGATCTGTGATTCCTTAACTGCTATATAAATATCTATGTATACACAGACACACACCTGTGTGCAAAAGTACACGTATTTATGTTCAGTTGCAACATTTAACATGACTTTTTGACAAGATGATGCTTTTTTTTTCTTTTTGTTTAATCAGTTTACTATCCTCCACATATTAAAACTGACTGATAAATATTTTTGTAGAATGCCTCATTTCTTTCAGCCTTGTGAAGCAAAAAGATTTGAGTGACAAATTCTAATCACCATCATCCAGTTTTCTATGTACTCATCAGTATTTACAATGACCTTTAATGTTTCTGTGGTTTCTATCTCAGGCATTGATTTTAATAGCATCATTTGTTCCATATCTTTACCACTCATGTTACCATATCAAAAATGTTCATAAGTGCTGCTGATTTTGCAGTAAATGAGAAAAAGTTTGAAAATTTTGACAGGCTTGCTGATCAGATATAGTACACTTAGAACAAAAGGCAAATATCGAAAAATAATAACAACAGGTTTTCAGCATTGGGTTTATGAGAAGGTTTGGTTTGAAATGATCCTTGGAATACTTTACTTCCCCTGACATAATCTTTTCTTCAGAAATAAGTTTATCCCTCTTGCAGATAGCTAAAGCTGTCAGAATTCCATTTAATGAATTGTAACTTGGAAGTAGCAAAGGAGTCATCACTTAAATCAGCTTTGTGTTATATTCTTATCATAACTTTCACCTTGTTTCACTATAAAGACCACATTATAGCTGGGATCCAGAAATGTCATGACACTACAGCATATCATTTTGAGTAAAAGAGACAAAGCAAATCTCACTTTTTCCAAAATAAACTAAACAATAAAATCTTGCAGATTTAAAAAAAAAAAAAAAAAATCAAAATCTGAGATTGTTTCATTATGAATTAATTTTACCATTCTCTTTCCTGATAAGGTCTATTTCAGTACTAATTGGGAAAAAAGTGTCGACAATGGATGACACAGAGCTAAGCTTCCTTAGCAGAATTAAAACTATCCACATTTTGAAAAGTTAAATATATAAAATATTATTTTCAGAAGATAAATTATAGGTTAAATGTGCATATGAACTTTATGAATATCAACATTACAGTTTTGCTGTCTGGGGATAGGGGAATGACTACAACAATGCACATTCCACTTCTTTTTTTCTTGTGCTTCTTTCTCTCCATTTTTGTCCCTTACACATATACACACACATAAATGCACAGTTCATCTGTTAACACAATTTGAAGCAAGACTAAATTTGTTGTAAATATTAACAATTAACTAAGCATCCATTCTTCCTAAAAATCATTATCTGAACTTAGACATATAGTGTGTTTTATTAAAACTGAAACACATTAATGCTTTATTTCAGATCAGGCATACTCACAGTGCACAAATCATTCCCTTTCACATGAAACTAAAGCAAAAAAGTCTTACAGGGGTGAACTCTTGATATTAACAGGCATTTAGTTCACAGGACTGGGCTAAAACTAGTCTGAAGTAATCTGCTCCCTCTGCCTCTTGCCTTATAGTGTAATTGTAGGGTTCTCCAAACCAATTGTTTCACTCTTTTGGGTCACTTTAGCTGCTAATATAGAAATAGTCATAATCACCTGAGAGTTGATATAGAGAGGTAGACACCATTATGAAATAATTCATAACTTACATCCACTAATTCTTTCTCTCAGTCAGGAATAAATTATATATAAAACCTCAAAGCTCAGAATAGGAATGGAGAAACCTACTTTGACATATTATCCACTAAAGATGTAAGTACAGTGAGAAAAGAGAACACAAAGTATGAAATATCCGCGAAGAAAACAAAAAAATTTCTTTATTTTTTTTTTCTGCAGAATTGCAGGAAAATCAGTATATCCCTGTGAAATATTTCAGTTTTGGATAAAAGGTCTTTAAGGAAAAAAAAAAAAAAATCTACCAAATGTTTTTAAAGAAATTCTAAGTACATATAGTTCAGCATTTATTACTGGCTTTACTTGTTGTTGTTTGAATTCTGAAATATATTTATTATTTTAAAATATGTGCAGATTTTATCCAACATAAATATTAAATTCAAGATTAGACTCAATATTAACAGCTGGGGCATTTTCTCCTTAGCAATGAAACTAAATATCTCTATACTGAGAAAACTGGTGGAAGATCAATGGAAAATTTTACTGGGTCTCTGCCAATATCTGGAAGAAAAAGATTATTTTGAGGCTTTATACTGTATTCCTTATTCTTTTAAGAAATTGTACCTACTGCCATGCATCATCATCTAACAGGTAAGGTATTTTCCATATTCAGCTCCTTTTTAAAATACGTTCATATATTCTTATAATTTAATTTTAGGAAAAAAGCAATCTTGATTGTGAGTATAACTGAAAACAGCCCTTGAAGCTGCAATATTGACTGCCCCTGCAGTCCTACACAATTTATGATGTTAAGGCAAGTAAGGTTAGTGAGGTATTATGTTGCTCTTGCTCCAGTTTCAGTGATGTTACCACATTTTACAAATCATGGTCTGCTGTGTTTTTCTTGGTAATTCAGAAATGCACGAATGATGGTGCCCATTTCATTTACTTTTTCCTCAAAAAATCTGACATCAATATTTGAGATACTCACCCCAGACTTCCTTCATAGCCAAAGGAGAGAAATAAACATTTTTTTAATGAGGTAAGCTTAAACTATTTTAGACTTCTGCATGAGGATGAGATGAGTCATTCCCTAAAAGTAGCTATTACTCTCCACTGACCATAGAGGAAGTATAAAGTACTTAGCTCAAATACAAACATCTATGATTTTGAAAGGTTAATCTCTGCCAAACTATCAGGTAATGGTCAAACCACTCATACAGTTTTAAGATATAACTTTTCTTTTTAAGAGAAGGATTTTTTCCACTTTTGTTCAGACAACTACTGAAATAGCAAGAAAATCTTTTCTCACAATCTTTGCAGTGTTTAAAGTCTCAGTAATGCATATATTTGGTCATCTTGTTTGTAAACTTCATTCCTTAAACCACCAAATCCTTTGAAGCAGCCAGCTGGATAAATCTATGGCTGAATTCAGCTGCACACAAAATAGGTCCTTAAGAGGTCTTCAGGTATTTTCTTCATTTTTACTTTTCTTTTACATTTTCTTTTCTTTATATACTCATTTCTCTTGGCCTGCTATCACTATCTCACTTCATCTGTAGATAGCAAATTTCTTTTCCGTTCCAGTTCTTTTATGTTTCATGATCAGCCATTTCCATTTCCACATGATCTGGGGTCTTTTCCAAGCTGATTAGGTAAGTTCATCCAACTCCAAAACATAATGTACTATACCCAGTCTTCAATGAATAGGTAAATCTACCAACATATTTTCTTGCAATAAAATTGTCAAGGAAAGTATTTATCACTAGGGAAAAAAAGAAAAAGAAAAAAGATCATTTTTCACCAATGTCTTCATTTCTATTGAATTTTATGCCCTACTCTTGCTTTTTCTTTCTCATAGTCTACAGCATAGCATAAAATTCAACGAGATATTTAGAAAGAATTAGTATACTGTGAGGGCTCCAATGGTTCAGAAGACTGTATAGAACATCTTTCAACTCTAAGTCATCGGCTTGAATGCAGCAGAGGGTGACAGAGGTTGAAAGGCCACCATCTGGCAGCTGCTCTAAAGGTGAAGTATAAGTCACTAGCAGAAGTCAAATCCCAGTGGATAATCATCTATAACACAAAAATCACGAAAACAACTGGCGTTAATTGGCAATCTCTGCTAACAGAATGAAGACTGACATGAAGATGCATTTGCCTTTTCATCATTAGATGTAGTCCCTATGGGCTAGAGTTGAGATACATGAGTCAATATCAGAGGGAAACTGACCGCAGATGTATCTGCTTGTGGTGATAAGCAAATAATTTCAATTTGTATGGTTGACAAAAGTATAGTCACAAACTAATACACTTTTTAAAATTTATTTGTAATGGAATAATGACTATCCCTTTAAAAAAAGAATTTCAAATTCTGTTATTCTCTGGAACAGGTAGATATTGGCATCCATTCTATGATCACAGTACTCCTTTCTTTCTTTCTTTTGTGCTCAGGTAGATGCAGGGATGTATTTGAATGGAAATCTTTATAATTCAGTATTACATTTCTCTACAGCTAGTCTATGAAATATGCTTCTGAAGAGATTTTCTTTCAGTATACTTGTAGCTTTGTCCTTGAATAGTTGATTGGCCCTGAACTGTTCTTGTTTTTTCCACTTGTTGCTTTCGTTAAACTACTTCTCTATTTTGACTGTCTTCTTCATTCCTCTGTTACTCATTTTCTGCATTGATCCTGCTTCCATTGATTATTTTTAAGACTGAATGACTTGATTTCCTCCTTGATACTTAGATTGTTAGCAGGTTAATAAACATACTGTAGTTAATAACAGGGAGAAAATCATAGGACAGCCTCGGAAGAATTCCTGTTGACAGTAACCCTTACAGATATCTTTCGACTTGTCAGAAAAACATGCTTCCTCAGAGGCTGTGTTTTGAATTTTGGAGTACATTTCAGAGAGAAATCATTAAGTGCTCCATATCCTCTGAGATTTTCTGTGTCCAGAGAAAATAAAGTCCTTTATGAGATTCCTTGAAGTTACATATCAAGGTATCATGAACATGTGTGAGAAATAAGATTCTGTTCCTTTCCCACTTTATCTAAAGGCTTTTCATCAACGTCATACAACCATATTTTATATTATGTAGTGTTTTGACCTATGCCTTTGACTAATGCCTGAAGTAAGCAAGCTACCTTTTTGCTCCATTTTTTCTCTTACCAAATAACCAAGTCCATTTCTGTCTTTGAAAATAACTTAGTATATTCATTAAAGATAGCATAAAAAAGGTTTTTTAATATATTATGATGAATAAGCTTAATGATAAATCTATGACTTTAGAGCTAGTTTACTACCAACATTAACCATCTTTCCTGATTTAAGTATTTCTCCTTATTGTGCTCTCATCACTGACTTTCAAAGGTAAAAAACCCTCTTTTTTTCAGGGAATCCTCTCCATTGTTCTGTCAGAATCCTTTGACTTTTTAAGTGTGAGCATCCTGTGTTACCTGGTGACTTCAAATCAAACTGAGGGTATAGAATGAACACTGAGACCAATACCTCCTCTGGCATTTCATGTCCCATTTATACAGCACTGAATGCAAATACGTTTCCCTAGATAGATGGCTTGTTTTTCATTTTCCCTCACTTAACATATATCATCACTACAAAACACTCTTTGAACCTGGATAAATGTTAATTAAAAGCAGATAACCTGTGACATACAACTTGACTAGAATAGTGTTCATTTGCATGCAAACAGTTTTATTCCCAAGGAGTATGTTACCTGTCTTTGCTCACAGAGTCAAGCAGAATGTAACTCCCAGGTGGTCTGAACCATAAAGCTATTCCTATTTATTAATAATTTTCTTATTACTTAGAATTCTAATATATTCCATCCATTCTATATAACTTCTTATGATTAATGTCTGGTCTTCCAAGACCATGAAGTTAAATGCATGAGTGTAATACAGCAAGAACTACCTGTTAGTTAGGAAATGGGCCTAGTAGTTATGAGGTCTGGATCTGAGCCTCTGCTCTGCCACAGATTTCTTTCATGATTGGAAAGTCACTTATAATGCTGCTTTTAAGTATATTTTCACCCTAACATCCATTGATATCCCCCAGATGAAATAATGTTCCCAAGTGTCTTTAAAATTCACCCCTCTGTTTTCTCCAGTTGTTAAAAGTAGTGAGAATGAATAGTGAGAGTGAATAGCGAAAATTTTTTGGAGACAAAATGGTACTCAGGGTATGTGTCAGGCTTTGATGTTAGTATAGACTACAAACAATGTAGCCACTCTAATGGAAATAATGCTGGGTGATGCACACATTCAGGTCGTCCTTTTGCCAAAATTCAGTTGCCTCCAAACACTGGTAGCTAAAATTATAGACAGAGTTAACTCCTAAAAGTATCTAATGGGTTAAAAAATGTTAAGTATTAGATTCTATTTCAGCACTTACATTCAGAGGAGGTATTTTCATGCAAAGTATTTTCTTTAGACAAGGAGTGTAGGGCAAATAAAAGTAGAGATAGCGTTCAAAAGAACTAGTTAACAATCAACCACTCTAAAGTTATGCCAAATGTCTGCAGTAAAATTCCAAAAGCTATGCAAAAAACTTACTTATTTTATGCTATTTCTGCTACACTGAAATTCAGACTGATTTTGTTATGATTTAGGAGAACTTGAAACCAATTATTGGCTTCATGCAGTTTTAACATGGAACTTGCTCAGCTCCCAACTTTCCATAGATTTTTCTATTTAATTCCATTCCAACAAACAAACTAGTGTATATTGTTAAAATATTTAAAGGGATTAAAATGTTAGCATGGAATATTCTGAAATTTTCTGGAAATCATAATGCTTTTAGTCATGGAAAGCTCCCAGAAGCAATATGTACTCTTCTGCTATCATTCATTGTATTACTGGAATATACAGAAAAAGATATCCTAACAGTACAATGGAAGTGAAGCCCTTCACCAACTTTGAATTTTTTATTAAAGTTATTTAAAGTAAACTCACCACAACACCCATTTTATAGGACTTCAAATTCTGAACTGGAATAAAATGAATAAAATCTACACATCAATCTGTTGTCTACTAAAACACCCATCTGGAATAGTTTGGGAGTTATAGTCACACACAAAAATGTTTTTGCAGGTGAAAACATAAAAAGGAATACTTTTTTTTCATCAGTTTTCATTTCTGATAGAAGAATGAAAATACATCCATAGATGACTGTCATGGTTTAATCCCACTGCAACTCAGCACCACACAGCTGCTTGCTCACTCCCCCCCCACCCCACCCCCCCCCCCATGGGATGAGAGAGAGAATCGGAAGAGTAAAAGTGAGAAAACTCATAGTTTGAGATAAAGCCAGTTTAATAGGTAAAGCAAAAGCCACACACGCAAGCAAAGCAAAACAAGGAACTAATTTCCTACTTCCCATCGGCAGGCAGGTGTTCAGCCATCTCCAGGAAAGCAGGGTTCCATCACCCGTAATGGTTACTTCAGAAGATGGGGCGGTGTGAGAAGCAGAAAAGTCCTTGACGCTGTGTAAGCACTGCTCAGAAATAATTTGGGGGGGGGAAGTTTATTTGCATGAAAATTTTTTTCACTATTTTTCTATTTTCACCTCATTGAAAACCTAAAAAATATCTTTTTTCTTAAAATATTTTGGTTTGTTTTGTTTTTTTTCAAAATTACTAAGTTTGCATTGTTTTTATTCACTTAGAAATGTTAATATACTAACTGAATACTGAAATATAAAACAGTTTACATTTTTATCATTACTTAAAATTCCAGTAACAAAGAAGAAATGGAGAAGAAGGGAATCTAACAAAAAGCCAGACATGAAGCTGCTAATTAGCATAAGCTAGTATCAGTGGCAAAGAAGGCAAGATGCTATGGAACTTGTTAGGTCAATGATGATATTACTCATTACCATTACAGCAGTTAGGAAAAAGGTGGCAAGACATGACTGCCCTGTCTAATTTAAATTTTCATCTTTTCATTCTTTTGTAATTTTCCTTTAATGTGGTGAGGCCTGGCATACTCAAAACATTTGCACTATTCTGGAAGCAGTCTGTAGGAGATATAAAACTAATGATCCAAACTGAAAGGAATATCTGTTAAATGGCAATGTAAGTTGAGCCAAAATATGTTACTACTACACTGGATATATGCTGAAAGGGTCAAGTTACTCTGGTGGTCTCCAAAGTACTGGCATAGATAGGAGTCTGGATTTCTTTTTTTTTTTTTTTTTTTTGTCATCAGGCTCATTTTAGGTAAACTTAATACGAAATAAGTACAGGCCTATTGCATTAGACTAACGGCCCACTTTTAGCCCATTATTCTGCCTACTATAGTATTGAAAAGAGATGCTAAGGAAGGTATTTAAAAGCATTTGACTTACGATATTTTTAAACTTCTAATCTTGCTTAGCTCATATTGGTAGCCATGGAAAATCTTTTCTGCTGATATGTAGGACTTTTATGGGATGTTAATAGCTTATTGAAAGAAAGCTGCTGTTGATGCAGAAGCTTTGAAAGCTAGAAACTAGGGTGATTATACAGCCTTGTCAAATATGCATATCCTGATATGGTCCATGAAGTGTTGGCCATGTACATGTAGAAGCCAGTGAGGACTGACACACAGGCACTAACACTATGAAAGAGTGTAGAACCAGAGAAAGAGAGAGAGAGAGAGGGAAGAGCTATGTGTCAAGATCCCAGTTGTACCATTGTAAAAGTCAACACCTAGCTCGTGATTTGTCCCATTTGGTCCGTTAGTGAATTACTCACTCGCTTACAAGGCGTTATGTTTTGCTATACTTGTGTGGTAAAACATAGCATATCAGAAAAAAAAAAATCTATTGTCCTTGCTTCTGTCCTCTGCAGCTGTCTTGATCCCATAAAACAACAGCTGATGTAAAAATTCTCATCCTCTTCATGCCCTGGTTTTGCAGACTTCTGTCATACCTTCAGATTGTCTGCCAGCTTGAGAAGACCTAGAAGACTCACATATCTCTCATAAGAAAGCTGCTACATACTTTGTCCATCCTCATTACCCTTTCTTGAACTCTTTCCATGTTCTACTATATCTTTTCTGAGATGTAGTTCTTACTCAGAACTACATTCAGTAGTCAAAGTTCAGACAAATATGTAAATTCATACAGTGAAACAATGAGGTTCTTATTTTGTTTTGTAAGAATTCCTAAGACTCAGCTCATTTTTTTGGTCACTAACTAGCACTGAACTGACTATTTATAGCCCAGCAGTCTTGCTTCTATGTGGTAATGTTCAGCTCAGAGACCAATATTTTTCATATGAAATCAGAATTTTTTATTTTGTATGCACCTCATGTTATATTTATCTACACTAAACTTCATCTGTCATTTTGGCAGTTTTCTCTTATTAAGTACTTTAAAAAGTGTTTGAAGATAGATATTCAATGTTTAGGTGTACAAGCAGTTGTTTCCTTTATGTCACTTATTTCTATTAGGAGTGCATTTAAATCTAACAGGTTAAATAAATGGAAGGAGGGCTTTTTCTTTTTCTTTTTTTTTTTTTCCTTTTTTTTCCCTCTGGACACCCAAGGAACTAATTTTTTTCAGACTAAGTCTCAGTTGTCATTGTTGCCCTTCATCAGGTAGTTTGTTTTGTTTTGTTTTGTTTAGGATTGGTTTGGCTTGAATGATGTGTTGCTTTATCAGTGTTTACTGCTTGACTGCAGCCGCAGCCAATAAAGAGCCTGAAATGTGTGTTGTATGTATGTGACCTGCTTGTGCAAATCATGAAATTTGTTATGATGCCAATGACGTTACTCATTATCATTACAGCATTTAAGAAAAGTAGTCAGGAAGGTTGAGTTTGCCTCCAGAAGAGGTCCTTTCTGAATGAGGCTAGCTTCAAGCTCAGGCTCTGATTTTAGTCAGCACCCTATAGCAAGACCCTTTCATAAATCAACATCTTGAGTGTTTTCCTGGTGAAGCAAGAGGGAGAAACCATAACAAAGGAAGCTTCTCCCTGCAGGCTTATTGGTTACTCCATTTAGGCAGATATTTTGCACAGCTGTTCTTGCTCTCATCCAAGTTTTGAACCATCAGGTCTTTAAGAGTCTTCCAACTGCTACTCTAGAGTCTTGTGATACCAGCACACAGAAAATAAGTCTTTAAATTAAAAAAGCCAAAGCAGATATGTCATACAGAGCAGGTTAAAAATAAGATTATGACCACATATTTGCAAGCAAACAAGTTACCATAGTTTAAGGCTTTACTGCACCTCAGTTGTAAGTTACTGGTTTTTGGCTGAGACACAATCTGGGAAGGTGATTTATACCAGTCAGTTTAACTTGGCATTTGCAAAATGTTTACAAAGGTCACATAATCAGGTAACATGCCTCAGTCAAGAGATGGTAGCTTTTGAAGACATATTAGCATATGCTTATAGTTTTGTGTCAATAATGCAAGTGTACATTATAATATTCAACAACCAAATCAATATCGAGCTACTTTAAGGAAAAAACAAAGTTATAACAGCCATTATTTTTCCACATCTATTTTAGATATCTGCTTTAGATTGAAATAATTAATGTCTTCTGTGTGCTTATTTTTCTCCATTCATTATGAAGAACATCCAGAAAACTTCTTCACAAGCAGACATTGATATTACACAAGTCTAGATTAGGACAGGTTAACTTTTAACCTATATGGTAAGGTTGCTTCTTCCTGTAATAGTTTGCCTTTATTGATACTGAAGTTCCTTTCTTAATCTTAAAATCATAGAATGGTTTGTGTTGGAAGGGATCTTTCAAGATCATCTAGTCCAACCCCCCTGTCACGGGCAGGAACATCTTTCACTAGATTAGATTGCTCAAAGACACTTCCAAACTGACCTTGAACACTTCCAGTGATGGGATATCCACAACTTCTCTGGCCAACCTGTTCCAGTGTTTCATAACCCACATCATAAAAAATGTCTTCCTTATATCTTTAAGTCAATCAGTATTACAAGATAGTTCTGCAGCTCTTCATCTGCTAGTACATGGATAAGCTTTTATCATCAGCAGACTTTGTTATCTCACTATTTCCTGGTTTTGTGTTTGTTGTTTTGTTTTTTGTTTTTTTTTTTTTCCCTAGCTAATTTATTAATATAGTAAAAGCAAAAGTCCAAGCAAAAATTTCTCAGGTGAAATTTCCAATGTGAAATCTGGTCATTTATTCTTAGCCTTTGCATCCTATCTTTTCACCACAGGACTCATATTCTATAACAACTTTGTCTCCGTAAAAGCTTTTATGCCTACAAGCCTCCTAAAAACATTGTCGATTTTTGTTTTCAAGCACATTAGATTAATTTATCTGCATGTACACTCATTCCTTAAAAAACTGTAATAGATTTGTTAGGCACGATTCTGACCCATATAGGATTAGATTTAAGAAACAGCCTAGTTTTCCTTCAAAGGAATATACCAGAAGACACCCATCTCTGTGTTTTATCAGAACACAGAAAAAGAACGAGACTAGTAACTCTCTAAACGGAGAAAATTCAAATCTGCTGATTTGAAAAGATCCAAGTTAGCCTGGAGGTAATGTAGCGATAATGGTCTGCTTACTCAGATGAAATCAGGGAGCTTCACTAAGATCCATCTAATCAGATTGGTATTTAAGAATCTGTAAACTTTATATCAGAGAATTATATATATATATATTATATAGCAGACAGACTATCAGGATCAAATTCTAATGTCAAATAAGCAATATCCACATACTAGATCAATAGTATCAATATACCTGCATCTGAGGGGAAATTTAAATCTTTTGAACTAAGCAATAGTGTTGTATAAATCTTGAAGTTGGCGTTCTGGAAAATCTGCCAGTGGCTGCAATAAATTCCATGCCAGAGTAAGGACTTCAAAATTTGGCTTGCTGTGAGCATAAAGCAGACAGCTCACAGTCATACAAGCAAGAACAGTAATACCCCAGAAGCTAGGCATATTGCATTAGCAATGAGCAAATTCATGATGGCTTATTCTTTACAGCAGCAGTCACCTAATTTGTACAAATGCTAATAGACATTGACTTTCTGGTAACAGTTGCAAAGGATGAAGTCACACAAAAGCTTAATTCTGCCAATTTATTAAACTGCAGAATGATAAAATACATCTTAAATGGCTTCTGAATCATTGAAGAACTTAAGCTACTCGAACAATGTAAGCCTAGTAATTTTACTAGTGTCAATTAAAAAAAAAATTAAAAAAGCTTAGGCTTTATAATGCCATATATAATACCAGCTATGTTCGCTGTATATCCAAAACAGCACACACAATCTGTAACATTGTTGGCTATATCTAAGATGACTCTAAAACCACAAACTGGATAGACTATTTCTTTCCTTTTTTTTTGTATCCTCAGAAAGAATAAAGAAGAAATAATAAAAAAAGAAATGCTCTGCAATAATATTTTGTAAAATATATCAAAGTAACATCCTGTTTCAAATTTAGATTTCTTTTTCACTACTATGGCAGTTTAGAGAAAACATTTGGATTTTCCTGACCAACTGGGGAATCACATACTTAAGACTTTTTGGAAGATGACATAAGAAAGAAGTGATTGACCAATAGAGGCCCCTGGAATCCAATTAGTGTAGAACAAGTAATCACAAATGACATCTCAGATATAAATCAGATGTATTAATAGCACCAGCATGGGAACTATGTAAATAAAAATAAGCTATTTAATATGTGCTACCACAGGAAAAAAATACAGAGATCATGCATGCTTTCAGCAGTTAATTACTTATCTTAAAGCGTAAAAGTCTGTGAAGTGGAAATCTCAGGAGCAGCAGATCACCAAAAGCTGTATGCTAAGTAGCCACTAGCTGACTGACATTTTCTTTGCAATTGCCTATGACCTTGCAATATATTTTTTGAGGTTTCACTGTGAAGAGAAAGATTAAAAAGATAGTTTTTGTTGAATTCACACAATTGATGCAAAAAAATGTAGAGTGTGAATTTTTCATCAGTGTACAAAATTGATGAAACTATTGCCAAGTCATTGTTTTAATCACTGGACACGAAGGAAAACCAGATGATAACATAGGAGTAAACTTATCATGAACTTTTGGAAACGTGCAAAATAAGAAACATTAAGGTATATACTTCTGATCTATGGCCCATTTGAGAGGGAAGGCGGTCAGTACTAAATGGTTTGCAGTAAAGACTGTCTAACTAAAGAAGGTCTGTTCTAGGCAATATTTTTTTCTAACATGCAAGAAGTATCTGTTAATAAATTTATTTGATGAGAAATGAAAATGAATGTGTTGTAAGGAAAATCCAGATCTTCTTTCTGGTAGCCATGAAATATACTTCAAAGTGCAATTACACATCTAAAATTAGAAAGGGGTCAAACATATAATATTAACACCAATGTTTGTGTTCACTTGAAATAGAATCAACTGAAACTGTGGACATTCTCACAGAGTTAAAAGCAAATTTTTGTTTCTTCTGTTTTCTCCTGCTCTAGTGTGAAAATAGCACCCAGACGAAAAGAAAGAGATTCAAATGAACAAACATGGTCATTTATTTTAAACATGGCTGTCCCATAAATAAAGCTGCTAATCAGATATCTTGACAGCAGTGTGATTTTTGAAAGTCATCTGCTCTTTTAAGCTGAAAGGCAATTTCTGATTCAACTGACCTATTGATAAGATCACAGAATCTGAAATGGAAAAACATTCCTTATTAGATCTTTTAGTCTATTTGACTGCCAGATCATCCAGATCACTTCCTAGAAAATGTTTTTGATCTGAAACATTATGGTGAGCATGTGATGACAATGATTCATACTTTTTTTTTTTCACTGTGGCCCCTGGTGACTTGATCTCTGCACAGAAACGTTCCTAGGCTAATACGACTGCAAGGTATGCACCAGTAGTTCAGAAGTCATCTTCATACATACCTTATGCTGAATGTGTCAATAACTTTATAGGAAGACAAAAAAGTCAGCACTATAGAGAGGATCCCTGCTCTTCTGTATGCTCTGTTCTTCAAAAGGCACAGACTTCAAATAGCAGGTCAGGCTAACTTCTGAGAGGTATTTTCAGCAACACCACTCTTTTCACAGTGAACCATGTTTAGACGTATTTTGACAATATTTCCAGCTGTACAACTAAATCATGTTGATTATTTATCTTCCAGGGTCCATACAATATATGCTACCAAGGACATTAACACAACTGTCATCTAATAGGCCTCTCAGTATGACTCCTCTGCTGTTCTCAGCTTCTACAGATTGCAACAACGTACTTGCTCACAGAACGAAGCAGATGTGACCAGACCATGTGTTCTTTAATCTCACTCACTATAAAGTGATGGATTAGCTTTGAAGAGGTCTCGTTGGTTCCTGAAGTTTTAAACAATGTAAACCAGCAAGATTCAAGACTTCTCTAAAATAATTCTAACAGGCATGTATGTTGATAAACCAAATGCTTTAAGGCATTTCATAACCCAAGGCCAAATAAAGAAAGAACTTTTGTTATAGGGAACTTACATGATGCAGAAGTTAATCTCACAGGACATTCATTTGCCTGACCTATTAAGACACCGTAAAAATAAATCACAAAGGATTTTCACAGAGTCACAGAAAAGGCTGAGGTTGGAAGGGACCTCTGGAGGTCATCTAGTCCCACCCCCCTGCTCAAGCAAAAACACATACTGTCAATTGCCCAGGGCCATGTCCAGACAGCTTTTGAATATCTCCAAAGATGGAGACTCCACAACCTCTCTGAGCAACCTGTGCCAGTGCTCAGTCACCCTCACAGTGAAAAAGTATTTCCTGATGTTCAGACAGAACCTCCTGTGTTTCAGCTTGTGTTCATTGCCTCTGGTCTTGTCACTGGACACCACTGAGAAGAGCCTGGCTCCCCCCTCTTTGTACCTTCCCTTCAGGTATTTATTTACACCGATGAGATTCCCCTGAAGTGATCTTCTCTAGGTTTAGCAGTCCCAGCTCTCTTAGCCTTTCCTCATAGGAGAGATGCTCCAGCCCATTCATCATCTTTGTGGCCCTTTCTTCGACTGTCTCCAGTATGTCCATATCTCTTTTGTACTGGGGAGCTCAGATCTGGACACATTACTGCAGGTGTGGCCTTACCAGTGTGAAAATATATAGTAGTTCATATCTTAAAGTTCTCAAATGGATGGGAGCACTCTAAAATTTTCAACCAGGTTCCTTAACATGGGATCAGTCTTTTAAAGTTAACATTAGGAATAACATTTGAGAGGATGGATTACAATCCAGGACTTCCCTCTCCATTTTCAGTTCCATACCAGAAAATGGAATATGCATCTGCTAGCTTCAGCTGCCATAGTCATTCCTAGTCACTTTAAGCTGCTTTGTTTGTAAATGCACTGAAAGGGGAAGATTTGGCAGGAAAAGTGGCTCTGCCCTATTTGCACCCTTCTTTCAGGCATTTATATACCAGATACCCCTGAACCTTCTTTACCCTAGGCTAAACAGTCCCAGCACTCAGCATTTCCTCATAAGAGAGACACTCCCACCCCTTCATCATCTTTGTCGCCCTTTGTTGGACTCTCACCAGTATGTCCATGGCACTCTTTTACTGGGACAGTACTCCAGGTGTGGTATCACCAGCGCTGAGCAGAGGGGAAGGATCACCTCCTACGACCTGCTGTCAATACTTTGCCTCATGCAACCCAGGAAACCATTAGCTTTCTTTGTGGCAAGGATGCACTGCTGGCTCCTGTTCAACTAGGTTTACAACAGGTCCCAAAAGGCCTTTTCTGCAAATCTGCTTTCTAGCCAGTTGGCCGCCAGCATATATTGGTGCATGGGTTTGTTTCTCCCCAGGTGCAGGACTTTGAACTTCTCCCTGTTGAACTTCATGAGATTTCTGTTGGCCCATTTCTCCAGCCTGTTGAGGTCCCTCTGAATGACAGCACAACCTTCTGGTGTATCAGCCACCCATAGAATCATAGAATCATAGAATGTCCTGAGTTGGAAGGGACCCACAAGGGTCATCGAGTTCAACTCCTGTCCCTGCATAGGACAACCCCAAAATTCACACCATATGTCTGAGGGAGTTCTCCAAATGCTTCTTAAATATTGTCAGGCTTGGCTCCATGACTGCCTCCTGGGGGAGCCTGTTCCAGTGCCCCACCACCCTCTGGGTGAAGAACCCTTTCCTAATATCCAACCTAAACTTCCCCTGGCATATCTACCTGCCATTCCCTCGGGTTCTATCATAGGTTGTCAGGGAGAAGAGATAAGCACCTGCCCCTCCTCTTCCCCTTGTGTGGAAGCTGTAGACCGCAATGAGGTCTCCCCTCAGTCTCCTCTTCTCCAGGCTGAACAGACTGAATTACTTCAGCTGCTCCTCACACAGCTTCCCCTCTCAACCCTTCACCATCTTCGTGGCTCTCCTCTGAACACTCTCTAGTAGCTTGGTATCCTTTTTGTACTGTGGCGCCCAAAACTGCACACAGTACTCAAGGACGCACCAGTGCAGAGTAGAGCGGGACAATCACCTCCCTTGACCGGCTAGCCATACAGTGCTTGATGCACCCCAGGGCATGGTTGGCCCTCTTGGCTGCCAGGGCACACTGTTGGCTCATGTTCAACTTGCTGTTGACCAGAACCCTCAGATCCTTCTCCATTGGGCTGCTCTCTGGCCTCTCATTCCCCAGTCTGTATGTACATCCCAGGTTGCCATGTCCCAGATGCAAAATCTGGCACTTGCCCTTGTTAAACTTCATACAGCTGGTGATTGCCCAGCTCTCTAATTTCTCCAGATCTCTCTGCAAGGTCTCTCTGCCCTTGAGAGTGTCAACAGCTCCTCCCAATTTTGCATCATTGGCAAACTTAGATCATAATCCTTCAAGTCCTGCATCCAAGTCATTTATGAAGACATTAAAGAGCACTGGCCCTAAGATGGATTGCTGCGGAACCCTGCTAGTGACTGGTCGCCAGCCTGATGTAACCCCATTTACTATAGCCCTTTGAGACCCACCCATCAGCCAATTGCTCACCCATTGCATTTGTTTATCCAGCTGCATGCTGGACATTTTGTCCAGGAGGATACTGTGAGAGACAGTATCGAAAGCTTTACTGAAGTCCAAAAAGATTACATTGGCTGGCTTCCCTTGGTCAACTAGGTGGGTAACCTTGTCATAGAAGGAAATGAAGTTTGTTAAGCAGGACTTTCCCCTCATGAACCCGTGCTGGCTGGGACCAATGACTGTGTTGTCTTTCAGGTGTTTTTCAATAACTTCCAGAATAATCCTCTCGATATTTTTGCCAGGCACAGAGGTGAGACGGACAGGCCTGTAGTTACTGGGGTTATCCCCGTTGCCCTTCTTGAAGACTGGGACAATGTTTGCCAGCTTCCAGACACCTGTGACCTCTCTAGATTCCCAAGAACATTGAAAAGTCATTGAGAGAGCTCTCGCTATGACATCAGCCAGCTCTTTAAGTGCCCTCGGACGAATCCCATTGGGCCCCATTGACTTATAGAGATCCAGCTGGAGCAGCAAATCCCACACAAGTTTGGGGTTGGTTGCGAGTTTATCATTCTCACAGTCATGGTTCTCTAGCCCAGGGCTCTACGGGTCCCATAGCCCATCATCAGTGTTGAAGACCGAGGTGAAGAAAGCATTAAACATCTCTGCTTTGCCTGTGTCCCTGTTTGTGAGGTGACCATGCTCGTCAAGTAACGGGCCCATGTTATTTCTCGCCTGCCTTTTGCTATTTGCATATTTAAAAAAGCCCTTTTTATTGTCCCTCACAGTACTGGCCAACTTCAGCTCAAACTGAGCTTTGGCCGCGTGAATTTCCTCCCTACAGTGGCGAACAGCATCTCTGTATTCCTGCTGTCTCGCCTGACCTTGCTTCCACTGGCTATACATTTTCTTTTTTCATCTTAATTCTGCAAGAAGATCCCTACTCAGCCAAGCCGGCCTTCTACCTTGCCTGCTTGACGTCCGACATCTTGGAATTGCCTGCTCGTGTGCTCTTAGGAGGTGGTACTTAAAAGGCGACCAGCACTGATGGACCCCAGCACCTTCAAAAGCTTTTTCCCAGGGGACCTTACTAAGTAGCTTACTGAAGTCAGCTCTCCTCATATCTGGAGTTGAGGTCCTGCTGGCAGTTTTCCTCCTGTTACCATAGATTTTAAACTTGACTGCTTTGTGGTCGCTGTGGCCCAGGCAGCCACCAATCGCCACTTCACCCACGAGACCCTCTCTGTTAATAAGCAACAAATTGAGGAAGACACCTTTCCTGGTTGGTTCCCCTAGTATCTGTACCAAGAAGTTATCATCCAGATGGTTTAGGAATCTTCTGGGCCTGTTTGTACCTTCTGTGCGGTATTCGCAGTTGTCATCTGGCAAGTTGAAGTCCCCCATAAGGACAAGGGCAGATGACTTGGAAGCATCCCTTAGTTCCTTAAAGAATAACTCATCAGTGTCGTCATTCTGGCTGGGTGGCCTATACTAGACTCCCACAATGACATCCACTTTATTTGTCTGTCCCTTAATCCTTACCCAGAGGCTCTCAACTGTGCCATCGCCAACTGCTAGCTCCATGCATTCCAGCTCCTCCAGTACATACAATGCCACTCCCCCCCGCCTTGCCTGCGCTGCCTGTCCCTCCTGAAGAGCCTGTAACCATCCATCATGGCACACCAGTCACAGGGCTCATCCCACCAGGGCTCATCCCACCAGGTTTCACTTATGCCTATGATGTCATATCTCTGGGACTGGGCCAAGGCACCTAGCTCCTCTTGCTTGTTCCTCATGCTGTGTAAAAACACTTCAAGTGCGGTTCATTGGCCCAGTTGCCTCATGGAGCAGTCTGAGGAATTTCAGTAGCACGCAGCTCTTTGTCATGCCGTCCCATTGCTCATTGCTGACTAGACAGGTGTTGTCCCTTTCCCCCTTCCAATCTAGTTGGATTCTCCCAGTTTGGTGTCATCAGCAAACTTGCTGAGGGTACACTCTGCCCCATCATCCAGATCATTAATGAAGATGCTGAACTGGTTTGGAACAAGTATTGACCCCTGGGGTACACCGCTAGTTACTGGCTTCCAACTAGACTTTGTTCCAGTGACCACCACCCTCTGGGCCTGGCTGTTCAGGTAGTTTTCAATCCACCTCACTGTCTGCTCATCCAGCTCACACTTCATCAGCATCTCTACAAAGATTCTATGGTATACAATGTTGAAAGCCTTACTGAAGTCAAGGTAAACAGTATCCACTGTCCTACCCTAGTCTACCAAGCCAGCCATTTCATTGTAAAGGTTTATCAACTTCGTGAAGCATGACTTCCCCTTGGTGAAGCCATGCTGACTACTCCTGATGATTTTCCCAGGATTAGTTGTCTCTTCACCTTCCCAGGGAACAAGATGAGGCTGCCCGGCCTGTAGTATGCTGGTCCTTTGCCCTTTATGAAAATAAAAGTGACATTTGCTTTCCTCCAGCCTTCAAGGATTTCTCCCAACCTCCATGATCTTTCAAAGATTACTGAGTGGCCTCTCAATGACATCAGCCAGTTTCTTCAGCACTTTTGGGTACATCCCATCAGGGCCCATGGATTTATGTGTGTCCAGTTTGCTTATGTAGCAGCAGGCCCATATTTTCCCTAGTATTCTTTTTGTTACTTACGTACATTTAGAAGCCCTTCTTGTTGCTTTTGACATCCTTTGCCAGGTTCAATTGCAGGTCTTTGACTTTCCTAACCTCATCCCTGCATGCTAGATTCTTCTCAGTTTACCTGTCCCTGCTTCCGCCTTCTGCATACTCCCTTTTTATGTCTGACTTTTGTTAGGAGCTCCTTGTCCATCCATGCAGGGCTCCTGGCATTTTTGCCCAATTTCCTGTTTGTTGGAATGGACCGCTCTTGAAGTTAGTTATTTGTGATATTGTAGAACTTTAAACACCGTAGCATAGTGTAGAATCATCATTTCATTATTCCTTTCCTTTTTTTTTTTTTTTTTCAGGACTATATTTTATAAGATGTAAAGTCCAGTTTTCCATCCTATGTGCAATGCTAATACATCAACATGGATTTCATCTTCTATAAGAACAAAATCAAAAGACACAATGAAATAGTTTGATTCAGGTCACTTGGATATTAATTGTGTCCCATCTGTGGCCATAGGCCTCAAGAGAGTTATTTTTCAAATGACTCATAAGCCTCTTCTCTGTGGGCCAGATTTTGTAGCTGGACAATTCATATAAATTTTCTTTGATAGTCATGATGCATAACTTTAACTACTCCTGTTCAACAAAATAGTCTCTTCCTCTCTAACTTCTGTCCTTGGAGAATGTTGCATAAGTACAAATGAATCCTGAAAAGTCCTGGAAAAACCTACTTTACATTGAGCTGAACCTGTTGAACAATGGCTTGATCCAAAATCAAACATTTCACTTTATTTTTTGTACTGGAAAACTAAACTAAAAAAGTTTTAAAAATGAGAGTAGCATTACAGCTTCAGGATAGATGTCCTTTTTATGAAGAATTCTTGATGTACAGAATCTGAAGGAGACTGCATATTTTAGTTAGAAGTCAGGGTTCTAATAGAATGGGTTTCCTTCCTTAAAAAAATAATCTCTCTCCTCCATTGTTCCTAGACTCTTAGTCTTTATCTCTTATTCTTCTATGGAGATTTGCAATTTAAAATACCTTCTTGATATCCTCATTTGTTCCCTGCAACAGTATGCATATTCATACAACAGCAACATATGATGTTTATTGTTTTGGATGACCATGTTACCCTTGTAAGATCAAATGTATTTTGATAGACATAGAGAAAAAGAAACTATTAGGCTCATGTTTTTTTTTTTTTTTTCTTCTTGAAAATCCTTGCTTACAGTCCAGCAGTGCTGAAATACAGATAATAAACAAAACAAACTATATTGCTTAATTTAAATAATGCTAGTTGTTATTTACTGTCACAGATGAGATGACGTCAATTTATGGGAACACATTGTCTTTCTGAGAACAGTACGTTTTTATATAGCAGGTCCAGTCACATTATTGTTGCGTTATTAACTTCACACAGAAAATGTTTTCTGTGACAAGTTTTTGCTTTTATATTCTTTATGTGAATAAAATGATCACAATTTTTTTTTTTCCTTGAGAAATTGTACATGTTAATTAGAAACTAGAACAACAAGGGAACCCAGGCAGAGTCCAGGTGCCTTCTTTAATGGATGCAAGTAATAGAATTCCTACCTGCTTTCTTGGAGATTTTTGGGTGAGTTATACAAACACCCAGGTTTCAGAAACAAAGCCAACTTAATTTAGATCCCGTTCTTTGCCCTCTTACTCCTGGCTGTTATTCCTTACCCAAAGTGGTGCAGTTCTCTACTGATGCAGTTACAGTGCTATAGTGTTGCTGTCTGTGGGCTGCAAAGTAAACCAGAGCACAGAAAAGATTAATATAAGTACTGTAAGAGGAGAGAGAGAAGTTGGGAGGTTACTTTTAATACAGATCATACTGGTTATTACTGCTAATAATAAATGATCTTAATTTTAGTAATAATGTTAATAATAATTAACAGAGCAAGCTAAAATTTAACCACCCAATATCCCTATGCTATCACGAACTGAAGTTATAGAGTGATTTAGGCCTGACTGTTATGGGTTTTCAAAAGCCACATCGGTAATATCAGGATTTTGTGGCTTGCATGCACCTCTAATATTAATGTTTTACCCCAAAGTAAAAGCTCTTCATGTAGCTTCTGAAAATCAAATACAGTAAAATTGCTCAGAAATTATGACTGCCTTAAGAATTCTGTCAATACAAGTCAAATGCAAACATAACTGCTGGGTCTGTCAGGTTCATGACCACATCTAAGCAGTCTAAGTGATAAGAGTGTAATACCACTGGATCTACTGAAAATGTCTCTACTAGAATAATTTACGTATAATACGCTTACATATATTTCTATTAACTTTGTGTTAACGGGAACCAAAAATTAATATCAAGTTACTGAATTACAGCAATAAACGGATCCTTTGACTGGTTATTATTGTCACAGTTTATCCAGCCCACTGAGAAACAGGAGTATTCAAATTCTTTCTTGATGTACATCCAAATTATACAAAAATATTAGATAATGAGAGTCACATGGTACAGATCCTCCAAATTACAGCTGTGTGAACAGCAGCTACTTTTTCTGCCAATGATACCTGCAGACTAAACCTGTTAATTTCTTTCCTATCTAATATGAAAATTGCATATTTGCTGATAAGCTTTTGAGCAAATTCAAATTTTTCCATTTAAATATATGATTTAGAATGTCTGCCTGTATCACGGTTATTGGAAACAATATTTAGTGAATAGTATATTAATTACTTTGTTTTACACATACTCAAATACTTCAGAAGATTATATTGCACTGTTTCTAAACATCATAGACTGTCAGAATAAACAATCTCAAGGGCTTACTATAGAGTTCTCTTCTTTGTTCTAAACATTTGTTGTATTATTGCCATTTGAGCTCATTTTCTCCAACAGATATTATAATGAATTGTTATTGAAACCATCCATTTCAGTGTTAATTAATGGGGATTAATTATTGCACCATCTCCACTGATTGTGACATTGCCAATGGAACAGAACATGTTCTTGAATAAAACGGCTTCTTTTCTTCACTGCCTTATACCTCCTCCCCCTCTTACCTCAGCTCTGCCTCACTTATGTCTATGCCAGTCTCTCTTACCTCGCAAAGAAAGGATACAAAGTGGCAGAAATTCACACTCCCCCACCTTTAGCAGTGTTAGGAAGATACTGCTGACAAACATTGACACCCTAGTTAAATTTGTTTTCAATAATCTTCTGTGGTCATTCAGGTGAGCATTTTTAGTAAGTTAGGTTGTGTTTTGTCCTTGCCTACCAGAGCTTTAGGGAAACGTGAACAGCGCAGGTCTTTCTTTTCCCTGTCATCATGATGATGAAACTCTCTTCCTTCACCAGAGTTATATGGAATGAGTTCTGGAGGACTGAAAAAACAGAAAGGATAAAAACAGCCACTGAAAACAACTTTGCACATTGTCGTGTGACATTGCGACATCTCCAAAAGCATGTCTCTGACACTGCTGAAGACTGAACAGTGTTCTTAACATAGATATTCCTCAGAGAAATCTTTTAACTTGAACATAATCATATCAGTAATCTGTCTTCTGTCTCCTTTGTTAAACCTGAGGGAAAAGACTCATTGAAGATGCAACGTTTTCAAGTGTTCTAATTTTCCCAAGGTCATTTTAGGACATTGAAAGAATTAAACTGTACACAGTGACATGCTGCTTGATTACATTTTTAACATCTCATCAGTGTTCCTTAGTGACTTACATTTTTCACTACCTGTTCTTCTTTAAGTTATAGCTTCCATTGTTTTGCTTTCCATACTTTGAGATTTTGTTTCACTATATCGAGATTCAGTCAGAGGCAAGGGAGTAGGAAAGATTAATTAAAAAACAGTCCTTGATAATCATGAAGACATGATCTTCATTCCGTATATTCATACAAAACGGGCTAGAGAGATATAGTTGGTGGAAAAAACTTGGTTAGCAGTACTTTTTTTTCCCCATGCTTGTAATCCCATGGCTTTTCACAGACAAGAGTGATGAATTACTATCAAGACAAGACAGTTTTTTGATATGTCCTCTTGTACATGAAAAACTGGGCTGAGACCACCTACACTCATTTCTCTTGAGATTTTGAACAAGTATAAAAAATGGTTTTGTTTTGGACTTGGTAGGCCTCAGAAATGAAAATGCCAGTATGTCGAGGACAACACATCAATCTAATTTGCTACCTGGGTTCCCAATCCTATTCTTTCCCTACTGAAATTGCTGCACAATATCTTATATAACATCAGCTATATTCCACTATTAAGCTGTAGTTCTTTGTAGGAAGTGAGTGTTTGTCTTTTTGAAACAAGTTGCAATTGCAAAGGCTGTAAGTGCAAACAACTAGTGAAATATTCAGTTATTAATTTTAAAGTCATTCAGGGAACCTATTTACTTAAAAGAGAAATGCATAATGGGATGAAGGCTTATAGTTAAATCACTTGATGCCATCATATAACATTTCATTTTTACTGTTTTTGCTAAAGAACAATTTGATATTTTACAGTGGGATGGTACTGCTTTGTTATTTTCCTGTCTAATAAGACAAAAAACAAAACAAAGGTTAAAAAATAAAAAGTTTAGATAAAGTAGCTTACAGGCAAGAAGTTTGGGAAGCTGTGGTTACATGTAAATATTGTTTCTTCTTACTTTCATCCAGCTGAATGACAAGAATGATTTCTGGTGCCTTCTGATTGGAATAGACATACTGGAAATAGGATATTCCAGAGCACACAGGGTCAATCCAGAAGATTAATTTCTAGAGTACAAAAAGGTTGCATAGTTTCTCATTTCTATACAAGAATTCTTTGGATAACAGCAGCATTTGCATCCATAATTTTTAATTCTTTGAGAGTTAGCAAGTCTAGACTTCTTTTATTTACACGTGTTTAGAAAAGACTCTTTGAGTACATGATAGCATCCATCATTAGCTAAGGTAATGGAGTGACAATATATACAATTCATGATCAGTTCTAACAAAATTCTGCATCTCTGTTTATTTTCTTTTTCTTAGGTTTCTTATACTCCAACTTCAGTACACTCCAGTACTCTCAGTCTTTAGGACTAATAAAAATTAGAGGTATTTCATGTGCGAATGTTTCTTTGCACGTGTGCATGTGCGAGGTGAGATGTATGGTCTAATTAAGAATGTTGATACAAATTTTAACTTGAAGTGCTATGCATTAATTCAGCTTCACTAAGATGAAGTTATGCCAACTCATATACTAATTTTGCACTGCACCATAATATATACAAAATGTTACATAGAAAGGTTACATTTTATCATTATTTCCTTGTGTCATAACTAACTGTCATTATCCAAGAATATTGCAATTAACTTCTATGAAACATTAGTAGAAGTAAGAATATCCACATTTGATACAGCATAGGCTGAAGTTAGACCAGATCACTTTTATCTTATCACTGAAGAAAATTTGATCTTTGCTGAGGTGAATAACACAATTATTATATAATAGAATAGAATAGAATAGAATAGAATAGAATAGAATAGAATAGAATAGAATAGAAAATATATATTATATTATATTAATATATTATATTAATATTATTATATTTAATATAATTTAACATATTATTATATTATTTAATAACATTATATTATTAATATATTATTTAAAATATTATAATATTATAATATATTATATTAATATGATTATATAGATATAATATTATATTAATATAATTTATATATTATATTATATTATATTATATTATATTATATTATATTATATTATATTATATTATATCATATCGTATCGTATCGTATCGTATCGTATCGTATCGTATCGTATCATAACGTAACGTAACGTAACGTAACGTAACGTAACGTAACGTAACGTATCATTTATTATTATTATTATTATTATTATTATTATTATCCAACAGGATAAGTATTAACTTCAAATATCATCCTCCTGGGAAAACATTTCTTCCTATTCACTGAAATACAAAGTACACATGCATTTGAGCTTGATTGCGTCTATCATAAGGATTAATACCAGGCCTTTGTGGGAGAGCCTAACACAACATGTTATTGTAGAAAGCATGGCACACATGAACAATATAGCATGAATCCTACTTCTGAGGAAGGATTTCTTGCAATCAGCTGAAGGCATGTGCTGAAGGCATACTACAACGCTCTTCTGAGTATAAGTAAAATTGAAACTATTGATAAATCATATGAGTTGTACAAGATGAACAACAATTTTAACTCAATTTATAGATGATTGGTATAAACATACTCGTAAATGCAGGCTATTGCAAAACAAGAAGATTAAAAACAGGCTATATGTCACAGTATTACTTCCAGCTAATGAAGAGAAAAATTATCCTTTTGTATTTAAAGTGACAATTCTACCAATTTGACACCTAAAGAAGTTGAATCAAAGAAATTAAACTTTATTACATTTGTACATTTTCTATAACTGCTTGAGTGAACAGACTGTAACCTCAGCTTGCCTAAATGATTATATCCATGACAAACCATGTTATGCTTACAGATATGCAGACATACAGCTGACTAAGCAATAAAAGATAACTATTTTAAAAGAGATTTATTTAGTTAACTAGTCAATCAAGACTATCAAGAACTCAACAACCTAAGATCCTGGAAAGAATCTAAGCTGCTAAACTGAGATTTAGGTGTAAACTGAAAGTATCTATATCAGCTGAAATGCTGAAAATCTTTTCTCATCTGCACCCCACAGGAGCTATTTCTTTACAAGAACTTGCTATTCCACTTCAGACTCTTCAAGATCCACAAATTTGTGTTTCAGCACATGCTCAGATTTTTTAATAAAAATCAGATTTATTAAAGCTTGACAAAGAATCCAATATTATCATTAAGAATTCCCCTGTAAGCAAATACTAGAGATCTATCCCTTGAGCTGCTTTAATTCATATGGCATGTTTAATTTTTACCTGAAAATCTCCTGCATGCCTACAGTTCTATGTTCTTTCTTTGTCTCAGGCTGTGGTAATCAGTGTAACTATACGTCCTTGGGAACCACAATCTATGTGTTTGTGTGCTTGTTGAACAGACATTGTCCTCACACACCCAAGCACAATCAATTTCCACACAGGATATGGTGGTATCAGCCAGTATCAGGGCAATGGCCTCTTATAGAAGAGTCAAAAAGTCAGAGTGTGTCCACAGTAAAGTTACTCCATTTCCTGAAACAATTTAAGTCTGTGTCTTTCACTGCCCTAGAAGCAGCTTTAACTATCAAGCTGATGTGTTTCTATATTTTCTCTGGTTAAAGCCTTATTTTATGAGACAATGAGTTGCTCTTGCATGCTGCTGAGATGCCGCATCAGTCAGAGTTCAAAATATTCAGTAGATGACAACAGATACTCAGAAACTTCCTGACCAGGACAGAATTTCAGATCCTGTTTACAGAAATGCCTGTGTGAGTGAAAGCAAATTACTAGTCATACAAAACAAGCAGTTTTTTGCGGTGGTAGAAATAGATACAAATACAAACAGCATATGAAAACACTCCTGTGTATGTGCCCCTGAGTCTTTATTCTCAGAGTAAAACTGCTTGAATGAAATAAGACATAGATTGGGTGAACCAATATGTTTCTTTATATGAGACTTAAAATTTCAACAGAGAACACAGATAATCCAGTTATCTGATTTACAAGTACATTATTCATTTGATCAAACTACTATATGCTTAAGGATATACATAATAAATTTATAGACAGACACACACCTTCATAGCTCACTGAGTTCACATCTTTCCTTTCGCATCTAATTTATCATCTGAACCTAGACATGTGAAGAATTATTGTCTCTCTTATTTTGAAATGTACCAAACAGTAAAGAGCTTTATACAACTCTGACAGTCATGGTTTTGTGTCTCTTGTCACATACCATAGAGTAAATTACAGCACAGACAAAGCTCCGTAAATAATTATAATAATTACTGTATCCACAACAGATTTCATCTACGTCTCATTCAGCCTGAAGCATGGACAATTCTTTACATTGCATAGTTAATATTCTACATCATCATTTTCAGCATCTGAGGTCCCATAAAAAGCTTCTTAGAGCCATTACATTTTCTACAGAAACAAAGCTATAGTATTTCTTGCCCTTCTGTTTGCAAGATAACCTTCCTATTATAGGCTCAAAATTCAATAGCCCTTATTCAGATAAGAAGTCTTGCTGAAGTCAATGGAACTAATAGTACAGACTAAGTCATAGCTAGGCTTATTAACATTTCATTTAATCAATAAATGTTGATAAACTTTTTTTTTTATTATTCTTTAAGGAAAAAATATAAATTTGAGTTAAAAAATCATGACAAATCCTTACAAGTGAAAGAACAGAAGAATATAAAGGTTGCTCTCTCTCAAACCTGAAATGTATCAAATGCAGCCTTATGTTGGTTCAAAGGAGAGAGGCAGGACTACAGATGTGGGCAGAGTGTGAGAGGATTAGGCTTAAACAGAGCCATTTCAGGCAGGGTAAGGTGTTAAAAAGGGAGACCTGAAAGTAACAATTGTAAAAAATGACAAATGATGGCAAAAAATAAATGAACTGAGAGTTTTCTGTAGAAATAAGAAGTTTGAATCACTAATTTTATTATGTCATATCTTAACTTTTAACAATTTAGCAGTTTAAAAATTTGGCTGTAACTCCCACTTGCTAAACATAAAAAATGAAGTAGCATCAGACAATGGGTTTGATCCAATTGCCTTGGAAATCAATGAGTGTCTTTCTTTGGACTTCAGCTGAATTGGCGCTAGTCCAACATCCTCTCAGTTTATCACTTTCACTCCTATTCCTCCTTCCCCCTCCCTCACTTTTCACCTTCCCCAGCTTCTCTTCTGTCCGGCCCCTCCTTCTGCTGACAAGCATCATGCTTCTATAAGAGAATCTAAGTTCTTGGCATTTAACTATACTGATCCTTATAACATGTTAAATTGAAATGTCTTTGGTAGTTATTTTTGCCTACAAAATTTAAATGGAGGTGAAAAAAGCACTGAACAAACATTTCAAAGTATAAGTAAAATGCAGGTATAGAATTATAATTTGAAATAAAACATACAAATACTTCATGTAGTAAAGTTAATCTCCAACATTAAAAAGTTTAGGCCTGTTTCTGTGATTCAAATAAGAACACTGCAGGTAATTACTTGAACAAACTCTAAGTCTGAGATTATTTCAACATACTGAATGCTTGAATTAGTATCACATAAAACAATTTGGAAGACATCCAACCACTGGGTAACAAAGGAGTTTTCTGGAAAACTTAAGCCTGAAATTGTATGCCTTATAATTAACAAAGGAATATCAAATCCTGGAGAGGACAAATAAGGGACAAGATGTGTCATTCTCGGTGAAAATAAACCATTCAATCTAAAGCAAATATTCCGGATGATAAAAAGTGTCAGAACATATTTATTGGAAGGATAAAACCCCACCACATTCCACTGAAATACACAAAAAAATAATTATTTGGATTATTTTAGAACACAATCTGGAGGATATTCTACCTTCATTGTGTAGGTAACTTTTCAATTAAAACTTTAAATAAATAAGTGAAGGTCAGTTAAGTCCTTTAAGTGAAAAAGTTTTATTTAATGAAAAATGAAAAAAAAACCCATAGTTTCATGACTAAACTTACTACTGTTTAAACCTTTTGAACCCTGAATCAAATGATAGCCCTGAAATATATGACCTATAAGTTAATATAGGTGCATTATAAATTATAATAAATCACTTCTCATTATAAAAAAAAAATGTTTTAAGAGTTATCTCATTGGCTTACTTCAAAAGCTGGTTCTATTCCTTTTACTTCTGAATTTATTGGTAAAAGTGAATTGATGCTGAGATTGGGTTATGGATAATTTCTTTAAGATTAAAAGCTATATTCCACCATAAGAAGAAATAATCCGGGCCAAACTCTACGCTACATTGTAAATACTAATTTTCATTTACCATTTATATTCTAAACTTCTTTATTGGGTCTTGCTTGTTACAATCTCCTGATTATTCTTCAAGAATTTGAAATGTTTGAAAAATAAAACATACAAACAAACAAGAAAACATGTTTAACCCTATCAGAACTAAGAAATATATGAGAAGGATAGTAGACTATTGAACAAACTAGGAACAAAAGAAGAAATGAAGGTGATTTAGAGCATTGCATGTGATAAAAGATCAGTTTCAGCAGGTTTTTATGACAGAAGAAATTGAAGAGATATCTACCAGATATCAGTGTAATTAAACAATTGAGAAAGTATGAGGAAATATGTAGCATGTTGGAAAAATAGCAATGAATAGCTATTTTAAAAGACACAAATGGTGAGGTTGGTAACTGGCACAAATCCTGTTACTTCCATTTTCTTTGTTCTGTTCTAAACCGTTTAATATCTCTTTAATGTTCACTTCGCAATCCAGTAACACTAACTCTTCACAGTTTGTGACCCATGGCCATAATCCATATTTTTCCTGCTAAGGAAATAAAAACACTCTCTGCCAACAAATTATATAACCTCACTTACACACACGCCCTTTTGGGGCTTAGTTATCATTGCTCACTTAGGGTTTGCATGATATTTTGTAAGTATGTATTTACCAAGATTAATACTGATCCGAATTATCCCATCTACTTTGTAATTCATAAAATACTTTAAGTGGTAGGAGAGTTTAAGTGCCAGTGCTGATCACTTTGCTTTAATATGGATCTGGTCTAAAATCCAATTAGAGAAAGCATCAAGAGCATCTCTACAATAATTATGCTATTGTTTTCCATTCTTTGTTAACATTTCAATTTTAATCCATATCAGTAATTTTAATTTAAACCAGAAGTAAGCTATGTAATCAGCAGAACTGGGAACATGGTCAAGGCCATACTGAAGGTACCTACATCTATATTGCTAAATAAAGAGAGAGTCAGGGAGCAATATCAAAGATTGTACCTCTGTATTACTTAGTTTGCACAGTTGTTAGGTCTCTCATCTATGCATATTCCATCTGGGTTTCTCAAGGAGTATACTCAAGAACAACTCAAGGCACTGATTAATCTAGGAACTGCTCTCAAAAGGCACTATGAATGTGACTGCACAGGGGTGGCTTCCTCTGTCTCAGACAGTATTCCAGCAGCATCCTAAAGGTTTTGCACTCTCATGTTCCCTCCTGCAACATGCCTGTACAGGTAACAACTATCCTAGAAGTCACACTGAAGAACAGCATTCATTTTATTTCTGAAGCTATGACTTGAAAAAAAAAAAAAAAAAAAAAAAAAAAATCATTATTACGGCTTTGGGTCACAGGTGCAACCTCTGGGTCCAGAGGAGGTCCAGGGGCACATGATCGATAGCAAGTCTGAGAACAGTTTGTAGAGACGGACAGGGTTCAATAGTGCAACAGTAAGCCAGTTTGTACCCCTAGGCTGTTGGGGACAAGGATCAGTCCCTGAATCACTATTGTTTGGCTTCAGAATCACAGGCAACAGCTACATCTGAAATGTGTTTGTTATCAGTGAGAGAGGGTGCCCAAATGATACAGACAGCTCACTACTATGGTACATGAAGGAGTTGGTATACTGTGTCGATTTTCTTTTTGTCTGTGTCCATCTTCCTTCTGCATTGCAACACTGGAGACTCACATTAGTACCGTACATGCAACAGGAGCCAATTGGATTCTAGGACCCAAAGCAAAAGACAAGTCAAACCTTCTTGACAATATGGATATATTTCATAATGTAAATGTGTATTAAATCTATTGATACCTCTACACTACTGTCCATATTTCTTGCACACAGACATTGACACTGCAAGCCACCAATAAAAGTGGAGACTTTTGTTAAGGTCCACATTCAGAGTTAAAACAGACAAACAAACAAAAACAAACCCATGGAAAGCTACATTTCCGTCCTCCAGAAACCATGCAGCAGACCCCATTGCTAAAGCAACAGTTCACGAATCTCTCTGATAGGATGAACCCATACATCACCTGGGACTGGGAGAGAATTACTGCACTTGAGAACAGGAGAAGCAGTGCTCAGCAAAGCATTGTGTAAATAGGAGTTACACATGCAGTGAAATTTTCAGAACTGAATCAGCAAAGCAGCCATGAATTACTGAAATTTACAACTTTGCATCAGCAGGAAGAATACAACAGCGAATCCAGCCACAGATAGTCCTCTTAAGTTGTGTGGTCTTCCTATAAATCATGACAAGCTTCCTGATGCCTCAGCTGATGTCCTTATTATTTCATGTGACCACATTTTACCATGAAGTACTTATTATTATTTTTATGTGTAATAAGCATGGTTCTGTTTGCCTGGGAACTGAAAATAGAATTTAGCATCATGGAATACTCGTATTATCATAGTAATTAAAATTGGAAGTGCAGAGCTGTATCCATAAAATATTGTTACTTGCAAACTTTTTCTTAGACACAATGGTAAACCTGATTGATTACAGTTTATAATAGCGATAACCCCTGCAATATCATTCATTAACACACTTAACAACTAATTTGCTGGAGTTTTAACTGCCCTTGGCTTTCCCTCAAGCTGTTCACAAACTGGTCATTAACTGCTGGTTACAATTGATTTCTTAGGGCCCTATTTAAAAGAAATTTTATTTCAGTTCAGCACCCACAGAGCCTAATCTTGATTCAATAAACAAAAATCATTCTCTACCTTAATGACAGACCTCTTATTCCTTATTCTCTTTGGTACAGGCTTTCAGGGATGTATGGAGGTGTAAGCTTTGTGGCTAAGGGCTAAAACAAAAAACAAACTCCTGCTATTCTTTATTCCAAAATTTCAAGTGGTAGGGGAGCCCAAAAAGGAAGAGCACTCTATTGACATCTAGTGGAAAGAAAGGAGACAAATGAAATGTTCCAACAGGGAGCCTGCAGCTTATTTGTTTGTATATATTATTTCTTTATATTCGGAAACAATTTCTGCTAGTACCATAATGTAAAGAGATATTTCTGATTGTAACAGTGCAAGGGAATCATAACAAATTAAATGTATGCAGAGTAGACAGCTAACTTAAGGCAATAGCTTTCTGTAGCAGGATACAAAAGTTACGGCCTTTATTAGAAAAAAAAAAAAAAAAAAAGACAGGATACCATAGAAAAATGTTTTCTAAAAGATAGTAAGTTTAAGAGGTATCTGTAAATTGAGAAAAAGAGTCTGTTTAAGAATCACTTGCATGTTACAAGACTGTTGGTTTTCAGTGCTTCCTGAATTCTTGGTAAGAATTTATAAATACTGTGAATGGCTAGTAAAGCTGCTAGCAGAACAAGGAGTGGAGAAAAATGGTGAGCAGGTAGCATAAGAAGAAGCAGTGAGGGACCGTTACTAAGAGCAAAGTAGGTTACATCACTATAAGGTCAGAAGTAGGGCTTTACTACCCTGTAAGACTGGGCAATCCCAACTATGAGCTACATGTTTCTGCAGAAGCTGAGAAAAAAACAGCTGACTTAAGAGTTGCCTCATTATAAAAGAGGACCATGAAGCAGCTAGCAGTTAGGAGCAGTATGTTATCCTGCTTATGTACTTTCTTACATTTTCTTTTTCTCCCTTAAATAAAATATTCTTTCTTAAGTCAAGCAATTTACATTTGTGAATGAGGAAAAATAAGAGCTGGCTATGCACCAGAAAGCATATTTTCCAGTGTTTCTTTGAAGCATTCTATTACACCATCTTTCTTTTCCACATCTCTGTATATTTTTCCCCTCCAATTTGTTATCTTTCTGAAAGTATTGAAACATTACTTCTCTCCTCTACTCAATTTAAAATTACTGTCTTTCTATCCATGCCCTAATGTTTCAAACAAGTACTTTCATGACTGATTCTATGTACCTCTGGCTATATATGGGATTCCTTGTGTACAGCCACAAAGCCACCCCATTGCCATTCTTTACACCTTTCATTGAACCTTGTTATGAGGCCTAGATGAGACGGTATAGAAGTTATGCAACAAGAGGACGTGACTACAGCTTTAAGCTTTAACCAGAATTGTCTCATGTTTTCTTGACTGCTTCCCTCTGTTTTGGGGATTTCTTTGCTTGGATCTTTATGCATTGCTCACACGTTTTTAAAGCGGGAACCGACTGTTGTGTATTTGTTTAGCTACTGGCAGAATGGGACCTTGAGCCATGAATGAAGGCTCTTGGTAAACCTGCAGAACAGAATCACAGAAATAATGATAAAAACTTCTACCTATAAGAAGTGGCTCAGACAAGAGAAGCATGGAAGTGAAGACCACTGTTCTAAACAGGAACCTAGAATTCATATATTTCAACAACATAGAATTCCATGCAAATGTTTCCATCATACACTGGTGTTGTGTTGGGTTTGGTCTTGTTTTTTTCCCTTTAATTCCATGAGAGAAAACATTCTGAACCTAACAAAAAAAAACCAACCAAACAAACCACAAACCCAAAACCAAAAATAAAACAAAGAAGAAGAAGCAGCAAACATTAGAAATCAAGTTTTTCAATAAACATGATATTATGAAAAAGAAATTGGTACAAAACAGATTAGTAACTAAACTAATTGAGTAATCTGTTTTCATAGACTAGGTTGCCAAAATTTCATTTAGACTTCTTCTTTTTTATACCAAAAAAATCATATGTCAAGAAAAAGTGCTACTGTGATAGAAGTGTTTTACAGAATGTCTATATATACATATTTTTGTGTACATGCATAAAGAAGAGAGATTTAAAATCCAATACTTTCCTTTCAGAATTATAACTTTGCATTTGTTGACTAGGTGATTGACATACACATATACTCACAGAGGGACTGACAGAACTGAATGACACTACCACCATGCACGGAAGACTTTTGTCTCAAGCATGCTGATATTAGCTCTTGTTTATCTGAGCTCCAGTTCAAGTCTTCCAGTATTCAGCTAGCTCTGTCAAAATCTTGTCACTCATTCTGCAGTGTAAAAATCTCTCCTGTTCTTGTTCTTCCAGCCAATACTCTGGTCTATATATTTGTTATCTGTTGTCTTGACAGCTTTAGCCTCCTCCCATACAGCCTCTCCACTAGCCTTTGTCCTTTTTTTTCAAAGTATCAAAATTCAATTCATCACCCTGTTCCAGAAAACCAACATTAACTTGCTGTCCCCTAAATTTTCATCACCTTCTTATCACATTCATGTATAGTTTCTTCAAATTCCCCATAACATTACTCCATGTCTGATTAATAATTTTTTTCTTAAATTTGCTCTGAACCTTCACCTGGTCTTCACCTTCTGAATGCTTCCTTTGTTCCTTTCAGACAATTTTATATTGTTAATTTTTATACTAGTCTCTTTAGTATGAAATAATTTTCCACTTCCTATCCACTAAGCGAAGTCTTTCCTCTGCACAATTTTTGCTAAAAATACAGAAAGACAGATGATTTCTTCATTAAAAAGTAGGACTTCATCAACGTGTCTTCACTTCTTTTATCTACAAATGGACATCTTGGGTAAATTTGGGCAAGTTTCTTATGATCAGATCCAAAGAAGATCACAGGAAAAGATTTGCTTATGACCTGACAGGTAAGGGAGTGGCAATAAAAATTTGTGTACCCTACACAGTATATCTGTCACCGAAATCGGGAATAAACCTCTTAACACCAATGTAGCATTAAGAAGCAGGCATTCTCTTTATTGAAGCGCTGGATGCACGGGGGATAGTTCCACCAATTTTGGTGACATATCAGTGGCTTTAAGTTACATCTATACTGGTAAATTAAATTTGTCCAGAACCAATGGCTGACACGGAGGCTGACAGGCATTAAATGAGTCCCTTTGTGTGTGTCCATACCATTAAATTCTTTCATCCCCCAAAACAGACAGTTAGACCCCAAATGATAATTAAGAATTTCCATAGTGTGTGATAACTCCTGAACCATGCCCAGGAATTATTTGAGAGAGAGCTAATTGACTTTAGTCAGACTGCCAAGGGCCACTATAAAAATAAAAAATAAAATAAAATTAAATTAAAAAAATAGACACTGAAGTTCCAGAGCATATGAACATTTCTTGGAACTGTTTAATTTACTAATATAAATATAGAAAAAGACATCTCAGGATAAGATCCATCCAACACACACTCTATTGTGGCCAACAGGAAATATTAATTGTGGGGTGTATCTTGAAATGTGCTTCATGGTTTTAGGTTCAAACATGCCTTGGTGCCTCTTTCCGCTCCTTTTTTGAAGGAAAGTAGCTATAGCTTTTCACAGAGGGGCCAAATGGTTCATTCCTTAAAAAAGAAAAGTTAAATAACATATTTCATGATGCAAAATTTATTTATAAAGTCAAATATATTTTGCTGGGAGGGACACAAATCTGTATTCCAAATTGTACCATAATGACCAGACTACTTGATGAAGATGTGCTGTTGTTCATAAACAAACCATTAAAGCAGAAAGAGAGAGCATTATTATGCATAAAGTGTCTGTAGGTGATCTGATCTCTATCACCCACTTTAAATACTATTATATTATACAAAAGACACATTCCTAGTAATACCCCATCCTGTTAATCTACCACATTAATGAAGTACCCTGCTTTATGTATGTTTTTCTCACCAAATGAATCTTCTGAATTGAAATATGATTTCAGTAACAGAGGTAGACAGTGACCTTTTGCAGCAGAAGCAAATATCCTCAAGGTTAATGTCTTTTGAATGGAAGTGGGAAATTAGGATTTGAACTTCCTACTTTCAGGAAGAATCATGGAACTGAACCTGCATCGTCCATGTCTCAATCAGCACTCTAGCATCTGGACATCTGCATAAATTTGGAGATTGATACACATTTTCAGAGTACATGTGTCAAACATGTTTGAGAATGCCAGCTCTAACAGCTGCCTCAGGGAACAGAGCCAAATGAAGAATAATTTCACAGTCTCGACTGGATTTAGGTTTATGTATCACAACACTCCATATGACCAAGGCAGAGGAACACCTTGGCAAGGTTAGGAGCATAACTCTGTGTTTATGTCGTTTTAGACTTAACAAATAAACTTCACCAGGGAAAATCAGCAGGTTAATGAGGGCTGTCTTTCCTCCGTGTATTATATGTCATTATGAATTGTTTGTTATTGAGTCAATTCACTGCAAAAAATAACTAGAATCTATCTCGTATCATTAAGATTTTTCTCTGTTGCAGCATTACTATCACTAATGGTGTTGAACATGAGAATAAAGCCTAAAGTTCTGCTTTTCATTTACAATCCTCCCCAAGTTTAATTTTCATAATACTTGGGTTTTTTTTTTCTGTTAGAAATGTAGTGTGTGTATCTTGGACTTTAACTCCGTGATGTTGAAAAAGAGTATAAACAGTACTTCAGAAAGTATTTTTCAAATCACCAGGAGAAATTTATATTCCTTTGCTAGGGAAACAGTTAACTCTTTAATTTGCTAGTTTTAATTCTAATCAAAAGAATTCTAAGCCCCTTCACTTTCACTCTTTCCTACCTCTAAAAAGAATGCTGTTTATCAACATTCTAGGAGTCAGGATTTTCAGGTGCCAGGAGATCAAACTTCAACTCAAGTGAAAGGCAGCAGGAGCTATAAGTTAAGCATCAGGCATCAAGAAAGCAATAGCCAGGTGTCAGACAAGGTCAGTCAGTATAAAGTTTGACATAAGGATCTAAAGAGTAGATGGAGTTAGTCCTCAAAAAAGCATCCTAATTTTCATATATTTTTTATTTAATTTTAACCTTATTTTCTAATCAAACTAAGATTGCATTAATAACATTTATGTGTCTGTGTGTGTTATGTCTGTTATCCTCAAATGTTTCTGAAGAAAATTTATTTCAACTGTACTGGACAAAAGGTCAGTAATCTCTGATACACTGAATTCCTCAAGCTTTATGGTAAAGGGTAGCCAAGTAGAAAAGAAAAGCCTGTAAGTGTCCCTGTTCTCAGAGATCTGAAATGTGAGTTCAACAGGGCTTGAAACAGGTATCATAGAAAATGCTGAAGAGAGGACATTATGGAAGAAGCAACAACTAGAAGAATTTTTTAACTACTCTTGCACTTAACTAGAACCTGGAGTTGCCAGAACTGTGCTAGTAAATTGTTGTGGTTTAATCCCAGTCAACAACTGAGCACCACACAGCCGCTTGCTCACCCTCCCCCCATCCTCTCCCCCGTAGGATGGGGCAGAGAATTGGGAAAAAAAAAGTAAAACCTCTGGGTTGAGATAAAGACAGTTTAATAGGACAGCAGAGGAAGAGAAAATAGTAATAACATACAAACGAAGTGATGCACAATGCAGTTGCTCACCACCCACCAACTGATGCCCAGCCAGTTCCCAAGCAGCGATCACTGCCCCCTGGGCCAACTGCCCCCAGTTTATACACTGAGCATGAAGTCATATGGTATGGAATAGCGCTTTGGCCAGTTTGGGTCAGCTGTCCCGGCTGTGCTTCCTCCCAGCTTCTTGTGCACCAGGCAGAGCATGGGAAGTTGGAAAGTCCTTGACTAGTATAAACACTACTTAGCAACAACTAAAACATCAGTGTGTTATCAACGTTATTCTCATACTAAATCCAAAACACAGCACTATATCAGCTACTAGGAAGAAAATTAACTGTGTTCTAGCCAAAACCAGAACACATTATCAGGGTTACAACATGAGCTCTAGCCTTTGTGCCTGGTTATCTATGATATCTAATTGTTAACATGCTCTCTTGTATAGTTTTTGATTTCAGACATTTCTCCAGACATTTTTCCAGGCATAGTTTCTTGGGTAGCAGAGGACAGCAACCATTCCTAATAGGTACTGTGGCATCTGGGGGTGGAAGAAATTTGCAAGCAAGTCAAGTTATGCCAGATCAACCACCAAAGTAGAAGAGAAAAGTCACTAGCACTGCTTAGCTTTCTAGTATAGATACAAACCCAAGATTGCAGACTTTTCATTTCTTGTCAGACTTTAACAACTCAATGCTCAACTGCTAAGCACTTTGAGAGCTTCCAAAACACTTGCTGAGGGAGGGGAACTCCTCAGTTGATTGCTTTTCACTTGTGCTTTCTTTGAAATCATGTCCAAAACTGAGGGGGATAACCTTCTTTTCACCCAATGGCCATACTGTTCAAATATTGGCATATATATAGACAGAAATAGATTCTTTTGCTTTCCTCCAGAAGATTTTCCTCACCAGCAGGTTACAGGCCTCACTGTGTGGTTGGCATCTTCTTACTCTTCTGCTGAATTTGTGCAACTTTGCAAAAAGGAATGCAAGAATCACTGAAGTGTCACCTGAAACAGGGGAGATATGGAATATGGTAGCTGTTTCAGAAATGTTCAAATTTTTTGTTAGTGACTATATAAGTAAATTTCAGAATAACTATTTAGAAGAGGAATCACAGTTCAAGACTTTTCCTTTCCCAGTAGGATTTCCCAACCACTCCCTAGTCAGATAAAATAGATATAGCCAGATGGTTAGCCTATTCCCATATGGGATGTGGTTTTGAATAATTTTAGGTGAGAGAGAGAAATGAATTTGCCTCTTCTACCATCTGGGCAGCACTTTAACTGCTTCATTCTTACAGAAAAAGAGAACACAATTTCTTCCAGCTTAGTTTAATGAAAATAACATCTGAACAATATTTGTTAGCAGTCCACTTTTGTCACTATGTTAAGTTAATCGTGAAAAATATTTTCATATCAAGCATAGTGATATTCTGGAAGAGGAATTTCTTGTTTTGTGTTTTGATTGAGCTTAGGTACAAAGTAATCTATGAACTGCTGAGCTGTAATAAGACTGGCACAGTTCTAGGCATGCACAAAGAAATAACTGCAAAGGTTTAAGAAATTTAAAGTAAAGAGACAGGGAGTGTCTGTAATATAGACATGCGGAGAGTTAGAGGGAAGTTGAGTAGGAATTTTTTGAATTACAGATTTTATATTGAGCATGTAGTTTTCTCTCTGTTCTCATTATAGATTACAGAATGTTGGGTTTGGTTTGTTTTTTTTTTTTTTAATCTGACAAAGGAGATGATTCTATTTCTGGCTGATGCTGCTGGGTGTTGTCACAAAGATTGATGAATTTCAAATAAACGTCTGGTACATTTTTCCCCACTCTGGTTCAATCAGATATTTATAAGCACCTGTAGATCCTAAGATTTAGTTGAAAGCTCCCTTGCAGACACCTGTGTATAATTAATGCTGAATAGAAGCCTGAAATATCATTGTTCAGTTCATTACATTTGAAAGCCATGTAAAATGAACCATTGCATTGCAAACTACTTGGGTGGCATAAATGCAGCTTCAGAAACTCCATCATGTAACGCCCTATGATGGTAATGTAGAATCACAGAATCATAGAATCGTTAAGGTTAGAAAAGACCCTTAAGATCATTGAGTCCAACCGTTAACTAGCACTGCCAAGTCCACCACTAAACCATGTCCTCAAGCACCACGTCTACACATCTTTTAAATACCTCCAGGGATGGAGACTCAACCACTTCCCTGGGCCGACTGTTCCAGTGCCTGACTACCCTTTCAGTGAAGAAGTTTATCCTAAGATCCAGTCTAAACTTCCCCTGGCACAGCTTGAGGCATTTCCTCTCGTCCTATCACTCGTTACTAGGGAGAAAAGACTGACCCCCACCTCACTACAACCTCCTTTCAGGTAGTTGTAGAGAGCAATAAGGTCTCCCCTCAGCCTCCTCTTCTCCAGGCTAAACAACCCCAGCTCCCTCAGCTGCTCCTCAGAAGACTTGTGCTCTAGACCCTTCACCAACTTTGTTGCCCTTCTTTGGACACACTCAAACACCTCAATGTCCTTCTTGTAGTGAGGGGCCCAAAACTGAACACAGTACTCAAGGTGTGGCCTCACCAGTGCCGAGTACAGGGGCACTATCACCTCCCTGGTCCTGCTGGCCACACTATTCCTGATACAAGCCAGGATGCCATTGGCCCTCTTGGCCACCTGAGCACACTGCTGGCTCATGTTCAGGCGGCTGTCAGCCAACACCCCCAGGTCCTTTTCCACCAGACAGCTCTCCAGCCAGTCTTCCCCCAGCCTGTAGCCTTGCATGAGGTTGTTGTGACCCAAGTGCAGGACTTGGCACTTAGCCTTGTGGAACCTCATACAGTTGGCCCTGGCCCAATGATCCAGGCTGTCCAGGTCCCTCTGTAGGACCTTCCTACCCTCCAGCAGATCAAAACTCCCACCCAACTTGGTGTCATCTGCAGACTTGCTGAGGGTGCACTCAATCCCCTCATCCGGATCATCAATGAATATATTGAACAGGACTGGCCCCAACACTGAGCCCTGGGGAACACCACTCGTGACCGGCTGCCAACTGGATTTGACTCCATTTACCACCACTCTCTGGGCTCAGCCATCCAGCCAGTTTTTAACCCAGTGCAGAGTGCACTTATCCAAGCCATGAGCAGCCAGCTTCTCCAGGAGAATGCTGTGGGAGACAATGTCAAAGGCCTTACTAAAGTCCAAGTAGACAACATCCACAGCTTTTCCCTCATCCACTAAGCAGGTCACCTTGTCATAGAAGGAGACCAGGTTAGTGAAACAGGATCTACCTTTCATAAACCCTTCTGGCTGAGCCTGATCCCCCTGTTGTCTTGCACGTGCCACATAATGGCACTCAAGATGATCTGTTCCATGACCTTCGCCAGCACCGAGGTCAGGCTGACAGGCCTGTAGTTCCCTGGATCCTCCTTCCAACCCTTCTTGTAGAGGGACATCACATTTGCTAGCTTCCAGTCATCTGGGACCTCCCCGGTTGATCAGGACTGCTGAAAATGTTGGAGAGTGGCGTGGCAAGCTCCTCTGCCAGCTCCCTCAGTATCCTCGGGTGGATCCCATCTGGCCCCATGGACTTGTGCGCATCCAGGTGGAGGAGCAGGTCAGTGACTACCACCTCTTCAACAATTGGGACTTCACTCTGCATCCTATCTCCATCTCCCAGCTCAGGGGCCTGAAACCCCTGAGGATGACCAGTCTGATATATCCAGTTCTGAACAAGGCAGGATCTAAATACTCTACTGAAGATCATGCTATTTCTGTGGCAAGATATGTACAAATATCCTAAAATATGAGCTTTTTCTTCTTGTTTGAATGGCTTGTCACAGTTCCATACAAGTTTTGCTAGTGACCCTAGGAGTAACATCTCAACATTTTGAGTCTGTACAAAAATAGTCTGGGTACATTAAGAAAATAAGATAGAATCAGTCTCTTCACCTTGAAGTGAGAAGCAATGAAAAGTATGACAGTATAACGTCAGTGTTTAGAGAGAAGAAGGTCTGGCAGATTGGAATGCCACCTGAAAGATACCAAGCAGAGACTTGATGAAAGCCCCGTCTTTTGTGTATACTCAGCAATGATCACAAAATACTGAGATAAACTGAAGAAGTTTTACGTCATTCAAGGAGAATAGCATGAATGCTCAGCCATCCCTTACAAGAGGTAGAGGTGAAATGGTGTGTATCAGAAAGTCATAAAGATTGATGGCATCTGCTGCTTCCAAATGTATCTATCTGCATGCAAACCACTTGCAGTGGGAACTGATGGAAAACAAAGGCTGTTTGCTCAGGAAAGGTGCTTTAGCAGGCTTAATTTCCATCACCCATTTACACAGCTGAAACAAGAATGTAACAGATCCCAGAGAAATCAGTTGGGTCATGATAAGAATTCAAAGCCACAAAACTAAATAAAAAGAGATTATTAGCTACATTGCAGCAAGCAAACAGTAAAGTCTTAAGTGATCAATACTTGACAAGAGACATGTCACAAACTTCATGTATAGGTCAGGCACACACAAAGTTTTTTAAATAAATCGACTGACTTCTGGACAAGGCACATAAAATGTCACTTTTTATCTCTCAGTTGATATTTTTCTCCAAGAGTAAAAAAATAAAAAATCACCTCCCTCAGAGATTTGATCGAAAAGATAGTCACTCCTGATACAAGTTTAAGGGGAAAAACTGCAATCAAGTGGAATTTTTTGTCAGTACCTTAATCTCTGATTTGTAGAAGGTTGTGCTTTGGGATATTTGGTATGTCTGAGAGTTGCCACCAAAGAGCCCTTCTGTTCTTTAATGGCTGCACTAAATCTTAACAAACGTGAGCATGAAAACTATTGTGCTGTACTTGTGAGGCATATATCAAAGTTATATTTTTTTAAAGCTTAGAAAGGCAGTTGAATCATGCATGCTCTTTATGGAGCTCTGATCAGGCTGATAAAGGCAGTTCAGCTTCAATAAATGCTTTTTAAGTGAATGTTTTGGAAAGTGAATAGGAAATTCAAAGCTCAAACTGTTGCCAAACTGCTCCCATAGCACTTTGATCACTTTGCTACTGACATTTTGTTGAAAATGTCTTATTTTTATTAAAATGTTGGCATCTGGGGATTCAGAAAGTTAACTGTAGTCACTGAAAAAATAATATACAGTAAAACTGAGTGACATAACTTATTAAGTACTTTGTACACCTTTCCTAAAAAAGAAAACTTTTTCCCTGTGGGGTCAAACACAGCTTTGCACTTTTCTGAAAAAAGTTCATATTGTTAAAGCAAGACAAGTGCAAAGATAAATCAAACAGCAGTCTTTGCCTGAGGCAAAACCCCTTCAAACTATAAGGCTTTGCTATGAAAAAATGTAGACATGCAATAATTTAAAAATTAATAATATATAAAAAACATATTAAATGGTGAGTGTGAATCTTTTGTGTCATGCTTTTGTTAAATATTTCTGTCAGATTATTTTCTCTTGAAGGACATCAAGGACAAGCTGTCGTAATTACCTTACTTTTCTCATTACACAGAATACATACATGTCTTCAGCAGTACAAAGTTCCTTCTTTCTCAGGTATTATACCTTGTTTGATCTGGTAGGAGATTGCCAATTTAGGCCTTGAATCTGACCTCTGTTGTGTGACCCTAGACATGTATGTAAAAAAACACAATAGTTGATTTTGACAAGGTAAGTTGCAATGTACACTCATGGATCTAAAGTAAGAATGAAGTCCTCCGTGTTAAACTTACTCAGAATCTAATATATTTAAAAGACATCAGTTCACAGCATGGAGTGACTCTGTTCCAGTGAAGAAAGAGATACAGTCAGTCTATTTGAAAGTGACAAAGAAATACACTTTGGATTATTTTCCTTTTTATTCTAGACGAATTAACAGCTCAGAAAGTAGAGAGAGGGAATCCTGTCTGACACTGTTGCGGACTTGATCAGCTGGTATTTTTCACCTGCAGTAGCCATTAGCCTAGTATCTCTCAGATCAGTGATCATTCTGCATATGCATACCTATGACTGTCTCAGAAATAACAGCCCATAAGAGTGTAATGAAATGGCTGGAATCTTCTTTTTTTACCTTTTCCACATGTTGAGAATGCGTGCAGCTTATTAAAAACTAATCCTCTAAAAAGATCTCAGGGAACTGATTATTTTATAGCCACACATTACTTACTGGTGTTTTAGGCATGAATAGTTGTTTTTTTTTTTTTTTTATTAAGTCATGCACATAAAAAATATTTTCCCCCAAACTAATTTCTTTTTTAAATTGCTGTGTTTTGATGACAACTTCAGGCAATACATTCTAGTGAGTAAAGCAGAAGCACTTTGTATGCATTGATCAAATTTCAAATTTAAGGAAGATATGGAATATCATTCTTTTCCTTTAATAGTGGCAAGCGATCAGGCAGAAAGAAATTAAACATGTCCAGATTTTCACAATATGTGAAAAAAAGAGTTGTGACCAGAAGACATCCAGTTAATAAGAATCACCATAGGAGGTCCAACCCTGGGACCATCTGCTTCAGAAGGAGAAACAGGCAGGCCTGGATGTTTCAGCTGAGACATGTAAAACATAACAGAAAGACATGGAATATTCTGCCTCCCATGAATGCCTCCTCTAAATTTCTATGACTCACAAACTCCTCTAAATACCAAAATTTGAAGTTTAATAATTCTTTCAGAATATCTTTGCATTAACTGTTATGATTCAGGGTATTATTGTTATCAACGTCTATTTGCACAGAGAGAAAGAGTAGAATCTTAAGACCAAATTTTACATGTCTACAATGTAGGCATCTAAGTTAACCACTAGATCAATGGAGAGGAACCAGTAAACCTATGGTGTTATTCATCTCATCTGAAAGTAGATACCTAAAATATATTACTCAGGTGTTTTATTTGTTCTAGTCAGATTCAAAATTATTTTCACTACAAGAGAACCTACAAAAAAAAAAAAAAAACAAAAAAACCACCAGTGTGTAATAAGTATGGAATTCCTTTCTGCAAGATCATGTGTTAAAAATTAACATTCCTTCAAAAGACAATTGTATAAATTATGAAGAAATAGCTTCCAGCTCAGGAAGTCCCTGGGCTACAAATTGTCAGAATCTAAGAGCAGCTTTATGCCTGACCTGCCACAAATTCTTACCTGTGCTTTATTGACAGAAAGTAGACTAAAGGGATCTTAGGCCTGATCGAATATTGGCAATTTTCTGTTCTTAAAAGGTAAAAAATACCCACCAATAACTTTTCACCATAATTTCATCTAATTCCAAGTGTTTATTTGATCCATGAACCACTCAATAAATAACATTTATTCTGTATTTTTCCTGGGACATAGTTACAGTAGTTATTTTCAGTTTTCTTAAGTTAGAATCTCTGTAGTAATCATGATGATGGTAATAACAATAACTAATAAACTCTTTAATAATAGGATTTCCATCTGCAAATCAACATTTAATTTATTAACTCTGAGTGGTTTATACTAGTTTCTGAAGAATGGCAGCATAAAAAATTGAAGGACCTTTCCCTAGAAGCTGCACCAAGGTAGATGACACAAAGGTCCATCACTATGTATCCACAATTTTATAGGTCATTCCTTAGGAGGCATCTAATAAAGATATGCCAGGGAGCATTCATTACTTTGTGTCCTCAGTTGTATGCTTAAATAAAGCACTTAACATCTATTCAGGGCATCCTGGGCCCTTTGACACTACAAGGTGTGTGCAGGCATGCTGGTGGTTGATGCTGTGCCAGAACCTCTTTACAAGACTCTCCTTACCCATACTCTGGCTTAAACACACTGTTAACACTGTACAACCCCTAAGTATAGCCCTACTTAAAGTACAAAGGTCTACTTAAGTGTCAGAATAAGTAGCTATGCTCTCCTGTAAAAGAGGAGGAAGGCATGCAACAATGGGTAGGGTTCTAGTCCTGACTTCTCATCTGAGACTTAGTTTCTCCTTTCGTGGAAAATGAGCTCGCGTCTATCATTCCCTGTCTCCCTTCACAGCTGTGGGAGTGTTATGGACCAGAAGTCTTTTGCTTATTGCTTTGCAAGTATGCCTGCTTAAATATATTAATATCCAGCCATCAGTGACAACCGTGTTTTTTTTTTTTCTTTTAGCGCTTGTTGGTAGGACTACTGAAGATCAGGAGAATTCCTGCCATTGGAGAGGAGGGCAGAATTTATGGGAAGAGGGATCAAAACAGTACTAGAGAACTGATCGTTCATAGTGGATTGACATAGAAGATTTTCTTCCCCAGAATGAATTTTACTGGAGACAAGGGGACTGAGATTCTACAGATTTCAGTTGATCTAGTTTTATTATCTTACATCCATGAATCTCATTACAGATGGGAAAGATTTGAGGAAGAGCTTCTTACTCACAAAATGTATCAAACTTTCAAAAAGTTTCATGTGAATAAAATAGACTGTACTTTGATGAAGAGGTCAGTATTCCCTTAAACACTTAAATAAATAGACAGCTAAATACATTCTGACATGGATGATAGCCTTCTAGCAGATATGTTCTTTGCCTTGTGAAATTATTTGCTGTGACTTCTGTTTATTAATTCCCAAGCATATACTTTTAATTGTATAATCCTTATTAAGTAGGATTTTTTTTTTTTTTTTTTTTAAAGAATAGTGATTATCTTGATTGGCAAAATTTTGTGGGCTTGCAATTTATTTCTTACCTATACTTCACGATTCACTGAAGTATAGAAATTAAATTTTAAAAAAACAGTGAAATGAATGTGTTCCTATTAAGAAGATAATTTTTATACCACTAGTGGTTTGATTGAGTTTTCTGCTTTGTTTCCTATATTTCTGTGAGAACTGTAGCTTTATTAGCATAATCTCTATGTCCTTTTCACATTGGTTCTGATAAACAGTTCTTAACCCTTGTTTTACAGCAACACCCTAGAGGAGCTGAGGAAATTAATGTTTCATTCATTATGATAGATATTACTCTATAACATTGGTCCTGGGTTTTAGAGAATATATTGAATTGAAATGCCCTATACAGATACATACTCTTTATTTTGGCCTACAAATTTCAATAAAAGATCTTAGTGGATTAATTCAGCACTTAAATATTACTTCTCTTCACCATATCTTCAGTATTCCTCTCTTAAGATAAAATTAAGTTTACTCTAGTGGCTTTCTTCCACACAAATACACACAACACACACCATTTTGCATAATCTGCCCTGGGTTGCAAATCTGCGAACATAATAGCTAATTTTACCAGATAGGTGGTGCTATGATTCTGTGTATCAAAGGGCAGACTCCAGCCATAAAAGCCAACAGTGAGTACCTCTTCACATTTTATTCTGAAAAGCAACTGGCATTTTTTCCCCTCTATGCTCTGAGGGAGCTCACAGAATAATAGATGAAATGTCAAGAATAATTAAGAAAAATGATGGTGTTATATTGCAGCACAAGAAATTCATCTTTTCTGCTCTGATCTTCCTGCCCACCTTCCCTTCTGCTTTTAAATGTCATCTCTGTTCTCAAATTATTTAGGATAGGCCTTGAAAGAGGGTAGAATATTTTTTAGGTAATTTGACACACTCTTTGGGTTGAATTCCTGATGGCTATTTCTCTTTATATTCCTCCAGTTAAAAAGGCTTCTTTTCATTCCTTTTCTGACTATGTTCAAGTGTGGTAAAATTAAATACAGATGTTTTAGTTTCATGGCACAAATGGAGGAGGGAGCTCAAGTCCAGATAACCTCTTCTTTCCTCTTCATCTGAAAATGGTTTCATATATTTTATTTTACCATCACTCCACTGCCTCTTTATTTCCCTGTATAAACCTTGACAAACCCCTTGGCTACTCATTAGAAATAAGGTGTCCAGAATATACCAGTTCAAGACCATTTCGAAAGACTTCAGAACCTGGGCTTGCTTCAGTTTTACATCAGAAATTTCTTGCAATGGATTAAATAATAACTGCCACAAGTATCCTGCTTTCTAGTGGTGGAGGGGAGGATGCCAGTATATATTTTACAATTGTATATTTATGGGGGTTTAAAAATTATTTTCTGTGGTATAAAACCTTGATAGAAAAACAGATTGTCCTTTCATTGGGGGACTTAAGTATTTGGAGCAGAAAATGAAGAGAGTAGGCAGCAGGAGACACTGAACAAGAATAACAAATAGCTGTAGAAGTTCTACAAATTGAGACAGATCACACATAGAATTATTATAAACTTAAAAGTATAAAATATTTGTTGCCTAATATTATGAAATAGATAACTAGGACTAAAAAGCTAATCTTTTTTTTATTTTTCTCCTTAAGATTTTTCTCACCTGTTATTCCTGCAGCATCCTTGGCCCACTCTCTCTTCCATTGTCTGTAGTTTGACCTTTTTATCGTTCATGGCTCTAGTGTATGTAGTTTTGTCACAACACTTTCCCTTAGTTTGGCAATTTTCTCAGATGCGTGAGCCAAGATTATGCCATAATACTGTATTAAAGCTAAGTTTTGGATCATAGAAAAATGACATTCTAGGAAGTTTGAAAGCACTCCAGACTCCATTGACTAAAAACCCAATTCTGTTGCCTGATCATATCTCTCTAGTGTAATTTGAGATGCCCTAAGGTGTCAAAGGCATCCCCATGGGACTGATGTGATGGGAAGCTTACAAACTTCTAGATCAAGAGCCAGGTAAGATAAACAAGACCATATCTCTGTTTAGCAGCTGTATTGAGATGCAGATACTCAACTCCAATGGGAGTTCATACACATAGCTCACACGTAAATACCAAAATTTTAGTGTCTTAATCGAGAGCTGAATCCATCTTAGTTTTTAGATAACCTGAGCTAGCTAAGATAAATCCCACTGCTAGTTAGTTTGAAACAAAATGGATCAGATAATTTGATATGAGTAGAGTATTTTGCTCTACTGAGGTACAACCTGGGATCACTAAAACATCTTAAGTTTGTGATTAGCTTCAGTTCACAGTTACAGTTTTACCCATTTCAATGGGCAAAAAATGAGTTAGCAAGTGTATTCTGTAGTCTTCAATGCTGGTGAAATCCTGCATTCAGCAAATGAAGCAGATACAAACACAGGAAAAGAAATAATTGTCTTTCAATTACTGCAAGTCTGTTTATTTGTAGGCAGTAAACACGGCTCTTGTTTGGAGAAGGAAAAGTGGAGGAAGTTCGAGGTATATTTCTGTCCTTGTTCTGCTTGGTTTTGCTACTACTGAAACCAGACAGGAGAAAACCAAATTTCCTCTACCAAAACTTTTGAAGAATTTTCTTATTTATAATGTAAATTGAAGAGAAATGTTACATACAGTTTAGTTCTGCAGCTTTCATGCCATTGTATCTCCCAGTATAGTCAATCAGAAGTGTATTGGACTCGTGGAGATGGAATTGTATCTTTTAGATTTATTTCTCTCTATACAAAGACTAACTCATTTTCACAACAGCTGTGTCAGGTAGATCAATCAATGTAATAATATTTTGTGACACACAACCACAAAATTGTAACAGGACATCTTGTAAATGACCTCTAGCCACATACTGTTACGCTTTTCTTACCCACTCAGTCAACCAACCTGAGATTTGTCTCACCTAAATTGACTTATCTGAAGTTAGACATTCAGTCTAACACTGATGTCTAAAATGCCTTGGTAGTCAATAGGAAAAAAATATCAAACCGAAAAACAAAAACCACTTACAGTCACCAATTCATCCCAACATGAAAAGATATTGCTTTATTACAGTGCGAGGGAATCTGAATGACTTATTCAGACTAGCCTCCTGCTTTTTTGACTGGCTTAAGTTATATGGGCTTTTTCCTACTCTACTTTCTTTAACACTGGGTTCTGAAAATCGGATTTAACCCCTCTGTGATCTTAGTAGCTCTACTTTGTATGTCCTCTTGCGACAGGTTTTCCCCAATTACACTAACAGTTGAGGAGAGAAACTGAACCTAGTGTTTCATATGTTTTATCATGAGTAAAGTTGTCCCCAAACAGCTGTTAGAGTTAGGTTCTCAAATTTTATGGTCTATATCCTTACTAGCAGCCATTTTTGTTATTTCTTTTTTTGACAAATAAGAAAAGTGACAAGTTAGGCCTAATTAACAAGACCAGCCATCAATAGTAAAATTCTCTAATTTTTGCACTTATGAAGACATATTGTACTACTGATAATACTTGCCCAGATATTAATTATAATATTATAATTATTTTTATATATATATATATATATAGGTACAAGCCAGTAAAAATTCAGCCTACAGAGTTTGAAAAGATAGAGTCAAAGACGGGTACATTACTTACAAATTTGTATCTACTGTGATTCAGAAAAAGAGATAAAATTGATATCAGGAGTAAAGGGAAAAGTAGCATACTATTTCCAATAAATAAAAAGTCACCATTTCAGAAAAAGAGATAATGAATTGCAGAAGATGGAAGTAGTTCTGGTATTATAGTATAAACTAGGGTAAAGCACATACAATGAAAAGAATGTAGACTCCTTTAAAAAAAGGTATGTAGAGTTTACACACTACATGGCATAATTGCCATTTAAAACACTCACGCTCAACAACCAGCTAGATTTACTGGTCTAACTATGTTTGACCTAACACTTTCCTAACTGCCTGAAATTCCATTTTTGCATATGCTTATAACTGCTCTTGTCGCCTCTTGAGGATGCACAGCCCTCAACTAACTCCTGATGGAATTCATAAGTTACCTAAGAAGACCAAGGCAGTAGGACTGAAGGTCTGAAATGTACTTTGAGCATGCCTGACACTTACTGAGCCACTTATAAAACAGTTTCAAGTGCTTAGTCTTTAAAACACAGCTGTCAGAGAAAGGTGGTAAGGGGAAGCATTGCTCATATTTTGTATGACAGACTCTTGGTTAAAGAAATCACTTGGGACATTTGAGTTCAGTATCCTTAATCTAAAGGATTTCAAACTAAAATCACTTTTTTTTCCAGGATTGTGCCCTGATCACCACAGAAGCATGAGGGAGGAGGGAAGGAAATAAGAAGGAGAAAAGAAAATGGAGATACCTTTTTCACCTCATGTTGAAGTTCTGTCACTAGGTAGTCAAGAATGCAAGATTCATGAGCCCTGAAGGAGAACAAACACAACTCTTCAGCTTTAGAGTTAAGAATTCATAGCTAAGGACAGGCACCAGCACTCAAAAAAAAGTGAGCCTTGTTCAGAATTGTTACGGTTATTTTCTCTCTCTTTGCATTCTCAGCCCGGAGTCCATGGTAGAGAGCGCTATCTTCCCAGTACTTATGCCCACCTAATAAGCCTCTGCCCTTGGTTATCACTGTCTCAATGCAGTAGGGCTTCCTGAAACCAGCTGTGAGTTATCCCATGTTTGTAATGGTAACAGATCTAGTGCTGGTAGTGCAGATATAATTGAAGTTCACTAGTCTTCAGACAGCAAAAGGATTCTTCATTCAGCAACCAGAAAGCAGCTCAGTGAATCACACAAGAACTTGTTACCCTTCGATAAACATCCTCAATATTTTCTTTCTCAAGTGAAGTAAGCTGGAACAATGAGAATGTGTTACTGGCTCCAGCACTGTGCACTTTAACATCTTTCCACATCATTGTCGCTGTTATGACCAGTTGTAGACATTCTATCAAAATAATCTAAAATAGTCCAGCTTTGTCGCACAAGAAAATTTCTCTCCCTCTTTATTATGTATTTATTTGTATATATGTTTGGGGTTTTTTATTATAGGGACTGTGTCCTCACCCCATTGATTTTTCACTGTTTTATTCAGGGAAAAAATGGGTATACTAATCAGTTTATTAAAATAGTATAGAGGGCAGAGTATGTAGCATAAAGCAAATGAAAGGTAGGAACACATAGTCTCAAGAAATTAAAAGTTTAGGGTATGTCATTGTAAATGCCACACAAGCCAGTTTAGTTTATCACTTTTGAGTATTTCATCTGATAATGACCCAAAACACAATACTGCCAGAGGCAAGAAACAGATAATTAAATGGCAGTCACATTCTTGGACAATTCAGTATCTGGATATTAAATGGGCAAATGCTGAAATACTGACTGTACATGTCTGTTTGGTTAACTCTGAATTGGATTCTCTCTTATCCTTCATCTTGCTCAATGTGAATGAATTTGAAGTGATAGAAAAAAATCTGCTCTGTTAACTTATTTTGCCCACTCTGTTTTAGTATAAACAATTATTGAAGTTGTAATTTAGAGGAGAATTGATTAGGTTCTGTGAATAATCCTGAGTATTACAGGTATGGGGATTTTCTGACACCACAGCCCCACATAACATTTAAATCCAGTTTGTTTAAGATAGCATACAAAGAATTAGCAATGAAAGTGTCTCCACCTATTAAAATGATGCTGATCTTGGAAAGATTTTAAAAAAGCGCACCCAGATGCCCATTTTCTGCACTTCACAGTGTATTACAATACCCCAGATTTTAAAATATCTGTCTATATACCCTCTCAGAGATAGATACTTGTATAATGTTTCTTTTCATCCATTGATTTGTGTTAGTCTTGCAGTCATGCACAGTACTATTCAGTTAATTCACCAGTCTGGATCAACAATGGTGCAGGTGTTTTGTGATATGCTGGGGGTCATCTGAGCTCCCACAGTTTTTATATAAAGCAATAGAAAAGAAGCATTAAGCTTAGAAAAGGGAGAGCAACTGACCAACTTTTATGGGAATCTCCTGGCTTGTAATGATATCCAGATAGATTATTTGGAAATCAGAGGAGAGCCAGAATAACAACATGTGGATTCAGATTTTGAGCAAGCCAAAATATACAGGTTTAGTTCATTTTACTATAGACAGAATGGCCAGCTGTTGAGTTTGGATACAGTTTTGAATCTGATCTTGAAATATCACCCCTAACATATTTGTGCTGATCTCAGAGGGACGGCAATGGCTTTGTCCTGATAATGCTTGGATGACCAATCCCTGCAGTGTGTGGTTCACCACTTTCCCCACAAAAGCCCCTTTGCAGTGATTAATATTGAGAGAATTGTATAATATCCAGTTCCTCCACTGAAGAGTTACTCCTGCCTGCAGTGAATTTGAGCATTCTGAGTTCCAGGTTGTTTCAACCTACAGTTAAGTGTCTTCCTCCCTGTCCTCGCTGTTTACCTCTCTGCCTTAGGCATATTCATGTACCCAAACATAACCCTACGTGCTGTAGTCCTGAGCAGTTAAACAGAAATATACTTTCTGGAACTCAGCAATGACTTAGGGACTGAATGTCATCTTTGCATTTGTGAAGACATCTTTGCATTTACCATAGGGAATGGAACTGTGGTGGAAGAAACATTTAGGAATTCAGAATTTGCAAAAATAGTTAATGCTTAAGGAAAGCAGAAGATAAACCATCTATCAAGAAATTGTCAATGTTTACATTTATATTTATAAATCAAACTGTGCCAGGGAATGTTAATTGTGAGAATCATGGGAACATGATTATCTGTACTATTATAGTGTTAGAGTGATCCCTGTCCCAGTTTTGATCAGGCCAAATAACTTCCTAGATGAACAGCTGAGGACAATTCAGAGTTTAGCACAGGCCATGGACCACTCCTAATAGTAAGAGTGTGTACCTGTGCCTAGTTATGGGGCAGGACAGGTAAATAAGAGAGCATAGTTGAACAAAGACATGATGTGCTGGTGTGTCTCAAGTTCAGAGAACACTCCCTAGACCATTTCATTTTTCATTTTAGACATAGGTAAATGCTCTAGCATGTCCTCTATATAATACTTTCTCCATAGATTGCTCTGCTACCAGAATTTCAAACCATTTTGGCCAGTAGAATCTTAGAAGAAGGATCCTATTACTTTAATGTAATAAACTGAAAAGCTGTTGATGAAGGATGCCTGTTTGTTTTGTATGTGTGTATTTATACTCTTAGTTTATTGTTGAATAGATGATCAAAACACAGGAATGCCATTTTTGCAGGTAACTTCAACAAACTGCCATTTGATGTAATTCTTATTTGAAGCCAAAATAAATATTCTTATTACAGTACAGACATAGTTTGATCTAGAAAATAAGATATCATGTTTCAATATGATCTGACTGGAAGTTGCCTTTGATCACTTAAACACAAAATTATACATGTATAGACTATTTCAGCTCCTATGACCCACCAAAGTTTGAAGCTACTGCACTAGAATCACTACCAACAAATCATTGAATATTATAGAAATAATTTCAAAATTTAATTAAAACATTAAATTTTGAATTAAATTTCAAAATATTCTGAAGCACTAACATTTTATTTCAGTCCCTAAAACACTGTTATAACAGAGAAATGATTTTCATAACATTGCAAGTGATAAAAAGTATCATCCTTTTCTAACATAAAAACCTGGCAAAATTTTCTATTAGCTCTTCCTATTAGTTGTATGCAAAGACAGATCTGGAATGCTATTGTTTATTCTCAGAGTATATGCACCACAAGGAGTAGCTGTGCAAGTATCTTCAATTTTAACAAAGATCTTAAGTCTGCCCTAAAGGTTTTGTCTCATTTGTTGAAATGTTAGCTGTAGTTTAACAGTTTTATTTGTTATGACAATTTTGGAATTGTAAACACATATTAGAAGCTCACCTAAATCCTTTAAAGTCATCATGCTATTAAATACCAATGACTTTCACTATTAACACTAAACCTGTAAGCCTATAGAAAAGCAAGTCTTGGTCTGTTGTCTATAAACCATACATATAATTTTGAAGCCCTTTAATATCTCCTCAATTAATATTGCTTTGATTATTTTTCTTTTTTTTTTTTCCTTTCCTGTCTCTGTCCATCCAAACTTTGGAGAGAATCGATTTAATAATACATATTCTTCGTTTGTTTTCCCACAAACCACTTCTCCTTCCCCTAAGTTTAAATGAAAAACTGATTTTAGGCTTATTAATAAGCAGATAAATGCTTGTCATTTAAAGCCTTTAGAAGATTTAATTAAATAGCTCCGCATTTAATGGAGGCCATTTCAGGAATATTTTCTGATAGGCCTATACTTCTCCCTCTTACAGGAATCACCTGCCATTTACCCAACATGAAATTATCTAAAAGCTTTTGTTTAGATGGAAGTTCTTACTGTCAACCACTGAGTTGAAAACAGACTAAACCCTGAAGGTCACATGAATAGTTGATTTTGTGTGCAACAAATTAATATTAAGTACAGGCCAGACACAGCATTAGCTGCTGTAAGCAATTTTGAGAAACTGAAAAAGTTAACCTTTTAGAAATTGCAAAAGCCAATGTATCCAGAGCATTAAGAATGGAACAAATTTAAGAATGTAAGGAAAGCTGGATGTGTATTGCTATGAACCCGTACTGAGTTGCATAAAATTTGATCATGAAATACCAGCGTTCATAATAATGAAAGGAATGGTAGAAGGATAGAATATGTTTCCAGGCCAAAATTATTTTTTTCAGGTAATGACTTAGTGTACAGAAATAAGAATAGGCACTCATCCCATGCTTGCAAGTAAATCTTCATCTTTCTTTCAGTCTGTATTTGAAAGTTTTAGGATGTTTGCTTCTTTATTTTTGTTCAATAAGTTATATCTTTTGTGCCCTCTCCTTTCTTCAAATGAGACTGTTTTTCTCTATGTCCTTCAAAATAAGCGATGACACTGGCCAAAATTATTTATTCTTCTGTTTGCACAAAAGCAGCTAAATCAAACAGTAGCTGTGAGCAACAGTTCTTTTTACAATTTATTCTGAACTTGAACAGATCTCTAAAACTTCCTCCCTATCCTTTGTTTCTCTCAATCAAACTAACCTCTAATCACAGTGGTAACAGTATTAGATTATCCTAACCTTTGGAAATTTCAATCTATGAATCTAAATGACGGATAAAAGAAGGAAAATAAATCTAAGATTATTTCAGTATTTGAGGAAATATTTCACAGAAGAATTAGAGACAATAAACTTAAATTTTCTAATAACACACTGAGTCTGAATCACCTTTCTCCAAGTGACTCCAAACTTCTCCAGTAGAGAAAACAGGCAATTTGCTCTCTTACTGCTTGCTAGAGGTCAAACTACAGTCAACATTTCAACACAGAAAATGGGGCAGTACCACCAGACAGTTACTATAAGCCAGGATAAGGTTACTATACAGACAGAATGTATGAGTGTTAAGCCAATCATTAAAAAAAAAAAAAAAAAAGAATCTTAGTTATACTGAATAACTTGGATGAGGATTTTAGGCAGATCAGCAGATGTATTTCCATCTCCCTGTCCATTTGTTTCAATACTGAATTAGACACTATTTTTTTTGTGTATAAATAGGGTTGCATCACTTTCATATATACCCAAGAGAAGAGTGATTTTAAAAAAACATCCATGATGGCTTATGACACTACCACTAAATTAAACAGCAATAAGTTTAAATCAAAATGTAATGTTGTAGTTTAATAGGAAAAATGAAAGAATTTAATAATTTTAAACACTGACATTTAAGATTTTAAAAGAAATATTAGAAGCTCTTAATTTCTTCCATTTTTCTGATCTTTAAACAGAGAAATTTTGATAGATGAAGAATTATAAGAATATCCTTGTGACAGTTAGAATTTATGTTGCGCAAATGTTCAGAATGCTCAAATTTTATTTCTAGAATTCCATTGTTTGTTGCCTGAGTTTGGCAAATGTCAATGTTTTACTTTCTTTACCTGTAAACCAGAGATGAAAATAGCAATGATTTCTTTTGTGAAGCATTCCATAAAAGCTACTTAAAACTGTTATGAAATTTATAGAACTAAGTAGAGAATCCCAGTTTGTGAAAAAACAGTGAATGATTTTATAACTGACATGAACCAAAAATATATCAAAGCAAGTTAAAAAATAAGGGGTGTTTTCACACCTCTCAAAAGCTAAACACCTTATTGTGATGGCCAGGGAAGATGTGTTTTCTTTTTCTATATAGCGCAGCAGTTATCCAACTGTATGGGTGGCAGGAAGATTTTCAGCTGTCCTTGACGCCTCAGTTATTGGCAACTACTAAATTTATTGGTGCACTGATTTGATTTGGGATAGCAGGTCAGGTTTCTTTATTCCATCTACTTTGAGAGGTTTAGCCCAATTCCCTTCTCACTAAGCCTTTTTAACTTAGAGTTCCCAAGTTGCATTTGCAGCTGCTGCCTGTAAGTACAAACAGGACTTCTGAACACTAGTTCTGAATACATTGGAGGGTTGCTAAGTGAATGTAAGTCTCACTGAGGTTCAGTCCAGTTGTCTAAACATAGGGACCTACTTTTATTTGATATGGTCTTGCTGGAGTTTCAAAAATACTGGGCCAGCAGATATGGTGTAGGCTTTATAGGAAACCCAAAACTTCCTGGAACACCACAAGTTAGGTAAGGTATGCCAGAGCATACAAAAGGACACTAGATACCTATGTTTTGGCAATTGAAAGATGTTCTATGATTCTTTGTATTAATCAAATGGCTTCTACAAGCAATAAGAAGAAGCATCAGTAAATATTACAGAGTTTCTGAGGTTCTGTATTTCTGTCATATAGGCTTTATCAGAGGAAGGTGGTATTAGCTGAGGATTAGGAGAAGGAACACACATACTTCTGCTCACATCTTGGTAGGATCAGGGTGTAGATGCCTACATTTAGGAGTCTAAAGACGGACATTCTCATGTGAACTAAGGGTCAGTTAATTGTCATGTCTAGAGACACCCCGTTGGGTTTTCAACTTCCTATCCACTGTGACACAAGTCTCACATAGGTCCTATGCAGTTTCTGTCAATCACATACGGATGTCACAGATACACTAGGCTATCTCCTGTGGCACTGGATACTTATTGTTAGGATGAATCAAACTTTAAATATCTGCCAAGTATAACAGGAACTTTACAAGTTATGATCACTGCTACACGTAAGCCGCACTGAAATTCTGTTGCCTGCAATACAGAAATGAATTCACAACACAAACATGAATCCAACTGGTGGTCATTGACTGGAATGAAATCAAATTCAAATTATTTACACTGTATCCACAGAGAAGAGTTATTCCTGTTATACATTTTTCTTTTCACAGATAAATATTTAATGAACTTATCGATGTTTTCTGTAGTGTTGAACAGAAAATAAAATACTCACAAATATATGGAAGACATTTTATGAAAGTCATGGTCTAAAGAAGTTTAGTGTTATATTGTGAAAAGTGGCACACAAAAATAGTACAAGAGAATCTAGTGGTTATTGCTGTTCAGTGACACCACAATATGGAAACAAAATCCCAATATTTAAGATTGTGAAAGTAGACCTTTTTTGATGTGGCTATTAATAAAAAATAGGATTTAGTACCCCTCACAGCCCTCACAAAATTGTATAGATATTTAGTAGCTCTGGAGCTGTAAGAAGTCCAGCAGAATATTGAGAAACAGGGGAAAACACAGGGAATAACACAGACTCTGGAGATGTATGAAAAGGTAAGTCCAAGGTCAGGAGACAATATCAAGAACAGAGAATTAAAAACTGATCAGGGATTAAAGGGAAGAGCTAAAAGAGAGCTAAGAGCTAGAGTCATAGGTTGTAAGTGCTAAACAACAGGAATTAAACACAGGAACAGACACAAATAAGTGTTCTAGCATAAAGACAGCTACCTCTATAACCATTGTAATGCCTGATAAGCATTCAGTCTAACAAGTAGCAAGGTCCTGCTTGACAAACCTGATCTCCTTCTATGACAAGGTGACCCGCTTAATGGACGAGGGAAAGGCCGTGGATGTTGTCTACTTGGACTTTAGTAAGGCCTTTGACACTGTCTCCCACAGCATTCTCCTGGAGAAACTGGCTGCTCATGGCTTGGAAGGGCATATGCTTCTCTGGGTAAAAAATTGGCTGGAGGTTAGGCCCAAAGTGTTGTGGTAAAAGGAGTTAAATCCAGTTGATGGTCAGGCACAAGTGGTGTTCCCCAGGGCTCAGTATTGAGGCCAGCTCTGTTTAATATCTTCATCAATGATCTGGATGAGGGAATTGAGTGCACCCTCAGTAAGTTTGCATATGACACCAAGTTGGGTGGGAGTGTTGATCTGCTGGAGGGTAGAAAGGTTGTACAGAGGGATCTGGACAGGCTGGATTGATGGGGTGAGGCCACTTGCATGGTGTTCAACATGGCTATGTGCCGGGTCCTGCACTTGGGTCACAACAACCCCATGCTACACTACAGGCTGGGGGAAGAGTGGCTGGAAAGCTGCCCAGCGGAAAAGGACCTGGGGATATTTGTCAACAGCCAGGTGAATATGAGCCAGTGCTGTGCTCAGGTGGCCAAGAAGGCCAATGGCATCCTGGCTTGTATCAGGAATAGTGTGGCCAGCAGGACAAGGGAAGTGATTGCCCGCCTCTACTCAGTACTGGTGAGGCCACAGCTCGAATACTGTGTTCATTTTTGGGTCCTTCACTACAAGAAGGACATTGAGATGCTGGAGCATGTCCAAAGAAGGGCACTGAAGCTGATGAAGGGTCTAGAGCACAAGTCATATGAGGAGTGGTTGAGGGAACTGGGGTTGTTTAGCCTGGAGAAGAGGAGGCTGAGGGGAGACCTTATAGCTCCAGCTACCTGAAAGGAGGTTGTAGTGAGTTGGGGGTCAGTCTCTTCTCCCAAGTAACATGTGATAGGACAAGAGGAAATGGCCTCAAGCTGTGCCAGGGGAAGTTTAGGTTGGCTATTAGGAAAAAGTTCTTCACTGAAAGGGTAGTCAGGCACTGGAACAGGCTGCCCAGGGAAGTGGTTGAGTTCCCATCCCTGGAGGTATTTAAAAGACATGCAGATGTGGTGCTTGAGGACATGGTTTAGTGGTGAACCTGGCATTGCTAGGTTAACAGCTGGACTTGATGATGTTAAAGGTCTTTTCCAACCTAAATAATTCAATGATTCTCTGACTTTAAGTATTAGCCATTTCAAAAATAAGTCAATTTACCTCATTAAAGGGAACTGATATAAAATTTCTGGCCTGCATCACTACTATAGTGCTATATCTCTATAATTTCTTTGATTTTCATATTTTTCCATAAACCAATGAATATTTTCTCAGATATTCACTGTGGCCTTTCTCCACACCTGGCACATACACTGCATAGAGTAATACAGTTTGAAAATATTTATTACTGCAGATATTACTATAGTTTATAATATTTCTTTTGCATTTTATGTAATTGCCGGATCCTAAAGCCAGATAATTTCAAAATGGAAATTCAGATGTGTGGGGGAGAAAGACAGTAAATAAAGGAGAAGAATATTTCTCATAATCATGAGTCTTTCACTAGCCTGAAATAATGTACAGTCAGCACTGTTACTAAGAGAACCTTATTTAACTATATAAGAAGAAAGAGGAAAATAATTTTTACAGTCATTCTGCAGAGAAATTCCTCAGCAAACAATACCAAGACCGAACTTTTTCAGTAAAATTGCCAGTGATAGCCAGATAACCAACACAACTCATACCAGCTCTAAAGAGGTAAGGAGTCAGGTAAGAACAAGAAAATAAACTGAGACATGATATTGAAGAGACCTTAAAGATTCAGAAAGAAAGTATCCTTTTTTTTTTAAGTTCTCAGAAATGCACAAGTTTCAAGTAATGTTTAGACTGTGCTTATTCTATTGCTTAAAGGTACTGGTACTTTCTTTGTTTAATAATTTAGACATTAGGTCACTTGCCTGGGAAAGGAAAGAGGCTTTATTCTTATTATTATTCATGTTTATACCTTTATAGGGCATTTCTGCTTGTGAATCCAGATTAACCTGGGTTCCTAAATAACAAGACTGGGGATCTTGCAATAGCAAAGATTGTAAATAAACCCATTTCTTTGTATAGTATATATACCTGGCACTGAGGATGCTAACTGCTGTGAATTCCATTTCTGCTCTTCTACAAATATCACCCTTTAGATGTTTATCTCATTACTTTGAATTTCATTCTTAGAACAAGGTTTCTAAGTCTTAGGTAATGGAACAATATGAACTTGTTATGGTTTAGCGCCAGTCAGCAACCATGCACCTCACAGCCATTCGCTCTCCCTGCCCCCGCAGTGGGATGGGGGAGAGAATCGGAAGAGCAAAAGTAAGAAAACTTGTAGGCTGAGATAAGAACAGTTTCATAATTGAAAAATAATAATAACAACAACAACAATAACAACAACAATAATAATAATAAAAAATTGTAATGAAAACGAAAACAGTGAGAGAGAGAGAGAAAAAAAAAAACAGGAAAAACAAGAGAGACAACCACTCACCACTCACCAACTGATACCCAGACAGTCCCCAAGCAACGATCACTGCTCCCCAGCCAGCTCCCCCCAGTTTATATACTGAGCATGACGTCATATGGTATGGAATATCCCTTTGGCCAGTTCGGATCAGTGTCCTGGCTGTGCCCCTCCTAGCTTCTTGTGCACCCGGCAGAGTGTGGGAAGCTGAAAAAGTCTTAGACTACTGTATGCACTACTTAGCAACAACTAAAACATCAGTGTGTTATCAATGTTAGTCTCATAGTAAATCCAAAACACAGCACTATGCCAGCTACTAGGAAGAAAATTAACTCTATACCAGCTGAAACCAGGACAGAATCATAATACTTAAGGGCATTTGCTGAATATCTGCTTTAGAGATATGCTGTTAGCATTTATCTTTGAGAACTCATGAAAGATGGACGACAACCTAAAGACTAAGAACACAAAACAAAACAAAAAGACAAGGTACCTGTCTTTGAAATGGAAAAGAGTGGGGGAATGGGTGAGAAGAGAATAAATATTGACCAGCTAGTCAACTTTATTTTCCAGAAAAGTACCAGAACAAATAATCAAATAATCAAATAAAATGTTTGTAACTACACAGAAGATAACAAGGAGGTAAATAACAGCAACAAGTTAAGAACAATTCCTGTCAAACAGTTACCTTTTTTTTTTTTTTTTTTTGTGACAAGGTAGCAAACCTTGTAGATAGAGGAGAAACTGTAGATTTCCCATATCTTGATTTTACAAAAGCTTTTTATGTGAGTTATTATTAACGAACCTTGCCAAATAGCTAAGATGTTGTAAGAGACTGAAGTGTTAAGAACAATTGTCTCAAAGCTTGCTTGTGTGTGTCTATCTGATAAGATCAGACAGCAGACCACTCTTTTGTCTGATAAGACCCCAGGGCAGACCATTCTTTGGCTTATCAAGTGCGACCATCTGGCAAGGAAACTTGTGCAAACTTGCTGAAGCATCAGGCCATTCTTTGGCTTATCAGGTGCCACCAGGAATAAGACACCAACTGGCTTCCAGGTCAGGCCGCTTGCCCACCAACAATATATGAGATGTGCATGTGTTGGGTACATGATGTTGCCCTGGGTAACCAAACGGAAACGAGAGGGCAAACTCCCTCTCCAACACCAGATAAAAGACGGCACAATGAAACCTGAGTGTGGCCATCCACCACCGAAAAAATGAAGACTGAGGACCAACAGGATGCCGCTGGATCCATGGTGGTGACTATCCTCTGCTTATCTCTCTGTATGTTTGCTTAATTTCCTCCTAATATTTCCTGCCTTTCCTATCTCTTTACTCTTTTATGTTTACCCAATAAAACGTCTGATTGGCGGCATATGACCTCGTTTGTGTCTTAATTTCACCCTTGGGATCATGACAAACCTTCCCCTAGCCTGACAATCAGACCGGGACTTAACAGATGTATCGTATTACGTTTTGTAGGGCTCTCCTCAGCAGCCAATGCTACTTCTTAATAATGATTTGGACAATGCAATAGGAAGACAAGATTAGAAGTGAAAATTTCCCTAAGAAATTGGAAAAGCAGCGTGATAAAATAAGATGACATCTTTTAAGACTCTGTCCGAAGTCCTACAATTAGGTACAAATAATCATCTCCACAAATACAGGCTAGGAAACAACAAATTATATGGCAGTTATACCAAAAGATCTGGGAATTTTAATGGCTCAGTAATGATGCCCTGAGTCAAATAAGGAAAGTATTTTAACGGGTATAATTACAATATTATCTATAACTGTATTAAGGCATCAGTAGCAGCTGAAGAAAGTAATCCTTTGAAGCACTCTGGTACAAATTATTTGGCTTTTGGTTCCACTGCAGAAGGGTGTTGGTCTCTCTGTGTTATAGCCACTAAACCCATACGGAAGTCTTAGATCATAGGATCATAGAATCATAGAATCGTTAAGGTTGGAAAAGACCCTTAAGATCATCGAGTCCAACCGTTAACCTGTCACTGCCAAGTCCACCACTAAACCATAGTTCATTTCAAATGACACTAAACACCTATGTTTAGGCAACTGAATCAATGTCCAGGCATTGACACATAAGCTGCATGTTTACATGTAGTCAAGGGACATCTAGCCAATATAGACAGCAGAGTCTGTAGGGATTTGGTTCTTTTATGTAAGGGTGGGCTTCAGTTGCCACATGCAGTGCCTGGAAGGTTCAAGAGATCCAAATGGGTAGGGCAAATGATGCAAGGACTTAGAGGAGACATTTGCTATCTGGAACTGCAGTGCTGGACCAGAAACTGTGTCCCAGAGCATTTCAAATGACATGAACACCTATGCAATTCTTTAGCTTAATGCTTTATGCCTTTCTTTTGCTTTAGAGTAGACTAAATAACTGCCATTGGCTGTTTTAACCAGATAGTTACTATACAGGAAGCTTTCAGATCTACACCAGGTGTATAGACCCCTACATGTAGACAAAAAGTTAGGTCTCTACAGAATTAATATCACTGTCAGGGCCCAGAGGGCATGAATGGGCCTGACTGTCCCTGACCAGCCTACCTGGGACTCCCCCCACCCTGGCCATGGTCCAGGACCTCATGTCAGCCCCCGGGGGCCATCAGCTGCTGCCCCAGTGACACCCCAGCAGGGCCGGTCTCCAGCTCCCCACAGCCCTGCCCTGCCCAGCCATGAGCCCCACCGAGCTAGGCCCACCTGCGGGCCTATGTCTCGGCCTCACCTTGACCCATCCCCAGTGAGGTGCTCGATGCCCGGGGCTGGGGCTTCCCCAGTGCCTCCCAGCTGCCCTGTTCCCAGGGGTGGGATGTGCCCTGGCTGCCAGACATTGGGGAGTCCCCCAACTCCCAGCCCCCAGGCAGCCCCCAGGCTGCGCAGCATTCTCACAATGAGTCTTACTGTGGTGGTGTTATCCTACTGTGATGTTCTTACCAAGTATAAACTTCAGTAAAACAAAAGTTACTGCCTTCAGTGTAAGAATAACCAGGCAAAATTAATTAATTGGATGATAGTATTTAATATGATATAATGGCCTCATTTTTCTTAAATTTAATGTATCTTTCTTAAATGTAATATATGTTTTTTAAATCCTTTGGGTTTTTTTTCACTAGTTATTGCACGCTTCCTGCTGACAACTAGTGTTGAAAAAATTAAAACAGGATAATAGGATTCAATGTAGAAAGCTGCAACCAAATTAATACAGCAAAAGTACAGGAAAAACTTGTAAAGTAGGGATGGCAAAACAGTCCTTAGAGTAGTGGTGACCAGTGAGCTTACACAAGACTTGTTCTTTATTAATGGGATGTCAGAAAATAGAGACATGGTTTGTTCTACGTGAAATACATAATATATGGAAGGTGCTGAAAATAATGTTTCAGTTCTCCCAATTCCCAGACCTAACTTTACCCACTGGGATTTAATTATACTGTGGCTCTGACGGAATTGCTCCAACACTGAAGCCTGGTAAACCAGTCATTCTTAAGTACTTCATCCCCCTATATAGCTACTGAGGAGAGGTGCCATGAATATCTTCTACTGGGAGCTTCGCTCCAGCTAAACTAACTAACAGCCTTACCAGATAATAAGCTGTTGAGGGGAAGTAGGAAGGTATTTGCATCTGTCCGTATTTAGACATTTTCATTGAAGACCACCTTAAAGTGCCTATCTCCTTCCATCAATGATCTTAGATGGTTAGTTTAGACTAGAAACTTAATTTCATAGTTACATTTAGACGGGATAAACCACAACCTTATTATAGACTGATTCACTCAGGCTCTCTAAGCTAATTGGACAAATTATAATTACTCCAAAATATACAGCAGTCTTCTATTTGAGATACAACTTTTATTCAAAACTTTTATTCAAAACTTTTATATTTCTCAGCAAAAAAAATTTAGACTGCTAACCCAAGAATGAAAGGCTGAGCAGACTCCAGCTTAAACAATAATCTTACATGTTGTCTGCTACATCCTCTTTCCCTCCACGTATCCACACGCGAACTTCTTATGATAACTACATTGCAAACATTAATTATGAGATCCCAGAACCAATGGTAGCCCGTAAAGAAGAATATGTCTCCATAAACTTTTGGGTGAAAATGAAAGCATAGCATACTGTTTTCCAGAACAAAGCCATGACAGTCAGCCAGCCTACAACCGCTATTACTGGTCCAGATCCTCTGCTGAGGGTGAGGGATTGCTCATTATTTGCCACAACACCACATGGGCTAGTGTAATGGTTATGCAAGCAAAACAGTGAGCACCACATTCCAATACTGGCCCTGGTATAGGTGCTCTTAAGACAGAGACAGGTTTTTTGGCATGGAATAGAAACAGCAGTCCTGCATGGCTCCCCATGCTTATTCATCAGATGGTATTTAAAATAACAAGGAGGATCTTTATGTATCTAAATCTGTATAATTAGCATACACAGAAGTTGAGCCTGGTGAAGAGGCTGAGGTTTTACTGCCTAAAGTCCTCTTTCAGTATCTTAATGATATAGATGCATTAATAGTCAAAAATCTTTAAGTATAAGTTAAAAGTCTTGGAGAGGTGAAATGACTCCCACCTTGAACTACTACTATATTACTTAAATAATAATGACAATCTGTAAAGGATTTTGAGAAATACAGGAAAAAATATTGAAAATGGAACCAATTTGGTCATATTTCTTATGTCTGCACTCAAATTCTCTGTAGCTGGGCCTCCAGTGTTATGTCTTCTCTGGCAAATTGTACCCACTCTAATTGAGAATCATTCAAAGAATCAGTTGGAGTCTCTAGCATATGTTCTTGCACTTTGTAGACTGTTTCATACTGATCTTCTCACTGATTTGTAATGTTTAAATTATTCCTTACCTCATTCACAGACGTCTATTGTATCTCAGTCAATAAACAATAAATTTTGGCTTTGTCATCCTTTTCTGGTAGATATAAAAGGGCATTAATGTATCGCAGGTTATAAGTTTTGGGGGAGGTGACTTTATTTTATTTTATTTTATTTTATTTTATTTTATTTTATTTTATTTTATTTTATTTTATTTTATTTATTTTATTTTTACTCTTACCAAATTTTAAGATGATAATCACAAAATTTACCTCAGGGTTAAATGTTACTAGGACTGTATTACTTTCTCTGCTGCATGAGCCACCTATTTATATACAGAAAAGATTTTGTGCAGTATCATGCAGCTGTGAAGTCTGCAGTGCTATCAATTTCCTAACCAGAACTCACCAGTTTTGTACATCCCATTGATATTACATTTTTCTAAGTGTATTATTACCTTGTATTTGTCTAAATTAATTCCTTTGCTCTGAGGGAACCTCTTATGACAGGGTATAATCAATCAATCATGTTTCATTTGTAGTAATTCAGCATGACAAGTCATACTTTTGCATTTAAGTGACCAGATTCATTCTGAATGTTTGCAGTGTGATATTGCTGCATCTTTGCAGCTTCTTAGTCCCAAGTTCATCATTAATATTCTTGGATCACAGTGGCAGTAAAAATCAAATTTATCTATCTTCATCTAAAGAAGGAGATAGAATGAAGGAATAAAGAAATACATCAGGTACTAAACACAACTTGCCTCTAAATATGGCCTTGATTGGAGAAATCTTGCCCATGCAAACTGTGCAAAATAATCATCTTGATTTAGTAATAAGGAATGTGCCTGCCCTGTTTAAGATAGAACTGAAGAATCTTCCCTTGACGTTTGTCTGACTGTGTCTTTTCAGTAGAGAGTAAGCCTAGGCTTAGACTCATTAGGACATGTTCTGAGGTGAATCACATCCTAGAGGACTAATTCAAAATGATTTGACATCCACAAATTCAGGTCTTCAAGTGGTGAATGAAAATATGAGGAACCGACTTTAAAAATACTGATGAAGACCATGAGGTACTAGATAAGGTTTGATGATTCTTCTGTATCTTCTGTACTTTGAAAGACTGTGGCTGTATATTTGGACTAATTCTAGGGTCCCAGACTGACATTGTTCCCAAACACAACTGTTAGAAATAATCCTTCCAAGTATAATTGTTTTTTGGAGATTTATACAACATAGCATTTAGGAGATTGATACAACATAGTACTTTCATGTGCAGACAAATCCTTTCAAGATTTTTTATAAGTTCTTGTAGAGAAACGTATCACTGGATTTCTTAAAAGTTAAAATTAAATTTACTACAACCTTTTTTGTTTACTTATTTGTTAACTGTAAGAATAAGATTTGAGTTTGTGGAACAGCTGTGGAACACTGATAATGTGTTTTTCATCAAGTTTTACATCTTTAATGCTTTTCTAAATTGCATCACCTTCCTGGTTTGATTGATAGACCGATACACACATAAAAGTATTGTACAATCACGCTATAAACTAGCATCATCATCATATCTCAAAAGAGAATATGTATTAATGTCATGTTGATAATTTCAGATTGAAAATGTAAAAAATAAAACAAAACCCTCTATTTTCTGACCTTATGAGATTTATTGTATAATGTTGATATAATGCTAGAAAATGTATGACTGAACGCCAGCGTACAGAACTTTATTCAGAACAAATGGAGTCTAACTAAAATATTTGATTTCCTGAATGGTAAAAATGTAAATGCACTGATATGTTGAATGTGGGTCTAAACGGATTAGCCAAGGGATAAAAAATAGACTGCTGTAAATGTATAAATTAGTAATTTGGTCTCTCAAAAAAGTTTCAAATTTATACAGATGGCTATTTCATCTACGCTTCATGTGATAAGTGGGTGTGAAAGTTCTAATGGAACTAAACCTTCTGCTGATTAACAAAAAGCATCTGTGCTTGTGACATAAATACAACAATCTAGCGCTAAAACAATAACCATAGAGAAACATGTCTGATCCTTCTTAGAGCTCATTAATGGAGAATGGCTATTTAATAGACTGTGAGAATTACTGCTTGGGAAATTGAAAATGACAAACCAAAGCTTACCTGTTTTCAGCATGGTTAACATTGTGCAGAACTTCTGTGAAATTCTGGGGATCTGCAGATAATTTTAGATGGCATCAGACCTTTGATCTATAACACTGAACATAGAGCTCCCAAGCACCTACTCTTCTACTCTATGCATATATGTCATTAATTTAAGAATTAACCAATAAGATTGTTTAAAGGCATAGCCCTGATACCTTAGCTTAACTTCAGTAATATTACTTGGTTATAGTCAAGCTTTGGCAGGTTAACTGAGGCAAATGTAGTAAAAGGTATTATTTTAGCTTGAAGAGAGTTGAAGAGATCTCGATTCACTTTTTTTTTTTGCTCAGATATTCTACAGGCTAATAACACATACGAAAATAGCTGTCATAATATGCAGTAGTCACAGTCATCCAGTTGTGTGTTCCAACCTTAGACTGTATATCAAGTTTAAAACAGATAAATTCATACTATAAAAGATGTATTCTTAAGTGCTAGCATAATTAAGTATTGAAACAAATAACCAAGAGATGTCTTGAAGGTTTCACATTAGAATTAACAGTGTTTTGAAAGTATTTGTTTTGGACCAATTAAAAATTAGAGATCAGGGCTGAAATTATCTGCAGCGCAATATGCAGAAGTAAAGATTAGATCTTATTTGTAGTAAAACACTGAATATTCTATTATTTTATTCCAATATTTCCTGATTTTTTCTTTCTTTTTTTACTTAACGTAAGTTCTGTAGAGTGGTTTTGTTTCTTATCCTCACATACTTTTGCAAGTTCTTGCATGCAAAGGTACACAGGACCTAAACTGAATAGTGTAGTCCTCTTATCTGAAGACAAACTGGATGTCAGACTGGAAATTCTGAGGCAGCATTTGATCAGCTAACTAAACCTAAAAAGCTTTAAAAAAGAATCAGAACATGATTTATTGTAAACAATAGTGTGGCATACACTATTTATTTTAAGACTTAGTGTATTAAAAGCTGCTGCATGTGTTCTCCTATGGTTTTCCATGCTGGTTTTAATATTTATTGCACAGTCTATTCTTAGCATGCATCAGAAGTCAGAAGACCTTGTTGCAAGTTTTAGGGAGAAAGCACCATGTTCACTTTCTGGCAAATGCAAAAAAAATATTTCACATTTCTTTCCATCTGATAGAAGGAGGCTTTTCATTGCCTCTTGTGTACTGAAACAAGAAGGAGGTGAGCATTCTTCTCTGATCTGGCAGCAAAAATACAAGATGAAGCAGTGAGTAAGCAAGTACAAAGAGGAATAGGTGAAGGAACTACTAAGTGATTGAGGAAATATAATTAAGACAGAAGAATGAAGCTCCACTTCTCCTTTTGGTTTCAGATAAACAATATTGTCCCATAGTTCCTTTCTTACTCCTTTTCAGTGTATTTTGGTTACTGAAGAACTGTGGGAGGAACCACTACTGGAATTTTCACCCAAGATGTAGAAATAGACAGAGAGATCAAAGCAAATAGTCCCTGGCTGTGTTTACAAGGAAAATGTATAAGCCCACAGAGTTTTAAGGTCAATGAGTGGATCATATCTCAAGCTTTTTACCATTCCTTCTTACTTAAAAGTAAGCCTGTAATTTTTTTAAAAGTCATGGACTGAAAGAAGCAAGTTTTCTTTCTGGTTAAAGCAACCCCAAGCATAACAGAATGTATCATTGGTACTGGGCAACACATGTCTGAACTGAGAAAAACCTTAGATGTAAAATGAATATTTATAGACAGCTTTGTGTTATGTTTGAATCCATCTAAATACATAGACTAAAACGTGTGAAATGCCAGATGCCATAAATTCAGAAGCCTATGTAATTCATCATAGGTTTCAGTGTTCCTTTTGCAACTGTCCAAGACCGGTGTGAAAGTGCTCCAGTTAAGAAGTTTTCTTTGCAGTATAACTAAAGAGGGATGAAAGATGACTTTTTTTTTTGATATATCATGGGCAAACTATTAGTCTTCTGCCAAAGGATGGCCAGTCTTAAGAATGAAATTAGCAATTTACCTTATGTACCTAAGGTGTTCATTTTACACCACCTACTTTTCTTCTGACAGAGACACATTGCATGCAGAAAATTCATCTGGTTTAGGATTCTCAGCCCAAACACATAAAATTTACTTTTCTCAACCAAAATGATTGGTGAATGAAACCAAGGTAGAAAGCACATATTTTAGTTGCTTGCAAGACCTCTCCCTAAAATGAAGTGCATCACTGAACTACAAAGAATGTAGTTTTCTCTGTGGCTGAAGAGAGAGACTATTGTTTGTTCAGACAAAGGACTTCATAAAATTAGGTGTTACAGCACCATCTGGTGACTCCTTTTTAATATCTTATTAATAAGTGCAACATCCATTTAGTGGTAGGATTTTTCTTTAATTGGAATAAAGATAATGTTTTCTTGTTAATATTAAGTAATAATATTAGAAAATTATGATTCTACTCTGATATTGAAACATATCCACTATTACAATGCCTGATCATTCTTGCACCTGTCATAATCCTAATGTGTTAGCTCTTTGGGGCAGAGACTGATTATTGGTCTATAAAAATGGACAGTAAGCCCTAAACTAGAGTTCTAAAGAAAAATAATGTAAATGTGCACAGGGTTTATTCTAGAAAGACAATGAATGAATTTATAAAGACAAGTTCAGTATGTGTCATTTTAGTATCTAGAATAAAAATGCACCCAAATGATGATTACAAATGCTTTGTTAACTGTATTCTTCAGATATTTTTAGCAGATATGTCACTAGTTGTATGAAGGATTAATGGAGGCAATATAAACTTAGTTCATCTGTACAATCAGCAATCATATTTAATCAAATCTTACAAAAATTTTTGTTGGAAGGAACCTTTTCTCATGCAGTTGGCCCTGGCCGAACGATCCAGCCTGTCCAGGTCCCTCTGCAGGGCCTTCCTACCCTCCAGCAGATCGACACTTCCACCCAGCGTGGTGTCATCTGCAAACTTACTGAGGGTGCACTCAATCCCCTCATCCGGATCATCAATGGAGACATTGAACAGGACCGGCCCCAATACTGAGCCCTGGGGAACACCACTTGTGACCGGCCGCCAACTGGATTTGACTCCATTTACCACCACTCTCTGGGCTCAGCCATCCAGCCAGTTTTTAACCCAGTGCAGAGTGCACTTATCCAAGCCATGAGCAGCCAGCTTCTCCAGGAGAATGCTGTGGGAGACAATGTCAAAGGCCTTACTAAAGTCCAAGTAGACAACATCCACAGCCTTTCCCTCATCCACTAAGCAGGTCACCTTGTCATAGAAGGAGACCAGGTTAGTGAAACAGGATCTACCTTTCATAAACCCTTCTGGCTGGGCCTGATCCCTCAGTTGTCCCGCACTTGCTGCATAATGGCATAATATAGACTTAGAGCATAATATAGACCAAAAGTTCAGGGAATTGTCAGTGCTTCCTAATTACATTTCTAATAGTAAATTACTCTATGAAAGCTAATATATGTAAGAAAAACATATTTAAACCTTTTATATTTTTTTCAGTCAGAAGTCTCCAGTACTTTGTTTTAGGGTATTAGTCTCAGTAGTGGAAGAAAGAATTTTGGATAAGTTTTGTGAGATTTTGCAGATGCAGAGCAATATTTACAGGGTGGGAGAAAAGGAGAGAGGGTTCTGGGAACAGCAACAACCTCTTTCCAATTAAAGCAATTGTGACATTTCAGAGTTGAACCACTTTTAGAGGAATGTCAATTTTTTTAAGCTTGATACATTTTGTTGCTGTAAGCAACGCAAGAATATTTACTTAGGAAATTTATATACTGCAAGGTCTTAGGGACACTAAAATGACTAAGGGAATGTGGAACATCTGACATTCAGGGAGAGGCAGAGAAAGTTGGGACTCTCCAGACTGGAGAAAAGGGGGCTCAAGGGGATCTTATCCATGTGCTTAAATACCTGATGGAGAAAAGTAAAGAAGATGGAGACAGGCTCTTCTCAGTGGTACCCAGAGACAAGAAAATAAATACAAACTGAAATGCAAGAAATTCCATTTAATCATAAGTGAAAACTTTTTTTCAGTGATGTGGTCTAACACTGGAATACGTTTCCCAGGAAGACTTGGAGATTATATCCCTGGAGATATTCAAAATTCAACTGGACACGTCCCTGAGCAACCTTCTGTAGGTGACCCTGCCCTGACAAAGGCAGATGGATTAGCCAGTCTCCAGAGGTCCGTACCAACGTCATCCAGCTTGTGAATCTGTCACTATCCATACCAGGATTACAAAGTGAAAGGTTGTAAAGACCTTGGAATTTCATGTTATTTCTTGAAACTCAGAGTAAAAGCAACATTGTTTAGGATAATTCCAAGTAAGTGTTAATGTTTTCATTAGATAGCACTTCTTTAACCCTTCCTTGCTGTCTCAGATTTCAGGCTTCCTCTAAACAGATATTCCCTTTTACATTTTAGTCAGTAAATATATTTAGAAGATGCCTACTCCTTTATAAATCTGATTTCCTTTTCTTGAGGAAGTTGTTCATCCACTTCAGTTCAGAGATACCTACTTTGTTGTTGTTGTTGTTTCTTCTGCTTTGAGCAAGCTCCAGGTACCTTTTTGCATGTTTGATTAAAAGAAATTTCTACACCTCCGCTCTTCAGTCCTGCTGATTTCAAATCATCATCTGAATCCACATCCGGGATAGACTTTCAAGATAAGTAGGTATGCCAAAAAAGCAAAATGGCTTCCATATGGAACATTATCAGTTTATGACAACATTTCAGGGTTGCCTGTTAGAAAGGACCAGACAGTGAAAAAAAAAGAGATTTCTTCTAGTCTTATTTTTGTGCTCTTCTGTTCTGGAAAAGATTGTAAATTTGGGAGTGTCAAACATCCTTTAAATAGACAGGGGAATATTACTTCATTCTTTTGTTCATCCATATAAATAATCAAAAAATCACTCAGTCTGGAAGGAATGTCAGCTGGTCAGCCAATTCTAACTCCTGCTCAGAGGAAGGTCAATGCTGAATTCAGACCAGGTTTTTCAGGGCTCTTGTAGTGTCAAGTCTAGAAAACCCTCAAGGATGGACACTTCACAGCCTCTCTGAGCAACCTGTTTGTATGCTTAATTATCCTCATAGTGATCTTTTTTCTTTATACCTGTTCAGAACCTCACCTGTCTGAATTTATTGCCATTTTTCTCTCTTTGTCCTGCTGTGCAAATCAGTAAAGACTCCAACTTCATCTTCTCAGTAACCTACTCTCAAGTATTGTAAGGCTGCTACTAGGTCCCCTCAAGCCACCTCTTGTCTGGGCTGAATGAGCCTGACTTTCTCAGTTGATCCTCACAGTTCATGAAGTCCTATTAATCTGGATATGCTTTAAATTTGTTCAATTATCTCCACGGCAAGAAGTGCATTGTAAGATTAGCCTTTGATAATATTTTTTCTAAGTCTTCTAATGCTGCATTGAGGTTTTAGGGGAAAGAAATCATGTTTTTTAATAGCATTGTGATAGTACCATCTATTTTCTCTTTGTTTACCATCTACTACACCCACTAGTACTTCATGCTTTCTTCAGCATTTATGAGGAAAGAAACCTGATTGTTTGCCTATCCATGGCCACTGCACATTTGGGTAGACAGGACTCTGAAAAATTGAGGAGATGGATATTTCTCTGAAAGCAGCTTGCTGTGCTCAGTGTGTGAGAAAGTGCTGAAGGAGTTAGAGGAATAAAAAATTGAGTGACACAGCAAAAAAAGACATTTGCAGAAGTTTAGCCTAGAAAGTTACTGAGAAGACCAAAGAACAGATGCACAGCCAAGCCTCAAATGTAGGGTCCAGCAATTCTGAATGTCTTCCTGGCTTGCTGCAAACTCTTCAGAATGTCTTTGAATCTCTAAAATATGATAATAATAACTTGAAGTAAATAATCCTCAAAGATACTTTGGATATGATAGACATTTTCTTTTTAATTTGGTTCATTTACCACATCTAACAGGTCTGAATTTTCTCTGTCTGCAAAGTTTACCAAGTGTCGTTTATCATTTTGTGTTTTCCTAAACCCTAGATTTAGAAATTGAAAGTTCTTCTGGTGTTTTTCATGTACTTACTAGAAGGAAAAGAATGAGTGGATTCATTTCAAGACTCTTATTGACTCACACATATGCTTGTAAAAACAATGACAAGGTCTTGCTCATTGGCCCTCAAGTGGTGCAGCACAACTTGTATTCACATGGCTAAAACTCTGTTCCCTCCAAAAAGAGTACTTTGTCCCTAAAGTCCCCTGAAATAGTCCCTGAGACATGCTATCCCTCAGATCATGGGTAGGAATAGGCAGGGGAAAGCTGATTTGCGCTGACTGTAGGCATTCTAGGGAGCATACCAAATGTGAAACAAAATAGATAATTGCATACAATTGGCTGTGCCTATCCCCTGCTGCATTTTGTCTGTTACTATAGATATCGCCCTCAAGTCCAATTACGACTTTGGTTTTCACTTTGAGAGCATTTAGCAATTTCTCTAGAGTCATTCTAGAGAAATGTTTTCTATTCACACAGGTTCACAGGTATGAATATCTGAAATTTACTCCAGTTCCAATTTAGTGTTATTCTGGTTCGCTCTGCACTGACAGAGGGAGGGGGCTGTGCAGAGATAATGACATAAAATCAGCAGTTAAAGACACGGTCTGTATATCCAGCAGATTGAATTAATCTTGCATCTTTCTTTAGAGTTCTAAATGCCATTTTGATATGGTTTTTATTACATGCTTATCATAAATAACAATATGTATTTCAATTAAACTAATATATATGTACTAATTTCTACACTTGGGTGTTACTGTTTGGAAAATATCATACAAATATACAACTTTTAATTATATGGATGTGTTTAATGACCTTTGCAATTCTAGTTCCAGATGCTTAGAAAAATATACCTGCTATTCAAACATAAGACGTAATTTATTATATGAGTACAAGTTACTCCCAGGAAGATTGCGACTGGACACGAGAGGAAAATTTTTCACAATGAGAATAGTCAACCATTGCAATAATCTCCCCAGGGAAGTGGTTGACTCTGCTACACTGGACACTTTTAAGACTCAGCTGGACAGGGTGCTGGGCCATCTTGTCTAGACTGTGATCTTGCCTAGAAAGGTTAGACCAGATGATCCTTGAGGTCCCTTCCAACCTGGTATTCTATGATTCTCTGATTATTTGTGAATAAGAGACATAAGCTCTGCATTTGAGAGAATGCACATACTTATCTAGGCATCAAAATAAAAATAAAATATTTACTAGAGGACTATCTAGTGCAACTTCTCAAAGGAAATACTGTTTATCATCAGTATGAAATACCTTGCAGATTAAGAACAAATGAAGATATTAATATTTCATATTACCTCTATTTACATATTTTTAAGAGGAGAAATTATTTCCTTTTCCTAATGGTCCCAAGACTAAAACATTGCCAAGGCTTGTACTGAGTTAGTTACATGATTTTAATATCCATTGCTCAATTTCACTTTGTTAATTTTCTTATTCAGGTACTGCTCAGTAGAATGTCTTTTCATTAGCTTGGTGAGTGATATAGGTATCTTGCCTTTCCCACAGGGTGGGTACTGTTGCCTACTTTGCTAGACAACCTGTTCAAAAACCTGGAGTGTTTGCCTTATTAATAGGCCCCAAGGAACAGAAGGCCTTGCTATGAATTATAACCACATCGGATGGATTCAGTAACAATTATCAGTTAAAAAATGTTTTTTTGAAATAAGGTAGACTCTCTAAGCATATGCCATATACAAAATTACTGCCATTTCAAAAATTATAGGTAAAACTGCTTATAGCTTGCTTGCTTTTGTCTATTGTTTTTTTCATTTTTACTGTTAGATTTAAAGAAATTTCCAGACTCAGCTTCTGAATTTTCAACAGATTCAGTGTTTAAAACCAAACATAAGTCATACTGTTCTCAAGCCACCTCAACATTTAACCCAAGCCTACTTCAAAGCTGATATGTTTCTTTTAAAATTATGGATTGCAATTACAGATTAAAATTATTGATTTATCAATATTGGTAAAACAGTACCTGCAATGAAAACTGCAATATTAGCAAAAATGAAAACTTTTACTCAGGTACGAGTCTGTGGCAGGTTTCAGTAGCTACGCTTTTTCTCTGAAAATTAACGTTTTACTTTGGTTCATATGTATTTAAATGTATATATCTTTAAAACACCAGTTAATTACATTGATGCCTTACAGTTTAAAGTTTTATGTGTCTTATAGCTAAAAGATTTACAAAGTCAATGTGCCTTTCAAAACAGTCAACTCTCTTACTTTTTTTTTTAAGATCCTTAATGAGGCCTGAAAAGCTTATAGTTGATTGAAGTTTATTTACTCAAGAAGTAACAGCTACTAGAGTTTACCTACTGAAAGTGATATAATTAACAGCTTCTGTTAAGTCTATGGGTTTCTAGATATGTCAACATCACAACGGATACTAAATGTGTTGTTGAACAGATTTTAAAAATGCACCTCACGTATTGGTCATTGGCAATAACTCTTTCCAATATAAATACAGAAAAAAATGTTACCTTATTTAGCAAAGACAGGAATGGGAAATAATTTATACATTCTTTCTGTGAAACCTTGGTCAGAGGGAACATAGTTTGTGTAGGATATAAAGATTTTAGCTGTGAAATCTAGCTTCCCTGTAGTCACCAGTGAAACTTCAAACAGCTGTCTTAATAAGAGCTAGGAGTTCATACCCAAGTTCATAGAGTTTAGACAGATTAGTATGAACTGAAAATTCTTACTCTCTGATAACAATATGATGTCCTTTTTTAAACTACAGTAGATAAATATCTATACCACAACCTAACTGTTATAGCTGATGCTGGTGTCCCTGACACGAGGACAAAGGACATAAGCTACATAACCATCTGCTCATTACCAGTCATTTACTAGGTTACAAAGTATGCAGTTTCATCTGTGTTGCTTTGTATAGTTAAACTGATTGTCCAGATTCTTTCCATATCAATGGAGAATCTTAGTCTCCACTATGAATTTTATCCCAGCTATGAATTTTCATTCCAACTATGTCAGATGTCCTGCCTTTGGAGGCAGATATTTCTCTCCATATCAGTGGACAGAGAAATAACCATCTCCTAAAGTAGGTCATCTGACATAGTTGGGATGAAAATTTTTTCTGGAGGTATTTATCTTTCTTCCTCAGCAACAAAATCATTAATAAATATATTACGAACCTGGCTAAACTGGCTCCTAATATTTAGGTGGCTAAAATTAACTGAGACAACTCTCATAACTATGCATATGCTGATATGTGTGTTGTCTACCAAAAAAAAACACACCAAAACCAGGTGATTATTGGAGTGTTAATATGGGTTTCTCTATGAGAAACATATGAAGCAAGTGCAACAATGAGGAAAAATAAATTAATGAAGGCATAGAGTCTGTGAGTCTATTTCCTAGAAGCTCTTTTAAGCTGATGTTAGCCATATCAACTTATTTTTTATAAACAAAGATATTCAGGACAAGCTGTGGGATAGAAAAGAAAATCTGTAGGACAAGAACTAATAATAGTATTTTTCTTTTTCTGTCAGTGTTGCATATAGTACAATTTTTGGTTGTCCCTTTCATACTGTCATAATTGTGACAGAGTGATTGTTCATATATTAATTGAATAAATTAATATGATACAATGCAGACGGGTCCCTCTCTTGACCAAATAGGTTTTGCCTCTCTCATATATCTAGTATATATCCACTACAATATCAGAGTCACTATGAAATCTGTATTTCCAGGTTGTTTTTGATCTGTGCATTTCTCTTTTGTGATCAGTGAGATAGCCTTAGCTCATTATTAATTAAAGCATTGATTAAATCTGCTAGAGATCTTTCAAACTTTCTTGGGGCTTATCCTTTTATTCCAAAATCTGCATTACAATTAATAACAAGTAAAATTAATAACATTCCCATCCTTTGATTAGTTGCTTCAGAAGATGTACCTTTTATGAATTAGGAACAGTTACCTCTGTATTCTGTGGAAAAGAACATAAGTACTTCAACTCTGTCATTCCTGTGCCACTCAGGCCAGCATCTTACCTTGGGGAAGACCCAATCAGCACAGAAGAGGAAGCTTTCTGACTCAAGGGCAGGACATTAGAATAACAATTGCAGACCACAAGACAAAGTGCAAAGGAGTATGGGGACCACACTGCCTGAAGTAAGGATAGAAGTAGAGACTAGGTCCTGGGAAGGAAAGCTAGACTAACTGAAAAAGAAGAAAGGAGTAAAGACAGGCTGATAAATGTATGCAAAGAAAAAGAAGGAAAGAAGAAAAAAAATAATAAAAAAAAGAAAACCAGCAACCGTTAGGAGGAGCTGTGTTTAAAAGACTTAAACAGGAAACCAGAGAAGGGAGATGGTGAAGGCATAATTAAGAAGAATCATTTTGGTGACTGGATATATGAGAAGCCCAAGGAGTAAGGATGGGATTGGAAGTCAGTAAAGACAGCAAATGGACGAAGGTAGGAGAGATAGATTATATGAAGAAGAAGATATCAAGAATAAGAACCACTTGAATAAAGAAAATCAAATACGGACTTCTGGGGCAATATCAAAATAAGTGCGGACTACTGAAAAATGGCAGTAGTAGTTATAGTCGAGAGACATCAGAATGAACATGTATAGGGAGAGGATGATTGCAGTGTCCACATTAGAAGGATGAGGCTGGAAGGAAAATTCAGATGATAAAGTGTCCTGGTTTCAGCTGGGATAGAGTTAATTTTCTTCCTAGTAGCTGGTATAGTGCTGTGTTTTGGATTTAGGATGAGAATAATGTTGATAACACATTGATGTTTTAGTTGTTGCTAAGTAGTTGCTAAGTAGGGCTTACACTAGTCAAGGACTTTTCAGCTTCCCATGCTGTGCCAGGTGCCCAAGAAGCTGGGAGGGAGCACAGCCAGGACAGCTGACCCAGACTGGCCAAAGGGCTATGCCATGCCACATGACGTCATGCTCAGTATATAAACTGGGGGAGTTGGCTGCGGGGCAGCAATCGCTGCTCAGAGACATGCTGGGCATCAGTCTGTGGGTGGTGAGCAATTATACAGTGTATCACTTGCTTTGTATATTATTATTGTTATTATTATTATTTGTTTTTATGATGATGATGATGATGATTACTACTACTACTATTACTACTATTCTATTATATTTTCCTTCAATTATTAAACTGTTCTTATCTCAACCCACGAGTTTTCTTGCTTTTACCCTTCCGATTTCCCTCATCCCACCGGTGGGGGGGAGTGAGCAAGTGGCTGTGTGGTGCTTAGTTGCTGGCTGGGGCTAAACCACAACATAAAGATACAGTATTGAGAAAGAGGCAGTTTAGACAGGCGTACCTGAAGAAAATGGGGGAATAGATTCTGTCTTGCCAAAACATAATTTCTTCTGATGTTTGAGGGGAATGCAAATAACAGCAAATACCTGTGAAATCTACTGCTGGTGCTTCCCCTTGTGAGAGTTGGTTTAGAGACCACACTTTATGTTCTTACCTATTCAATCAGCTCAAGTGGCAGAAGATGAGAGATTTTGGTTGTGTTAACAGAGTGGACAACTTATAGCATTGATTTTGATTAACCTTTTAATAAAGAAGGGTGTTACACATCAAAAATTCATGTTCAAAGATTATTAATTGTGAGAAATCAAGCAATCAGATGGCAGATACAAATTAAGAAAAGCATATAAGGTTGTCCATAAAAAGCCCAATTTGAGGTTCACATCAATATGGGGAGTTTTATCATGTTTTTGGCAGGAACTTTATTCTATTTACTGTACAGAATACACTTGTGTTACAGTCAGTGCAATGAAGCAGCAAAAGTATCCCCAAAACTTCCACCAAATTACCTGAAGGTGTGTTAAGTTGTATATGCAAAAATTTTCAGGGGGTGAAAAAAAAGGTTCTGTGGTTAAGATATTTGATTAGTGTGGCAAAGACATAGATTCTTTACTTATCCTGTCACTAACTTCATTTGCCCTTAAGGCAGACGTTATGTTTGGGTTTTGGGATTTTTTTATTGGTGCACACACTGACACCCTGGAGTCTCATTTTCACTTACAGTTAGTACTCACAGCTGAAATTAAAGCCAATAGATCTGTGCTGTGAACATAAAATCCTGTAGGAAGCTGATTTCCCTTAAAAATCAAAACTTAAATGAATCAAGTTGGATCCTCAAATATCAGTGTATCTTTTCAGTCTCCATCTAGGTTCCTCATCTAAGACAATCTCTCCCTCATACAGAGTGTAAAAAGATGAATTAATTCTTGAATCATTCAGATTCTAGAAGCATAAGCATTATAGGAAAGTCCATGAAGGTAATAACTAAATATACCAAGTCTATATTTAAAAGGAAGTTTGAATATTGTGCTGTAAATATATGACTAAGACATTTAACAATGAAGAGAAAAAGTACTGAATTGCTGTCCATTTTAAAACCACTAACCATTCACTGTATGTAGTGTCTGCAATAAAAATAATTTAATAGATTGATAGAATGGTTATAACAGCTGTATTATCATGCTCAAAAGGGATAAAATTACTATTTAGGAGGAAGTGTTGACTTCTGAGAATTTGGGTTTTCCATCTCAATATTGGTCTTTTGTTATAGTTTGTTTTGCTTAATGCTTCTAATTCTGTTTTTCAGCTGGTATGGTTTCTAGCAAATGCCATTACAGATTGAAATCACCTTTCCCCCTGTTACTTTTAAATTACAAGTATTGTTTGCTGTTCCTTCCTTATTGCCTAAAGCCCTTGTATTCTTGTTGTCCCAAAGTGTTACTTTCCCTCATTTTCTGATTGCCGAAGTCTTGAAGTTAATAGATTCAGTAGGTTTTTTCCTACCTGCAACAAAAATATCCTTAAAATAGCAAGAGTAATACTTTGTCTCAAAGTCACGTTACTTCACATGACCAAAATTAATGTCTACCATTATTTTCCACAGAATTAAAGGACCACTGTTTATACTTGCGTGACTCAGTGTTTATTTTAATGGCAATCACCATTACTAACACTAACTCAGGAAAAATTCTTTTGTTAATTAAGGAATACATTGAAAAGTTCTAGGTCAGGTTTAAAATGATTCTTAGAATCCTAACAATGCATTTGAAATATTTTCTCTCAAGAAATCATTGAATAATACCTCAGTTTATGTTTAACTTCATGTAGTTTTGGAAGGCTTTATGGTGACTTAATATGACAAAACCAGAAAACAATTTATATTGATGTGGTTATTGATTGACCAGAAATTTTGCACCTTGTAAGCTTGAGAGAACGGTAAAGTTTATTCTAAAATTGTCATTTTTTGTTTAAAATTCTAGGGATAGTCCAGAGAGTGATTATTCTTGTTTGTTTTTTTGTGGTTGTTGTTTGTTTTTTCTATTTACTGGTTTTCCCTTAAAGAGATTAATTATTTTTTTCAAAGAAGAAAACTTCATGTAAATAAAGGAAATGACTAGAAGACTTTTCCCAAAAAAGGTATTGTCCAAACAAGTTAGGCTTTTTTTACTAGAAGAAAGACATTTTTTTCCTAGCTGTAATCTGCAAGCCATATTTTAAATAACAGCAACAATATTCCTTAATGTATGTACAATAAATAAAAATGGTGTATTTTTTTTTCTGTATTTGTAAAAGCTTCTCAGTAATACAGATGATAGAACTGTTATACTAATAATAATGCAAGTAAAAATAAGTATCAGTTGTTTAATTTCATTTTCCATTTGGTTATTTTTATATAACTTGCATCCCCCTTAAGAAAGAAATAAACTGTATGCCTATAATGTAACAGCTTATGCAAACACAGCATTTTGCATTCAGATCTATCATACAAACAGCTATGAATATTTATATTGGTGTGAATTAAGTCTGTGATGGTATTAATTTAGATAAGAAAAGCTAGCCAAATCCCAAAGTACTATGGGATTTTTAACATGTGTCTGAAAATAATAATCAGAAACTTGCAAATGAAAATGTGGTGTAATATCTCACTCTAAAGATAGTACCTTCATGATGTCCAGCCACCAAGCCCTCATTACTAGTAGTCTGCAGTATCATCATGGCTATCAGCTAATGGGACATGAAGCAAACCCCTCTTGTTCAGAGAGATGAAAATTAAGTACTAAGTCAAACTGACACTCTAAACAAGGAACCAGCTGGCACAACCTCACCACGAAGTGCATTAGAAAGGTAAATAACCTCATGCTTAAACAGATTAAATTGAAGAATCCAACTGGTGGGGGAGGTTGTTCAGAGTTTTTTCATTTGTTGGAAGAATTAGATGAGACAAAAAATGTTACCCATGATATATCAGGACTAAAATATGTTTCAGCAATGAGGAAAAATATAGGGAGGTTTTTGTGCTTTTTAGAGTAATTTCTATTTCAATTATAATTTTAGAATTGTGGTAGATCATATTTTCTCCTTTGTTCTTAAATGTATTTGTCATCTCTCCTGAAAATGATTCTAAACCACTTCTGACCTCTAGTACTTTTGGTATCACTCTCTTCAATAACTGGAATTAACAGCCTAAAGTTCTGGAAAGGAATTGCAATGCTAAAAGTTTTAATGGACTCCTTAGTAATGAAATTAGACCTATTTTAGAGATATTACGTATCAGGTCTGGAAAACTGGGAATGTTCTGAAGATATTCAGTTGAGATCCTTATTCATCTATTTAAAAAAGCCAACACCAGATTCTCAGAAACTTTTAGCTTTTCTGTTCCAACTTTGATGTCCAGTTTCCATGTAAAGTAACAAGAAACTAGAGGTATACTGAGACTTAAGATTACTTCCTTTTAATTTTCCTCCTCCTTTCTAAGTGTGGAAAACTTCCAGTGTAAATGAGCTGATGTAAATTTTATACAAAGCAAAGTATTTTCACATTTTTGGACTCCTGAATGCATGTTAGCCTACAAACCATTGTAGAAATAGATTGCGCAAGGAAGGTCCTGTATTCCAGCCAGTGAGTTGTACAGTAACAAGACTTATACACTGATTATCTCCCAAAAGCTTGGGTCTGACCAATACTGATAAGATGCATCCCTTTCTGGAGAGTATACATGCCTTGAGTTGTCTGGATTGCATCTTGCTCCAATTACTTTTGTCTTTTTTTCAGATCCTTGGCTCAGATTCCAGCCAAGATGTGGACCTTTCATCCTTCCTTACAATTTTGACTCTGGCTCCAGACTCACTGAGGTTATCTACACTACTGTAGCAGAAAGGCAGGAGCTGAGCTCAGACATTGGACACTTTCCCACTTTAAGCGCTCTGCTCAATTATTAATATCTGCTCTCAAGAGAGGGAGGGGGAAGCCCTTAAGCATTATGAATGTGAGCCAGTTCATGCCACTTGGCTTTGAGGCATGGTTAGATTTGAAGCCCCCTTTATTTATCAGCAGCAATGTAGCTGTCAGCATAGCTACTGACTTATCAGGTTATCAAGTTCTCTTTGCATTGGCTCTAACAGTACCTATTCTACTTATTCTGCTCATTCTGGTCTCTAACAGGGGGCATGGCCCCCTCTTCTCTGAGCTCTTTTGGAAATGAGGCACTGCAGAGGGCATAGCCACAGAAGAGTTATGATGTTTCGACTGTAAAAGGATTTCTGATTTTCCTTTCACTGTTATTGTGAAAGGAAAATTTAGGCAAAAAACAACCGAGAGAGAGACTACCCAGATTCCTGTACTCCATTTAAGTAATTGTAAAAGAATACACCAGTTTTCATACTGTATATCCAGAACTAGAGTGTAGGAAAAAAAACTGGCTAAATTAGGGAAAAACGGTATGGAAGTCTTGCATTTCAGTCCTCAGGCTACTATCAGATCAACTTTCTTTTTCCTCAGGAACATATCAGGCATAAATTAATAAATATAATCTGAAATCAGTAGAGTATCAGCAATATAAGACTTAGAGTATCATCAATATAAGCATGGCGATGACTTCAGTACATTTAAATGCCAGAAGGAGGACAGCTCTGTTTCAGTCATTAGTGATCTAAATTCTTTGTCGGTGATTTACTGTATGAGTCCCAGTAATATAGGTGTTACTCCAGAGAAATGAATTAATTTTTACCAAGTTAAATATCACATTCTTCTTGTGATCTGTACATACAGCTCTTTTTGTTTGTTTGTTTGGTCTGGGTTTTTTTTCAATAAATAGTAAAGTTCCCTGGCAAATTTTAGCCTTTTCTCTTTTAGCCTGTCATTCTCAAAGTAATGCCATAAAGGATATTCAGAGAAAGCCTTTTCAAAGTAGTTAGATATATATTCAGCCTTCTGACTTCAGCTATTAAGTATGTTAGTTTAAATAGGAAAAGGTAGATTTTATCTGGATCTTTTTTGTGGTTAAGCTGACAATGAAGGTGTGGAATTGAAAGGGTAACATTTCAAGAGATATAGGAATGTTACCAAACAGCTTTATTCCATATAGCATATATGTATTGACAGTTATAATAAAAAAAAAAAAAAAAAAAAAAGAATGGGACAAGCATTAGTATTTTGTATTTAGCAAACAGCAAGGACAACATCCTTGTGTTACTTACATGCAGATGAATCATGAGTAATTACATGAAATGAGTGGATTCAGAGCAGCATAAGAACCCAGAATAGATTTTTCTTCCTTTCTCACAGATTGCATGCAGCAAACAGTGAAAAATGATACTTATATAACACATTTCGTTCCTCTAGGATAGGAGTTCCCAGGTCAACCTTTGGTTGCCACGGTCCTCCTTTTCCTTCAGGGGAACAAGACTTCTGATTTAAACATTACTAGAGAAAGGAGGTCAGGAGCCAAGGGAAAGAAGAGGCCATTCAACCACAATGCTCCTCTGTGTAGAAACCAGCCTTCAGATGGGAGCTCAGGGAGTTGCAAGATGCCATTCTTCCCTATCTCCCTTTAGCACAAAAGAAGCCAAGCCCCTTGGCTGATCAGTCAGCCCTCATCTTCAGAGAACCTGGGGAAAGAAAGATCTCACTGTTAGCTGTGTCAGTGAGGCTTTTAACTTAAATAAAATACATTAATTTTAATCTGCCCTTTACCCACCATTAAAATGTCTTGTACAACATCATCAGCCTTCTAAGCATTCTGAATGAATCCAGTACTTCTGCAGATATTATAGGATGGTGAATATCTGAGACTCCATTGCTAAAATCTCTGAAATTATAGTTTATCCATTCAGAATAAATGAAACTTGTTTTAGAATTACTTAAAATCATTTATGCTATGTCTTTACTGTTCCCCACATTTTTCATCAGCAATCCTTTCAGTCCGTTACTGTGTATCCATTCAGGATTCAAATAATTATATAGGAAACTGAAGAGGCTATTAATATTTATAGCACACCTAGGCATATTATTCTGGAGGTCAAAAGAATGCAGCATTTGGCATCACAGTACAATTGAGATGTGCTACTGAACACTTAGGAGTGCTTGACTGCTATAACAAATTATACAGCCACTCTTCCTACACACTTTATTTTTTGTTGTTATATCAGATAAATTCTCAAAGAAATTATGCTAAAGCACACGCCTTGAAAGAGCTGTTCTAAAACTTTTCCTCCAAAAAGGAACAGGATTATATTGTAAGTAATTTGTCGTATTTATGGATTTCTTAGAGGTAGTATTGAGTTTCATGTTGAAAATGGACAATCAAAATACAGATTACATTCTTTAAAAGAGGATTGCAAACTCTCTGGTAAGTGCCCTGGCCACATAGTTTATCATTAGTCTGAAACGTTTTCTTTCAGAAATATTAGGTTGAAAGGGAAGTCTGAAACATTTTCTTTAGAAAAAAATTAGGTTGGAAGGGACCTCAAGAGGCCACCTACTCCAAAGAAGAGCTAATCCTGCTCCCCTTTGCTCTAAACAGGGCTAATCAGATCAGATTGCTCAGGGCTGTGTCCAGTCAAGTCTTGAACACCTCCAAGGATGGCAATCCCACAGTCTGTCTGCATTGTTGCTGTCCCACTGTTTTGGCAATAAAGTTTTCCTTATATCTAATGGAAATTTCCCATGTTCCAGCTTGAGTTTGTTGCCTCTAGTCCTACTGTTGTGCAACTCCAAGAAAAGTCTGGCTCTGTCTTCTTTGAATCTTTTGACCATGTAGTTGTAGACAGCAACAAGATTTCCACTGAACCTTCTGTTCTCTAGGCTAAATGGGCCCAAACTTGAGAAGAGGGGGCTCAGGGGAGATGTTGCAGTGTCTGTCTCTCCTCTTGCTTATTATTTCCACCTCTCCTTTTGAAGCTGTCCATATAAATGAAAAAATGTTTGTGACACCAGAAATGAAGAATTTTTTGTAACCTGCAGGCTCCAGTACTAACTGCCATGTAGCAAGCCTCTATTCAGTCTTTAATATTAAATGAGCAAGTAAGAATCTCACTTAAGTCTCTCAGAGCATACCAATACTGCTAAATAAAAGAGACAATGACAAGCTCATGTACTTGATCAAGACACAATCACCCACAATGCTTAATTGCTACCTGTCTCCTTGGCTCTCTTTTGGACTGCTTCAATTGGCTCTCCCCACTCATTTGGCACTCTTGTGGGCTCTCAAACAGGACTGATTCCATTGAAAAGATTTGATACAGCCTCTGAGGCTAGGTGATTAGGCAGTATATACTCAATCTTTCAGGCCTTTTATGCAAATTCTAAATGTTACTAGATCTAGTCTCTCTGTTCTTTGAGTCAGTACAGCCCACATAGGATTCTTCCCAAGCCCACTATTTTTTTTTTTTTGCATGTTATATTATACAATTACAATTTTCCTTATTACGATGCTTTGATTACTTATAAATGCTAACAAACTTTTCTAATTATGGCATACATATATATGGTACATTAAAATTTACATAAAGCTGAGATACTTCCACCTACCCACTTAGTTCCTCTCACAGCCATTTGTAGTTAATGGCTGATTCCTATCAAGTGTCTGACTTAAGTGGGCAGAAGTGAGCTTAAGAGATCTGAATTCTCAGGAGGAGATTGCTTTCCAACTTAGGCATGTAAATGAGGTGCCTGAAGTTACATAGTGTGAAAACTACACTATGCATTAAAAAAACAAAACAAAACAAAACAAATTTTCTGATAGACAGACTTTATACCATAAGGCACTGTTCCTTTCAAGGAAGCATTTCTGTAATGGTTAACAGTCACGGAAAAGTCTTAGTATAACTTTACATATAGAACAGCTGGTACACCCACACAAAAAATGTATTAAAGAGCTTTGTCAGTCAGAAAATGTAAATGCTTCGGTTAAAAAAAGTTCAACACACTTACTTTTCTTTCCTTTATAAACATTTCAGCTAATTACTTACAACTTTAAAAGCCTCATTTTATCCCCAGAGCACCCTAGAGTTAGAAACCTTTATCTAGGTTTAGTAGTTGTGGCAGAATGCCATTTGCACTAAGTGATCAGTGAGAAGTTGTCAACTGCATCTGATGTCATAAAACAAGAAATGTCCTAGAAACTGCTGATCTGTTTGGGCTTAGTGCAGAATCTCCCATTGAATGCGTAAATAAATAGTTCTATTTGTTTCAAGTAAAAACATATACTTAATTTGTGCCAAAATGTTCTCCTAAAAAGGTTGCTAACTAATCCACAAAGGAATGTCCTGTCAGTGTTCAAAACTGAAAAGAATGTGGGAAAAAAACTACCAGATTGTGCATGTAGAAACTGCTGGCCTATATTTTAATGTGGTTTAGCAGTTATCTGAAATTCCTTTGGATTAGGCTCTCAGGGACAAATTTCCAGATATGTTGTGTCAGATCATTCACAACCTTCGTTAAGTTACAGAATTTCCATTAATAAACACAACTAGGACTGGCTCTTCAAAAATCTCTGTGGTAGGACCCATCTAAAGGGTTTTTTAGGAGACAATGAAGAGATTTCCCCACACCCCATATGATCTGTGTATCTAACATTGTCGTCAAAGACCTTTCTTTAATTTCCAAATAAAAAGCTTAATTCCAGGTGAAAGAAATCTAGTAGGGTAAGGAAGGGAAAAGACTAGTAGCCTCTGAATAAGCTTCACACTCTTTAGGATCTGGACTGGTATGTGAGGCCAAACGTACGAAACTAAGAGAGACTAGTTTCAACCACTAGGAACACCCAATCCCTGAATTTCTTAGCTATAATAACAGTAGAGGCTCTCAGCATTGTCAAAATTAGCATTTTCCTATGGTTCCCTCAGGACAAAGCACACTAGGGATGCTATAAGCATATCAAGTTTGACAGTTTGAAGATCTAAAATATTTTATCATGTAAAAGTGACAGATTTATGATTCTATTCATATGCATTTACATAACCTGCATCATTGCAGATCATGTAAAGCAAAACAATGTATTTCTTGAACACTGTATCATAAAAAAAAAAAAAACCAAAAACAAAAACCTACTCAGAATGCTTGGTTATAAGTTCTGTTCCAGATATGACAAAGTCCTGTTTTGCTATTTACTAGCCATGAGTTTGCAGGCAAATATGGTTATTATAGTAAAAATAACCAGAACAACATGGACATTCATAGTGCCAGGCTTCTATAAAATGGATTAAGTTAACATCAAGAAGGCCTTGGTAAAATGATTTCTAAACATATTGGGAGTAGGAGGGATTTAAAGAAAAGGAGAAGTGGGATGAAAAGGAGATACTGAATCCAACTGAAATGATTCAGTTCTTCAGAACTTAATCATTAAAATAGACTATGTTTTTAATAAGACTGCAGCAATTTTAAAATTGAAAAAGTCTTATTAGATTTTTTTATACTTCATTATTTATTTTTCACTTATAAAATTATCCGCAATCATACTGATATAAAATCGGAAGCAGTATATTGATTTATTTCACTCAAGCCAGTGAAATAGAGAATATTCCAAGATATAATCAGAAGAAGAAGGGTGTTTGTTGACATTTATGAATATTTAGCAGGTAACGTCAGGTAGACATTAATGACTTTGTAAAGCTTCTAACATCATTCAAGCATAAATAGTGAAGGCTGGATTTTGACTGCTCTATTTGTTTGAGCAGAGATATAGGGAAGTTATTTAGTATCAGCAAATCTTGTGCAATATGATGACCTGTAAATGAATATCAAAATTAACTGCAGATGTTGCATGCAATAATCAGAATGTTCTTCACACTCTAATCTTTATGTAAGCATTTGTGACAATTAAAGCAGCTTGCAAGACACAGTACCCGAGTCTGACTTCTGGTGAGAGAAGGCAATATTGTAGTTAATGCATTGATTTTGGACCCAAGGAATTCCTGGGTTTTTGTCAGCTTTGCTATAAACATCCTCTCTGACCTTGGGAATGTTTCTTAGGTTTAAATCCACAAAGGAATATAATAATTCTGTTGTGGAAATTAAACAAATATATATAAAAAAAATCCTTAGAAACTCTAATAAGCCACAAATATTTCCCAAATATCTAAGTTCTGCTTCTAAATATGTCCAGAATTTATTTCTCCATTGCAGGTCTCAGCAGCTCAGTCATCATTTAATCTTATTTTCTGATGAAGATTCATGAAGTGGATGTGGGTTAAGCAGACTCTTCTGAAAATCAGTAGACAGTACGGCATCTAAAATCTTTGATGGATTCAACCTTTAATTTTGGGTGTTTCACTACCTCAGCTGCAAAGCAGAATAACAATGTTAATTTTTTCTGTGTTTGGATATAGACCACATTGTAAATTCTTAGAGGCTGTTCATTAGATGCGTTTGCATGGATTTCTACTTCTTAATCCGTTACGTCTCACTTTCTCTTGTTGGATTCTTTCCTTCTGTATAAACATTTAAATATCAGTTTGGGACAGAAGCTAGTTTCAAAGTCTCAGTTCTCCAAGGCCACACACGATAAACATGGGAATGCTGTATGATGTGGTCTTTCTGGACAAGGTACTGAAGGCAATCTGTATTTAAAAAATACTACCAAAGCTTCCATGTGAAATAGAACTCTGAATGGTTATGGCACCAGGACATAGGCAGTTGTGAATATATCCATAAAAGGAAACAAAAGACTTGTTGGGTTTGTTTGATTGTTTTTTAATCAATAGAAAAATATATAGTGACTTCAAAGGCTTTGTCAATATCTGTATGGATTGCTAAATGTTGGATTTACGTTTGGTCTAACATATGCAAGACATTTTTATAAATTTACTTGATAAAGTATTCTGTGCACTGAATTTTGTGGTGTAATAGACTAACAGGCTTTATAAAATTCTCACAATCAGTAACTCTTTCAGAGAATCAAAAATTAAGAACATAATAGCAGAAAATCAAATACATACCACATCAGATTAAAAAGTGAACAAACAATTATAACTTTTGAAGGCAGAAAGTCAATGGAGTTTTTCTTTCCACTTCCTGTGTGCATTTCCACTAATGATTAGAATATTAGCTACCATGAACATACCTAAATATTTAAATGTGGCAGGTATGTTTAGATAATATCATGGAATTTGTAACAAATACCATATAGTGAAATTTGCTGTAGTTGCAGTTAATATCTGTATCCTCCCTATCATCACTTTTGCATTTATATACACAGATTACATTTGCATATCTTGACAATTTATACATTTTAACTAAATTTGATTCCACAGGAGTGTTTACATCAAGGGAACATGAACATTTAAAATTCCAAGTTATCTCTAAATTATTGATTTCAGGAGAATGTGAGGGTTTTGTGCATTACTCAACTTTATGTAAAATGGCCAACTAATGACAATGTTTAATTCTGAACTCTATGTTCCATTAGATTTATAGAGCTCTCTTAGTTCTGAGCCAGAAGCACAGATATGACTTTGTAAAAAATTTATACAACATAACATTTTATCATTTTGTTAATTTCTTCAGGATAATATAGACATCTTTTTACACAGGCTGCAGTACTTCAAAATCTTAGACTATTTTTGGTTTAGTAATTTTAGAAAGCATTATGCTTTTATGAAATATATTTGTAACCTGATATCCAAAAATGACAGACCTGGTCTCAGTCAGTTTAAACATAATATCAAAATGGTGTCTCTGAAATGACTTCTCTGAAATATTAAAGCACACAAATGCTAACAGTAACATTCATTCTTTGCTTTGTGATCTCCTCTGGACTGCCTAATTTGCAAAGAATCACACAATCTGGATGTGCCTTTGAAAAAGAATGCAAGAGCCAGATTGTTACTTTTTGTGGTAAGGAAGAAGACATATATTATTCTTCATATTGGAAGAATAAATGATATCATCAAATTCTCACTGATGTGAACTGAGACTGATTATGCCTAGGATATAAAAAGAAGACTTCCAAGGAAATGGTATTTCAGAAAATTACATTATTTCTGCAAGAGAGGGGAAAAATGCGGTAAAATTTTTGAGGATTGGCATGTACCTCAGGGACTGGTACTAGCAGGAGCATTTCAGGATGTTTAATATTCAGACATAGAGAGATTACTCTTCTCAAATAATAGACTCTGCTTACATAACTCACCATAACATTTTAGGATTCATGCTGACTTGATCAAAAATGGATTTTTAACCTAGGAAGTAGTCAGTGAAGTCCTGCGAATTCTGATATACATGGAAACATGGGAAGCAGATATATAAGAATGGGTGGAAATAAAAAGAAAATGGATTGCAGTTGTTCTGATTGAGAACTCTGTTGACACCAAACCCAAACAACTAAAATATATAATTAATAATACAACCAGGCTGGACAATAAATGAAAGGAATAAGAATTTCCATTGCAGGACAGAAAGAAAGGGAAAAAAATAGAGAGGGAAAAGAAGCAAACAAAAAATTAACATAGTGAATGACTATTAAATTTGTTTTTTTCTCCATAGTTCAGAAACAGAATCCCTCAAGGCAGAAGTCACTCTGGAGAGGTATGTTTAGGAACTATGCTAATGGGACCTTCCTCTAGTCCCCAACATCCAGACTTGGATTACAGCAGTGATCCTTGTAAGAGTATGAAAGAAAAAAGCAAGAGGAAGTACACGATTATGGGAGACTTTAATTTTCTGACATTAATTTGAAAAGAAAAGCCTCCATAGGCATCAGTAGGTCTTAAATACATCAGCTGACAAATTTATGTATAAAATAGTCTATGAAATAAAAATGTGCTGGTGCTACTTTAGAGTTACTTTAAGTAAGCAGCAGGGAGAAGCAGTACAGGGGTTAGTTGTAAAAAAATAAGCTTAAATCAAGTAAATATGAGCTGATTCGGTTCATTCTAAATTGCAAGACAAACAAAAATGAATACATAGCTAAGGTCTGGGGTTTTAGAAGAGTAGACTTTGAGAAACAGAAATTAGTTACAAGGGTTGACTGAAACGAAGAGCTCAAGGATTTGAAAATAGTGGAAGCATGGAATTATTTTAAGTCAAAAGTGCAAACATTATTTGAAGCTTGCATTGCAAGCAAGACGAGAAAAATCTTAGCAGGAAAGGGCTACAGACTTCTCTGGAGGAAGAAACACCTCACATAGGATATTAAGAGTAAATAAAGAACCTAAAAGGAACAGAAAAAGGGATTGATCAGCAAGGAGAGCTATGTCTCAGAGGTCAAAAAGGGCAAAAATAAAACAAGAATGGACAAAAGCCTAGTTGAATTGAAACTTGGAAAGAAAATTAAAACAAGTAATAAAAGTTTTTCAACCACATAAATAAAAAAAAGTAAGAAAAGAGAAAACTAAGACAACTACACATAAAAATGTTGAGAAAGGAGCTAATTCAAATATGGCAGCAGCATCAAATACTCTACCTTATTTTTCAAAAAAGGTGGTAAGGAATATGACAGCAATTGCTGATCAGTCAGTAAGAATGAAAGTAATGTAAATTACCGTATCCAAGGCAGAAAAAAAAACTTGAAATGCTTACACTGACCAGATGAAGTATTCCATAAGATCTGAACCCCATATGTGGAAAGAATATGTACATAAAATTGAAAAATGAGTTGCAAGTAATTTCAGCTGACTTGACTACATGAAATACTTCTAAAAAGACTTTTGCTATCTGTAGTGCAGAAAGATGGTTAGCAAGAAAATGAATGGTAAGCAACTATGAAACAGATGAAATAGTAACTTGTGAATTATAATATAAGAAGTTAAGCCTTCAAGAAGTCACTGGAAAAATGCAATGTGGTATAAAAGCAGTGTCTTTCCAGAATCCAAGATTCGTAAATTCTGGTAGAATTACACCTTCTAGTTCACAGTTTCATAATTTGAGTACATTTTGTATATCAGCCTTAAGAAGATCTGTAGATCTACACAAAGAACATACTTGTTTTGAAAAGAAATTAACTGCAGTAAGCAGGTTTTTCAGCCTTTTAGGGTTTCTGAGTTCATTATGGAGCAAAGCTGATTTTTAGCTGTAGCCATATTTTTCACTTCTATGAAGGAATATGGTACAGTATATGAAGTATTTCACATAAGCAAGGCAGTATGTTTGATCTTGGATTCTGAGAGTTGGCCTTGCTCTTACTGGCATTTAAGACAAGTCATGATGCTACTCTGGGATGGGATGTTGGTGTATAGGCTGATAACACCTCCTGTGACCAATTTATTGGTTTATAGTTCAGTGTTGTGTAGTTAAGAAATATCCTTACCTGAAAGATATTTTTTTATAAATCCCAAAGGGTTAGAATATCATGACTATTTGCAACAACTCTTGCTGATTTTCCTCCCTTTGTGGCTCATGGGAAGCATGTGAGAAGTACTTGTGTTATTTTTGCCAGAAGTTTTCAGAGAAGGAATTTAATTTTATGTTTGAGTTCCAAGATGAATAAAAGTTTAAGGGTTCCATAAGTTCCTTGTGGTGAATCGTGTCAGAGAACTCCGTTAGACTCATTTATGTAGTCTCTGCTTCTCAGGTTTACTATAGTCTTTCTTTCGTTTTTTGGTTTCATCACTATTTGGTTGCACTCTTCTAAGGCTGTATAGATTTTCTCTCCAAGGAAAATAAGACTGTGATTGTCATTGTTGGTTTTTGTTTGTTGTTTTTTTTTTTTTCTGATTATATTATTGATGATTCTTTTTTTTTAAGCAGTCGTCAGTGTTTGAAGCAGTGTCTGTGTTCACAGTTCATTCACTATGGGACATCCAACCTGATTTTCACTGCTTTTATTATTGATTTTTATATTCACATGGAAAGCTGCTGCAAAGATTTAGGATGGATTATGAAGGAAAAACTAACAAAGGATATGGAAGTGAACACCCATCTATGACAAATCAACAGGAAGAAAGGAGAAAATGATGTAAAAGTAGTCTGAACTCTCACAGATCCCACTTGGAGAAGACTCACAGTTCGCGGAGGCCTAAATTCAGCATTTGCTGTCAGCATCTTGCACTGGCTGCTAAGGCCATTCTGCCACAGTTCTCAGCTGGAAGGCTGCACATCCTACTGAGCTAGCTAGAGGCAAGTCGGAGTATATCAAACCAGAAATATGCACCTTACTGAATAGGAACTACAGCAGGCAACCAACCAGAACTAGGCAGTACCTCTGCATGGTCCCTTATCCCTGTACGTTACCTTCAGCAGCAACTCTCCCTCATCGTTCCTCTTCTTCCACAAGTAATAAAGAAATAAAACCTCTCAGAAGATTTTTGCTCATTATAGCAGGAATATGTTTTTCCCAGAAGTGTCTGTATCTAGTAAATCCTAATTGATGGAACAGACTCTACAGATAATAGACAGATGAATAAAATCTACAGAAGCCTTGAATGTGGTTTTCATTTTCATTTTGGGGATTGATCCAGTGAGAACTGAACGTCACAACCCCAGATTAAAAACCTTTATCACAAACCACATATGCATAGGGTTGGGGTGCATGGGAAGAACAGGAATGACCAAGTCATTGAGATAGCTTCTTCATAGTATTGATCATACTGATAATATTATTCTTAGGTTTGGGTTATCGGTTTTGTTTACCTTGGTTGTGGCAACTGCGTTTAATGAGAACATCCTTTTTCAGCATGAGGCACTGCATAGTCTTAATGAAAAGCAAATTTTGTAAGGTTCTGCATGTTAAACAAGTTTATGTCAGCTACTTGTTTCTTCATGACTACCAGCGCACCTTTCTGTGATACTGCCTTTAAATTGAAAACGTTGCACTTCACACTGCTTCTCTATTATTTAGAAAATCCTTACAAGGGCATTTTACTATGCCCTATGAACACATCATAATGGCAGCTGCAGCTGCGACTGTGCTGCTAGCTTGAGCAGCAAAATTAAGGATGATGTGCAGATTGGGTGTATTAGCTGGATAACACGAAAGATAAGAGTCTGTTTTGAGGTTGGATATCTTTGAATAGTAGATCTTGTTTGAATCTATACCTTGTGCTGTAATGGAAAGAAAGAAGATTGGGTTGGGGGACTGGCATTTTTTAGTGTCATTTAAAAAATAAAGCTTTGATTCAATTCACAAGAGTGTTTGAGCCAAGGATCAAAGCTATATACGGAAGTAGAAATGACACCCTGTACTTCCAGTAGGAGAGTTAATGGATGACTTTGCTTTGACCTGTTCTCCAGGTGTCCACTGAGTAAATAACAATGATCTAAGATGATTTTTCCATCCAAACAGAAACACTGGATACACTGTTCATTCATCACTGCCTCTAAATGCATTCAGAGAAAGCAGACAACACCTCCTTGCTATACTCTTTCTCCTCCTCAGTATTAGCTGTGGTGTATAAAACACAGATATGATAACTTTCTCCTCTAGCTCATTCTGCAGGTAGCAATCAATTTTAATTTCTTTCTCGTTCTACACTGGTGTGAACCCCCTTAAGGTTTTCAGTATATGTGAACTGGACCATAAATAAATATGTGTCTGCTTTGAAGTTTTAAATGGTCTAATGTATGTCTATCTGCAGTTTTCTGTCATTGTTGCCATATACTTTAGTCCATGCATCTGTCCATTTCTTTTTTGTCAGAAGTTAATCTCAGCTCTCTAATGAAATGTCAGACCTGAATAAAGCTCCCTCTGAAAAATAATTCCATTTATTAAGTCTTATCATTCCCTCAGGAGACCATATTTCCAAGCTATTTTGAATATATCAAAAGTATGTTTGAAGCAAACAACTCTACAATAGTTCACTACAATTTCAGTACAATTAATTCTTTGTTTATTCACCTATAATGGCATATTGTGGTATGATTTTTTTTTTGTATGTTTATTTCTAGCTTTAAACTTTTGGGTTAATTATCTTTAATAAGGTTTCTTATACCTAACATACCACTGGACCCTAACAGTGTGTAGTTTTCAGTTAATTTTATATATTTTTGTTTGTCAGAAGTGTGGAGTGAGCTATGGAGCTGAAACAAGTAGCCCAGTATCTTTTTCTTTATGCTTAGGTAGGGGCAGGGATGTGTGCATTGAGAGTGGGGAGAGAGGAAAGTCCTGTAAAAATCAAAGACTAGTCAATAGCCTAAAATGGCTATTAATACCATTCACTGTATCAGTTTAAGCTAATGGAGTCTTGACATTTCTTTACAAATACATTCAGTATATTTTAATAAGATGTATGCAGGTATGTCCCCAGAGAATAAATTCAGCTCATTGTGCTTCAGAGTGTTTTTTAAGGTTGGAATTACAGAGGATGGGGGAAATCTTTGTCACCCAATATGAACCCTATCTGATAACATCTGATAAAAAAGTTGAAATCCACTCAGCCTTCTGTTGTCCAAGTTCATCTAAATAGTCACATCAGTAAAATAATTCCTCAAACCCCTTGTTAATCCGTTACTTCTCAGCGCCCCTTCCAGAAAACAGGGACTTAGTTGCAGGCTGTTTATAAAATATCCTAGAATATATTTGTATAGCTTCCCCAAATGTTAATTGATTACCAGGGAGTTAACCAATAGCATTTTAGCTAACTGTAATTCTTTACTAACTTAATCATAAAATATTTTGAAGACTTGTTAGATTTATTCAATGAACTCTATTAGTAAAGTACTAATAACTTAGTGCATTTAGTAGAAAATAGAAGGCATTATTAACACAGAATAAAAAGAAATAAGCAGCATCAATTAAATTTCCTTATCATGCTTCAGGTTTTAATTTTCTGATTACAGTATTGGTGTAATTTTTTATTTCCAAAGTCAATGTCTGAGGAACTGTTTCTTGCAGAAAAGACTAAGTTTTCTGAATCTATGAGAGCTACTGTGTATTTGGTTTTGTTCTCCTGGGGAGGTATTAATTGCTTGAAGAGGCATTTTCTTGCTCTTTTGTATGATTGTCTATAACTGTCATGCATATGTATAAGCATTTATGTATATAACATAAAAAGCAAGCATGATGCCTACATAATCTTTACATCACATAACCACATTCATTGTGAACTTCCTTTAGAGTGAGTGACCTTCGGTTGCTACTCTAGAAGGCCGTAGGCACCACGTGAAACTCTTCACTTAATTGCATGGTTATGAAGCAAGTTGATCATTTTACCAGTCTCCCCATTGTGCTGTTTTTTTTGTAAGCAGACCCATTAGGAGGTCTATGGTCTTCTAAAATAACATCTGAAGGTCAGACACAGTATGCTAGAACATCTCAGATGACACTAGGCAATTGTATCAAGCCCTCAGCAGCCACTCACTGTAAAAGGAGTTGTGATACCTATGGTTTTAGCTCACTTGCCCGTGCATAGGTGTCTAATGCCATCTGAGATATTTGTCCTCACAAATTACACCTGTCCTCCAGCTGTGTAACACACCTGCTTGTTCTGCAGGGATGTCTCTGCTACCCTCAGGCACCTCAAATGCTGCTAGGCACCTACATGTGGGTAACTTAATTGACCCCCTACCTTAGATGTGTAACGTGTTTTAACTTTGACTTGAGTCACACCCATATTGATTCAGTGAGCTGTCTACACTATGAAAATTAACATAATATACTCCTTTAAGTCTCAGGAGAAGCAATGTGTTTTGGAAGGAAAGAGTTGTGGGTTTCACAGAAGAGAGGAGAGTTTGTAGGTATCAAAGTTTGAATGAATTTATTTTTTCTCTCTCATATTGCTTTCCTCATTTTAGAGGGATTTCTGCTTTGTTTTGTCCTTCTTGGACAATTTTATTTGGTGAGAAGCAGCCACTGCTTCTACCAGAAATGTGTCAAGAAAAATGTACATACTGCCAAGACAAAAATCTTCTCCTTTTCCCCTTTAAGACAGCAGCAGCAGCAGAACTTGTGGCTTTTACCTTCCCTTAAAAAAAAAAAAAAAGAAAAACAAAAGCCAGACAGCATATGCTCAAACTTATTTAATGTTTTCTGAAATCCAGCCAATACAGCTGAGCAGAAACATTCAAATGCTTCATCTAAACTTAAAGTGACTTAAGCATAATGAATATAAATTATATTCTTGATTTTCTTCAGGTTTCTTCCTTTTCTCATCTTCATTTGTCATGAGCCAAAGGAGTAAGTGTTTTCCTGATAATTAATCCACATAACTCCTTGAAATTTCTCTTACTCCTAAGAGGCCAGATGAGTATTTATCTCGGCAGACAGACATCTTTCTGAACTGTTTACTAAGTGAATGAGAATCTCACTACCTATTACACAGAAAGTACAATTCTCTTAACCTTTCACTCAGATAGCTGCTTGTTATCTAAAGCCATCTATCTACAAATGTGTAAGGACAGAATGTTTCCTCAGTAATATAGCTCATTGCAGCAATCAAGAATAAAACAGGCTTCCTGACAGAGGATGTTGAGCATCTTGCCTTCATCAAAATAAAACATCTCTAGCTCATGTCTGCTCCTGAAGAAAACTGACGGAAAAGATAACTTTCACTTAAAGTATTGCAGGAAAACTGATAACTAATTAGTAGGCTTGCCCCTGTGGCCTTACTGTTTGAGTTATATAATAGTCTCTACACAATGAATGACTGACATTAAATAATTCCCAATTTCCTTCATGACAGTAAGTTGAATGTCTTTTTTTTTTTCCTTTTGGTTATGTTATTCCACTGTTGGTGATCCAGCTAACCTCTGGGCAACTTAATGGAAGTGAATCATATTTTTTGTCATTATAGTTCCTGCTAATCTTAATGTAATCATTTTTTCTGTATTTGGAGATTGAAAGATGGGCTGTAACCATCACTCTTTCCAAAGGAGATAATTACTTATATTTCCTTCCTTGCTAAAGTTGATCGGAGCATGTGCCAATATATGTAAATGTATATTCTACACATGCATCACGGAAAAATCTTGTTATCCATTGCTGCCAAGGATGACAATCCACAACTTCTTCACAACTTTAATTTTGATTATTAGCTTTCATGTGATTATAAATACATAATAATACAAGGATTCTTTTCCTACAAAGAAGACAACATATCAGTTCATCTAAGAGTTGTCCTTTTACAGATTTATTTTGAGCTTTCTTCATTGGTTTGGATAAATTTATTTCAGTTTTATTAGACCTTCTTTGTTCATGTGACAGAAAAACTATCTGCCAATAAGACAATTTAAAAGGACGTGACAGAGTTTCTTCATGTGATATGATTCCATATTTTGGCTATCTATCTTCTGCATAAAGTGGAGTTGTGATTGTCCAAATTTTCCCCATTTTTTTATTTGAAGCCTTTAAGCAAATTTCAGCAAGCCTTTCCCAACCTGCTGCTTGAGACAGCATGAAACTGATTTTATTATCAAAAACCATAGCATGCAGCCAGATAAATTCCTGTGTAGATCCAGCTACAGGTAAATAACTGCCAGCGACCATGTTAAGTATCACAATTTATCAGAAAGACGTTGTTAACTCTTTCCATATTGGTGAAACTAATAATAAATCCAATTAATTCCCCTGATTATTATGATTTTGAAGATCCTGGATGGATGAACAGGAACTCCCAAAATGGAAATTCAGCCATGTGAGGTTTTGGTGGTAGCAAATGAGCAAATGTCATACAGTGGGCTGACTATGATAAAGTGTATTTTCACACACATATCTATATTCTTAAAGGCATAAATGAAAATAGATTTAAACAGTGCACTAAGCAATATATTGGAAAAAAAGGGATTACCTGTTTCAGCTTTTCCTCTGATTCTAGTTATCAGGATATAATAGATAGCAGATCAAATGGATGAGCTTTATAGAATAAGTTATTCCATATTCTACTAGTAATAATTTCTAAATGTCCTTTCACTGATTCTGTGAAGAGCTTTTGTGAGATAAAAAAAAGGTGTAATAAACATTTTTCTTCTGCCATTTGCACTGTGTTTTTTATAGAATCATAGAATCATAGAATCATTAAGGTTGGAAAAGACCCTTAAGATCATCGAGTCCAACCGTTAACCTAGCACTACCAAGTCCACCACTAAACCATGTCCTCAAGCACCACATCTACACATCTTTTAAATACCTCCAGGGATGGAGACTCAATCACTTCCCTGGGCAGCCTGTTCCAATGCCTGACTACCCTTTCAGTGAAGAAGCTTTTCCTAATATCCAACCTAAACTTCCCCTGGCACAACTTGAGGCCATTTCCTCTTCTCCTATTGCTTGCTACTTGGGAAAAGAGACTGATGCCCACCTCGCTACAACCTCCTTTCAGGTAGCTGGAGAGAGCAATAAGGTCTCCCCTCAGCCTCCTCTTCTCCAGGCTAAACAACCCCAGTTCCCTCAGCCGTTCTTCATAAGACTTGTGCTCTAGACCCTTCACCAACTTTGTTGCCCTTCTTTGGACACACTCCAGCACCTCAATGTCCTTCTTGTAGTGAGGGGCCCAAAAATGAACACAGTACTCAAGGTGCGGCTTCACCAATGCTGAGAACAGGGGCACTATCACCTCCCTGGTCCTGCTGGCCGCACTATTCCTGATACAAGCCAGGATGCCATTGGCCTTCTTGGCCACCTGAGCACACTGCTGGCTGATATTCAGGCGGCTGTCAACCAACACCCCCAGGTCCTTTTCCACCAGGCAGCTCTCCAGCCACTCCTCCCCAAGCCTGTAGCCTTGCATGAGGTTGTTGTGACCCAAGTGCAGGACTTGGCACTTAGCCTTGTGGAACCTCATACAGTTGGCCCCGGCCCAACGATCCAGGCTGTCCAGATCCCTCTGCAGGGCCTTCCTACCCTCCAGCAGATCGACACTTCCACCCAGCTTGGTGTCATCTGCAAATTTACTGAGGGTGCACTCAATCCCCTCATCCAGATCATCAATGAAGATGTTGAACAGGACCAACCCTAACAGTGAGCCCTGGGGAACACCACTCGTGACCAGCCGCCAACTGGATTTGACTCCGTTCACCACCACACTCTGGGCTCGTCCATCCAGCCAGTTTTTAACCCAGTGTAGAGTGCACCCATCCAAGCCATGAGCAGCTAGTTTCTCCAGGAGAATGCTGTGGGAGACAACGTCAAAGGCTTTACTAAAGTCCAAGTAGACAACATCCACAGCCTTTCCCTCATCCACTAAGCAGGTCACGTTGTCATAGAAGGAGACCAGGTTAGTGAAACAGGATCTACCTTTCATAAACCCTTCTGTCTGAGCCTGATCCCCCGGTTGTCCCACACGTGCCACAAAATGGCATTCAAGATGATCTGCTCCGTGACCTTTCCCGGCACTGAGGTCAGGCTGACAGGCCTGTAGTTCCCCGGATCCTCCTTCTGACCCTCCTTGTAGAGGGGCGTCACATTTGCTAAATTCCAGTCATCTGGGAACTCCCTGGTTGACCAGGACTGCTGATAAATGATGGAAAGTGGCTTGGTGAGCACTTCTGCCAGCTCCCTCGGTATCCTCGGGTGGATCCCATCTGGCCCCATGGACTTGTGAACATCCAGGTGGAGGAGCAGGTCAGTGACTGCCACCTCTTCAACAACTGGGACTTCACTCCGCATCCTAACTCCATCTCCCAGCTCAGAGACCTGAAAAACACGAGGATGACTAGCTTGACTATTAAAGACTGAGGCAAAGAAGGCATTAAGTACCTCAGCCTTCTCCTCATCCTTCGTGGCAAGGTTACCTTCTGCATCCAACAAAGGAGGGAGATTCTCCCTGGCCCTCCTTTTGTTGCTGGTATATTTGTAAAAACATTTTTTTGTTATCTTTAACGGAGGCGGCCAGTTTAATTTCTAGCTGGGCCTTTGCCTTTCTAATCTTCTCCCTGCATAACCTCACAACATCCTTGTAGTCCTCCTGAGTCACCTGCCCCTTCTTCCAAAGGTGGTAAGCTCTCCTGTTTTTTTTGAGTTCCAGCTGAAGTTCTCTGTTCAGCCAGACCGGTCTTCTCCCCCGCCTGCTCGACACTACGGCACATGGGGACAGCCTGCTCCTGTGCCTTTAAGACTTCCTTCTTGAATAACATCCAGCTTTCTTGGACTCCTTTGCCCTTCAGGACTTCCTCCCAAGGACTCTGTTAACCAGACTCCTGTACTATCCAAAGTCTGCCCTTCTAAAGTTCAGGGTAGCGGTTTTGCTGACCCCCTTCCTTGTTTCTCCAAGAAATGAAAACTCTATCATTTCATGGTCTCTGAGCCCAAGACAGCCTCCGACCACGACATCACCCACCAGGCCTTCTCTGTTCATAAACAGCAGGTCCAGTGTATATGTATGTATACATACATACATACATACACACACATAGAGAAATAATTCTCCACTGAATTTCCAAGTAAAATTTTTCTTAACTACATCTTCAACACAGGAATTTAATTAATCCAAGCAAAGATTATTTTGAAGTAAGAATCAGAAGATTTCACTATGTTTGTCATGTTTTTCCATTCCTTGATTTTGGATAAAGGAACTGAAGCGTTACAGAATTATTTCTTTCCAATTATTACTTCATTTATTTGCTGGACTCATCATTCAAGGATCATTCTTAAAAATCAGTTAGTGAACTCATGTCTGAATTTTTATATTTTGTCTGCCAACTGTGTGGAACAACTGCTGCTTATAGGTAGGAAAGAGCCATCAAGCAAATGTGACATTACTGTTGTGCATGTTTTTTACATTATATTTATTGATTTACAGCTGGATTTCCTGGGGTTTGTCACTCTGTCACTTCTGCTTCCACTTTGCATGTTTTTCATTATATGCAATGTTTTTTAAATTTCAAGAAAAAAAAAAAATGGCTGCATTTAACTCAGAATTATTCTCACTGAAATTTTTATTTACACACAATCCTATAACTAGATTACACTAGATGATACCTAATTTTTAGATTGCTACAACTGGGTGATGGATTCACCTTTGTGTGTTCTTGGATGGATTGTTTGTTAATCTTCAAACCAAAGAATAATGGTAGGGGTTTGGTATTTTTTGTTTGTTTGGTTTTGTATATCCTGCAAAAAGTTCAGTAATCTAAACATATGGTCTTTTATTTCTACATATTGTATCTGTCAAGAAGAGATGTCATTCATCATAGAAGAAAGAACAGGAGTAAGCAAAACCACAATGTGACAGTGACAAATTTATTAGTGGTGAGAAATATACCGCAATCAAAATATTCAAAATATTGGTGGCTATATTTCCATTCAGTCTCTTTTCGTAATTAGTAAAACATGAAAGGGTATTGTTTGTATTTAATAATATTTTGCTGACATAGAATATTGCAACAATTTCAGAGACGTGGTACTTTAAAAAAAACAAAAAGGACTAAAATGTGATTTCAACGTGTACTGCAAAGGCATCTGTAACCATTACTTCTGAAAACAGTTAATGTTACTGGATTAGGTCAGGCTTAGGTCTTACTGCATGCTATCCAGGTAGAACTGTAGAAATTCCTGGAGCTGCAGCAAGTTTTCATGACAGATTCCCTCACATGATGCCATAGTAACAATAGTGCGAAGCAGTGGACAAAGAACTCCTCTACAAGTAGGTGTGGAAAGTTCCTTCACTTTGGTTTAGTCAGAAAGGAGTACATACCAACCAAGTGAAAGTTTCTCTATTATTAGACTTCAGATGAAAGAGCTTATGCTTACATTTTCATGTACCATAAATAGTTTCATCTAGCTGCCACTGTTAACCCAAAAAGAACACTAAGAAATAATGTATTTCATCATTTTTCCTGTCTTAAATATATAAATAACAACGTATTTCTTGTCTGTGGAATTTATACTCATTCTGAAGTTTAATTGACACTAAAATTATTTTCTTTAATATTTCCAGGCTACTGCTCTCTGCTTACTCAGTTTTCACTGTGAGGTCACTGGCATACACTAACCTACAATTTTCATATGTTCTGTAAACATTAAACCTAGGTTTGCTTTAGTAAGAGTTTGCAATTCTTAAATTTTAAAGCATTCTAATATGCAAATCTAAGATGATGTTTGTGGATTTTGTGACTACCTGAGCTAGTTATTCAGCAAATGTTTAGGAATTTCAGTTTTCTTTCCATAAAATGACCTGTGCAGACCAAGAAAATATTGCTTTTAGAATTTATTTATTTATTATTTATATTGGCCAAGTAGTTTATAGCAAATGTCCACTGTCATCTTCCATATTCATCATTCAGTACATCTTGACTGCATTTTTCTTTTCATTCATTAGATAAGATCATAAAAGTATGAGGAATTATTTTTTGATTTTTGTTTTTTTTTTTATTTAAAAACTGTTACTTTGACAGGTATTGGGGGGTATATTTTATGTTAAAACTCAATTTACGTGTAGTTTATAAAGTGTTAAATAATTGTTATATTTTACATTTATGTATAAATAGTGTCATATTTTTACACCTGAAAAGATGGTTTTAGGATAATGGTTACAAATCATTACTGTACATTGTAATACATATTACGTAGCTGGAAATCATTAACTTCTATTTCAAGAACTGCAAATGTGCTTTCTGTGTACAATATACCACAACTCATGTCTACTACCTTATGCCCAAAATGCCTTGCCAAACACAGCAGGGAAATACCCTCTGTGGGAAAAATAACATATAATCTAATTTAAACAGTAAGTATACTGAAGCAATTTGAAATAAGAATTTTCAAAACATGATTAAAATAAGTCTGAACATTTGTACTAGGAATCCTCAAATATTTCTGTGAGCTCTTCACGTGTGCCAAATACATATCTGCTTACTTGCTGTGTTATGGCTTGCTCTGTCATCATTCAGATACTAGACACACAAAGAGAAATAAAAGAGAGGAAAAAAATATCCAGAACACCACTGTGTACTAAACCCTAAACCTATTGAAGCTATTTTAGCAAAATAATTTTCAAATTGTTTTATTCAAAGTGATAAATAAATGACCAGACTGTAACATACATCCTCTTTTGACTTTAAATCTTAATGTCCTGTGTTAGAAAAATCAAATCGAGATTCAATCTCTTCCTTCATGTTTAGTACTTCCCTTAAATAAACAGTTATTTCACTACATATATTTCCTATGACAATAGAGCCACTGTAAGGCATTTATATCTTACTTTAGATGAAAGTATTTTTGTACCTGTTCCAATACAAGCAATGAAAATGCTATATTAAATAGGTGAATGGGCAACAAAGCCATATGAAGATGACATCTTCTAATTGCCTGCAGTGCATTTGCTAATAAACTGCTAGGGCTCACAAAAAGCACTTATAGGATAAAGGCCAGGACAATTGTAAAGGCTAAATTATTAATTAATATCAGGCAGCTATCATAATTTGCTAGTTTCTTGCCAAGATCCAGCATGTTGTTGGAGGGCTAAACAGGAAGGTTTTATGAATGCTGAAGATGGTAATAAATTTTAGCAAGTTGTAATTTTACATAAACCTGCTGCAGCCTTCATTTGTTGCTAACAGTCAGACTGAAAAAGCTGTGATGTCCTAATTGCCTTAAATAATTCACTGAGGATTTAAATTCAGCACAATGAGTAATCTCCCAGAAACTGTGAGTAAAAACTAATGCTTTGGTTGCTGAGCTTTGTATGATTTCTTACTGTATATATCTGAAACCAAAAAGTTCTCAAATCATGACTTGGAATTTAAATTTTGGAACAGCATACTGAATTTACCTCGGTGCTTGTTAGCCCATCTTCTAGTCAACAGACAGCTGGTGAGCTGCATTATTACCCAAATCTGTAGTTTGATGTTTAATGATAAGTCCACACTGGTTTTAGAGTAATAACTTAATCAGGCAGCTCACACTACTTGTCCACTTTCATGAACTAGAGTCCTGGGGTGATCATTGGTAGTTAATTCCCTAAATGATGGAAAAAAGTTCATCTTGGTTCAGGTAAAGAGGATATTTAATAAATCTGCCACAGGCTAACAAAAAGAAGTGATATTTCTTGCTGATGTCTTCAATGGCATCACCACTCAAAATACAGGAAAGTTCATGCAGGTGTCAAGTTTCATCCACCTATCTCAATTATGCTCACATTTAAAATTAATAAGCATAAGACAAGTAAATTTTATTATAAAAGGAAGCAAAGAAAGGAGATGGATAATGCAAGTCAGACTTGTTTAAATCATTATTTCAGATGGGGATATTCCAGCCTAATTTCCTAAACTTCCTAAGAGAATCAATGAATGAGTGAGGAGCAGATACAGAATTTAGATTTATTATTTTAGAGAAAATTATATGTTCTGTTAATTTTGCTTTAGAACTGATGTAAAAAAAAACAAACTTAGTATCATATTTTGTTCATTCTGAGATAGCACCGTTTATGATTTAGCAAGAGAAAAAAACAGAAAATAAATAATACGTTGGGTTTTGTCCATATTGAAGTCACTTTACCCAGCTATGGATAACAGCAATAGTTGTCTATACAGACACATCATTAGATAGTGTTTTCACATGTTATACTCGGTGGGTTTGTTTATATACATTTTTATTGACAAAACAAATGAAAGGCTGAAGTACAATTTTTAAAGTGTTCAACATGATAAAAGCTAAGGCTTTTTATATTAATTTTTAAAACTTAATTGGGCCATTGAATACAGTGTAGTAAAGTTCCAACTATTTTAAGTATACACAAGTATATGCCATTAATGAAAGAATGTAAAATATAGGAAACTAGGATATGTTGTCTTATTCTCTGTTTCTACCTACTGAATTACATAAGATCTGAAAATTGAAATCTCTGTTATTATTAAATTAACTGAAGTTTGTAGAAAATTCATCATTAAAACAGTTTGAATCTGGGTTAAATCCAGTGTGACACTCAGAATTGTTTCATATAAAGTTTTCTCCAAACATCTATTACAGCAGTTCCACCAGAAAATGTAAATCCTACACTATTTGTTCTTCAGTAAAATTGCATGGTTTTGGTTAGCCTTCCTAATCCAGTTTATACATATTTTTGTGTGTGTGTATACATATATATATATATATAAACACCATGTTTTCTAAATATATATGTGACTGGACTGTGGTTCATATTGTGCTGGTAAGACAACAGCTAAATCTCTCAGAAAGACAGCAAAGAAGACTCCCTTTCTTTTTTAATGATTTCAGCTCAGAAAAAAACCAAAACCAAAACCAAAAACAAACCAACAACAACCTAACACAGTGATATTTTCTACTTATTTCCTGAGGTATTTCAAAGCACTTCAGAAAGAGTGAAGTCTAATGCCACTGAATCACGTTGACCTCTGAAAGACAGGGAATCACCATGAAATACACACTTACCTGTTCAGTGGTTGATTTTGGAAGATAAAATATTGTCCAAGGCAATAGGAAATGACCTTTTATATATTTTATAATGTCAAAGGGTCTGAAGTAGACACATTGGGCAGATGGTGTATCTATTATAAACAACATGGTGAAAATAACCTGCAAATGGATTTACCTGTTTGGACTTAAAATTAACTTTATGCATACAAATATAAGCATATGTTTTAAAAGCTTGTTTGATTTAAGTTGCATGAGAAAGCAAAGCCTTAGATTATGAGCTAATCATATCTGTTTGATAAAAAAGCTTCTTTGGTTTTAATTTTCCAGAAAGAATAAGTAATACAAAGATTGAACAAAATTAGGCTTGACTGTTCAGATTAATTTCCCCTTTTTTGATATTTACTGTTTTTCATTGATTCAAAGTAACTTTTTTGAAAAGCGTCTCTCCAGTAGAATGAAGTTAAAGCTGAAATTTGTTCCAGTAAGAAACAAATCTTTCTTGAAAAGGAACAATTTGAGACAAAGTGTGAAAACAGAATAAAACTGAGGTTGAGTATTATTGCAATGAGGTGTCCTGCATTTTCAAGGCATATATTGAAATGAATTATTTCACATTGAACAATAAAGCAAAGAACTTAAGCAGGGACAACAGATGAACAGAAAATGTCAGTGTTCAGCATTCTTTTTGTCCAGAAAAAAAAAAAAAAAAAAAAAAAAAAAAAAAGATGTAAGGATTTAATAATTCTTATCTTCTTTCTCAGCAGCTGTTCTGTTAAGAGCCTGAATTGCCAACCTGATGATTTCTGTCTTCGGCCGGAAGTAAAATTTTGAGGGAGAAAACCTGGTGGCAAAAAGCCTCACTAACTTCAAGCAGTATGTTTGATTTCATTTTGTAATCCTCACAAACATAAGAAACTTTATCTTGTCCTTTTACAAGGCAAAAGTGATAAAGGATTAAATATTAATGTGAAAAAATAAATTAAAGAGATTTGGAGTTTAGAAGGCAAAGGTGTTTTGGAAAAGCTGCCCATGCCAGGAAAATCAGAGCAGTCTTCACTTTCAAAGAACACAAGAACTGCATTTTTTTTATTGAGCAGTGGGATGACGTTAGTAAGAGGGACAGACTCAATCTAGCATATCATTTAATAGGTAATGCAGTGAACAAGCAGTGCTGTGCCATGTGTACTGTTACACAGCAGCACTGAAACACGAGGTGTCTAGACACACAAGAGAAAGTTTTGAGCTTGAAAATATTATCAAGGATTGAGGCTTGACAGATACTGGTGGATGAGCAGTTTTGTAGTAAGCACTCTACTTTCTTTTCCACTGTTAGAAATTCAGTTAACCCCACAATTTGTAAAAGACCCACACTCAGTTTTACATTATAGAAATGTGGCAAGCATTGGACAAAAATGTTCCAAGTAAATTCCTTCCTAGTGAACTTCAGCAGAGGCTGAAGTGTAACTATACTAGCACAAGCAGTCTGACATTCAGAAACCATTATAGAAATAATTTCCTCCAGTTCTTTCCCCACCCCCAGCTACCCACGACATACACATACCTTGCCTTGCGCATCTTTTCTGGAAATAAATGTGGTTTGCAGTGCACTAATAAAACTCAGGATGAAGAGCAAATTCAATTCCAGAGTAAGACTAAAATCAGAAACACAACTCAGCATCCTTCAGTTTGCTTAAAGCCAGCAGACACAGAGTAGACAAATTCTAAAATCAGGGATTATACCAACACTTTAAGCCTCACACAACCAAGGCGATTTTATAGCAGTGCACCAGTTTCATTATAGTTATGAGTAAGGAGGGCTTGCAGTTTAAAAAATAACTTAAGTGCTCTAAAAATCTGCATCCTTAGAGTATCTTGAAATTTGCTATGCCTCATATGCATGTCAAGTTGTGTTTGCTGTCTGTATCTGGGGCAATTATGAGCAAGAGGTAGTAAATTTATATCAAGAGGGATATATATACACATATAGACATATGTAACTATAGGATATATGTATATAGGATATACATATAGTTATAAAACTATATCTATAAATTTGTTATATATAAAAAGTTATGTATAAAGTTATAAATATATATGTAAAAACAATGTAAAATTTCATATGGTCCTAATAAATTTCCCCAGCAATTCTCAGTTTGTCAACATTTATCTTCACTAATACAAAGCACCTGACCTCCATTTCTGGGCGCACTACTGAAGAAGACTGGATGACGTGTAACAAACACTCCTTTGCCAAAGAATTAAAGTAGTTGTATGCGGTAAGACCAGACAAGTTCCTCCTGCTTGTCACTGCTGACAATCAAAAAGATGTCTTTGCATCACCATTAAAAAATATACCGAGTACTGAAAGATAACTACAGTTAACCCATGTCTTCAATTCCCCATGCTTAACACAAGTCACAGAAAGGAAATTCTTCTTTGGACTGTACTCTGACCCTTGATGTGGCCAGGGTGGAAGGATACTGTGGAAGTCATACAAATACACAGGTTACATACACAAATCTATGGGGCCAAATGGGATCCACCAAGGGTACTGAGGGAGCTGGCAGAAGTGCTCACCAAGCCACTTTCCATCATTTATCAGCAGTCCTGGTCAACTGGGAAGGTCCCAGTTAACTGGAGTTTAGCAAATGTGACGCCCATCTACAAGAAGGGCCGGAAGGAGGATCCAGGGAACTACAGGCCTGTCAGCCTGACCTCGGTGCTGGGGAAAGTCATAGAGCAGATCATCCTGAGTGCCATCATGCAGCATGTAAGGGACCGCCAGGGGATCAGGCCTAGCCAGCATGGGTTTATGAAAGGGAGGTCCTGCTTGACTAACCTGATCTCCTTCTGTGACAAGGTGACGTGCTTAGTGGATGAGGGAAAAGCTGTGGATGTTGTCTGCTTGGACATTAGTAAAGCCTTTGACGCTGTTTCCCACAGCATTCTCCTGGAGAAACTGGCTGCTCACGGCTTGGACGGGAGTAAGCTTCTCTGGAGAAAAAACTGGCTGAATGGCCAGGCCCAAAGACAGGTGGTGAATGGAATTAAATCCAGTTGGCGGCCAGTCACGAGTGGTGTTCCCCAGGGCTCAGTATTGAGGCCAGCTCTGTTTAGTATCTTCATCAATGATCTCGATGAGGGGATCGAGTGTTCCCTCAGTAAGTTTGCATATGACACCAAGTTGGGTGGGAGTGTCGATCTTCTGGAGGGTAGGAAGGTTCTATAGAGGGACCTGGACAGGCTGGATCGATGGGCCGGGGCCCGTTGTATGAGGTTCAACAAGGCTAAATGCTGAGTCCTGCACTTGGGTCACAACAACCTCATGCAAGGCTACAGGCTGGGGGAAGAGTGGCTGGAAAGCTGCCTGGCGGAAAAGGACCTGGGGGTGTTGGTTGACAGCCACCTGAATATCAGCCAGCAGTGTGCTCAGGTGGCCAAGAAGGCCAATGGCATCCTGGCTTGTATCAGGAATAGTGTGGCCAGCAGGACCAGGGAAGTGATCGCCCCCTTCTACTCAGCACTGGTGAGGCCACACCTTGAGTACTGTGTTCAGTTTTGGGCCCGTCACTACAAGAAGGACATTGAGGTGCTGGAGTGTGTCCAAAGAAGGGCAACAAAGTTGGTGAAGGGTCTAGAGCACAAGTCTTATGAAGAACGGCTGAGGGAACTGGGGTTGTTTAGCCTGGAGAAGAGGAGGCTGAGGGGAGACCTTATTGCTCTCTCCAGCTACCTGAAAGGAGGTTGTAGCGAGGTGGGCATCAGTCTCTTCTCCCAAGTAGCAAGCAATAGGAGAAGAGGAAATGGCCTCAAGTTGTGCCAGGGGAAGTTTAGGTTGGATATTAGACAAAACTTCTTCCCTGAAAGGGTAGTGAGGCATTGGAACAGGCTGCCCAGGGAAGTGGTTGAGTCTCCATCCCTGGAGGTATTTAAAAGATGTGTAGATGTGGTGCTTGAGGACATGGTGTAGTGGTGGACTTGGCAGTGCTAGGTTAACGGTTGGACTCGATGATCTTTAGGGTCTTTTCCAACCTTAATGATTCTATGTGGTTCTAAGTCAGGAGACATTACAAGCTGAAGTGAATTCTTACTTAACAAAGATATCAGCGAGTACATACTACAAAATATTAAGCCTTCATATCAGTCCGCATTAGGAAAGACATTAAATGTTACAATCAGTTCACACAAAGAGAGCTTACCAAGCTCATGTGCCTTTAGGAAAAAATGGAACTGCTGTTACCAAGAAAATCAGATTTTAAATTGCAAAAAACTAAACCAATCATTTCATTTCAGACGCTCACAACAACTGGCTTAAATTTCCACTGTGTTAAAACACTGTTATGCCATACTGACACCTTGCACTCAATGAAGTGACAGTATTAAAAAAATTATATAAGCAGGTACTGTATCCAGTCCAAATTAGTAAACTGCTCACTATGGATAACAGTGCAAATAAATGTTTACGGAATAATTTTTCAGAGGTTTTAATAAGACTTTCCCATGGGAGAATAATTAATTACTTACAGCACCAAAAATAGCCCTAGATCTTTGCCATCTGGAGAATCTGAAAGAAAAAGATCCTGGATCTTCATTTGCATGAACTGATTCTTTCCATTTAAGGTCTTTTTATTTAGTTCTTACTAGCCATTCTTAGTCTGCCTGCAAGTTGCATTCACCTTACCTTGTGAAACTAAAACAATGGGCTAAGCATACATTCTTGAAAAAGAAAATAGTTCACAGAATTTTTTTTTTTCTTTTTGCAATACAAAGTCAGCAAAACTTCTATGCAACAACTCTTTGGGTTTCTCTGGATTAAAAGAGGTGAATAGTGGTCAAAATACACTTATCATCTGGTATAAAAGTGGAAACCGATTTTCTAAACACATGTCCAGTGGTTGCAGAGGGCTCTATGACACCATCTAAACTGGAGAACTTGGCCGCTCATTCCAGGGTTATCCCTCAAGACAGTGTATCTCCATATCACACTTGACTCTGCGTGTGCAACGCTCGTCTCCTCCCTAAGGGCTGACTTAATCCACCAGTTTACACAATGAACGGACAAAGACAGAGAGCACACTACAAGCCATTTAAGATATAGTTTCATATTTATTATGCAATCAACTTAAATTGTTCAGTCATTTTGAGACTTCATTCTATTTGGAGAAATGATACTGAACATTAATAGGTATTTTGATTAAGCAAGAGTAAACCAAGCACATTATTAGAGACCCATGAGACAGCTTCAATGTTTAATTTAGTATAGTACAGGGTACTATCTATCTGTACGTAAAACAAGGTCAGAAAGTGAGATTAAGCATTGGATCCCCAGTTAATTCATACTGGTTAATTGTTAACTTGCTCTCCCAGCCTGTTTTAGATCGCTCTAACTAGCTCTCTGCAGGACACTGCCAAGTTACAGTTCAGTGCAGAGTTCACAGCAGGGCCTTGCCCTAAAGGCAGTATAGACAAGATAATAGATACTCGGTTCCTTTTTATTTAGCGGCTAAGACATAGCCAATAAATAATACTGTTCATGTTTGCATGGAGTCACCCTCCACAATCAAACAAAAATGGGTGTGTGTCTTCCAAATATACAGGAGAGAAAGAGGGAAGGAGAGTGGGAGGGAAAAATGTAGGAAGTGAGGGAAGAAGAGAGGAAGGAAGAGAGGGAAGGAGGGAGGAAGGAAGAAAAGAAGGAAGGAGGGGGAAGGGGAAAAGGAAAAAAAATAAAAAGGAAAAAAGAAACAAGGAAAAAGGAAAAAAGGAACAAGGAAAAAAGAAAAAACGAAAGGGGAAATGAAAATAGAGAGGAAAAAGGAATAAGGGGAAGGAGAAGGGAAGACGGTAAAGGGAAAAGGAAGATGAAAATTAAAGGGAAGTGGAAGGGAAGAGGAGAAGGAGAAGGAGAAGGAGAAGGAGAAGGAGAAGGAGAAGGAGAAGGAGAAGGAGAAGGAGAAGGAGAAGGAGAAGGAAGGAGAAGGAGAAAGAAGGAGAAGGAGAAAGGGAAGGGGAAGGAAAAGAAAAAAAGACAGTAGTATTGCTGGACAGCAGTATTTCTAAGAATCAAAAAGGAAAGGAGACATGAATATCTAATAAACATATATTAATAATTTAGCTTGAAATAAATTGAATTTAGGTTGGTTTTGTTTTGTTTTGTTTTTTTTCCCCAAAAAACATCCAATTAATTTAATGCATACTTAAGTATTATTGTCTACAGTTTCATTTTATAGTCAATACAAATATTATAAACTGGAAATTAATAAAGCTAGTGGCACCAGAATTCAACTCAAACAAAGATTTTTATCTACAGAAAACTGTTTCTTCAATAGTTCCTACAGACTGAGTATTGCTTATCACATTTGTTGTGTTTGAACATATTTTTATGTAGTATGCCGTTTCCAATCCTTTACTTGAGATAAGCAAAGCAAACAAGTGAAACGTGATATAACTCAGAAAGAGAAATGGAAATGGTTCTTAACAAGCACTAAAGTGCAGTTGCAGATAATGAAGTTTCCAGTTTAAAATTTTTTTTAAAATAAGGATTGTTTCCATAACAATTTGCTAAAGTTACAATAAAAAAAAAAATAAAATTAAATAGAAAAAATAAAAATAAGGGCTGTCTACTTTGGTTTTGATTCAGGGATGGTTTTTGATAAATTTTTATTTCATTTTTATTTAAGTGAATTTACATGCTAAATGGAATTTCCAGAAGTATTCAAGCAGCTGTTCTGGAAGCTTTAGTTGTGTAGATACTTTGAAAATCCACCTCCCAGAAATCTACCTCCCAGAGGTAGAATTCAACTATAGACTGTATACACTTAACACTAAATAACTACACTCATGTCTACATATGACATACATATGAGAAAAGAATCTAAGTTCCTTACACAATGAGGTCTAGTCAGTGGAGTCTGTACAACTGTCCTTCTTGCCTAAAATTAAACAGGTCTGGCTCAATGTAGTTGGCCAAAAATAAGCATTACTTCCCTTTTGGACATCCTAGGTTATATGAGATATCTACTCAGGGCTGTGAGATGTGGTGCTGCATCTTTGGGAGACCTATGCTGTACTGAAGTGGTGGCTAGCCTTCAGGTAGAGCATCCAATATGGCACATCTTGTATGACATTAGACACCTATGGATTAACAAATAATTACACCACAATGTTTGGTCAGTACTCACCTATATTTAGGTTTCTGCAATCTGAAACAGCATACCTGCTAGAGTCTCACTTCACTTGCTTACTCATAAGCATCTCATCCTTAATGAGGCTGTAGGACATCTGAGACATCCACAGGGAGCTGAGAGCTGTCACTCAGGGTCTTTGGAACAGCAGGCCATTTTAGGGTGGCAGCTGGCAGCTCCAAGTAATGGTCAAGCTAGTGCAGTGTTACTCTGATGGCTCTAGATATTCATGACTGAAGAACAAAAAGAAATCTAGGTTACCTGTGTTCATCTTCAGATGAGTACACACTTTTGAAAAGACCCTTTAAAAATTTGGTCTTTAGACATGTAGTAGCAGCTTCAAAAAGTAAAGCAGTTGAGCCCAATACTGTGGTACCTACAATTTAGGAGTTTAGCTCCAGAAGTTGAATTTTCGGTTAGGCGTTTCTCAGTTCCCAGAAAACAGAAATGAGAAACTTATGTGCTGAAGTATAGGTTTCACACAACTCTGTGTGCTGTGCTGAGAGGTGGCTGTGCTACCCAAAAAGAGGGCCAAATGGACCGAAATAGACTGATACATGCATGCAGGACACTGACATAGCCACAGCTGCGGCTACACAGATGGCCACAAAGTGCTGCCCCCAGCAGCACCCACATTCAGGACTCACACCAGACACAGGCACAGACAGCCACGTCCCCTCCTCCTCTTGGGCTGGCAGAGGCAGAAGGTCACTGGTGCAGCACACAGACCACACTCCCCAGGTTCACAGGCACATGCACGTTCCCGGATCCCTGAGTGCTGGCATGACCCCTCTGCCCACCTGGCACCCCTGCCCAGATCCTGGTCCCCCTTACCCACCCCACAGGTCCCTGAGTTGCCGGCTGGTCCAGCTGGGTGCTTGCTGCGAACTCATCCCACAGGCACATTGATGGGTCTCCCTGAATACCAGCATGGCCCCTTCGCCTGCCTGGTACCCCTGCCTGGACCCAGGGCCTCCTACTTGCTGGCTGGTCCAGCTTGGAGTTTGCCAGTGAATCCACACACATATCCCATGCACACCCGGTTTGGGGAAGGTACAGACACTTGCCCCCACCAGCTGGCACCTGGCACGTGAGCTGTGACCCATGGTCCCGATCCAGCTCTGAGCCCCTCACTCACTGTGGTCCCCCCCAGTAGCTGTTTTTTGGTACTGCAGTCCAAAACCACAGACTGGACCACAGTCGCTGGAGGTTAAAGACCCCACTGGCTGGAGTATCTGATGCTGAGATCCCACTGGCTGCAGTAGCTGACACCACAGGCCAGAGATCGCCCCAGTAGCTGGCACTGAGTCCTGGCAGCACTGACACACATGGGACAGAGAGTGAGATTACACAGATACATCATTAAGGAAGGATTTAATAATAAAACAGGACAGACTGGTGTGATCAGGTGCCGGTCAGACAAGCGTACTGACCAGCATAGGTTTACACACGAGTGGCCCCTTTTATACCACTTCTGCCTCATCCTCCTTTATTCCTCCCCAATCCCCTTCCCCTAAACATTCCTTCATAAACTTTGCACCCTCCCGCAGGCCCCCCTCAGGTATCCCAAATCCTCATATTCCTCTAGTTTCCCCCTCTTATCAGCTGCAACGGCCAGGCTGGCCCTCTCCAAAGCTGTGCTTGCAGTTTTTCAATGCCCCATCAATTAATAATTGGAGACTTTGGATTTTTGGCATTGTGTCCGTTACCCCTTGTCTACCAGGTGTTGTCTCTATGTGTTTTTGTTTATCACTTCCCCCTTTACTTACGACTGAACATCCTTTTATGCCTTTTGGTCCACAGTTTCATTATTATAACTCTTACCTACTGTATGGTGCAATAAAGAAATGTGACAGCCAGTGTCAAGTCAAGCCTTATGGTGTGGCAACACTGAGTGAATCTGGTTCCTTGAAGAGCCAGAAGTCAAGAGAGCTTCTGAAGCATGCAACCTCAGCCAGCAGGGAGTCCTAAAAGTATGCCCAAGTTCCCAAGGTGTCAGTAATGATCAGTGACAGAGGCAGAGTCTTGAACATGCCTCCAGATGATGATGGCTCAGGAACATTAAGGTCTAGTCTCTAGTCTCTCCCTCTCCTCCTCCTCTTCTTCTCTCTCTCTCTCTCTATCACTTTGTCTTCTGCCTCCACTCCCAGTATTACTGGAGTCCCCATCTAAAATTTCTTAAACCTCAACAACATTCTGCATAAAAAGCCTAGCTTTTATGACATCCATACAAATTTACATCTGCAGCTAAAATGTCAGTATATTAATCACTAAGCTGTTCTTGGTTTTGTTTTTTTTTTGTTTGCTTGTTTTGTGTTTTTTTAACATTACTAATCTAATGTCATTTACTCCAAGCAGGCTAATATTACTGGATTTTTCTCAAGAAATATGATCTGGCCTAATAAATATGACCTGATAAAAACAAATTTATGAGGGGAAAAAAAAAAAAAGCGTGCTCCAAAAAAAGAGCCAAAAGAGAGAAAAAAAATCAGTTCTGACCATTTTCAGGTTAATAGAAGTATAGTATATCATAATATAATAAAGGTTTACAGGCAGACTGCCACAGTTATATTTCTGTCAGCAGTTTTATAAATGAAATGTCTCATCAGTCTGCAGTTCCATTTCCAAAATACAATCCATATTTAGAGGTTTGAACTTGAAAGAAGGTATTACAGAGTTTCAATAATAGCACTATTAGCACTATTAGAAAACCCCAAACAGATATTAAAAAATAAATTCTATGAAAATAGCACTTTAACACTGACGTTGCTTTTATTATTCCTGTAGTGAGATATATATATGTATCTACAATATATTTATTAAATCCACAAAACGAACAAGGAGGAGGAGGGGGGAAGAAAAAAAACAGTAGTTAAAACTGAAATCCCAGACTCTGATCTAAAGTATGTATTTTAATCAGTTTTCCTTTAAATCACTTCTAGTGCCAGTATAGTCTATTGATAGAAATATCTTGTAAAGTATTTATTATGACTAGTTTTAGAGAGTGTATATTATTTTCCTCTTCAGACCAGTTTAGGCTTTCAGTTACCTGAAATGACTTTATTAAGAATAGAATTAGCATTATTTATCTTTTTTCTTTTTTTTCAACATGCTTATTTTTATTCCTAAATTGACTAGAAACAGAGTTGAATATGGAAGAATATAAAATAAGAATTACAGCAAGTTCTGAAGAAATCAATACATTTGCTCAATGGCAAGGGTATTTAATGTACAGACTGGAAAAATATGGTATCTTTTTTGTTGCTTGGTATAAAACCTTTATTCTTATAGACCTAGAGACACAAAAGATGTGTATATAGGAAGAAAAGTGCCAGATTTATCATAAATTTTATCAGACCAGGAAAAAAAAAAAAAAAAGAAAAATAAATTTACAATTCACATGCATTTGGAACTCTATTGCTTCAAAAAAATAAAGCAAATAAATATATACTCATTCCACACAGATTCTTCATTAAAGCAAGCACAGCATTACTAAACAGAGCTATACCGAGGTACCTTGAATAAAAAAGTTTTAAATAACAATCAGACAAGAATCAAGCACTGTCCTAGTTCAAAAGGGTACACAAGACTGCAGGCATACAAACTCATCAAATCCCATATCTTTTCTGATATTTGTATGAGAGGAGGTGTCTTCAGCACATGCCAGATCTGTACAAAATTACATCTAGACTACCTGCATACCTTCCCATAAGCACCATTTGTACTTAGACCACTGAGAGCACATCTTGGTTCTCAGAGATTTAATCCCTCTATTTGAAGCACACAGTGTGTGCCATGCCAGAAGATGTCTCTCTGACCAATTTTGGAAAGCAGGATCAAACTTTAACCCTATTTTGGCCTTTTTTGTTTTGACAAAACATCTGTATTTCTGCCTCTGGTTTCAATGAATTTATTTAGGCAGCCTGAATTTAGAATCGTATTTGAACTGCAAATGCAGAATTTTGCCCAAGGATCCCAGTAACTTTGCCACATATTTCTAAAACTGACAACAAGCTTTGAAACTGTGAGGACTTCAGAGTCAGGAAAGAAAAAGAAGGGGAGTTTGTTAAAAGTGCTACAGGGTGGGTGGAATTTGGCTGAAGATGAATAGATGTAGTTTTCAACACAAGAGGAATAATACAATTATATCAGTTCCATTTTGCATGTGGTGGAGCAGGAGTTTCCTACAGGGTGTCACATATTCAATAAAATGCAATATGGTTGGCAATTTGTCATTGTTAATAACAGCTGCTTACCAGATCTTGGCAGTTTTGCTGACCTTATTCTGTGTTTTCCAGCAGGAAATCTGATAGCTCATATTTACATTTTCTTATTTTCATTCCTCTCTCATTTTTCTATATTAACTTAATTCTGAATAAAATACTAGTACGTATTTTCAGAAAAAAAAGTGTAAGTGTGACAGTATATGGCTAAAAAAGTGACTATAAAATGAGAGTTGTGGCTTATTGCCTGCATTTTCCAGTTTTTCTGCATGAAGAGTTTAACTCCACCTGGGTCAAGAAAAGCTAAATACATTGTACAATAATAGAGTCATAGAATCACAGAATGATGAGGGCTGGAAGTTATTGTCGGAGATCTAGCAACGTCAGCTAGAGGAGGTTGCCCAATGCCATGTCCAGTTAGGACGGAGACTCCACAATCTCTCTAAGCAACCTGGTCTAGTGTTTAATCACCCTTACAGAAAAAAGTATTTTCTGTGTTTCAACATCATTCCTGCATGCTCAGTGTCTCTATTTTAGTCCCTGGTCATGTGTTCCTGAATTTATTTCTTGTATGTTTCCTTTTTATGTTTAAACTTAGTCAGAATCTCCTTGTGCATCCAGAGGTCCTGCTGTCTTTGCTTGAGTTCCTTCTCATCAGGATGGATTGTTCTTGATCCATGAAAATCAACCAGCTGTACTCTACCCCTCATTTTTCCAGGACCATATCCCTTGGGATTCTTCCAAACAGGTCCCTGAACAAGCCAAAATCTTCTCTCATGACATCTAGGACTGAGATCCTGCTGTTTGCCTTGCTCCCTCCTCTAAGGATTATGAACACTATCTCATGGTAAGTACAGCCAAAGCTGCTTCCAACCTTCTCATCTCTGACCAGTGCTTCCTTGTTAGTAAACATGATGTCTAGCAGAATGTCTCCCCTCATTGGCTCCTTGACCATCTGTGTCAGGCAGTTGTCATCAGTGTACCCCAGCAACCTTCTGGATTGCCTGTGTCCTCTTGGCTTGTCACTCCAGCAGGTATCAGGATTGTTGAAGTGCTTCCTCATGACCAGGGCTTGTGAACATGATGCTTCTTCTGGTCATCTGAAGAAGGCCTCATCTACCTCTTCTTCACGGTCTGATGGTCTGTAGCAGACACCCACATGTTAGACTGCCCTCTAATCCTTACCCACAAGCTCTCAGCTGGTTCAACTCCTGTCCCTAGGTAGAGCTCCATGCATTCCTGCTACTTACTCACATGCAGGGCAATTCCCTCTCCCCCTTGCCTTCACCAATGAAAAGAAGAATTTGTTCCTGTGGTTTAAAATATCACTGAGCAACTTGTTTGCTTTCCTATATACAATTATTGAAGTTAATTATCTTATAAGAACATTAAAAATCCAAACTAAAATCTTGATCCAAATGAGTAGACAGTTACGACTTCATCACTGAGTCCCTCAAACTGTGCATTAACACATGCACTTCCACATACAAACACACACACAAATTAGAATCATAGAATCGTTAAGGTTGGAAAAGACCCTTAAGATCATCGAGTCCAACCGTTAACCTAGCACTGCCAAGTCCACCAGTAAACCATGTCCTCAAGCATCACATCTACACATCTTTTAAATACCTCCAGGGATGGAGACTCAACCACTTCCCTGGGCAGCCTGTTCCAATGCCTCACTACCCTTTCGGGGAAGAAGTTTTGTCTAATATCCAACCTAAATTTCCCCTGGCACAACCTGAGGCCATTTCCTCTTGTCCTATCGCTTGTTACTTGGGAGAAGAGACTGATGCCCACCTCGCTACAACCTCCTTTCAGGTAGTTGGAGAGAGCAATAAGGTCTCCCCTCAGCCTCCTGTTCTCCAGGCTAAACAACCCCAGCTCCCTCAGCCACACTATTCCCGATACAAGCCAGGATGCCATTGGCCTTCTTGGCCACCTGAGCAAACTGCTGGCTGATATTCAGGCGGCTGTCAACCAACACCCACAGGTCCTTTTCCGCCAGGCAGCTCTCCAGCCACTCCTCCCCCAGCCTGTAGCCTTGCATGAGGTTGTTGTGACCCAAGTGCAGGACTCAGCATTTAGCCTTGTTGAACCTCATACAACGGGCCCCGGCCCATCGATCCAGCCTGTCCAGGTCCCTCTATAGAACCTTCCTACCCTCCAGAAGATCGACACTCCCACCCAACTTGGTGTCGTCTGCAAACTTACTGAGGGTGCACTCAATCCCCTCATCCAGATCATCAATGAAGATATTGAACAGGACCAGCCCCAACACTGAGCCCTGGAACATTAAAACATATGAGACAACCTGAGTGACGCTGCTTTCTGAAATGTTTAAGGCAGGAGATATTTAGAATATAGGATCATAGAATTATAGAATCATAGTATCACACAATGGTTCTGGTTGGAAGGGACCTTTAAAGATCACCTAGTGAAATCCCACTGCCATAGGCAGGGACATCCTTCACTCAATCAGGTTGCCCAAAGCCCCATCCAACCTGACCTTGAACACTTCTAATGACGGGGCATTCACAAGTTCTCTGGGCAACCTCTTCCAGTGTCTTACCACCTTGCTTGTAAAGAATTTCTTCTTTATATCTAATTTTAATCTACCCTTTTTCAGTTTAAAACTGCTGCTCCTCATCCTATCACTACAGGCCTTCGTAAAAAGTCTCTCTCCATCTTTTTTATAAACCCCTTTTAAGTATTAAAAGGATGCAATATCTAATCAATGACATGCATAAAATGAAGCCAGAGCTATATTAGCTTATCTCGTAGAATCCTAACAAATACAAAGCTGATCTCAGAAAAGCAAAAGTGGTTGCAATCTTTTATCATCTTGAATCCAGACAAACCACTGTTACCAGAAAAATTAAAGTCAGTTAAAAAAAATGGGGTGTAGGCTGGTCATGGTATTAACTGAATGAAAAAAGTGGAAGAAATGTAAAGGTTGAAACAAATTTGCTGAAGTAGGCATTCATAGCTTCTGTATTGAAAAAATAAGCAAACAAAAAAAGGTGAAAGTTTAAAAGTGATCAGCTGAAGTCAATAACTCATTATTGTTACTGGGTGGAGACAAAAGCTCCAGATACCTAAGTCCCAACTTTTCTGTTATCAGAATGGCCCTAATATGAAAAAATTACTTCCATCCACCTTTCTCTTTCTCTCCTTCTGGGATATGACACAGTGAAGTCTAAAGATTTGTCTACTGCCTCATGAAGAGATGGTTTCAAAGAACTTCCCTATAGACCATAAAGGAGATAAATGGCACATAACATGCTCTTGTCAGTTCTTCAGGTTCCTGAGGAAACAGTGATGCCAAAGAAATCTCTGTTTCATCAGGGAAAGTCCTTCTTTTGCACTGACACACCTGTAGAGGTAGCAAAACCAGCTTCAAGAATCTGATTGCCATATGTCACACATCTGAACATCACTCCTATCCAAAATGTACAATATGATACCACTAACTTTTAGGTTGACCCAAAAAAAAGAAAAGGCTAGGAAGGGTCAAAAAGATCTTGTGATGATTATTCTATGCCATACCAGCTCTTTCTGGAGCCTTTCTTCATTTCTGGTTTTGTTTGGTTGGTTGGCTTTTTCCCTCTGCAGGTTTTTGTCACAATACTGAAGAACACAAAACATTGTAACAATATAAAGCGTTATAAACAATGTGAGCAGTGTGACAAATTGGGGTTAATAACTATGTCAGCTTGTGAATAGTATTCTGGCTTTCTGAATATCCTGGTATATTTCAATGTCTATTTTGAATGTAGTTTTAGAGTAGATAAATTAGTTCAGCATTCATTATGAAGGTGGAAATAGAATTCATATACAAAATCTCAAGTACCTGAAGTTAGATGTCTAAATCTCAGGTAGCCACCCTAATCTCCCATTGTAGTCAATAAAGAGAAATGAGAATATACAGTTTGTGAGCTCATATGAGCATAAATGAGCATATACGGTTTCTGTCTTATTCTGAAATTTGTGTCTAAATTGCTGGGATAATCTTATTTTCCAGGTGATATATTTAGCTGCTCAAGCATATTCATCTACTGCCATATGAAATTTTCTAAGCACTCAAGGCATCCATGACACTTGGAAAATCTGACATACAGGTTATAGGAGAGCTGCACATTCTGGACCAGCAGCTAGAGGTCAGATACAATCATCAATGGCAGTTAAATAATGCTGAAAATCAAGAAAAGTTAAAGCCCTCATTATAGGGGCAAGATGGCCAGAATGCAAAATCCTCTTGCACAAAGTAGGTGACACACCTAGCAATCAGAGCAAGGAAGAAAGCTTGGGACATTTAGTAGCATGGAGATTTTGATAGAGGAATAATTATTCAGAAAATAGGACTGAATCAGGTTGCAGAAACTGGAAAACTACAAAAACTGTCTGGACAGATGGTCACAGATGATTTACCAGAAACATCTTAACTTCCTTTGCCTATTTTTAGAACAGCATCCTCTCTAGGGAACATTTGTAAACAATAATCAGTCTCAGTACTGTACATGAATGAAAAACATGCAAACATCAGTGGTTAAGTGGATTTACTAAGGTAACTGGGGAAAACCAGATTTGTTTCTTGTTAAATAAGCATTTTTCTGAGGTTCTTTTTTTTAAACTTTAATGAAATTGCAGTAGGATTTAGTGATATGCAAAATTTGAAATTTTCACAATATGACTGCTATGGCTAAACGTGTCTGAGATCTGTAGAAATTTTAAGCACCTGAAAGTTTAAGATATTTTGACCAGTTAACTTCAAATATGAAACAAATTTAGAATATATAATACTTTTCTTGTGTAAAATTTTAATGAGACTGAACTTAATGCTCATTTTACAATGACAGTGTGGTATTAACTATGAATTTATTAATAAATGAGTCTATTGTAACCAAAATTGTAATGGACTATACACTTTTACCAACTTTATTCATATTTTGCAGGAGAAAATAATGCTAAACACTGCCTGTGTTCATTGGATTAAAATGAGCACAGTTATCACCATCTATGCTATAAAGAGTTCCTCAGTTTACTCTAGACATTGCCCTTGGATGTGGCTGCATAGGGAGACTCAGGAAAATAAATTCAAACTAATACTGTGAATTTAAAGTGGATTACTTAAACCAGATTAAGCTCATATCAAAAGAAATTGAATTTATCTAAATTTATGAAGTAGACTAAGTAATCCATTATAAAAAATATTAACAAAATTATTTAGTGTGGTTTAATTAATTTACTCTGAAAGTTAATTTGAGCTAATTTTTTTCTGAAAGATCCCAAGTGCACAAGCCTTTAAAGTTTAAGAAAACTGATATCTGTTACAGAATACTTCAGAAGTCTCAGGTACCTATGTCTGTCTCTGTAAATCTACAGATATACATATCTATGTACTGATGTGAAGTATAAATACAAGCATTTGTTTACTGTTATCATTAAATATTAAATAAAAGGTGGCAAACAACTGAACTGAGAAAGTTTTATTTGATTCTGTTAAATACAAATCATTCTAAGGAACAGACATGCAGTTCAAACAATGACTAGTTAGCAGTTTCCTGCCATGAACATTTATTTGCATTGTTTCTGAAACAAAGCAAGAGAATTACAGCACATCCTGCTGAACTATGTAACATTTCATTTGTATTTTGTGTCGCTCCATAGATGTAAATAAATTGCTTCAGGGTGCACTGTAACACTGACAACTTTTTGCATAGAAAGCAAGGTTGGATAGTTCAATATACAAGAATAACGTTGATTCTGTATATTAGTTAATCAAAAGGTAAATCCTACAATTTTATTAGAATAAAATCTCTACATTTCCAGTTTTCTTTGATTTTTATATTCTTCTCTTTTACTCTTAACATATCAGATAGATGCACACAAACCTTGTCTCCTAATCTCTTCTCAGTCTTCTTGCATTCTGAAAAATGAGGCCTTATTATCAGGTTCACTAGCAGAGATAGAGATGTGATCATCCCACTCAGCACTTGTCAGGCCACGCCTTGAATACTGTGTCCAGTTGTGGTCCCCACAATTCAAAAAAGACACAGACAGAATTGAGAGGCTTCAAAGGAAGACCACAAATACAATCAAAGGCCTGGAAGTTAGGTCTCTTCTCCCTGGAGAAGAAAAGGCTTAAGGAGACCTCATCACAGTATTCCAGTACTTAAAGGGCAGCTACAAGGAAGATGGAGGCTCTCTTCACAAGAAGCCACATGAAGACCAGAGGCAATGAGTACAAGCTGCTCCAGGACATGTTTCTTCTCCATATAAGAATGAAATTTTTTACAGTAAGAATAATCAATCACTGGAACAACTTTCCCAGGGATATGATAGAGTGCCTATCACTGGAGGTTTTCAAGATGCAATTGGACAGAGTGATAGATGATGTCATCCAGACTCTCTTTCTCATGAAAGGTTGAACAAGATTATCTTTTGAGGTCCCTTCCAACATGAGCTGGTCTACAATTCTATGATTCATTGTGATTTCAAAATTCTTCCTATGTTCTACGCAGGAGACAAATTTTGAATTATGCACTATACTAATATATTTCATTTAGATACTTAAAATGGGTGCCACTGGGGCCAGGGCTATTTTGAATCTCTTTGTACCTATTATACATCTTTCTTGTTGTTCCTTAATGTATTTCCAACAAATAGAGTGGGTACGATACCATTTAGCCTAGTTTCATTAGCTAACACTAAATATGTCTTTGTTGACACTGTTTAAGTGAAACTGATGCTGTTGCCACTAAATGTATTTGTACTTTTCCTGTAAACATGCTAAAGAGAAAATTGCCCTATACGAGTGATACAAGGCTTCTGAAAGAAGGTCTCAAATCAAAATAAGCGCTTTCCTGTTTAATTATATTCATCTTCCATGTCAAATTTAATAAATTCACTACATTGTTTTTAAATTATGCCACTGGAGTCTTTAGAATTCATTATCATTTTTTATTTCTCTGTAAATAGTCTTTTAAAGTAAATGTTGCTTGGGGGTTGAAATATATTTTAATTGCATATAATTAAATATATTGGCATTTTATTTATATTTAAAACTCCTTACAATGTGTTTTAGATCCAGCATTTTCTCATTTTAAATAACTTACCTATTTTAGATCTGCTTTTAAATACAATTTGAAGGTTATTTTCTTTAGACTGTCATTGTTTGTTCTAGGCTTTATTTTACTCCAGATTTTTAAGTTAAGTTTATTAGATGGAAACTCTAGGTCTCATCTGTTTCACTGAGAAAAACATTGACCCTGCAGGCTTAGCTTAAATTTCCTATTCTGCTTTTAGCAATCTGTCATTAATAGTACCGAAGATTTAATACATAATTTTTATGACTGAATACTCATAGCCCAGGAAAGGTTTTTCAAATATTTTTCACAATTCTTTAAAAAAATATAATTTTTGATATTTATTTTCTGAAAATTGCAGATTTTAGCCAGCTTCAGTACATGCATATGTAAGTTTGTAAGTTTATACGTGGGTATATACAACACAGTGCATACAGACATGGCAAAATCACAGTCTGACTTCCACTTCAAGGAAGGGTGCCAGAAAAGTCGTACGGCTACATTTCTGTTGAGAAGACGACGTGTAGAGAGATCACAGAGATACAAGATCTCCCAGAATATTGCAGTCAGTATTCTGTGGAGGTTCAGCCCACTAACATATCTGGTATTATATATGGTCAAGCAATGGCAGATAGAGGAAATTAAAAAAAAGAAGTGCATTTGATCAGCATGCCTGTAGGACAGCTAAAGCTTTTAAAAGAAATAGCACCCAATTCAGTTATAAAGACGTATGTGTCTAATAATATTTGAGATGCTTTGACAACAACCTCATGCAGCGCTACAGGATGGGGGAGGAGTGGCTGGAGAGCTGCCTGGCAGAAAGGGACCTGTGGGTGTTGGTTGACAGCCGCCTGAATATCAGCCAGCAGTGTGCTCAGGTGGCCAAGAAGGCCAATGGCAACCTGGCTTGTATCAGGAATAGTGCGGCCAGCAGGACCAGGGAGGAGATAGTGCCCCTGTTCTCAGCATTGGTGAAGCCGCACCTTGAGTACTGTGTTCAGTTTTGGGCACCTCGCTACAAGAAGGACATTGAGGTATTAGAGCGTCTCTAAAGAAGGGCAATGAAGTTGGTGAAGGATCTAGAGAACAAGTCTTACGAGGAGCGGCTGAGGGAGCTGGAGTTGTTTAGCCTGGAGAAGAGGAGGCTGAGGGGAGACCTTATTGCTCTCTACAACTACCTGAAAGGAGGTTGTAGCGAGGTGGGGGTCAGTCTCTTCTCCCAAGTAACAAGCTATAGGACGAGAGGAAACGGCCTCAAGTTGTGCCAGGGGAAGTTTAGGTTGGGTATTAGGAAAAACTTCTTCCCCAAAAGGGTAGTGAGGCATTGGAACAGGCTACCCAGGGAAGTGGTTGAGTCCCCATCCCTGGAGGTATTTAAAAGACAGGTAGACGTGGTGCTTGAGGACATGGTTTAGTGGTGGACTTGGCAGTGCTAGGTTAACGGTTGGACTCGATGATCTTAAGGGTCTTTTCCAACCTTAACGATTCTATGATTCTATCTTGCTTGACTTTCATGTGCTAGCCTAGAGAGATGTGGCTTTTCCATGTGTCATTTTCCCAGATTTTCATGAATGGCTAGGATACTCCAGGGGTATGTAGAGAGCATTGTGAAGCTCATTATGTGGTACTGAAAAGTGACTCTGTAAGGCATATTGGCTGTGTTTGGAATTTTGGCTGAAATCCACAATCTGGACACCTCATTTAAGCACATATGTTGGGCATCTAGCCTTAGTGCAATGACTGAAGTCTCTTAATACAAGATCTTAGAAAATCAATCACAAGTTCTTATTACTTTGGAGTTACTATTTTATTATATTATTTTATTATATGAAGACTATCATTCTTCACTGGCTAAGCAGAGAAATGGTAGAAGCTAGACACCTATGTCTTCTTGGGAGACAGTCTGTCTAGCCTTTCTCTGAAGTCAAGCACCTGATGAGGTAGAGCTGGCTTCTTTTCTTTAAAATGTGGTAGTGATCATGATGCCAAATACCTTTTTGCTATTATAGTGGTTAGAGCACTTTCACAATTTCACTTTTACTCCAGCACTCATCTCACCTCTGTGAGGTAAGGCTTTCAGCCTTTCAGCAGTCACCTCACCTCCATGCCCAATAAGATTGTGGAGCAGACCCTCCTGGTAGACATGTCAAAGCATATAGAAGACAGAAAGGTAATTAGAGACAGTCAACATGGCTTCACTAAGGGAAAATCATGCCTGACTAATCTAGTGGCCCTCTATGATGGAGTGACTGCATCAGCGGACAAGGGAAGAGCTACGGATGCCATCTACCTAGACTTCTGTAAGGCCTTTGATATAGTCCCGCACAATATTCTTGCTGCTACATTGGAGAGACGGGTTTGACAGATGGACTGTTAGACAGATAAGGAACTGGCTGGACAGCTGCGTCCAATGAGTTATGGTCAATTGCTCAATGTCTAAATGGAAACCAGTAACGTGTGGTGTCCTCCAAGGGTCCGTACTAGGACCAATACTATTTAATATCTTAATCAATAACATAGAGAGTGGGATTGAGTGAACCTGCAACAAGTTTGCAGACAACACCAAGCTGAGTGGTGCAGTTGATTTGCTGTAGGGAAGGCATGCCATTTAGAGGGACCATGACAGGCTTGAGGAGTGGGCCCATGTGAACCTCACGAAGTTCAACAAGGCAAACTAAAAGGTCCTGCACTTGAGTCAGGGCAATCCTCAGTATCAATACAGGCTGGGGGATGAATGGATTGAGAGCAGCCTTGTGGAGAAGGACTTGGGGGTACTGGTAGATGAAAAATTAGACATGAACCAGCAATACGCACTTGCAGCCCAGAAAGCCAATCGAATTTTGGGCTGCATAAACAGAAGCATGGCCAGCAGGTCAAAGGAGGTGATTTTCCCCCTCTAGTCCACTCTCGTGAGACCCCACCTGGAGTATTGCATGCAGCTCTGTGGTCACCAACACAAGAAAGAAATGGACCTGTTTAACCGGGTCCAGAGGAAGGCCACAAAAATGAGAGCTGGAACACCTCTCCTACGAAGAAAGGCTGAGAGAACTGTGGTTGTTCAGCCTGGAATGAGAAAGCGCTGGGGAGACCTTATTGCAGCCTTTAAATACTTAAAGGGAACCTATAAGAAAGATGGAGAGAGACTTTCTACCAAGGCCTGTAGTGACAAGACAAGGGACAACGGTTTTAAACTGAAAGCCCAACCCCGTGGCAGAAGAGTTGGACTAGATGATCTTCAAAAGTCTGTTTCAATCCAAACCATTCTATGATTCTATAATTCTATAAGAGGTCTCAATTCTACATTGTATAATGTTTCTTACATAAGACTTTTCCTGCAAGCAAAATATTTAAACAGAATATTGTATTAATTATTGACTAGTAGAAGATATTTTTTCTGTGCCTGTTCGCTGCAAATGAGAACACTATGCAAAAACTTTATTCATAGTCTATATCCTGTATTGGCTGTATCACTCAATCCTTTGACACTCACTCTTCCCTGTTTTTCTCCATGCTTAAATCAAGGTGCTTAGCCCTCTCAATGTCTTGCCTTACCCTCTGTATTTGCTCTTATTCATTGTTGTTACCTTGACTCCAGTCAAGTTGGAGATCATTTGACTCCAGTCTCCAACTGATCAGTCTCAATTGCTATTAAATTTTTTAAGAAACATTCTCTCATATTGGAGACATGCTCCACAAATACTTCTGACAAATATCTATTATTCCCTGATCTGCTGTAAGAAGTCTTGACAACAGTTAGGCTGCCAATTTGATGATACTACATTCTGGCTTAATACAGTGCCTCAAATTAACCTTTCTATGTGAAACCAAGTGACAAAATTCATCTTGGATTTTGACAAAGAACTTGTAAGGCAGTGAAGCATTCTTTGGTTCCGTGTTTCTACAGTATCTTGTCCCATGTGGGCTAAAATAATAAGGAAAAATTAATACTAAAGAAAAAAATTCTAACAAAGCCAAGCATAAATTTCATATACATATGTGTGTTTGTCTGATTACTACGAAAAAGTTGTGATTTTGGAAAGGTGTTACCTTACACTTTGAATATTGGATTGCAGGATATTCCAGTTGCTTGAAATAGGGAACTGATTTAAATTTGAGTATCTATCCTGCAAAATAAAGTATATTTCTCACCAAAAGCTTATTATCAGATGTTTTGCCAACATGCTTCAATGTAAGGAAGAAAAAGAAACAAAGGTATATTTAATTGGCATTTTAATTTGAAAATATTTTGGACTGTGTACATTACAAGTTATGAAACTTTCACAACTGAAAGCAGATTCAGTTTTTTGCCTGGGAAAGGTGCAGAAAAGCATGATATTTATTCCAGCACAAAAAGCCACCAAAAAGCCAGTATTACAATTAATTCTCATAACCCAATGAAGCAAAATATTCAGCAAAATTTGTGCATTCTGCTGAATTTATGCTTAGGGGCAAATTGCTTCCAGGGAACAGTACTCTGTTATAGCTTCAGTTAAAGTTGAAGGTGTTTCTAAGTTTCCCAGTTACGTTTTATTTTATTGCACTCAAATGTCCTCAAACAAAATTAAAGAAAATACTGAAAGCAAGGTGTTAGTTACATGTTGCTGCTGAAAACCTGGCAGCTAATAAGAGAGCCACCTAGTATAATGGGAGGAATATTTTTCTATAATCTGTCCATCAAAGGGGAAAATAAAAATACTTTTAACTTATCTTCCCACATTTTCAGTTATAAATCATTGCCTCCCCTTTTTTCTTCCTTTTCTTTTTTGCAGAATTACAGTAAGTTAAATTTTATTTTATCTTTGCTACTTCACAATTTCTCTAGAATTTTGACTTCTTTTTTTCTTCAGCTTTCAATACATAGTCAGAGACTCCAAGCTGTTAGAAACCAGAAGTCGCGTTTCATAATCTTTTTCTTCACTGCACAAAAAAAAAAAAAAGGCTGTCATGGCATTTTTGTATTTATTCATGATGTTATTTATCTCTGAAACACTCAAAACAGTGCTCAAGGAAGTTAGTTTGAAAATTATGCATATACCATGCAACAGCATAATGAGTGAATGAGATACAATCGTAAAGGATAAAAATGGCTTGTTGATTTTTTTGTGGGTTTTTTGGTGTTTTATTTTCTTTAATTTCAACATCCTTTTGAATCAGCGAACAAAAAGGAAACAGTAGAGACTCTTGCTTTTACAGAACTTATGACACACATACATAGTTAAAATTTTATACTGACTATAAAAAAGACAATGCAGTGTATTGTGTAACTTAGGAACATCCTACATGCAGTTTGAACACAAAATATTCGTACATCATTTATGTTTTGATTACACTCTAAGTGCTGACAAGGTACTGCATTTATGAATAATGCAAAGAAACTGAAAGAACGGGCTTTTTATATTCCATTCTGAGCCTCTGTTTTTCAGCCAGAATGATTAACAATATAAAACACATGTCATTGATGGAATACGATTAGAAATACATTGTGTTTTTGACAGTTAACAATTATTCCTGTGTGCATTACTGATGCAGCCATAGCAGCTATAAAAGCTAAGTGTCAGGTATCTCCAAAAATATAAGACCACAGTCATTTCAGTAACACCTAGCACTTCTAACTCTATCTGAATAATGTTTTGCCATTAAAACAAATAATCAGAGAGGAAAGTTAAAATATAACTCTGTGGCATTTCCATTGACCGATTTAGTAAACGTTGAACAAAAAAATGCAATCACATTAGAAATAAATTCATAAGCACTGTGCCCCATACTTAATTCAAAAAGAAACAAACAAACAAACAAAAGCCCTTAAGAACCCATGTACCCCAATCCTGCACAGTGAAGCTTAAAGCTCTGAAAATTTGTTATATTTTTAATTGAAATGTATTGCATGATTAATCTTGATTTATGAAGAATCTAATATCTGTGCTCTTTTCATTTCCCTTTACTGAAAATATCCTTAATCAACTTTTTAATCAATATTAGAAAAAAATCAACATTGTCACAGTTATAGTAGGATCCCACAGAGCCTAGCTCTAGCATAAGCAAAATTCTCCAACTGACAAATATTTCATGTTGGGCTACACTAAGCAATTAGCTGCCTTCAGTGAACAACATCTATATGTTAAAGGATTGTTTGTTCCAAGTAACTTAAAAGGTTACTCTAAGTTTTACATCCACAAATGGACAATCCTTCTTACTAAGATTTAATGAGAATGTTGTTTAGTTTAGTCACTTTAACCCTATGGAGTCTTCTGTTGTAGGATGTTCCTCAAGGACTTCTATTCCCACCATTTAATCTGGACAGAAGTCTATTCAGAGCTATATTCTATAATCAGAACAACACCAAGATGTGAATACCATATTCAGTTTGTCATAGCTCGAAGAATTTAATTTTTTTAAAAATAAACCAAAAACTGAAGCAATGTGCCTTCTGTGGGATGGGAAAGTATTGTGCACAAACTATACCAGCACACTAAGAATTAGGTAAGTTAGTACACCACTAGACACTCACCTGAAAAAAGAGGATAACTGTTTTTTATTTCATCAGTTTTTAAGAGTATGTTAGGATGAAATTTACTCTGCACTGCAAGAGTGTCTGCCTTTAAGGGAATTCTAGACTCCTTGTTCAGATATAGGTGTCTGCACTGTAGATGCCTAAAATTTGGCAGGATTCTGCTGATGACCTCCTACCACAGATGATTTCATTCCTTTCAGTGTTCTTAAAAATGAAGGAGATGGTGCCTTGCTAGGTTATGATGCTCATATACCATGGTGACATATTAAAATGTTCAGAATCAAGCTGCTTTCTATTAGATGCTTTTGAAGAGGTGCCCCCTTTGCAATGCTGAGCAAAAAAGGTTTAACTTCCCATTTCTACATATTCCTTGAAATAGTTCTGAGTTGTTTGGGAACACAGAGCATCAAATGCAAGCCATGGGAAAGCAGAGGAGTGTATTTTAGACCTTTATTATAGCTTGCAAAAAAATCTGCTTTCATTCTGACTGTGTCAATGCTATGGAAACCCTTCTTAACTCAAAAAGAGCACAGAATACTTCGGAGACAAGGCGCAAGGAAATCAGAAGGGAGGATGGGACCGTCAGTGGTGGCTTTAATGAAAAAAGTATCCTCTAAGAATTACATGGAACATATGTTATTTATCAGTTGTGAAAGGCAGACAGAGCTCTTCTTAATCAAATTCACTGAGAGTCCCAGACTTTTTTCTTCTCTGTAACCTCCCAAGTCTTTCTGCAAGGAGAACCATCTACCTTGGAAAAAGGTTTAAATAGGTTTTGATCTTCCCGATAAAGCAAGCAGGTAAATGCCTAACATCATTTTGTGCCTTTTATTGACTTTGAGGTATGTTGTAGTGGTAACTCTTTTGTAAATATATTTTCAACCATTGTTTGTTTCCTGTGTCAAACAGGATATTAGATTTTATCAGAAAATTTTTGAGAATATGCTACTGCATGGAAAGGAGACACCCAAAAAGTGTCTGCTGAGTCCAAGTAAAATTTGCTTTTGGGCATGAAGGCTTTTTTTAATCTTATGCAGTCATTAGAGATAAAAATATAAAACCTTCTACAAAATGAAAGGAAGGGACAAAGAAGCTAATTTTGCTTTTATTCAAAAAAAGTCAGTTCCCTGACATAAGAGGAACTTTGATACATGTACAGTACATGTTAATTTTTTTAACACATGTGGTTTTGTCTCATGGGTAATGCTTCTTGAGATTATTCCAAAGTGCCCTGCAATATCCCTTTTTACTTTATTTTATTTTAGCTAAAGTCATATACTAGAGCTGGTTACTGATCTCCAGTCAGGAAGACTTTTCCTGACCTATAATCATACCAATGCATTCCAGTTGAAAATGTTTGGAAAGCTGTTCTCAAGACTCAGCAAGGCTTAATTTAATATCAGAATTTTCTGCTTTTTTAGACTATCAAATCTCCAGCAAGAACTGAATTTCATTTTCATGCACTTCATTTTGTATTTTATATTTTTCACTCAGAATGCACAGAGTCAGCAGGAAAGGGAGATGTATTTGAATAAGGGGGAGGTAAATACATGATTAAAATTGTTTGATGTCACATTTTTCAGATGTCAGTCTGTGGTTTGCAGTCAAAGTTAGCATGCTTTAGTTAGACTTCATGAAAATCATGTATATGATAGATCAATGTAGATTGCTTGGACATCTTCTGATGCATGCAATGGCAATAGATGCCTGCATTTCAGCAAATGAATTGGCCTCATGAGTAAGATTTAACTCAGATTGCAGACAGCTTAAAATAGATGTCCATGTACAGGTGTTTGCATGTAACCTAGAGCTCTAAGTTCCCATTTTTGGGCTTGAAAGGGAGCCTCTGATCAAGGAACCTACTGGAATTCTGAAGAACTACTCAGTTCACTCTAAAAAGAGACATCTATGTTTAGCCATATGTCTTCTTTCCCAGTCATATTTCCTATATTGACAGGATCTCCTGGGTTTTGGCATTTAGCTCTTATAGAGACACCTGCCTTAAGACCCCTACAGTTAGGTATCAACAGATTATCACCCCAACAGTGTGATCTGTTTTACCTAATTTTAGCCATGAAAAAACTAGTTTACTTGTCTAGACTGGTAGCCTAGTTCTTTCCATATTAACAGATATTCCAGTCTTCAAAGAATCAATTATACTACTTGTCTGAAGGCAGGGGTAAAATGGCTTCCTGGAATGAATATTTGTCTTTCATTGGAGAAGAAACATACATAATTAGGTTAGACTAATTAGGCACAATTAGGTTAAACTTCAGGAGATACAGGTGAGGCCAGTGATGTGTGTTTCTTTCTCTGCTGCTACAGCTTCTTTATCAGTGCACTTTTATGCATCAGATGTAAATTCTATTTATTTTTCTTCAATTATATGTTAGCTGATGCTGAAAAAAAAAACAAATTTTTTTATTTTTACTATCAGTGATCACAATTCAAGTTTTTTCCTGTTAGATATTATCATTATCGGTATCAGTTATCATATATTAAGACTTTTAACTGGCTTCTGGATTATATATGAGCTGTTTCAAACTCTGACTTTGCCACAGGACTGGAACTTTTACAGAAAGACTAATTTGGGTGTTTAAATATCATAGGTATTTTGTTCCCCAGTTCATTCTCTCACAGATAATATATTTGGAAATAAATGTCTTCTCTGAGATAGAGCCATGATCTTCTTCCTTACTATTAGAATTAATGAATCTAAAGCAATATGGGAATAACACTATAACAGAGAATGATTACATATCCCACTACTGAAAGATAATATGATTTGCATAGAGAAAATTTCACCCACTAACATATTCTTATATATAGCAGTATAAGATAACAGAATAACTGCATTAAATTGTCTATTTAAAAAAAAAAAAAAAAAGCAAACCCAAACCATTAGTTTTTTAGACCCCAACTATGCAGCTCCTTCTGCAGTATTTCTTTTTTTCAGGTTTGATTATTCCTGAAAAAGAGTGACTGTAAATGACACCTTCATTTCAAAAAGCTGGTTTTTTCCATGTATTCATTTGTAAACTCATGTAAACTCAGGTAACTCAGCCTAGATACTGAGTTTAGTAAGGGAGGGGGAAGAGCGGAGGGAAGTGACCTTAACTTTTTTTAGGATCAAACAGACACTTCAGGAGAGACACTGGAAAAATGAGAATAACTGAATTCATGTCACTCAGGTCGTAATCTGAACTTGGGGTTGTACCAGTGACTCTCTGACCCTTCTCTGTGGAAGAAAGTACATTCTGTGTCAGATCACAAGAGCTGGCAGTAGCAGAAAAGACAGCTTCTTGTTTGAGAAGTGACTATGTTGAATCTTCAGCCACTGAAAGACAAGAAAAGGAATCCCATGATGTCTTTTTTGCAGTCATTTTCTTTTACTGTAGTAGAACTTTCTTCTTCTGTAGGTAGCTTTTAGAGAAAAAAAAAATTTGTATATCATCTGATTTCTGTTGAATTTACATACTTAATGAATTTTAAAAAACACTGATAGCTATTTACTTAAAATAAAAATTTCTCACAAAGGCCTTTTTGTTACAGAGAAATCATTAACCCACATATGATGTTCTTACTTTCTCAGTCTAAAGCCACTTATTCAATCTATTTTCAATAGCTCACATAACACTGGATTCAGTTCTTGGGTGTTCACGAAAGCAATGTAAATGGTTACTACAGCAAGCATACCATAATACACCACAGAAATCATGCCAATGACATAATGTAGAATTAATGACAAAGCATAGACAAAAGCTGAGATATACTCCTGACAATTTGTGTCCTGATTTTTATTAATGGGGCTAGGTAAAACAGAATCTAATTGTCATTGTACTTGATCCCAGGCACTTGTTGCCTGATTCCTGAAGTGCCAGTATAAGGCAAAGGCTGATCACTTAGAAATCTTGTGCTATGTAAGAATGTCACTACTAGGTCTGATCGAAAGTCCAGTAACCTCTGTTGAGCAACATTAATGTAGCTGATACTTAAGGGCAGAAGTATAGATAGAATAAATCCTTCTTGTTTTCCAAAAAATAGTAGATTAGAGACTGCCTGGGCCAAAAGCTGAATTCAGTTTCAATTTAAGTCTTTTGTGAGCCCCTTTATGCTTTGGGTCTACACAGCATTCTGTGGTGTTCAGTTCCATGACTCAACTGTGCTGTAGGGGAAACTATACTTCTTTCTCTTTGTTTTAAACATAATGCTCGAGAATTTTATTGCATGTCTTCTCTTCTTCTTTGGGGAAAAACAGTATACAGTTTTATTTCTGTTGCAGCTTTTCAAACATTCCTTCCTTTCCAGATGTCTATTTCTTTATAAATACTGTGTTCCAAATCCCAGGCTCTTAAGTTTCCTCCCATGCAGAAGTTATCATAAAGCTGACCTTCTTTTGCCATCCTTTTTCTAGTTTTCTCTTTGAAGCGAGGATGACCAGAACTGCACACAACATTTACAATGTGGAGGTACCATGGATGCTTTGTACTGTGATAATGGAGTTCAGAAAAACACCTGCGTGGAAAAGATGTATTTTTACTGGGGAGATGAAAGTTAATGAATCCGCCTTGATGAAGATCAAAGGATGGATGCATGGAAAAAGAAGCTAATAGAAAATGAACCCATAAAATAATGTTTCTCCAGAATTTAAAATTCCGTTCTTCCATAAGATATATAGGAAGCATGAGGAAACAGTTTAAAAAAGCAAGTATTTTTCTCTACTTTTCTGAAATTTCCTCAAGCAATCACAGCTATTTGAGATATAAAATTTAAAGGAAATTTTAATGGTAAATATAGTACTTTACTGCAATTTTTTTTGCATATATATTGCAGGTTTTTGCCTTCCTTTGTATTTTCAGTCAATGAAAGTCAAGTCTGATTTAATATTTCTGCATGATTTTTGCATAGTTCTAACACTTTTTCTTCAACGATGCAATACTTGTAAGAAACCTTGCATTTCACTACTTTCATAGTTACAACTTCTCCATGGTTTGAGACCATTTTTCATCTTAACTACATAGTCTAGCCCCAATGTATTACATGTTTGTCCAGATTTTCCAAGAACACACTTGCTTTGGTCAGTTAGTTATATTATTTGAAGGTATACTAATTAAGCTTTAGATAAATTAAAAGACATTTAAATGCAAAATGATGTAAGACCCATTCTTATCAAAATTATCCTTTGAGTAATGCATCATCATCACAGGTCGTTGCTCTGATGAAATTAATCTGCAAAGCCACCTGTTTGACAGAGCTAATGATATGTTAGTTTGATTAATCATTAGTGATCACCAACAGCTGATGATGTATTAGTATGTTGCTCCAAGGATGGCGCTATCCAGGAAGAATGAACTTCTATAATTAAATTATGGCACAGAAGTCAATGACAAGACCATAATCTAACCCAGTCAACAGCAGGTAGGAATACTGGCACTAAATCAATTTCTCTAGAAATTTTTCTTTTGGCTTGCTAGTGGCAGCTTTGCAACTTTGTTAATCAGGTCTTATTACCCTTGTGGAAAATTATATTTGCTCTACTTCCTTCTCCAGTAGCATTTGGCAACACTTACACTATTAAGCCCTCCAATACTTAGAGAGGGGAACATTTTTCACATAATACAAAAAAATGCAAAGCCTCTTGCCAATAGCAGTGCTATGCTTTTCTGTGAAGGTGGCAAACCAGGCATCTCTAAGAAATTTTTACAGTACCACATAAATTAAGTTAATAGACACTTTCCAGCTTTGCCAATTTTTATCTTTGTCATGGTAATGGTCAGCAAAATTTAGAGAGCAGGAGGATAAGATGGACAAAACATTGGACGAGAAGACCACTCAGACCAACCCAATCATTTTAGCTTTAGGATTAGGTCACAAAATTCAGTTTGGAATGACAGAACTATGACAACAAAAAATTACATTGTCTTCCCCTTATATTAGATGAAAAGTCCTCTGAAGTCTTCTTCTACTACTCAACCACCTTCTTTTCATATCCCACCTAGATCATAGGCACCTGTATCCATTTTTTTTCAGAATCTTCCTTCCCATTTTAAGCTTCTCCTAATTCTTATGTCTAGGTCCTTGGTCTAACATCTGTAAACAGGTGACAAGGCAGATCCCTGTCTCTATGTTCTGCCCAATGTACCATGTGTTTATGGTACAGACACACCACTCTTGGTACCTAGCTTTCTGTCACTCAGCCTTCTCTTTCAGCCAGGTGGACTAAACTTAAGGACAGGACACAAAAACATTTCCCAAGGCAACCCACACTCTAGAGTAAAAATTCTGTAAATCTTCCAAATAGTAGTTTGCAGGTGGCCTTGGTTACTGACTGGAAGAGGAAGAGATTGTGTTACTATAGCAGTCAGGTCACAACTCTCAGGTCCTGCAGGGATTTACGCACAGCACTGGTAACCTAGCCTGAAATACGTTTGTCCGTACTGCCCTCTCCTACTTCCAAGAACTCTGATATGACCATAAGTACTGGTATGCATCCAAGAGTTTTACATTAAAGTTTCTGAAGAGCACTGTTTCCTATATGACTGTTGTACCTCAAATCCCAGGGAAGAAGAGTCTTTTTTCTCTTCTTCTCCTTATTTTCTAATGTTCAACTTTTGATATTTGTCCCAGGAATTCCTTGGGTTGCCTTCAGGACACGCCTTCATGTAAATAACATCTAAGTTCTCCACTTCCAACTCACAAATTAAAAATTGCCACTAAGCACCACTGCTCCATGTACGCTGTCCATGCAATCCAGGCATTACTGAAAATTGGTAATGATACTAATAAAATCAGCCTTCATCACAAGAGAATCTGGACTTTTTTTCACAAAATTCCGGGCACACAGGTATCTGAAGAGGTAATCTGCACATATGATTTCCAGGCCACAAGGGAAATCTTGTTTCACATATACACTGAGTATATCAGATATCAGACTTTTCTCTGACTCCTCCTTTCAGACTTTTCTCTGGCTCCTCCAGATTCTACTACTTTTCCTTTTATCTTTTTGCTTTTACGATTCTTATCTGAGACATCATAAAGCTGAAAGACTTTCTCATTAGTCTCCTGACTGTGACCAAGCTGGCTGTCAAAAGCAGCAGAGGACAGAACAGAACTTTGAGCTCCATTTCCTGGGAAAGGTATTCTCATACCTCCAAGCAGAGTATTTATGATAACTTGCACATCTTTACGGAGTCATACAGACTAGACTAGACTAGTTTAATTCCAGTTGGAAGGGACATACAATGACCATCTAGTTCAACTGCCTGACCACTTCAGGGCTGACCAAAAGTTAAAGCATGTTATTAAGGGCATTGTCCAAATGTCTCTTAAACACTGACAGGCATGGGACATTGACCACCTCTCTAGGAAGCCTGTTCCAGTGTTTGACCACCCTCTCAGTAAATAAATGTTTCCTAATGTCAAGTCTGAGCCTCCCCTGATGAAGCTTTGAACCATTCCCATGCGTCCTATCACTGGATACCAGGGAGAAGAGATCAGCACCTCCCTCTCCACTTCCCCTCCTCAGGAAGCTACAGGGAGCAATGAGGTTCCCCCTCAGCCTCCTTTTCTCTAAAACAGACAAACACAAAGTCCTTAGCCGGTCCTCACAGGACATGCCTTCCAGCCCTTTCACTAGCTTTGTTGCCCTTCTTGGGATGCATTCAAGTATCTCAACAACCTTTTTAAATTGTGGGGTCCAGAACTGCACACAGTACTCCAGGTGAGGTCACATCAATGTTAAATACAGTGGGATCATTACCTCTTTTGACTGGCTGGTTATGCTGTGTTTAATGCACCCCAGGATGTGGTTTGCCCTCTTGGCTGCCAGGGCACACTACTGACTCATATTGAGCCTGCTTTCAGCCAGCACCCCCAGATCCCTTTCTCCAGGGCTGCTCTCCAGCCACTCCTTTCCCAGTTTATACATGTGCAGTGTTACTCCATCTCAGGTGCAGAATCCAGCCTTAGTTCTTGTGATATTTAATGCCATTGATGATTGCCCAATGCTTCAATCTATCTAGATCCCTCTGCAAGGGCTCTTGTCCTTCGAGAGAGTCAACAGCACCTCCCAGTTTAGTATCATCAGCAAACTTACTAAGGATGCATTCCATTCCTGCATGCAGATCATTGATATATATATTGAACAGAACTGGTCCTAGAATTGAACCCTGAGGAACACTGCTGATCTCCAGCCAGATATAGCCCCATTCATTACAACCCTTTGAGCCCTGTCATTCACACAGTTCTTCACCCAGCGCACCATGTACCTGCTCATCTCACAGTTGGACAAGTTGTCCAGAAGGTCACTGTCAGGAACAGTATCAAAAGTCTTACTAAAATCCAGAAAAGCTACATCCACCACCTTCCCATCCCATCATCCACTGGGCAGGTGACCTTATTGTAGAAAGATATCAAATTAGTTAGACAGGACTTTCCCTTTGTGAGCCTGTATTGACCGTGCCTGATGATTACATTGTCTTTTAAATGCCTTTCAATAGCAGATGAACTATCAGAGTGCTCTGCTTTGAGTCCCTGATGGTTTTTGAACCTCTGACCTCATCTTGATCTCTCTTTCTTTTCTCTTTCTTTTTCTTCCCATTTATTACATCTGGATCTCACTTCCATGTCACCCTCATTTCGGAAAGGCTTTGAGTTTGACAATACTCTCAGGTGAAACTTTTAACAAGCTACAGCTCCAGTATTTCTGAGCCACAGCTTGTCCACATCATCAACATAATGTCCACGTCACTATGTCTAATAGCCTTTAATGAACTTTTCTTCTGTGAATGTGTCTAATCTTTGCTTGAATACCTTTAAGTATTTTTAGAAATTTTTTATGAGTTTGAACCCATTTTTATTTTTGGCCTTCACATCATTCTGTGATAATAAATCTGACAGCTTAATTATGTGTTGGGTGAAGAAGTACTTCATTTTGTTTATTTTAAGCTTGCTGCTGTTTTAAAGTTCTCTGGCCACCACATTGGACCATATTGTAGTCAGGAAGGGATGAGCCAGTGCTGAAATAAATGCAAGATTCATGGAGATGGAAAGGCATAGAACAGGAAGGTGACTGGTTCCATTCCTCATAATTAACAATGGTTTTCGGCAAAGGCATACATGGGTTTCCCATATTTACTCCTGGAATTTCTGCTACAATTTATGAATTATTTTAGTAAAGAAATAATCCAAAAGCCGTAGCACTCCAAAGTGGAGATAGATGCCTACTGATTTTATGTGCCTGTGGGAGTCAAATGGCATTTGACAGTACAAAAACTAAACCACTTTCTCAAATGTAGACAGTCTTCAATACTGTGAATTCATTTGGCTGAATGTGGATGTTTACAAGACAAATACCTACATCTGAACTAGTCACCTTGAGTTCTTTTTGTAGTCAATGGAAAGAGAAGGAGCAACTTTTAGAGAGCAGTTGATTTCATCCTAGATTAGACATCCATATTTTATCAGATGAATCACATTCTAAAAGTGTCAGTTCTCCTAAATTTAGAGTCCTAGACAGAACACAAACTAAAATATTAAAACTTTCTTAAAACCAACCCTACTGTCCCTGACAATGAAAGGTCTCAGGTAGAAAATCTGAATGTATAGCCCTGATAAATTCTGTGATGAAAAGTGACAAGTATGGTCAGGATCACGTTGACTGACACAGTGCTCTTCCAACCACATACGCTTGGAGGAATTGAGACTAGAGTAAAACATTTCTCAGATACATGATCTGGTGAATATCTATCTTGTGAAAACACCTAATAAACAGAAAGGAGGATGAGTGATTAAATATTCCCATCTTTCAGGTGGCGAAGGTCCTAAATCAGAAACCAGTTATCAAAGACATTCCAATTCTGAATGGAGCCGGCTTGATCTAGATGGATCACAGCTGTCAATACAGACTCAAATTATAGCGAGATGACACTTTATAAAATCTTATAACTCTTGCTGAGAAGTGTGCCACTTCCATTTCATGGACAACCCTCCCTTTTCCTTTCCTGGCAACACGGCATGGGTGGATCAGAGAAAAGAAGGAGGAAGCCTAGTGAAAACTAATGAAAGTACAAGTGCTTATGGGAGGGGAAAGATAGATACAAAATGAGAGGCAAAAATGGTGTGGGCACATATACCTGAATGTTCCACATTTTTGCTAGTGGGAAATAGCTATGTGTGCTCTGGTACTTTCAGAGGAAAGGTGAAGAAAAAAGTGGACACACAAGAGATAGATAGATAGACAGATAGATAGATAGACAGACAGACAGACAGACAGACAGATAGACAGACAGACAGACAGACAGACAGATAGATAGATAGATAGATAGATAGATAGATAGATAGATAGATAGATAGATAGATAGATAGATAGAAAAAGAACACACATCCTTTGGTCCTCTCAGAGTCCCCTCCTAAGCTAATTGTGTAGCTTTTTTTCGGTGACAAGAGGCCTCAAGATGTCAGGAATGTCTTCCTTTCCTTCTTCCATGGAGAGATCCATTATTTCAAGATTAGATTAGATTAGACACACAGCAAGACATACGGCCTACATGGTCCTTGTAGTTGAAAGGGATGCAAGAATGTCTTCCATCCCTCCATTCATCCTGAGTTGTCAGGTGTAAAGTCCTAAATCCTGACATGGTCTTTAGCTTCCTGCTCAGTATTAATTTTATCTAAAAATTCTTGCAGAGGAATCTACTTTCTCTAGTAAGACAGGAAGAGGTTTGCTCCTACATTGTCCTTTCTAGACGCTGTTCTTTCTGCTTTGATCATGAAAGTATTTTCCATGCATTACCTTGGCAGCATAAATCACAGTTCAAGGTACAAGCACCTAATTTTTAAATAGTCTCAAAAAAAAAGTAAAGACAAATAATTTATACTATATGAATATATCCAAGAGATCTTACAATACTCTGAAACAAAAGAATGGCCTCTACAGACTTTAAACCTCACTTGTCCTGTCTTAATGAAAGAAACAAAATAAAAAGAACCCTGAAGTCTCATTGAGCTGGCCTGCTTTCCTCCAGGCTTTGTAAGATATTTCATCTTCAAAGGAATATAAAAGGTACAAACCCCATGCACTTGAATTTACATAGCAATAAAAACCTGTTCATCCTCAGAGGGAATAATCCAAGTGATCCAAAATTTGAAGTCCAAAAAAAATTATCAAATGAAATTAGAATAGAAATTCCTTAAAATATGGCTAGTATAGGTAAAAATAATCTAAGCAGTATAAACCAGATTATGATTTGTTTTTCAACAAAACAGATCTAAATTGACATGATAAAAATAGAAACTGAAATTACAATATCTCAAGAACAAAGAGAGGATACTATGAACTGAATAATTTATTTTTTCAAGGACTGACTGTGAGAGTCTCACAACAAAAGAAATATTGTTATTGATATAAATGTTGGGACATCAAAGGAAAATTGCATCTTTTCTCATTTCTTTGAAAATATCTTCATTTCTAGTATGATATCCAGAGAGGAAATTCATTCTATTGAGTCTTTTCCAATATCAACTCTACTATCAATGCATAATAAATATGAAATAGCATTCATTAAGTTTAAAGATGCCAAAACTATATTCATAGTCATGTAAGATGAAAAGCAGAGGAGAAACATCATACATCATAGGACTGATCTTGTGAAAACTTTTTCAATACACAGCTGCCATATGTGAAAAAGGGAGAAATGTAAACATCTTAACGATATTGTCACACTTTGGTAATTAGAGTTCATTCTTAATGGTCTCAGCATCAGTAAACAGAATAATTATATCAGTAGGAGAAAGATGTAAATCTGAGAAAAATGTTAGAAAAATAAATGGTCATACTGTAAACTTTGCATTGATCTTACGAACTCCGTGTGTTGTTCTAGAAAACCAGTTCCATCTCTCTAGAATAAACACAAAAAATAGGTGGTCCAGGACTCCTCAGAGGAAATTAATGACATTAGAAAAGCTATGGCAGGCAGGCAACACAGCACACTTTCATAACACTGGATTCCTCTATTCCTGTTAAATGAAGTGTGACTAGGTCAGCAGGCCTAGTCTGTCTTACTCCACAACGTCCTGAAGAGGCAAATTATAAAACAGAGCACTCAAAAATGGAAACTGTTGGAAAGAATACGTGTGGTTAAGCCATGGGGGTATCTATGGCAACTGAGATCTGGAGTCTGAAGCATCTCAGCCAGCAGACTTCCACACATGAAGGGATAACAGCGTAAGAATTGAAGGGAAAGGCAGAACTGGGGCCTACTCTGCTCAAAAAGCAAAAAAAGAATAGAGATTTACTGTTTGAGATCTAAACCAAACAGCTTTGTGGGTGTCCAGCAATCCTACTAGTGCTGTAAGGCCAGTATTGAAAAGCTTCAGTGTGCGTGTTAACCTTTAAGCTAGAAAATCTGACTCAAATTTTCTTGTACATATTTCAGCCTCTGTAGCCTCTGCACTATATAACAGTAGTCAAACAAATATTGGTATTCCTGTCTAAATATTGTGAAACTGAAAACTGTCTTTGTGTTGATTCAAAGGGGAATTTTAATCTCCTTTAGCACCCTATAGTAAATTTTGCCCATACTTTATTATTACATCAGTAGGTCAGTTTGATAGTGACAGGGGATGTCAAATATATAAACTGAAGATGTGATAGATCGGAAATTTGTGTTTAAATTTAACATCATTTCAAGCTAAAGTGCATTCAAATTTACAGCATGTTTATTTATACTTCTGTGTCTGTTGAAAAGACATATGAACTGTGCCATGTCAAGGAAAGTGAAGAATGCTCTGGATATTATGTTCTTTCAAAGCGCACACTATAACACAATTTTTACAAGAAATTTATAGTCTTCCTCAGTATCAGCACTTACTTTCAATATCCTAAAGTTAAGAAAAGGTTTAAAGACATTAATATACAAACAATATTGTCTCTATAAGGTATTTTAAAAGTTTGATTCAATATTTTAAATGTTAAACTATCATTAATAACTCATCAAAATTAGTAGATTTGTAAGTCTCATAAAGAACTTTAATAAGTATTCAGTTCTTATGGATGATTTTCATCTTTAAGTAGCTGTATGAATATTAGAAAAAGTAGGAAAATTTGCTAAGATTAGATATTTTTGCATCACTTGGGCACTAGTAAGAATATGGAAAAGAAAACAGGTTGTTCATGGGTATGCAATTATAGACAGGGACTCCAGGTCACATAGTTTCAATTGCAGAGTAACTATGGACACTTTCCATTCTTTTTAACCCAACTAGAGTGGCATCTGAAGGCAGTTCCAACTTTTGGCTTCACAGTTCCTAAAAACTGTGTCTGAACAATCATTCAAAGAGTTGCAAATATGCTCTTAAAATCTCTCTATAACACATGGCAAAGATACAGACTTCAGACATCCACTAAGTCAAATCTGCTGAGTAGATCTGACTGCTAGAGAGCTCTACTAGTCAAGAAGAAATTATACGATAGTTAAACTCCCAGCGTTCTCTAAACAATAGGCACTTTCCTTAACATAGGAGTCAACAAGTAAACTTTTTCCAGACAATTGGAAGCCTAAGTAGAACCTAACCAGAGACAAAACACCAAAGCAAGGCAAGAAATGGGAAGAATTAGCATCTATTTGCTTATGAATAGTGGTCAGATTTCACAACAAGGAAATAGATGACCTAAATTCTAGCTCAGATACAACTCTTGAACTTGACAAGATTTGACCCCAACCCCAAGCTCCCACTTTTCAGGAAATATTCTAATTATATATGGCCTTCAACACCCTTTGTTGAATCTGGGAGCACTTACAGTCCCAAATACAAGAGTCATGGAAGCAATGAGGAGATCTACTTTACATCTTCAAATTCAGGGCATTTTTTCAAACATTTAACGTATTCCGAAGACACTATAACTTAGATAGTTTGGATGACCTCCTTAAATTTAGGCAACAAAATTTCAGACTCGCTTATTTTAGACACCACCATAGTCTTTCTGGACCTGTTCTGAAATCTCCAGGCCAGCTAGTAAGTCATCTGTCATTGTCTTCAATTATGTGTATCATACCTGTCTAAAAAAGATGTAAGAAGGAAAGTAGTTCTACATTGATTTTGAATTTTACCTCAAATTCCCAGCAGTAAGTGAACGACATAACACAATCATCTCCAAATATTTTTGCTGTTAACAAAATACAATGTTGGTAATCATTAACAAATAGTTAATTGTGGTTAACTACTGCAATTTCTGTGAATTTATATTCACAAGGCCTCTACTTACATCGGCTTTTGCTGTGATCCTGGCTGTTCTTAGTTGCTTAGAAAGGTTGAGGTCAGCTCAAGTGGATAGCTTCCAAGAAAAAGCTAGATGGTACAAGAAATAGTACTAGTGATTTAGTAGGCAATATTTCCCCTCTGATTCAACACTGAATCAGTGTCTCTGCTTTTAAGGGGCACTCTGCAGTTGTAAGGATGATATTTCAGATGAAAAATTAGTTCTAAGAACTTGACTTCACTATTTCTGGTCAAACAAAGTACAATTGCATATATTTATCTTGTCTTCCTTGCCAAGTTGTCTCCTGCAGAGTTACATTTTGTTGTATATTTCTTTTTATATTTCATTTCAATAAGGGTGTGTTGTTTTGTTTGTTTGTTTGTTTGTTTTTTACTTTATGGCTTAAACTATTGAGTATCCACTGGGCAAAGTTACTTTGCCCCTTGAAAGAGCTTTAATGTTCTATATCCTTTTCAGTGATGACATTTTTCTAATGTAATTTTTACTGCTGCATAGGTACTGTAAAGCACTGGAACAATGCTCTTAGGGACTGCGTAGAATCCCTTTCATTGGAGGCTTTTCGGAACAAGTTAGACAGACTCTTGTCAGAGACAACATCAGTGCACCTGATCCCATTTCAGTGCAGAATTGGACTAAATAGTGAGTGGTTTCTCATGTCCTTTCAAGCCCTACATTTGTCTTATTCTCACTTTCAGAGTTCATTAGAAGTGCTTATTGAGTACTTTAAATAAAGTTCCCTCTATCCATGGAAAGTGTCAGTAATAGTACAAATAATAAAAAATAAATTAAAAAAAAATCAAAGTGACTAGTCTTCAAGTGTTTCAAATGGTAAAAACCTGAAATGAAACAAAGTATAATTGCAGATGCTTTCAAGCAATTCCATATAGGTATGTCACTGAGTTGATCTTTGACCCACAAAGACTGCTGACTTACAGTACAGTATAAATATACTGACTGTCTACATAGTCACTTTTTCTTCCTGAGCAATAATTGCACTTTCTTTCTGCAGTACTCCCTTAACACTTATCAAAACACCAAAGGAAATAGGGAACACAATATCACAGCATCAGCCCTCGGGAATGAAGTTGATGCTGACAACAATAACCACATAAGTCACTTAAAATACACAAGAGTTCAATACTAATATTTCATTAGCAAATAAAAGCAGTCAAATAGACTCTTGAGATAAATTCTATACAAAGAATTTTGGGCAATAAAATGCGTGTTTTCCTTCAAAAATGAATCAAACTGATGTAGTAAAACATAAATGGCTATATGTACACAAAATGTTCCCAATTTCTAATTTAATTTTGAGATTGTTACGTATTTTGCTAAGCTAAATAATGCCACTTATTTGACCTCTTACTTATAGGTTGTGCAGCATTAGTTCATTTATTTAATAGTATTCCTAAATATATTTTATTACTCCAGTGAAAATGATTTATCCACTAAAAAAATTATGTACAAGAAAAATATCTGGGGCAAGATTTAAAATGGACATCAATCAAAATTGTTCTATTAAATTACATGGCAAGTGGCCAAACTCTCAACTGGTGTGAAAGAGCTCAGTTTCATGAAAATGAGCTCAACCAACCTGTGGAATTATTTGGAGGAGTTTCTCTAATATTTCAACAGGCAGCAAAAGTGAATAAAACATAAGAGAAGCATGAGAAAACAAGAACTGGGGAGGGGAACATGTATATTTCTCTCTCTATCTCTATCTCCAGAAAGTGTAGTAGCATAATACTCATGAGACAGAGAGACAAAAAGCAAAAAAATTAACTGAAAGATAACTTGCACAGGCTACTTTGGACACTAGTGCTTGGTAATGACAAAATCAAATTATTGAATAATTACAAAATGGTAAGAATAATCACAATGGTCAAATTCTTTGAAATGGAATGGCTCCCTTCCTCCTTTCTAGTGCAAATGATGGAATACTCCATACACTCATAAACAGTGACAGACTCTGAATGTGTTTCAGCTGAGCTTTGCTTTTTTTTTTTTTTTCTTCAAAGATTATTCTGCAGAATTACTGTCCATCCAGAAAATGAATGGGAAAAAAAACCCAAACACGCACCTGAATTTGTGAGGAAATAAGTTAGTCAGTACCGCAAACTGACTTTAACACTTACGCTTATCCTGTCAGGAAAGAAGAAATTACTGTGTGACCTTAATGTCCAGTGTGAATTAACCCATATATCTCAGCTTTATACACTGGGAAGTTATATTGCATATAGAGAGACTACAGAATACTTTATAAATTACTCTTTTCTTAAAAAAAGAATAGAACATAAAAGACTGCTTATGATTAGAAATGAGATGCAGATGAAGTTAATTGAATGCATTCCCTATCTGAAATTATTCACTGAGCTATATAGATGTTAAGACTTCTGGCAGCTGCCAGCAAATAAGGGTAGGATTAATCTGCCCTAGTCATCTGACTAGGCATGTATGTTTGAGCTAATCACTCCAGGCTTTTTCATAGTCTGTGCAGAATGATCAGTATCTACAGAGCCAAATCATCTCCCCTTAGGCATCTAAAAGAGGCCAATGAATCATCCTTAGCTTGTTTCAATCTACTATCTCAAAAACGATAACTGGCTAAGGTATAGACCTGTAAGCCTTATATACTTTAACCTAGGGCAGCAGAATGGCAGAACTGGTTGAGGAGTAAGAAGAAAAGACTGACTTAATTACAAAGATGGTTGAGATTTGGTGTTTTCTGTAACAGCAAACATGGGCACTAACAAGATTTTCCTACCTGCTTACTTTTGTCCTTGGGCTATAATCTGTCAAATGGATTTGCAGACAGTGTGACCCAAATGAAACATACTTGAAAATTTCTCAATTTTAGTTTTAGGCAGAAATTCAAGTAAAAATGTATTTGATATATTCTTCACTTTAAATGCATCATTAAGCTTTTATTATATGCCAAATCCTGCAGCTCTTACTTAGTCCATATCCAGATAATATTTGCTTTTGAAGTCAAGCATTTGGCAAAATATGTAGAGCCTGAAGGGACATGATGAATACTCCCAGACATTTTTAGAAATGAAGATGCCAATGAGATCTGTGCTCTCGCACCATTTCAAAGGGATCATCAGTAGGAGCTGTAAAAGGCTTGGTTCTCTTAAAACATTAGGCTTTCTGCTGAAAGCCAAAAGTTCTGTTTGAGAAAAACCCAGGAATGAGATCCTATTCCTATTTTCATGTCACAGGGGCCTTCTCAGGAGTTACTGTTTGAATCCTTCTGTTCCTGTCTCAGGTTTCTGTAGAGTGAGTTCCAGAATTTCCCTGAATCTCTTTACTACTAATGTGACCTTGGAAGAACTGTGATATATATCACCTAGTTCTGTTTTTCATTTTATCCATGTTACATTTTTAAAAATTCTGGCAGCAATAGATGTTTATATTCCAGAGAAATGTCTAGAGCTGGCAGAAAGCTAAAAGTTTTCAATTTATAAGTTTTGAGGAAAAAATGGAAGGGAAAAAAAATAAAAATCTGTTCTCTAATTTACTTTGGGACTTTCTCCAGAACCTCACAGTCAACAGAAAGACATTGACTCACCTTCAGAACTTGTCTCTGGAAAAGGGAAGGCTGTCTTTGTGGTTCACATGTACCTGGAATACTGCCTATTTGTCCTTGAGAAATGTTGGGCTCCTTTTATTGAGCTTCCAGAAACATTAAATATTATTGTGCTGTAAGTAAGTTTTCTATTGTTGCTTTGACTGTGTAATTTCTTCCACCTAATCAAATGTTCTTCATCTTTACATCCTTTTTTGATCATACTCTAACACCTCATCTTTACTTTAAAAATAAAACAATAAGTTCCATCTTCATCTTAGCCCTTGTTTCTAACCCCTCCTCTTCAGATGCTCTGTACACTCTTCTTGCCTTGCCATCTGCTGTGCCTCTTCCCAGTCTGAAAGAAGTTCAGCCATATTTTAGCCATTTCAGCTGGCTAAAGCTTGGTTGCTGATTGCTCTCCTGGTGTGCTCACACATTTTATTTTTTGCTTTTGTATTATTCTGATCATAAGGAAGGAAGCTTCTCTGATCTAGAGGTGGCAATACAAAGGCAGGGATCCTGTAAAATTCACAAGAATGTTTTGCAGCCTTTGTTAACTTATGAATAAGTAATACAGCAGAGCTGGCTTAACTTTCTTGTTTAAAAAAAAGTGGTTTGTTTTGTCTTGTCTTTTTTCTACAGAAGCTACATTGCACTGGTTGATGAAGTGATTTGGAACCAAAAGCTTGTCTATTTTTTCAGTTAATAAAGATCTACTGGAAGATATTTGTTCTTCTGGCACACTCAGCCTCTAAAATTCCATTAATGTCTTTGAAAAATGAGTTTTCCTATTTTTTCACAGAACTATTTTGATCATGTTCTAGAAAGTAAAGTAAGCAAAGAAAGTACCAAATCCTTTAAATATGTCCTCGTCTCTCAGGTCATTTATCCGATTTTCTTGCCTGTATCCTATCTCTTTACTTGTCTGGCTTCTTTGGCAGCTGGAGAAGAAATTGTTACATTAAGTACTATATATCAGCCTATTTAAACAATGAAACTGAAATTGGATATTTTTTCTGAAGATAAAGAAATTATAAACTGTTACGGAACACATGGAAAAAATAGCTTGTTATAATTAAAAATCAAGATGAAATTAAGACATTTGAATAGCTCTAAACTATGGCATTTAATACAGCAACATGTTGTGATTGGACAGTAAAATAATTTGAGGGGCTCCACAGTATAAGCCAAGGGCTAAGAGGTAGGTACAGAAGGTATTTATTATTCCACTATTATTCCACTAAAATTACTCAGAGAATTGTTGGGTAGAAAATGTGTTACCTGTACGTAGGGCACTGTAATTGTCATCATCGTAAGCTATTTTGAGAAAAGAATGTTCTGTGAGGCAGAAGATTTGTGGAATCCTGTTAGACATTTCTAATTGTCTTCAAGGTTGTTATAAAATTTTGAATATAATTAAAAGAAAGTTATCTAACTGGGCCATCATCCCATTTATAGTGATGTGGCTCAAGAGACACAGTTCAGTAGTTGAGGTCTAAATCCTTTACAGAAGAATTTTGCAAAATAGTATCAGACTTTGTTATTTTCATTTAGTTAAATTAAATTTATTATTTTCATTTAGACTGCTACAAGTTGTCTAAGGAAATTATTCTTTTAAATTATAACAAGATTTGTGGTTTCCTTTGTACAAACTGCCCTATGTTGACATGGTATTTAAAAACTATAAATGTTTTGAATACTGTTAATGGAACCATCTGACAATCTGGATGACTTATTATTATTATATATCAAATATGACTACAATAGAAATATGGGTATGCGGGTTTTATTGATTGATTCGCTGTTAGCTATATTTGGCCGAGTAAGATTATTTTAACAAAATATAAGTGGTGAGTGGGTTAATAAAAACATTTTAAACTGCTGAAATTACTTAAACTTTCTGTGTTTAAAAGCATTTATGTCTTATGGGTATGAAACATCTAAAGATATAAGCAACTATTTAGCACTACCTACTTTAACAAAGAGTAGTCTGTAGCTTTTATATCTTGTTTTTTGAAATCTCCAATGGCATGTACAGTTGAAAATAAGTATTTAACTATAAAACAGAAAAGTAAAAATTTATGTGGGACCTGTTCTGATGGCTGAGATATTTCATAATTAATTTTAGATATGTAATAATTAAGCATCACCCTAAGATTACTAATTTTAAGACACTTTCCATAATATGTTCTTGAAGGTATGTCTTGTGTAGATTTTAATAGAATGAGCAGTTTTATTATCCTCAATACAATAGCCAATAATACAACCCCTATTGCTATATCTACATTGCTGTAATATGCACTGTAGTTCATCTATGTGTGTATCACATTTGTATGTCTGCTGTATTCTGATACAATGACATATGGTTAGAACTAATTGAATGTTTAAAACGTTTCATTTATATACAGAATAAAATAAATTAGGAGTGCTATGTCTTGCAAGGCTACTATTGTCATTTATCTGAACCAACTTTTTTTAAAATTTATTAGCTTATCCTATGATTCAGTTGGTGCAGCAGTCCATTTTTTGTATATGTCCATTTTCAAAATTGTATTTGAGTGTATGTATATGCATATTTTCAATAAAATGAAAGACAATTCACCAACGGAAGAATTCACAGAAAACTACATGTTCTGTTGCACTCAGAACAAGTAATCTGAATGCTGAGGATCAGCCAAGATTAGTCTTTGAAAGCATATCATGTTGTCTCTTGTGCACTTACTGTATAATAACTTGCCATAAAGCAAAACCTGCAGCTCAGAATCTTAAAATCCCTTACCGTTTAAACTGGTCTGTGGATAACTCACTTAGATTATACTGATGTCATTTTCAAGAGTGCCTGATTTGATCCAAAACAACATTTACTTCTCGGACTCTTATTTTCCCAAAACACATAGACAGTAATAGGTAATTATTTTGGGGAAATAATTTTTTTTTTCCTTAGTGTAAATACATGTACTTTCAGTAAATTACATTCAAGTTTAAATAATGTTACTTCACTTATGAAGGAAGCAGTTCAAACATTACTTATTCATCTCAAGATGGTCACAGGTATTTTAATGTAGGCACTTCTTAAAAGAGTAGAGTAAGACATACAAAGTGGAATCACCTTCAGGAAAATTACAAGGTCCTTTCAGCTGGGCAAACCCATGGGATAAGTAAATCTGTGAGTACCTGCATTAAATGAATAGGAAAGATGGAGAGTCAAAAACCTAGTTAGACTGAGGGCTTGCAGTTCATCAGTCACAGTCATTTAAATGCATGCAAGATACAGGTAAAGCTCTTGCTGGAGAGTCCATTTGAATGAGAATTGTGTACAGGGCCCAGTGAGTCAGAACTGTCGCTTAGTATCAGGTTAAATACGGGTTGGCATGACAAGAAAGAAAGAAACATTACTATCTGGTATTTCATAAAAGAAGCAATTCAATTATTAAGGCATAAATTTTAGGTCACTGAAGAAAATTCTAAGCTGGTTGAAATTATGCAGAAGCAGAACTGGCCATGATTAAAGGCAGTGGCAAGCCAAAAGACTTATGATAGAATCACAGAATTATTTGGGTTCGAAGGGACCTTTGAAGATCATGTAGTCCAAACCCCCCTTCCACAGGAAGGGACAACTTTTGCTAGATCAGGTTGCTCAAATCCCCATCCAATCTGACCTTGAACACTTCCAGTGATGGGCATCCACAACTTCTCTGAGTAACCTAGTCCAGTGTCTCACCACCTTCGTCGTAAAAAATTTCTTCCTTATGTCCAATGTAAATCTACTCTCTTTTTTGGTTTAAAACTATTGCCCTTCATTATATCACTACAGGCCCTGGTAAGAAGTCTCTCTCTCTCTTTCTCATAAGCCCCCTTTATACAATGAAAGGCTGCAATAAGGTCTCCCCACAGCCTTCTCTTCTCTGGGCTGAACAACCCCAACTCTCTCCAATAAAGATTCGTAGTTGCTCATCAAAACTATTGTATATATCAAATTTTAGGGAAGATGGACACATTTCCTTACCTGAGAGTTGATACAGTTTTTATACTCATGTTAGGGAGGTAACCATTTTTACATAGGGTTTTCCCATGCAAGGGAAACCAGTCAAGCTAGTCACTAGTGCCAACTTGTGGCAGATGACATGCTCTTTCTAAGTGTCTCGTGTATCAGGGAAGGAACATTGTTTTCACACCAGAGAATCCAGCAAATTAATATTAATGTTTACAGCAAAGCGACTACCTTCTTCACTGAACCCTGACAGGAGGAAAAGGCAATGAGGTCCAAGCAGAGCTAGGCACCTGTTGCGATGGGTCACAAAATGTAATAAGAGGCATTCACTAGGCAGAAAGGGAACAACAAATGATGACCTGCAAAATATTTTTTGCCAAATGGCTCCCAGATGAGTAAATAAAGTCGTGTCCTAATTTAAGTGCATGTCCTCTTGCAGAACAGTGAACCACTGGAAACTACAGTCATCTCACTTTACAATCTTTCACTCAGCTTCATTTCAAAGGGGTATTTTCTCCAACTACAAATGCAGTGTATTTTCACACTAAATTTCTTTCACCTTCAGTAGCATTTAATACTTGCCCAGGATTTGCAAGCTCACATTATTTATAATTTATTGTGCTAGCAAATTATAGTCAACAGAAGATATTTTTTTTTTTGGCAGCTGAATAGTCATTTGAAATTTTCTTTACAATCAATACAATGGGAAGTGGAGCTCAGATTCACCAGTTAGTCCTTTCAGCTCACCAGCAATAATTGTGCTCAACAAATGCCAAAGAAGGAATGAGTCTGCAGAATGAAGGGAAAAAAAAAAACAAAACTAACCACTGCAAAACAAAAAGAGCAAGAGAGAAGAGGGAAAAAATGAGATGAGGAGAGGGGAGGAGAGGAGGGGAGTGGAGGGGAGGAGAGGGGAGGGGAAGGGAGGGGAAAGGAAGTTTCAATAATTCATGCAATTTTTGTTTCCCATATATCAAATATAAAGGAAATCAATGGACAACTGGTATTCCAGAATACTCTTTCTGCTTTTCCTTTTTTTCCTGCATTTATTTTCTCCTTATCCAAAGTCAAATAAAACTGTTTCCAAAATGACAAAGAAATTTCAGTTATATCTGCAACAGTGTGTTGACTAGATGTTTGACCCAATGTGGACACTATAATTAATCACAGCAGCAAGAAACAATATCACTGATCTATTTAAATTTTTAATAAATTTGCCTGGAATTTATATACATTTGATTGATATAAACTCAACAAATCATGGCAGGAGTTACTGATGAAATCTCAAATATGTTTTATTATCATAGGCCCTTTTAGCTGCTGTTCTCGCATGCAGAGTAAGCAGATTAATGCAGTGAATACGGGAAATGTTTGAAAGCTGTTGATTGCAAATAAACTATATATTAGAAAGACTGACAGAAACCATGTATTCTGCTAGGATTCTGGTAGAACTGTTACTGACTCTTCTGTTCTGACCACAGTTCCACTGACTGCTATTTGCAGTGTGTTTTGACACTGTTCCATGACAATAACTATAATTATGTCCTCAGGCTTTAAGATCCAGTATGTATTTTCCTGAAATTCCAATGGGTTTTTTTGATTATGAAGTCAGGAAAACAAGCTTCAGGTGCAAAGTACTGGTCAGTTTGTATGATTTCAGCTTGAAATACTTGTGACCATCAGAAACTGAGGCACAAAGAGAGCATGACTCTGAGCCGTGATCACCTAGAAAACAGGCAGAAGGGGTAAAAACCCTTCATCAATTGTTTCCTCAGTCTCCACTTCAGTACTTCCTGAAGAATAAAAGCAAGGCAGCAGGAAGGTTCTCTTTCCTGTGCTTGTACAACACATAAAAGAGCACCTGTGCCTCAGAGATGCTATCTGAATGTGAGTAATGGATGATAAGAAAGGCAAAGAAACTGGGGCAACATGCTCAAGAGTCAAGAAAACTAAGCATTATGTGATTTGTCTAACATCATGTCCCTCCTCTAACAAAATTACTCCAAAAGATGTCTCAGTATATGGCTTATAAAATGTGCACAGAATGACCTAAAAGCCACTGAAATACTGAAGGAAATCACAGTTTCTAATGTCTGTCATCCATTATGACCAGTATTGAAGTGTTTTAAGAAACTTCATCTTTTCAGTAGGTATTACCCCTGTTTTGGATAGTTCCGTTTGTAAATGTAGTAGTGATGCCATCTACAGGTTAAACGGAAAGGAACCAAAATACCCCAATATACTACAAGCTTGACATACTAATTTAAACAAAGTGAAAGTTCTATTAAACACATAAAAGTAATAAACTAAAATATATTGAGTTAACTAAAACACGAAAAATAAGAAATTTTGCTTTTCTATTCAGACTACATTACTGATAGACATTTTTCCTCCTCTAATTCTTTGAGAAAAAGAGGGTTTATGAATATGCATCTCATATCCTCATATTGATCCTCAGAGGTCAATTCACATATTGTTTAATTAACCTCTTTTAGTTCTCATTGCTACTAGAAAGGTTACTTCAAATAATTTTTTTCTGAGGGGGAAAACCTCTGAATTTTGTCCATGGAGTTTAAATTTTATTGAGGCTTTAGTTATGTCAAAGGAATTAAATATTTATACAATGCAGAGGAAATGCATGGTGTTTATCTTTAGTGCCTTTCTTTTTAAAATATGTAGGAGAACATGACTAAATCCATATCCAGTTGTTGAAACTATAAAAGTAAAGTGGGAAAGACAGCAAGGGATGGAAGATATGTGGAAAATAAGTAACTATGATACCAAAGTAAACACAGCTATCTCGTAATTAGCTGTGAAAATTAAAAAGCTTTCAGAAAGATTATTCCAAGAAACCACTCTGTGATTCTATGAATCACTCAAGATGTTATTTTGGCTCCCTTTAATAATTTTTTTCCATTGGACCCAGTGAACTCACACCTTCACCCTCTCACACACATTTAAAAGGACTTGGAAGATTTCCTCCCCAAAGTCATAAGGACAACACCCTTCTTGTTTATATGTGAAAAAAAAAATTATGTATTCATAGAATCATAGAATCGTTAAGGTTGGAAAAGACCTTTAAGATCATCGAGTCCAACCGTTAACCTAGCACTGCCAAGTCCACCAGTAAACCATGTCCTCAAGCACCACGTCTACCCTTCTTTTAAATACCTCCAGGGATGGAGACTCAACCACTTCCCTGGGCAGACTGTTCCAATGCCTGACTACCCTTTCAGTGAAGAAGCTTTTCCTAATACCCAACCTAAACTTCCCCTGGTGCAGCTTGAGGCCGTTTCCTCTTGTCCTATCGCTTGTTACTTGGGAGAAGAGACCGACCCCCACCTCGCTACAACCTCCTTTCAGGTAGCTGGAGAGAGCAATAAGGTCTCCCCTCAGCCTCCTCTTCTCCAGGCTAAACAACCCCAGTTCCCTCAGCTGCTCCTCATAAGATTTGTTCTCTAGACCCTTCAACAACTTCGTTGCCCTGCTTTGGACACATTCAATTAAAGACTGAATATTTAAAGGCTCTTTTACATTAGTTGAATTCCTACAACCATGTAACTTCCAGGCAAGTCACTAAAAGACATATGTAATGCTGCAGATAGGAGCTGTATTCAGCTAAATACATTTCTAATAACACTTGGATGAGGGGCAGAAGAAAGAAAGGAAGGTGAGATAAAGGCAAGCTTTCCCTCCAGTAGACCTGGCTTTGCTGGTAAAAAGCTTCAAAGCTGTTTTTAAATCTGTATCTACAGAAGTAGGTTTCTCTAGAGTGTTTCCAGGCCTTTATGTTGAAATGGGTTGTTAGGCAGTACCTGAATATTATTATTCCGGAATAGAATTTGCAAAATATTTTCCTTCCTGTCCTAGACCAAACAACTTTTCTGTATCAAAATGATCCTTTTTCATGAAAAGTGTAGATGTTTTTGCATACTTTTTTAGCAGCTTGATCATATCTTGGCGTAATCAGCCTTGATGTAAATCTAGTCTACCTCTCAAAGGAGAATGTTATACTGAGTAAAAAATTGCAGACTCTGGTTTCCCATGCACAGTTTTAAAAATAATGGTAAAGAAAATTATACAGAACTGTGCTGTTTAGGCAGACTTTTAATGAATCCAGGTGATTGATAGGATTTTCTATAAACAAACAGCCACACAGAAGCTGTAAAATGGAAAGGAGGATTCATAGAATAGCATTATGCTAATCCCAGGAAACTAATTCTAGTGATGTACTACAACAGCCGCTGTATACATTCCATTCACCCAAAACAAGAAAATATACTGCAGAGACCACTCAAAAGTTTAGTGTTACCTTGCAGTGCTTTACAGCAAATCAATGTAATATGCATTTCTAGTACTAATATTAGGAGTTTGTAAGCAGCTATGCAAGTTTGCCAGTTACAAAAAGAAATGGATGAGTTTCTCTTAATTCATGGAGGGTAATACGGCACATGTCTTTCCTCATCTAAAATTTCTAATCCTAATGGAACTTTCTCACAGCAACATAATATAAAACAATCCTTGGCTGCACTTCTCATGTGAGCACAACGTCCTGCATCCTCCTCTATTTGTCTTTCCCAGAATATTACTTTTCTTCTCTCTTCCTTTCCTTCCATGACACATTGCTGAAAACTTTTGAGCTTTAGAAAATTTGCCACATTCCAATTTCAAAACTTATCAAAAAAAGTAATAGGCAGAGGCTTTGTAAAAAGCTTCAGAATATATCTCATTTGTATAAATCTCCATTATGTATGCAACTTGATTATAATTCACATGCTGGTCTTAAACACATCTATATACTGCTACCACAATTATGTGTTGTTTAGTGTTACAGTGTAATAACTTATAGTTTTAAATTGATTAGACGTTTTAACAGTCACTCTCTGCTCTTCTCTAACATCACGTAGAATCATAGAATCATAGAATCATTTAGGTTGGAAAAGACCTTTAAGATCATCGAGTCCAACCATTAACCTAGCACTGCCATATCCACCACTAAACCATGTCCCTAAGCACCACAACTACACGTCTTTTAAATACCTCCAGGGATGGGGACTCAACCACTTCCCTGGGCAGCCTGTTCCAATGCTTGACTACCCTTTTGGGGAAGAAGTTCTTCCTAATATCCAAGCTAAACCTCCCCTGGTGCGACTTGAGGCCATTTCCTCTAGTTCTATCACTTGTTACTTGGGAGAAGAGGCCAATCCCCAACTCACTACAACCTCCTTTCAGGTAGCTGGAGAGAGCAGTAAGGTCTCCCTTAAGCCTGCTTTTCTCCAGACTAAACAACCCCAGCTCCCTCAGCCGCTCCTCGTAAGACTTCTTCTCTAGAACCTTCACCAGCTTCATTGCCTTTCTTTGGACATGCTCCAGCACCTCAATGTCTTCCTTGCAGTGAGGGGCCCAAAACTGAACACAGTAGTCGTAGTGGAGGTGCATGATTAACACAACCAGTAGTGACATATCACAGCAGAGAATGTGGGCCTGGAGCGGGAACGAAAAAAAGCGGCTTGTTAAAAATGCATGATGAAACTAACCAGAGATTTCAGGGACTTCTGTTAAAAGAAAATAAACAGAAAAAATAAATGCACACACACAAAGAGGTCTGCATTTAGAATTTGCATATGCAGAACATAGCAGAGGGAAAAATCAGTTTTTAATGTTTCTCTACAAGCCTATATGGTAGAACAAATTCCTTATATGGTACTTATCTATATAGTTTATGCAATTATGAAACTAAGTATCTTAATTATTAATGAGCTCTTATTCCCCCACATCTGTGAAACATCCGTCTTCTTTTATGTCATGAGCGGCTAACACAAAGAAGAGGCCAATAGGCCATTCTTCAGATAAAATTGTCTTGTCAATAGCATATAAAATACCATTAAAATGTTCTGACTTTTTATTAATAGCAGTAAAACACAATGTAATGAAGAGCTTGTAAGATTACTTTAAAACAAAATTTTAAACCAGAAGATCATTTTTAAGGCTTGAAAACCTGTCAGATTAGAAAGCACAGAAAGTATACGGACAGCTTGAAGGATCCAAGTACAGAAACAAATATATTCCAAGAGATTATTCCCCAGCAGTGGCTGTGTGATAACTAATGCTAATTACTTATTACTATATTTTAAAGTTAAAATCGTCTTCTAACATCAACTGGCCTTGCATGCAATACAGTTTACAGAGATTCTCATTCTCTGTGCCATGCTTTTTTTTACATTCAATTAAAAGTCTTCAAACATGGAGACAATGCACCCCAGTCTCAGGTAACCTGTTTTGTTGAAAATTGCTCTTATTTTAAAAAACAAAAAAAGTAATTGCAGTATGCATTCAGCCTCCAACTAGCGGTTCTTGATCTTTTTTTACAGTTTAAGGTAATCCTTAATATCATAAATCCTATCTCTAGGTGACTTGGAAAGGTGCATTAAGTTACTTCCTGACCTTTTTTTGATAAGATAAGTAAGATTCTCAGATATCTCTGTAAGATATATTATTCAGCTTCTCAAATAACCTGAAATCTCCCTTCCAGTTGGGGAGAGCTTAACTTTAGATGTCTAATATTATCGACACCTGTACGTGAACTGGCAGTTTGGCATCCTTTTGCAGCTAACAGAGACAAATAGGCTCTCTAAAGGTCCAGTTCACCTGACCATTTTAAGACCTGTGTTTTGCTATAAATGCTGATAATAGACGTCTAGTTAGATTTAGTTAAATTTAGTAAAATCAGTCTTGCACTGCATACACCTTGATTTTGACAACATGGATGACCAATAACTTGTTAATAATTCTTAACTGCTTTTATATCAGTATAAACGACAAAACTGGTACTGCTATGAATCTGCAGTCATAGCAAGTACATGCCTGAGAACAACTGAAAAGGGCACTATGTTTCGGTTGTCTCTTGTGAGCTGTTTGGTCCATGAGCTTGAGTTTATGGAAACCTGGGCACGTGTGGTGCATGGTTGGTACACGTCTTGTATTTTACTTGCTTGTTGGGGGGGATGTGTTTTGCTGAGCTTTGGAATTTGGTTGTACTTTAAACACTAGTAATATTTAAAAGGTCAAAATTATGGCATTCACATCTGATCTGAATATGTTTAAATTATTTTGCACTGTTTTATACTATACAGTATGCACATTATTGTCTTTCAGGGCAACAGCATACACTGTTCATAAAGGGGGTTATATGTTCTGAAGAGTGCAAAGATTATTTTAACCCGGTAGGAAAGAGATTTGTGCATTCTCCAGAGAATAAGAAATTCCTTCAAAGAGCCTCAACAAATTCTGTATCCAACCTCTAAGAAAAATCTCTTCAGTAGTTTCCAGTACAGTAATCACTAACAAATTCTTTTGCAGCAGGTCAAGATACTAAACTACGCATAGTCACAAACTATTTTCTTGAGCACTTTGGCAATTTCTTACAGCTGGCAATGCTTATGTATGTATATATTTTAGAGACATGACAGAAACAGCTGATCATAAATATGATTTATTAAATAAACAGGTCATATAACTTTGCTAAAGGATAAATTTCAAAATGTTGCTTGATCCTGACAGAAATGCTGAAAGGAATAAAAAACTTAATGTTTCCTTTTGCAATTCATTTTTAACTGATAATGGCTCTTACTGTAACTCTATGTTGGACATGTGTATTTTCCTGACTTTAACTTCCAGTCATGGAGCCTTCTTCAGCTTTCTTGTGAGATTAATCATCCCTTTGGGAGTCTATACTCTCTCCTCTTTGCATTACTGAACTATATCTGCATCACTGGGTTTTTGTTTTCTGGGTTTTGGGTTTTTGTTTCTTTTGGTTTATTTTTAATGTGGTTATCATAGCCTTTGCCTGTGCAGTTTTGAGGTAGAGAGAAGCTAGGCAGGCAGTAGAAACATTTTGCTCTGTTCCATAGTCTGCAATTTAGAGTCCTTTTGTTGACATAATGTTCTTTGAGAGCATACTCAAATAGATAGTTCTGCACCTGCAGAGCCTGTGTCTTAAGGTCTCTACAATTCTTTTACAATAAATTTGGAATCATAAATTAATTTATGGTGAATAAAGAGTTTCCAAACCAATGCAAAGAGCCAAGAGATATTCAGGAAGAGAGATCTCGATTTTTTTTCTCTCAGAAATATTATGTACTTTCCCTAAGATTATCATTGACTAAAATGTCAAACACATATCTTGAACAGGAAATTAAATACCCTGTATCATTAGTCACTGAGCAGTATAATCATGTGTCCTTTCTCTGTCATCTGATGACCAGGAAAGTGTCCTAGGACACAGAAGAGGTAGATGAACCCCTAAAATTCTCTCCCAGATAACTACATTAACATATAATAAGGTGGTCAATAATTATTTTTTCATTTAATTTTTTATTGTTGTTCTGTTATATACACTTACCATTGTATACTGAGAATAGTCAGAGCCTACCCATCAGACAAGATCTTCAAGAGATCTAGATGATTGAAATACATACTCCAAGATCCTCTTTACATTTAGGCACCACAACAGCACTGAGCTAGTCACCCTTGTCAAGACTATTCAGAAACATACAACTTGGGGCATGTAATGAATTCTGCTAGGAGTTCTTCAGTGTGCTTTCGGGTTAGTTAGTATCTACATTACATTTAATTTCCATTTTTTATCTTTTTGTGACTCCTTAAAAGATATGTCCATCCACTTTCCAAAAGATTTTGAGAACTAGAACAGTAATAGTCCACAACTAATCATGACCTTTCTTTAAACTTATATAATGGCAATGTGAAATGAATATGTGACAAGCAAACTCTATTCCAAACTCCACAAAGGATGGACTGACAAAATGGCTTCATAATTTCTAGTTTCTAATTTCTTGTATTAAACTTAATTGTATTGGTAAAATATTCATATCAAGACACTTATGCTAATGAAAAAAATTAGTTCCAAGCCTTTAATTTTTATAGCATAATTGCTAAATGACAAAGACTGTGGAATTTACATATGAGTAAGTTAAAGCATGAAGGACTCTATGTTCTTAAATTACAGAATTATAATAGTAATACTAATACCTTTCATTTTTACAGCATTTTTCATCTTGGAGTATCAAGATGTGTAATACATAGCAGTGATTCTTACAAAATAATTCATACAGTACAGTTACAGATAAGAAGTCACTACATTGAGGTAAAAAGTATCAAAAATCCTGGCATGGATGCAAATCCAATGAAGTAAATGAAGTTCACCTGTTTTTTTAGAGGAGTCCTTACATTAGAAGCGTATGGGAAGTTCTCCATAGTGGCACTGCTGTGACTGGGATCATAGCAAAATGTAGAATCATAGAATCATAGAATTGTTTAGGTTGGAAAAGACCTTTAAGATCATGAAGTCCAACCGTTAACCTAGCACTGCCATGTCCACCACTAAACCATGTCCCTAAACACCACATCTACACGCCTTTTAAATACCCCCAGGGATGGGGACTCAACCACTTCCCTGGGCAGCCTGTTCCAGTGCCTGACTACCCTTTCAGTGGTAGTGGTATTTGGCCCCATAGACTTGTGTGTGTCTACATGGTGTAGCAGGTCACTAACCATTTCCCCTTGGATTATGGGGGCTTCATTCTGCTCCCCGTCCCTGTCTTCCAGCTCAGGGGCCTGGGCACCCAGAGAACAACTGGTCTGCCTATTAAAGACTGAGGCAAAGAAGGCATTAAGTATCTCAGCTTTTTCCTCGTCCTCTGTCATTATGTTTCCTCTCGCATCCAAGAAAGGATGGAGATTCTCCTTAGCCCTCCTCGTGTTGCTAATGTATTTGTAGAAACATTTTTTATTGTCTTTTTCAGCAGTAGCCAGATAAAGTTCCAGCTGGGTTTTGGCCCTTCTAATCTTCTCCCTGCATAACCTCACAACATCCTTGTAGTCCTCCTGAGTGGCTTGCCCCTTCTTCCAAAGGTCGTAAACTCTCTTTATTTTCCTGAGTTCCAGCAAAAGCTCTCTGTTCAGCCAGGCCGGTCTTCTTCCCCACCAGCCTCTCTTTCGGCCTGCTCCTGTGCCTTTAAGACTTCCTTCTTGAATAACATCCAGCCTTCCTGGTCTCCTTTGCCCTTCAGGACTGCCTCCCAAGGGACTCTGTCAACCAGGCTCCTAAACAGGCCAAAGTCTGCCCTCCAGAAGTCCGAGGTAGCAGTTCTGCTGACCTCCCTCCTTACTTCTCCAAGGATGAAAAACTCTATCATTTCATGACTGCTATGCCCAAGACAGCCTCCAACCATCACATCACCCACCAGGCCTTCTCTGTTCACAAACAAGAGGTCCAGCGGAGCACCTTCCCAAGTTGGCTCACTCACCAGCTGTGTCAGGAAGTTATCTTCCACACACTCCAGGAACCTCCTAGACTGTTTTCCCTCTATTGTATTGCATTTCCAGCAGGCATCTGGTAAGTTGAAGTCCCCTACGAGAACAAGGGCTAGCTGTAATGAGACTTCTCCCAGATGCTTATAGAATACTTTGCCTGCCTCTTCATCCTGGTTGGGTCATCTATAACAGACTCCCACCATGACATCTGCCTTGTTGGCCTTCCCCCTGATTCTTACCCATAAACACTCAACCCTATCGTCACCATCATTAAGCTCTAGACAATCAAAACACTCCCTAAAGTACAAGGCTACCCCACCACCTCTCCTTCCTTGCCTATCTCTTCTGAAGAGTGTATAGCCATCCATTGCAGCACTCCAGTTGTGCGAGTCATCCCACCATGTTTCCGTGATGGCAACTATGTCATAGTTTTCCTGCTGCACGATGGCTTCCAGCTCCGCCTGTTTGTTGCCCATGCTGGGTGCATTGCATGGATGCTCTTCAGTTGAGCTGCTGCTCCTGCCACCTTTTTGGGAGCAGAAGCCCTAATTCCTATGTGACCATTCTCAGGTGCTTCCATGGTTTCTAACATATCAATAACCCTTGCGTTTTTGCTTCCACATGGTTCTCCATCCCCTACCTCTACTGAGACAGCAGACCAAAGGACCTCACTAGCACACTGTCCTTTAAATATTGGCATGCTGCCGCCAGGCTCATCTCTAGTGAGCCTGATTTTACGCCTTTCCCCCTTCAAATCTAGTTTAAAGCTCTTTCAATGAACCCTGCTAACTCCTGTGCAAAAATCCTTTTCCCTGTTTGAGACAGGGGATGTAACTCAGGTAATACTGAGAATGGACTTTATATAGAGATTGAATTTTCAACAGCTACTAGGTAACTACAGCCATATGCATAATGTTTGTATTATAGAATGATTACTTTATACACAGGGAAGAATGTTGTACAAACACGAGGCTAGTTAAATATTTGGTCCTAGGAAGTTCTGTTAACTAAAATAACTAGAAAAACATTTATGACCCATTGCAGATATTTAAAACTGAATAGATCTCATTTAAAAGATGACTTAACTCTATGCTTATGTTGCATTAGGCTTGCCACGTATTTTTCTTCTTTTTCGTCCTTTTCCATTTACAAGCAAAATGTTAGCAACTTTTACATAATTTCATGCAGAACAACAATATCAAAATCACTTGCAACTGTTAAATATCATCAGTGATCACTTTGGAAGGAACAAAAGAGTAATTTGTATAAAGGGTAATATCTCCCTGGATATTGTTTTATGACTTGTCATGACCTGACTGAAAACCACAATTATCTTTAGGGAATAACTGTAATCTTTTGATCAATAGGCTTTCAAGAGTTGGAACTGCTTGAAGTCTGGGCTCAGATTTAGATGTCTTTTTCAGAAAAATAAATCAAATAATTATACTGAGTCCAAGGGATTAAAATTAGCTTAAATTTAATGTACTAGAGGTCAGAATAGAGACTGTCTTTCTTGAAATTTTTAAATGGCCTCCTTTCACTTTATTTCTTTCAACAGGAAAAAAAAACCCTGCAAGAAAAAAAATCTTTTATTATTACTTAAGATGACTGCAGAAACAGCTCAAGCTTACAAATAGAAACACAGAAAAATAGAATCATAGATTTGTTTGGGTTGGAAGGTACCTTTAAAGGTCACCTAGTCCAATCCCACTGCAATAACCAGGGACATCTTCAACTAGAGCAGGTTGCTCAGAGCCCCATCCAGCCTGTCTTTGAATGTTTCCAGGGATGGGGCATCTGCCACCTCTCTGGGCAACCTGTGCCAGTGTTCCACCACCCTCACTGTAAAATATTTCTTCCTTATATCTAGTCTAAATCTACCCTCTTTTAGTTTAAAACCATTAGCCCTTGTCCTATCGCAACAGGCCCTGCTAAAAAGTCTGTCCCCATCTTTCTTATAAGCCCCCTTTAAGTACTGAAAGGCCACAATAAGGTCTCCCTGGAGCCTTGTCTTCTGCAACCTGAACAACCCCAACTCTCTCAGCCTTTCTTCATAGGAGAGGTGTTCCAACCCTCTGATCGTTTTTGTGGCCCTCCTCTGGACCTGTTCCAACAGGTCCATGTCCTTCCTGTGCTAAGGACTCCAGACCTGGATGCAATACTCCAGGTGGGGTCTCACCAGACCAGTGGAGAAGGGGCAGAAATCACCTCCCTCGACCTGCTGGCCACGCTTCTTTTCATGCAGTCCAGGATATGATTGGCCTTCTGGGCTGCGAGCGCACATTGCCGGCTCATGTCCAGCTTGTCATCTACCAGTACCCCCAAGTCCTTCTCCACAGGGCTGCTCTCAATCCCTTCATTGCCCAGCCTGTATTGATACTGGGGGTTGCCTCTGACACAGGTGCAGGACCTTGCACTTGGCCTTGTTGAACCTCATGAGGTTTACACGGGCCCACTTCTCAAGCTTGTCCAGGTCCCTCTGGATGGCATCCTGTCCCTCAAGCGTCTCAGCTGCACCACTCAGCTTGGTGTCATCTGCAGACTTGCTGAGGGTGCACTCGATCCCACTGTCCTTGTCGTTGATGAAGATATTGAACAGCACTGGCCCCCATACGGACCCCTGAGGGACACCACTCATCACCGATCTCCATCTGGACATTGAGCCCTTGACCACTACCCTCTCGATGTGACCATCCAACCAATTCCTTATCCACCAAACAGTCCACCCATCAAATCCATATCCTTCCAATTTAGAGAGAAGGATATTGTGGGTACCATGTCAAAGGCCTTACAGAAGTCCCGATAGATGACATTTGTAGCTCTTTCCTTGTCCACGGATGTAGTCACTCCATCCTAGAAGGCCACTAGGTAGGTCAGGCAAGATTTGCCCTTGATGAAGCTGTGCTGCCTGTCTCAAATCACCTCCCTGTGCTCCATGTGCCTTAGCATAGCTTCTAGGAGGATCTGTTACACAGTCTTCTCAGGCATAGAGGTGAGGCTGACTGGTCAGTAGTTCCCAGGGTCCTTCTTTCTACCCTTTTTAAAAATGGGCATGATGTTTCCCTTTTTCCAGTCACCGGGGACTTCACCTGACTGCCATGACTTTTCAAATATCATGGCGAGTGGCTTGGCAACTACATCAGCCAGTTCCCTCAGGACTCTGGGATGCATCTCCTCAGGTCCCATAGACTTATGTATGTTCAGGTTCCTCAGGTCATCTCAAACCTGATCTTCTCTTACAGTGGGATTGACTTTGCTCCCCCAGTCCCTGTCTTGAGGTCCATCCACTCGAGAGGTGTGGGAAGAGAGGTTGCCAGTGAAGACTGGGGCAGAAATGTTCTTGAGCACCTCAGCTTTCTCCTCGTCTGTTGTTACCAGTTTGCCAGTCTTGCTCATCACAGAGGGTACACTTTCTTTGACCTTCCTTTTCTGGCTGACATACCTGTAGAAGCCCTTCTCATTATTCTTTGCATCCCTTGCCAAGTTCAGCTCCAGCTGCGCCTTGGCTTTCCTGACCCCATCCCTACACAACCAGGCAGCGTCCCTATACTCTTCCCAGGATACCTGTCCCTGCTTCCACTGCTTGTGCATTTCCTTCTTGCCCTTTAGTTTGACCAGCAGGTCTCAGCTCATCCATGCCAATCTCTTGTCTTCCTTTCCTGATTTCTTACACCTGGAGATCAAGAACTCTTGTGCTCTACTGAAAGCATCCTTAAAGATCTGCCAGTTCTGTTCTGCTCCCTTGTCCCTGAGGGCAGTTTCCTGGTGACACCAGCCATGGTGCCATGTATTAATAGACTGGGTCCATCTGTTTTTTTCCAATGTCGCTGCCTGCAACTGCAAGGAGAGAAGAAAAAATAAACTGTGTGCCAGATTTCCTTATCAACTGTCCCAGGGCCCTGAAGTCTCTTTTCATCGCCCTTTGACTATACGTTGCGGCTTCCATCACTACCCACATGGAAGAACAGTAACGGGTAATAGTCCGATGGCAGACTTCCCTCAGAGTAGGGTCTGTCCAGCATATTGGACCCTCTGTTCCCCTCAGGAGGGAGGCACCTACAACTATAACCCTTCTTTTCTTCCTCATTGAGGTGGTCTTGATATGGGGTGTAGCCCTTTCTGACCTTGGTGACACCTCTGGTTTAGATGGAATAGCAGTATGAAAGTTTGTCAACAGATCTAAAAAATGGGCTGCATGTTGTCTCTTTGGTTAGTGAAGTTACATACCAAGACGGTTTTTCTTTTTGCCAGGAAAAGATCACTAACGAATGCAGTCAATGCATTCTGTATGTCATCTCTTGGTATGCAACCTCACTAACTGAAGTGAAAAAAAGTTAATGATTCTAGAAATCTTCAATTACTGTCATGCCATAGTCATTCTCCTAGAAATGGGAACTTAATCAAAGCTCTAATGACAAGTTCCAGACATGGTAATAAAAGTAGTCTGAGTCATAGTGGCAATGTGTTGTCTTCAAACAAAAATTTTCAAATCCATTCTGCACAGCTTTCCTCTTGGAAATCCCCTGCTGTAATCAGGAGAAATATGCAGAGCCAGCTGTTAAGACACAGTGTAGGCATCTCTTAATTACATTCTTCTTTCTTTGGTTGCATTTAGCATTCTTCTAGTAGGCTGTGAAATTCTTATATGCACACAGCTTCTATATTTAAAAAATAAAAGTAGCCACACATAAACATCAATAAGCATGGTTTCTTATACTTAAAAATGTAGCAAAATATAAATATTCATATACAGTATCACTTTTTGCCAATTTGATATTTCATAGTGAAGAAATAGTATGTGGAATTAAATCCTGGGAGGTTAAAGGATGATCTTTTTCTAAAAGACATCCTTTTCTGTATTTCTTCTCAGTTGGATTTTAGTATTTTTTTTTAATCCAGAGATTTTCTTGTCTCAGGTTGTAAATGTCTTCCTACAACATAGTCCTTGTAAAAATAGACAGACTATGAGTTCTACCACTAAGCAACAAGAGAAACATGCATTTGTTAGAAAAAAATGAGAAATATAGTAACAAAATTACTTACTGCAGTTACCTTTTTTTTTTTTTTTGCCAAAACTCACGTCCTTCATGGACTTTCTGTACTTTCGGTACACTATAGCTGATAAGCAGAATCAGAGCATATACTACTGTTATTTACAGGAACGGTAAATCCAAAATATTCTGCTGCTGCTCTGGATTAGCAGAGCAGGTCTCCAAGACCTTTTTGGTTTTTTTTTCTTTTTATATGTTATTCGACACTTAGCTTTTTGAGGAATAAAATTAAGATTCCATTACTTTTTGTAATAAAACTATAACATCAGGTTTTCCCCACCGTACTGACAAACATTAGTGATGTCTACACAAATAAACAGGAAAGGCCATAGTCCATTCTCTGACCCTTGAGGGAGAACCATAGCTCTTTTCCATTTGATTAACGTGTCTCCCCCTCCCTGAGAAGTGTGGCCTTACTGATAACACTACTGGGTAAGGTCCCTGGCCCATGCTGTTCCCCAGATCATCCCTGTGTATTGTGCACCAAAGTGCAAAACTATGGATCATCACATACCAGTGTTCTGGGGCCATGCCTTCGCTCTGTTTTCACTAGCATAGATATAGTTTCTGAAGCACACCTGGAAATTATGTGAATATTCATGGAAATGTTAACTGATAGTTCTTTAAAAAGATCACCCACTTCTAAGCATTTTTTGGAGCTGAGCGAGTCTGCAGAAATTCAATGGCATATAAGAATTCTTACTAACTTGCTACAATTGTCTCCTCTGATCTTAAAAAGTACTAGTGTTTTAATGTTACCTAATTACAGCATATACCAAGATATTAGTAATATGCAGTTACAATTGACCCATGTAACTGCATACACACACCAAAAAAAAAAAAAAATTAACTTCTGATAACATAAACAATATTCAAAGAACGTAGTGTTTTTATTTTGTCATGTGATGATACATTTACTTGCAAGAGTGACCTCAAACTTTTATTTTGCCACAGAAGTCTGTATCTTGTTTTCAAGGAAGTATCATGCTCACTCTGTGCTTCATAGTAAAGACTGGATATTTTTGGTGATTCAGTTTCCTAATATGCAGGAGTTAACAGAAAATTCCTGTGTTTTTACTTTCAGCCTTTAAAATTAAGGATAAATTATGTCAGATTCAAATTAATCAAAATGAAGAGTCTTTAACATGTTCACTAACATGTTTTTTTCATTCTTTTTTTTTATTTTTATAGACTTTTCTTTTTCTGACTTGATGGAGAGTGATGAAAAATTACTAAATACATAGAAATTTGAAAAGAGTAAAAACCAGAATTTTCTCCCAAAGTAATTTGCTCATTTTTATGTCTGCTCTAGTCAGATGACATATGTTTCCTAATTAGGTATATAATTCTGAGAACTGAATGTGTGGGACAAATACTCATATTTTAAGGTTCAACATTTATATTCTTTAATGCAGGCTTAAAACTTGCTTTCATGAACATCCTGCCAATAAGCTTATTCAATGAAATATTTACAGACATCTAGCACAAAGGGGATGCAAACTCAGCTTAAGCATATTTCCATCTCTTATTTAAGCAAGTACATAAAGACAGATTTTGAGGTATTAATCAAGCTGTACAAGTCATTGACCCTTATAATTCACAGAACAGTACCAGAGCAGACTTCTGTCAGTGGCAGATAGACTTGTTAAACAGTCCATCACATCCTCAGCGAGTATATCAGTCTCAGCCAATAGTAGGAGTATCTGACAACAACCACCCTGTCATGCTAATTGCTAGACCAAACTTTATGTTAGCTTTATGCGGAGATAAATTATTTAGAGCAAATAACTTGGATCACCATGAGCTGGCAGTTTAGAATGCTTTAGGGAAGATGTTTACTGAAATTAATTTATGCTTTAAGAATATGAACAGCCAATCAGAAAATGTGCACAATACAAGATGTCTTAAAATATTAATTTTTATTTTTGTGTAAAGCTTATACACCAATTTTCATGTTACCTTTGTGTGTAAGTAAGGAGTCATCCCAAATTTGCTTGCAATACAATCCTTAAAAAAATATAATTTAAAAAGACAATGTTGGTATTTCATTTAAGTATTTTTGTCCTTATCTTTTTTAACCACATAGGTAGTTTAACTGCTAAGACTGCCATAGGATATTTTTGCTTTTGCTAGGACTATGAATAAAAAATATGTCAATATATAAAACCTAAATGATTAATTAATTAAAGAAGCCAGACATTATGTGCTTTCAGAGAAGTTCAAATACTTGTATGAGAGAATACAATTAAAAGTTATTGATAATGTAGACCAAGTAGACTAACTGTAATAAATTAAGTGACCCAAATATTATCATTTATAGAAAATACTCTCTCATTTTCATATTTGTAGTGATAAACTAAGAAAGTTTTTAACCATAAGATTAAAATATGTCTTCACACAGTATGATTTTTATATAAAGCTCAGTTAGATTTTCTGTAGTTCACATTGCCCACTGCATCACTTGGGACACGGAGATCTAAGACAGCCTTTGTTCTGCACTGGTTTGTCCCACAGGGCTGGACACCTGGCCACGGATCAAGAGCCATGTGATTTTAATAACTCAGCTGCTTTCCCACCAACACCTATCCAAGAGACACATACTTTTGCTTTTAGCTTCCAGTTTCACGTTCTGGGCAGGGTTTCACCACCAACTACTCCTTCTTGGAAGGCAGACTCCACAGTTCACCTCAGTCCCCAAAATTCAAGTACTTGCTTTTCAGATCTCCATTTCACTTTTGTAATATTCTCTCTTCAGGAATATCTGATAGCTGGAACAAAGAGACAAAGACTTCTCAGAAGTAGGCACATGATCACTCTGCCATTAAAAACGCAAAAGATATAGATACACATTGTTAATCTGGATGATTATCATGTCTGAGGGATTCCTGTTGGAAACACTGCAAAAGTCTTGCTTGCTTTCTCCTTTAGAACATTACCTTCCCATAGATGGATTCTTGATAATGAGGGAGCTCACTTTACTTTCTTTTTCCCTCACCATAAAGTTTTTTATTCATCTTTCTGTTGCATTCCTTTTAATTAGCACATTCTTGGCTCCAGCTTTTGTCTCTGATAGAGCTTTCTGCAGATAAACTAGAAGAATTTTATACAACTTTACTGTAAGAAATATAACACAGCCTCCTTAAAAGATTTAAGCGATGCCCTTTAAGCACTACATGAGGGTTGAAAATTATACCACAGATGGTCAAATTGGGAAAGCAATGTTTAATTTTATTCCAATATGGCCTTTATAACACAGGGTGTGTGAGACAATGGCTCATGACTATTATTGTCACTATCATTTCTAATGCATGCTCAACACAGGGGCTCATGGCTATATAAGTGAGTTTTTATAGCATTTCTTTTTGATACTCCACACCCCACCCCACACTGATGCAGTTTAGGTTAGCTAATGGCAAACTCAAAAGGACTAAACTGGTTTTCTTCAGATTGAATACAAGTTTGCAATAATTTATTGTTATAATCTTGCAAAATATTCTACACATTTCAGATGAAAGTCTATAAACTCGGTTGCCTCATGGTCTATACAGCATTTTTGACTGCACTGATACTGGTTACCCACCACATTTCTCAAAGCCTAGGTAATGTATGGATTTCTAGGATTTCTTCAGTCCTTTAATAGGATTTTTTATTTTATTTTTATTAGCTCATTAGCTGAGTTTCTAGTGTTGCTAGATTTTCTAGTAAATCTGCCTCAGTTTACTAGTTTACCTTCTTTCCATATCAGCATCTCACCATAATTTTTATTCTAATCAATTGTAAAGATTAATTGAATATGCAGTCTTGTTTTCTGATTTGTTCTCAAAACCCAAAACTTTTCTCCTTTTAACAATCTGGTGGTGGTGGTGTGAGCACATGAACAAACTACAGTCCAAATAAATTCTTCGCTCCTAATCTTTGATGTTTACTGATACTTTAGTTCCTACACCCTCAAATGACAAAAAATAAATTAAAGAAAACTGAATAGTGCTTCAAAAGCAGCAGTCTCTAACAGTCAGTGTATAACAATCACTTCCTTTTCAGAAATTAGCCCTCAATAGGGCAAAGGAAACTCCTGATCTGACAGCTGTTTCCTGAGGTACACCGACACCTTCTTCTACTCTCCAGTGTCAGAGACAGGAAGGACACTCCAGACCTTTCTACCATATCCTTTCTACTGTATCTACTTATCTCCTCCTTCCAAAAGGTCCTTCTGTGTTTTCTACCTCCTGTTGAAGGGAAGGATTTTTTCTTTTTGCTTCCCCTTCTCCCTAATGGATCCGATTAACATTTCTATTGTATACCTTAATTAGTACATCCTTGTTTTCAGGCTGCTTGGCTCTGTTACAACTTCTGAAGGCTCATTGTTAGAACTATGAATATCATTTTAAAGAAACAGTAAATGTGCAGCCTTCTTTCTCAATTTATAATTGACATTATTCTGTAACCATCACCTGATGGCCACAAATGTGGTAAATGGAATGGGAACCTCTAACCGAGTAAATCTCCTTCCTTCATCACCCACTCAGTCCTTGGCTTTATGATGTGGTCTATTCTTGGGGTCCCCACCGCAGGAAGCAGACAATGTTTTACTTTAACTTCAAAAAGGATAGAATATAAGCAGATTCTATAAGGACAATCGCAGTAGAGGGATATCTCTCTGAATCTAAACCTTAAAATCTTTTGTCAAATGTAAGTAGACATTCTTTTACGTACAGAAGAAAGAAGCTTCAAAGGCCTGAAAGTGTATCAAATAAGCTTGCTACAAATCCATTAATACTTAAAAAGTGAAAGAGGAAATGAACTGTTTCAAGAAATATATCTGAACTAACACTGCCATCATCCTCACGGCCTTGATTCAACAAGATCTAAGCTCCATTGGAGTAAATGGGACCCCTGCATGTGTCTCAGAGCTTTACACTTTTTATGGCGGACAAGTAATCTTAATTATAGTGTTACTAAATTAAATAGTACATATGATTACAAGTGACAACTCTATGTGTGGCTATGAAATCTAGCATGTTAAGATTCTTTGTTTCATTTTTTTATTAAAAGTTTCTAAAGGATAGGGAACAAAAGTTTTAATTTGGCCAATCACTTTAATATGAAATCCGAAAAATATCTATTAATTGGAATTGTGTCATTATGAAATATATTTCAATTTGGAAGAAAAATTATTGGAATAAATTTAAAAATAAAAAGACATATTTCATATGCAGTCAAAGGAATTGTTTCATTCAGCTTACGATGGTCATATTGTAATAGTATTTCTTTTTTCTGTTTTGTCAAAAAAAATTTGCTTTCACAGATCTAGATTGACAGAACACTAATATACATATTTATCCTGATATAATGAAAGATACAAATGCAGAAGACAACAAACAATACATTGACAGACATACTGGCTTCTTTAATAAAATAAACTACAATAGTGCAACAGTGTGCATGTATACAAGAAATACCAGATACTAGAAAAATATTTCAGATATGTCCCAAAATTGTGATTTTTTTTTTTTACAGTTTTTGTGTTACTTTAAACCGTTATTTTATTCTCAAAACATTGGCATTGAAGGTGGACCTGATAAGCAGCTGAGCCCAGAAGACCAATTCAGGGGTCAAGTTCAGGGTGAGGTAAAACCCCGCCTAATTCTGTAGGTATTTGAAAAACAGGTACTTATTTTTTAACTAATAAAATGTGCTACATGCCCAAAGTTCTGCACCTGGTAACAACTAGAATTCTGCTTATGACTACTTCACGCAGAGTAGTTGGGTTTCTGTCGATGTCTTGAGAATTGTTTGAACCAGTTTTTGACCACAGGTAACCCACACTATAAGAGTTAATTAAGCTCAGAGCAAGTCACATCAATTTTTGTGTAAAATCTCTGGTGGAATAACACCTGGTAATATACAGGGGTAGTGGCAGGGATGTAGTTACTTTTTGTGCTCAATTTTGCCTAACAGATTAGTGGTTAGAGTTTATGTTCAAGATGGAAAAACACTAGATTGTGTGTCTTAAGTCTCTAGACACTTCCTCTGGATTCAAATCTTAATTTCTCCTTTCCCGAGAGAAGAACCTAACCAACAGTCTGGGAAGGAAGGAATGTATGTTCTCCACATTTGCTAAATCTGTAGAACCACACAGAAAGATATGAAAGACTCTTAGGAACATAAGGAAGGCAGAAGGGGATGACCTAGTAGTCTGATAACTGGACTACAAATCAGGGAGCAAGAAAGTCCTTAAATCTGATTTCTGCTCCTACAACTGCTTACATGTTTTCCATTTCATAATATACAAATAAAATGCAAAAAAAGCCGCTTTCTCAGATGAATGATCCCATCAGTGGGTTGAGAGTCATGGAACTTCTTATGTTTATTCTCTCTCATCCCATAAATCTTAAATTCTCAGCTGCAGTGTCAAAGCTCTGTCAGAAGAGCTGGAGAGAAAGCTCCCTCCCTTTCCACTGGTTAAGTCGCTCTCCTGGGAAATGCAGGTTTGAACTGCCTCAGGCTGAGGAAGCCACAGAAATGAGATCTGTTACATCCTGCATGTGTGTTCTAGGCTATCATATGAAAGGTGGACAACACTGACACTTTCAGATGTGTTTCAAAGGACACAGAGGGGGAAAGGATAGAGTTCTCCACACACAGAAAGACTGTCAGCCTAAAAGGAGAAATTTTCTTCTCTATTAATTGCCATCTTGAATAACTAGTGAATTTTGGGCAGTGAAGGAGATGCTCGAGTTTCCTCTGCTGTTTTCTATTGGCTAAAATTTATGTGTTTCCCTGATTACTGAGCTAGCTAATTGATATCTTGTTTCCTAGTGTTGAATTCTTTCTCTAAAATGCAGATGGAAGTTTAGCAGCTGATGAGAAATTATAAATTTTATTCTAGGAGCCAAATGTATTCAGATATGGGCCCTCTCTCTCATTTCCCTAGATAATGCTGAGACTGGTTTTTGATTTTCCATGTGTATATTTCCCATGAGTCTGAAGAATTCACAATGCGCCTCTAGGTCCACTTTCTTTTCCTGACAGATTACCTGTCACAAAAACTACATTTACCTAACCAAGACCAGATCTCTTGCTACCTCTATGGTCAATGGAGACAGACTGACAACTAGAGAGCAACTCACCTCACCAATAGATTATTTTATTGAAGTCACTGTTCAGATATGCTTAGCTGTCTTTCAGGACTATAGAGAGAACATAGATATTTAAACTAGCTTAAGACTATATGCTTAACTCTGCTATGCTTACATTACATGAATTCTACTTCATGTGCTATTATATAAATTCATACACAAACTATGTTTTAGTAAAGCAAAATCTGAAACTGATCTGTGTATAAACAGTTTAGAACACTCATTCCTGATCCACTGGGGTAGCTAACTAGTGCCTCCCAAGTATATAACTGGTTGATATACAAACAGAAATTATGCATTATATGGTAGTCAGAGATGCCCTGTCTTTGGGATACAGCATTGTTTTTGAGAGGTCAAAAAAGGCTCAGATCGTGTTTTTGTTGAATAGTGTTGAAAATACATTCTTTTTTAAACTTTCAGTTTTCATTGTTTTCAGCCAGTTTTACAACGTTACATGAAGAAGTCTGGGTTGGTGACAGAATGCTGAATAATTGCTCGGTACATTTCCAAAAGATTTGGAAACAAGCATACAGATTACAATTATTTACCCTGGTATTTTGAATTGATATTTTGAATAACTTGAATTGATATTTTTTACCCAGAGAACTCAATTTGCAATGAAGAACTGCATCTAGTGATTTGTAACAGAGAGAGAAATCATTAACTCATATAATTTCTATGAATTGCATGCTTGTATATTGGGGGTGGGGAAGAAAGAAACACCACACTCTAGAATGTGTATAATGTCAAAAGATAGATAGTTGCTTTCTCTGTTAGATGCAAATTGCAAAAGAAAATTCAAGGAGATCTGCATGATACTAAACATTGTAACACTGCAAACAGTGAAATGCTGATGCTCTGGAAAGTACGCAGACTATTTGGTGTGACTGCTATATTTATTACATCACTACAGTAAAGACAACATAATTTGATGGAGACAAAATTGTGCTAAACAATTCTGAAACCCTATCTTTGCTCTAAACAGATTATTGTCTAACTAATAATTTTTTTAAAAGCATGAAAAGGAAATGCTATTATCCATATTTCACTAGGAATGCATCAAAGAAAACTAAACATTCTTCTTTATAGCAAAGTCATGTCTGTTTCATAACCACCAATGAAAACAGTTTTTCTAAGTTTTAAGCAGAAATACATGAAAAGCCAAATCTCATGCATGAGTCATGGGCTTGAAGCACTAAGGTCTTCTTTACTCTCCAGTTGTTCTTTTCCAAATTGTTTCGTATCATGCGTGTTGAAATTCTACTTTTTCAAAGTTCCATGAAAATGTTCAAGTACACGCAAATGCATGAACATGAACAAAATAAGATCAGTCTTCATCAGCAGGAACAGCAGTGACAGTGCTGTGTCACTACACAGTACTAAAGGTGTGTATGTCAAACACTTATTTTACATTTGGTCCTGAACACTTCCTTTATGTAAGAAAAACATAACTTATTACCCAAAGGAAATAAGCACACTAAAATCATAATCTGATTATGAAATTGCTTAGATCTTGTCAAACAAACCAATGATTCCTTTTAAATTTTATGCATCCATTTATGAAGGCCACAGCTGTAATTAATAGAAAAGGAAATAACCATAATTAATATATGTGATTAGTGTATTTATATTCTAGACTGCAAGAGTTTTCAACTAAAGCAAATGTAAAGTTACAACTGTGATACTATTAGAGGTAGCTTGGCCAAATTTTGAATGGTACAGCATTAGCCTGTCTACACCTCCACCCCAGCATGAAACTTCAGAGTGCTGTGTGAGATGGCATACCTTATTTCATTTTGAAATGCAAAGAAAAAATTGTTGAAGAATGATTTTTCAAGATTAAATATATAACTCCCAATAAAAAACAACTTCAAAACAACAGGTTTTTTTTAATATATGTCTTACGTGTTGAAGAAACTATTCTTTAGGCATCATTGCATCATTCTCAGATAATTTATTTTTACCCATTTCTGCACACCTTTATTCAAGCTCAGTATCTACCAGTTGCTGGAGTCAATTGTTTAGGAAGTAGAGTACTGAGTAAAGGCACCCCTCTATTCATGAAAATTAAAAAAAAGAAAACAAAAGTTAAAAAGTCTGTCACTTATACATCACTTACCATGATTTTTGTTACAAGTATGAAGGTACAATGCTAAAATAAGAAAAAGGCCATGATTTTTGCAGGTCCGTTGGTTAACATCAATGGATCACTAGCTGGAGACTGAATTTTTGTAGACATGGTCAGCCAGTAAGGCACAGTGAACACAAGACTACATGTCTGACATGGTGGTATCCTCCAGTCAGAAGCCATCAAACAATAATAGTGGCAATCATGAAAGCAGCAGGAGCTTAAATCAAACCCTAACAGCAATGTGTAGACGGTGATGACCCCTGTGGATTCTTCCACAGATGTTTTCTGGCAAATCATCAGAAGTGCCCTTCTTCTGAGGCCACTAATATCACCTAGTCTTACACTCAACTTGAAAAAGTCCAACTGAACAGCAGAAATTTGGCAGAGTTATAAGCAGTTGAGAACAGTGACTTGCAAAAGTAGGAGTAGGTAGCCTAAAAAACTGGCAGTACTATTATCCTCACATATGACCCAAATGTTCACAGTGACATCCAAACTCTTCTGTTTCACAAGAGTTTTATGCTATGTTTTTCTAATAACATAAAAAAATAAAATTGGAAACCATAGATTTAATTTCATTTCTTTTGATTCTGCCATTTTTGCTCAGTTCTGCACATGTGTATGTGGAATCAGTGAAGCATGTTGTCCAAAATGACTGTGGCTTGTAATTAGAATCGGCTTCTCCCTTCCAATAATTTTGCCGATTCCAGGAGCAGACCTGTATCATTCCTAACACTCCAAATGAGTAACATGAAGTAGGAAGGGGTACATCTTGCCTTCAGACAGCTGGACTTTAGATGGTATCTGTATTTGATGTCTACATCTGAGCTCCTTGTCTAGATTCCAATTAGGGACAATGAAGAGAAAGGTGCAGTTAGAGGCAGCAACACAATTTTAAAACAGGCGTATAAAATCACTTCTCTGAACCGACCCTTGGAGAATTCTGTTTCTCTTCACAAATGATAAAGAGAGCACAGTTCATTTGCACTAATGACATTATCTGTATAGAAGGTTTATAAAATAATTTGTGATAAATCACACTCTAAATTGAGATTGTTTTATTTTCTCCCATTAGTAAAATAACGAGTTGTCCTTCACTCTACAAACAGCCACTGCTTTACTCTCTTAGTTCAAAGTCTCTCCAAATGTATTTTTCATTGTTTTTGTTTTTAATAAAATACTACTCATTCCAAAGGCACCATGTTATTTTAAGCTTCTTTCCCACCTTCATTTTTCCAGGCCATATATCACTAGTTTGTGCTTTCTTTCTTAAGGGAGCTCCTTTTACTTATCACTTTCATCCAATATCTATTTTGTTCCTTCAAGTTTATTGTAAGTTGAAGATGAATTTACAGTCAAGTGATTATTCATCCAAATGTAGAAACTTAGTATAACCAGCTGTTTGCCAACGAATCACCCAGATCAGCTAATCTTAATTTAGTTAGACAGTTTCTAAACCTTATACATCTACTACTCTTTACCACAAAAAGCAGCCTATAAACAAATTAGTCCAAACTGAATGCTAATCTCTGCTTTCATGGGGAAAGAAATATCTCAGGATTTCATGACTATTATCTCCTCAGTTCCTTGCCTGTACAAAATAGCACTGCTACAGGGAAGGTAAAAGATGCTTTCTGTCTTCTCTCCACTGTACTTCTTTCAAGAACAGAAGAAAGACAGATACCTGTCACAAAGCATTATTTGGCTGTTTGAAAATATCAGAGGCTTTTGTCAGTTTTCATATAGGGGAATCCAAAGTTTTAGGCACTTTAAAAAGTATATTAAGTAAGAAATGTGTCAGCATTTTGAGACTTTTTATTCCAGTTTTGTTTTTCCTGTAAAAACAAAAAGACTTAAAATAATACTGCATTGTCCACAAGTAGAGCATAAAACAAAACCAGCAGACCAGTTCTTCATTAAAGACTTAACTATGATTGCTATAGTTAATGGTGGTCAACAGAGTACTAAAAAAATCAGAAATGCCAGATAAGCCTGATCTCTTTTTTATGTGATTATGAGTAAATTGAGGTCCAATATGTTGATATAATTTACTTACACTATGATAATGTTTGACATAAGTGATCATGCTATTACAATTACAAATATACACACAATTCATGTACTGTATTTTAAATGGATTAAAATTCCCTGACTGATAGACCTTAAAACATAATTGAATAGAAAATTATCATCAAATCAACTGTTTCTACTGGAATCTGTAGTAATCTGTGTTTTTTCCACAGCTAGCCTACATTTTCTCAATTGTACTGAGAAAATGAATGATCAAAAATATTGCAAGAAACATGTAAAATTGACAAAAATGTTCATAGAGTTGGAAACCCAGGAAATATAAAACACATAGTTACACTGATAGAATCCCAACTAGCTTTTCAAAGTTGGAGTATAGTGTCTTCTAAATCATCATACTGAATTACAAATCGTTAACCTGCCCATATCATTGTATTACGTTGTGTAGTCATTCTTGAAAAGCCTACTACTCTCTACTAGGCTGAAGAACACAACATGACATCAATAGCCATCTCTTTCAAACCAGTTGTGTTATTTAATTAGTGATGTGTTCTTTTTTGATCGCTACAAGAATCATTGTACCATTTCATTTCAAAAGATGTCTTTGGGTGATTGTTTCCTTAAAGTTTGTCATATTTGATACATAAAGACTCATTATATACACATCTTGAATGGTCTGACTGCTGGGTTTAGCAAATTTTTATATACATATATACACCTTCCTTGGCAGTTACTAGGTAACAACTATGGCCCATGAATCCTGCTCATGAGTTCCTGAGATAAATCACTATGCAACCTGAAATGCAACTTGATAAGCCTTTTCCATTCAGTCCTTCACACTGTAACAAGAGCTTTCTTTGTCCTTAAAAGGTAGTTGGAGATCTTCTGACTGGCCTATGCTTGTCCTAGGATTCAATACTCAGTAACCGACAGTAGTACTACTGATATGAGCTATAATCATAGAATCATAGAATCGTTAAGGCTGGAAAAGACCCTTAAGATCATTGAGTCCAACTGTTAATCTGTCACTGCCAAGTCCACCACTAATGATGCATGCACTTAACAATTACAAGCTAGAATTGCAATTGTTTAAAACTGAAAAATTTAGCAACCTGCATAACAACAACAAAACAGAAATCAGTAGAGTTCACCATCATTCCCATAACGACTAGTGTTGAAATCAAACCTGCATATAAATTGTGGGCACCTAGCAAACCAGTTTGCCCACAGTAAACTACTGAGTTCCCCCCGTTTGTCAAGGGAGAGGGCAGAAGTACTGAAAGGTTTACAGAAGAATGTTGCATTCATCTAGCTTAGAAATCTGAGTAAGGGATACTGATTCTCACTCTATAATATTAAATAATTGTTTTACCATATCAGAAGTTAAGATGTTATAGGAAATACTTCAGAAACCACATTATATTAATGAATTCTGTTAATTTAAATTTAGCATACATTCTTCTTTTTGCTTATTGGGACCTGCATCAATATTTTTTTCATTATTTAGTTTACATAGCTTTTAAAATACAGTAGATTAGGGAACTACAGAAGATTAAGCAAAACTATAAAACCCTAAAAAATTAAAGTTCTCTTTAAGTAGCTGGTCAGATATGTAATTACCTGATATAATGCTTATTTGTTTTTCATAAAAGAAAGCCGTTATTTTATTCGTGGATCATTTAGCAAATCAGCATAAACCCATATATATGTTTCAAGTGCATTAGTTATAGATAATGATTAATTCTACTGATCCACATTAGAAGAGTTTTATAATGGCCACATTATAAATAGGAGGAAAATTACATTATATTTCTAGCTATTTCAATTATTTGAGTGTGGATAATTTTTAGGATGAAGTCTAAACAATTATATAAACAATGTTTTTTTCTATGAGGTATCTTAGTGTAAGGCCATACAATGTCCTTGGTATACAACTGCAATTGAAATCACCAGCAGGTCCATTGTGGTTAGGCACAGTATATAGCTTTGTTTGGAACACTGTAAGTTATGTTACACATCAGCTATGTTGCACTCCATAGGGGAAAAAAATGTTGATAACATGCCTCTAACATCACAGATTCATCTCACAATCCCAAAGAGTAAAAGCATATAAATTCATGTAGGTTTTTTTTTGTTGTTATTTCATGTACTGGATATCTAGGAAATACATTTCTCATGCATATTTAAATCTTGTATCTGGAATGAACTTATAAATGCAGTGTTGCACATTAAAACATTTATAAAAAAACCAAAACAATATTCCTAACTGGAATTCCTAACTCTCTCACTCTCACTTATTTTCTTTATGAAGGTTGGGGGGTGGGGGTGGGGTGGGGGAAGTTTTCTTTAGGAAAAAACTCCCTCAAAAATAATACTGACAGAAATTAATTGAACAAGGTGTTTCAAAATACTCTGAAAAGTTTTCTCTGTGTACAGGTCTTCAAATAAATATGAGGTCAAAAGTGGTCTTGTGCTGCATCTGGAATTTAGGCAAATCCTTTGTTTCTTCTTTTAATGCTAAGGTAAGGACATTAAACCAAAGTGGTATAAGAATCTGCAAACTATAGTGGCTTTACTTCTTTCATTATTTACTATAGACTTTGTCATTCATTCATCATCATTTGCATTTCAATAATCTGCCCTTCACACTTATGTATTTTTGTATTTATTTTTACCAGGCAAGGTTTTCCATTTTTGGTGACCACCACCTCGGTTAGAAGATTGCATAGATTACCTGTTCCAGCTTTAGTTTACATGCAAATTAATGTCACATCTGTAATAAAATGGTACATTCCCCTATTGTCAAACACTGTAGGGCCAAGGTTGGCAAATTAGTTAGTATTAGCATATAGACCTTCTGGCAGGAAAAGAAAGCTTTCTATTTGGAGCTGGGCACTCAGCTGGGTCTGTCAACTCAAAGCTGCCACTGGCCTCATTATCTCATTTGTCTTAGTTAGTTTAAATTGGCAGTTATGTCTTCATGGCAACTGTTTGTTTTTACAAATGAGCAATGGAGCAGTGAGTAGAACACATAACATGAGGACTTTTTCCCTGAAATTTAATTGGAGAATGGTGCTCTGATTTTAGTTCCCAGGCAGTTTTGAAATCTATCCCTCCTTCTCCTGACTCAGTAAATGTACTGTGAAGTTATGGAAAGAGAGGTATGAAACTAATGTTAAATACATTTCTCTTCTCTCTCTTCTGTTTGTTTTTTTTGTTTGTTTTTTGTTGTTTTTTTTTTTTTTAAATAATGTCAACATGTCTTGCAATGAAGTATTTTGGAAACCATAACTAGATCAACAAAAAACATTGCCGCGGTCATGATGATGTATGTACACCCCATTTAACACTGCTGACAAGAATAGGCAGGCAGGAAGGTTATACATCTTATTAAATAACATCACATTACACTCTGGGCCACAAAATGACAATGATAGAATTTTCCAGTTAATCAGCATAGAAAGACATTGCACAAAAGAGAGCTATAAAAGTTACATAATAAGCTTTTATGCTTAGTGATATCTGGTACTGCAATCTCACTTCCAGTCACTTTTCTGAAAACGACATTTCTAAAGCTCATTTTAAGTCCTAAGAACAATTTCCTGGTATAAGGAAAGTCTTTTCCCCCTCCCGCTTTCAAATTCGAGAACATCTCTCTTCAGAACGACGAAGTACTATAAAGGGCTTTTGGCCCATCTTTCTGAACAATTACGCAAGAACCAATGAAAATGATCATGCAGAATAGAGCTTATTAACCACATTTTTCTGAAATATATAATAATGCTAGAGTAGGTTTTTTTTTCAATGGTACAAAATATTTAGGGAAATAAGTTATTTACCTTTTATAAAATACTTAAATGATGTTATCATCTTTCACTTAAGAAATGCTCTGCTGCCTAAGAGCTGAATTGTAGACCTGTGAATCAGGTTTAGTTCTGTTTTTCATCAAGTGAGTGTACAATATAAAACGCATACAGTGCCTACAATGCATGGTTGCCCTTTTCAAGAAGAGTAGACAAATTACACTGTTGAATTAGGCCATGGCTTGCATATTCCTATCACGGGCCTATGAAATTTGTCGCTGCATAACTAGATCTGGAGGCAGGGAGGATCCTATTCCAGTTCAGCCTTCAGGCCCATTAACAGTATCATTTTTTGAAACTGAAGTCGTCTTCCTGTGAGTGTCTGTTATACATTTCTTACATATTGCCATGTTTTTCAATGACATCTACAACTGCCTTTCATGAAAGACTCAATCCTATTAAGATTTATTAGGCATCCTGCCAGGTTATCTATACATTCAGGTCCTCCTTTAATGTGCATATACTTTGCCTAGCTTATAAATAAAACTGAGGCTTAGGCTAAGAGATAGATCCTTAGCTGTTCACAAAGCAGTTTTGGACATATGTAGAAACAGAAAATTAAGTGGCCAATAAAATTTTAAGTCCAAAAGGAGGCAATATAAGTCCTGTAACATCCAGAGAGGAGGAAGAAAGAAGGTATGTTTTAGGTTTTCCAGTTGACCTCTAAAATGTTTTGGATTTTCTGGAAGCTACTAACAAATGAAGTTTCTGGACAATTTCCTCAATGTTTCTTTAATAGTAATATTTCTTCAATGTTATTTAGACATAACTTATTTCATGGATTCATTCTGTTATTCAGAAACAGTAGTTTACAATATTTCATACTGCAGCTTCATAGAAAGGTATGCATACTGTATTACCAGGTTATGCAGTTATGTATTATGTTTCTTCTAAAATAATTTAATAGCTAATAAGAATTATATGAAATTTAAGACATTTCAACATTTTTGCTATGGGGAAGAGCTAAGGTTGTTAACTTTAACTGATGTTAAGACAAACAATTTAGTGATTTATCAATTTTTGATGTGACTATTAGTACGTAATTAAAGCTTTTCAAATTTCTAGTTTAGTATATTTATCTTTAAAATATACATGTATAGGTGTGACATGTAAACAAAAACCTTTAAGTATTATAAGTAATTTGGACTGTGCTATTTACAAACACCACCATTTTCAGCAAAACAAGTCTGAAGTGGTTTGACACGGAAAGATACCATCTGATGATTTGTAACTGAAAATATTGACTATGCTGAGGCCAAAATAAGTTTAACTTTTATTAACTTGTTTTATGAACTGGTTGCTTAATAACATGTTCATTGTAGTTTGCACGGCCTGACTTCTGATCCCCTGCCTAACTTTTTAGAAGCAGCACAGTTTTTGCAACATACAGCTTTTCCTGATGATCAGACAAGCATGTTAGCACACGCTGCATCACTTATTTAACACACTATGCAGAAAGCTAGAAGGATGCACCAGTTTAAAGGCATTTGTGATGAATCTTCAAGGTAGAAAAACTGTATTCTCTTCAACCCCATCTTCACTGACCTAGAACCCTCTCAAGTGGAATCTATACCTCATCCTATCTTCAGGACATAAAAAGAGACTGAAACCATTAGAAAGAGAGGATTAGAGCACAAAAGTCAGAACTAGAGGTATGCCAACTGAGCAACTCTGTGATCAAGGAGTAGCAGTTGGAGAAGGCAACAGAGTCTCATAAGAGGGGAAAGATTGTGAAGAGACCAGACGCTGATAAAGTAGTTATGGAGCATTGATTTTTCAGTAGTATTGTTGCGAATGGGTGATTTAGATCACTTAACAAATGACTGCCAAAGGTAGTAGCAAAACTGGTTGTAATATGATGTTGTAAAAGTGCGACAACAAAGTTCAATAGCAAGGTTCATTCTATTAATTACTGCATGGAAGAATCATACAAAGGAACATTGAGTTACTCTCGAGTTAGAATGATTCACAGAGATGCAAAAGGGCATGGAGGACTCTCCCATTGAATCATGAGGTTCAGCGTGGACCCCGTTGCTTTCTAAACTCCTTCCTCAGAGAGGAGTCTAGGTGCAGCTAGATCCAAACCTAGTCTCACACTCGGTCAACAGCTTATGTCTAAAGGATTGTACATGCAAAGATTATGTAATGTTTCATTAGCATCAATTGAGCATGCAATCAAAGTTACCAAGGCAAAATCAAAGATGCCATACTACAAGGTTACGCGCGATATCGGTCACTTACCAAAGATCTGCTGTTGGTAAAAGGTCTCTCCACCTTGAGGAGCAATCTTGAGAGGTGCCCCAGCTCAAGAGGAGATCACCACCATGCAGCCACGCTGCCTAACAGGGAGAGCTCAAAGAAGGCTCACTTAGGCTGTCATATTTACAGGATAAAGTGGTTGGCTCGTAGTCAAATTGAATGTGATAGGAAAGGTTTGCATGAGGCTCCTTGTACCCACAACTTTCTTTGTTCCTTGATAAATGAGTCTTGGAAAAGCCACCTGCTATTCATGTGTCAATCACATGATCGGTGTTCCAAGCTCATATGCATCAATGCTCACTGTGGCATTCTGCTCCTTTGTGGGTTTTCAGAGAAGAGATTGAAACTAGCGAGTTCAAGGCCCAACAACAGCTCAGGCCTTTGCCTCTTCCAGAGCCTGCACCAAACCACTGCCAGTCTGGGCAAGGGGTCAAGTGCACCTGTCACAAGTATACAAACCTTTACAAATATGAGGAATCACAAAGACACAGAAGAAAGTCAGAGGACTCCTGACATACAACTGAATAAGAAGAGACTTGAAGAAATACCAATTACAGAAGTCAATAGGGCCAGCACAGGAGAGCACCAGCAGTCCAGAGGCTTCTGGAGAGCATTCATAAGTTCCTAGCACAGATAAATAAGGAGAGATACAGTTTAATGGACCTTATAAAAACAAGGAAGCACTTGTCAAGAATCTGAAGGATGAAGGCAGCTTTTGCTGCAGTGACCTGACTGGTACCCCCTGCTCCTGACACCTAGTACACAGTGTTGCCAGGATATGATGACACCCATTATGGAACAGGGAAGCGTAACAGCACATGAAATATTCCGGATGACAAAACCTGTGATCGGGGATGCCTCCTGTGACTGTTCACTCAAACTTTGCTCAGATTTGACTAACACACAGCCCATGCTAAGGCCTGATGTATCCTGGGAGCAGCACCATTAGGTCAAACTGAGAGCAACAGGTAGGCAGGACCAGACGTAGCAATGGACAGAAAGAGATAAAAATCATTATGCAGCCATTACCACTTTTTTTGCAGTCAAAATTCTTGCATATTGATTGTCTGGAAGCCTCTTCAGAATCCACTAACTTCTGGAAATGGTAAAGACCGAACTCCCAAACTGAGAGGTATAAATTCATCCGCTTATCCAAAAGGCTTTTGAAGCTGATCCAACAGCAGCTGGACTGCTAAGGACTTCATGCTTCCCAGTGTGGTAAAGGAGACGCCTGCACCATGACGGAGGGGGAAGGGGCACCACTCTCACTGCTAGCTAGAGTAACTTTACACCACCTCTGCTGTTCTTCTTCCTCTGAGAATTGAGTGACTCATGTAGTTTTAAAGTCAGAGTCTAGATTATGATTATTGTATTGCACACTGATTATTAAGAATTTGACCCAATCTGCAGTGGGTCCAGGTGACTGAGAAGTCTAGGTAACTGAAATTTTAGGTAATAAGAAAGCTATGCTAATTGCTAGAAATTCTGCAAAATGATAAGCTATGCTGATTACTAAAATCTTTATATAACAATAAAGCTCCAAGTATAATTACAGCCATGTAGCCAGTTCTCATTCTATCAAGGATCCTTAAAAGAACCTGCTTGTCCCCATAGCATTCAGTAGCTTCAGATGAGAACCACCATGAGATGGTAGAAGTCAAGATCTGGTGAGGAGGGAGTAGAGCAAATAGCAGGATCACAGACCTGAACTTCAGGAGGGCAGAAACGGGCCTGTTCAAGAATCAACCTGGAAGAATCCCATAGGAAACAGACCTGCAGAGAAGAGAGATCCAGGAGAACTGATTAATTTTCAAGGATTATCTCCTTAAAGATCAAGAACAGTCCATCTCAATGAACAAGAAGAAAAGCAAAGGTGCAGGAGCCTGCATGGATGAACAATATGCTCCTAACTAAACCCAAAAATAGAAAGGAACAATACAAGAGGTGGAAGCAGGGGCAGGTACACCAGGAGGAATACAGAGGCACTGTCCAAGTATGAAGCAATGCAGCTTGGAAAGACATAGCCCACCTGAGGTTGTATCTGGTGAAGGACGTGTAAGGCAACAAGGCCTTCTACAGGTCTATCCCTGGCAAAAGGAAGACTAGGAAAAATGTGATCCCACTATTGAATTGGGTGAGGAACATGGTGATAAAGCATAAAGAGGAAACCTACATGTTCACTATCTCTTTACCTCAGTCTTTTCTGGTAAGATCAGACTTCAGGATTCTTAGGTTCATGAGACCTCTGTGAAAGTCTGGAGCAAGAAAGACCCTCAGGGGAGGAGGTTAGAGAACATTTGAAAAAAATGAACATGCACAAGTCAATGGGACCTGATGGCCTGCACCCATGAGTGCTGAGGGAGCTGCCTGATGTCAGTGCAAGGTCAGTCTTGATTATCTTTAAAAGGTTATGGCAACTGGGAGAGGTTCCTGAGGACTGGAAAAAAGCAAATGTCACATTTATTTTCAAGAAAGGAAAAAGTGAAGATCTAGGAAACTACAGGCCGGTGAGGCTCACACTGTTCCCTAAGAAGCGCATAGTGCAAATAATGCTGGAAACTGCTTTCAGACACATGAACGTTAAGAAGATGATTTGGAGTAGTCAGCACGGATTCACAAATTCAAAATCATGTCTGAACAACCTGACACCCTTCCAATGATCAGATGAATGATTTGATGGATGAAGGAAGAGCACTGGATGTTGTTTATCTTTACTTTAGTAGGGCTTTTGACCTTCTTCTGTAATATCCTAATAGACAAGCTGATGAAGTATGGGCTAGATACACGGAAAGTGAGGTGGATTGAAAACGGTCAGAACTGCTGGGCTCAAATGGTTGTAATCAGAGGCACAAAGTCCAGTTGGAAGCCAGTCACTCGTGGGGTACCCCAGGGGTCAATACTGGGGCAATACTGTTTAACAACTTCATTAATTATGTGGATGATGAGACAAGGGACACCCTTGGCAAGTTTGCAGACAATACAAAACTGGAAGGAGTGCCTAATACACCAGAAGGTTGTCCTGCCATTCAGAGGGACCTGGACAGGCTGGAGAACTGGGTTGAGAGGAATCTCATGAAGTTCAACGAAGGCAAACAAGTCCTTCCCTGGGAAGGAATAACACCATCCACCAGTACACGCTGGGGAACAAAAAGGTGAAAAGCTGCTTTCCAGAAAAGGACCTGGGTGTCCTGGAGGACACCAATTTGACCATGACTGAGCAATGTGCCCTTGCAACAAAGCAAGCCAACAGCGTCCTGAGCTGCATTAGGAAGAGCACCACCAGCAGGCTGAGGGAGATGATCCTTCTTCTCTGCTCTGCCCTGGTGAGACACATGTGGAGTACTGCACCCAGTTCTAGGCTCCCTAGTACAAGAGAGATATGGACATGATGACACAAGTCCAGCAAAGGGCCACAAAGATTATTAAGGGACTGGAGCATCTGACATAACAGAAGCAACTGAGAGAGCTGGGATTCTTCAGTCTGGATAAAAGAAGGCTCAGCAGGGATCTTATCCATGTGCACAAACACCTGATGGCAGGGAATAAAGAAGACTGTTGGAGATATGCGAGAAATAAGGCAAAGGATGTCAACGCAGAGGACGTTAATCAACCTCTGTAAACAGTTAACAAGACCTGGCCTGAGAGAAGAAACAGGAGGACACCATAAAACACTCAAGCAAGTAAATACCAAGATAAGCATGAGAAAACAAGGCTGCTGTGAGAATCACTTGAACCATGAGTGAACTATCCTAATTAACATAGTAAAAACCGTATCTCCAGCAATAAAGCCCCTGGCCCAAGCTAAGACCCCTACCCACTGAGCATGCTCTGTAAATTTAAAACACACTGTACCTTTAAGACAACAGGTACTCAGAATGTATAAAATGTCACTGTATGTTAACCAAGGTATGCTAGCTTTGTGGAGTTACCACCTAGCACGCATCTCTGCGCAGACATGAAATAAACAAATATCTCAACTCTCTGGGTTATTTGGCTTTTTGCACACCAGGTAAAAGAATCCTGCTTTTTGGGACAACAAGACCAGTCCAGACTATTCACAGTAATATCCATTGACAGGAAAAGAGGCAATGTGCACATACTGAAATAGAGAAAATTCCGCTTAAACATAAGAAAGAAAAAATTTTACTGCAGGGTTGATCAAACATTACAGCAGATTGCCCAGAGAACCTATCAAGGCTATATCCATCCCTAGAGATATTCAAAACCCAACTGGACATGGCCCTGAGCAACCTGCTTTAGCTGACCCTGCTTTGACTAGAGCTAGACTAGGTTGGACTAGATGATCTCCAGAGGTGCCTTCCTACCTCAGCTGTTCTGTGATTTTGTGATTCAATGGCTAGTCCAGGCTCTGATATCTAAGAAATAGAGTACCATACAAAGAATTACCCTAGAATATGATCTCTAAGTGGATATTGATTCTAAGACTAGTATGTCATTGTTCAAATTTATAAGAGGCAATTATATACAACTTCGACTCTGGAGACACCCCAAGTTTAATTGCTATTGCAGCTGGAATACCATCCATATAGTGGCTTTTGAAAAAATGCTGATACAACAGAACTTGACCTCAAAAAAATTATTTGGGTTAGCAAAAGAACAGGCTGGAAAGGTTATTTATTGATCTGAGAAGCACTATTGGACCACAGTTTAGGATCAAGTTAGGAATAATTGTCATTTACTTTTTGTCATGGAGGTACACTAAAACTAACCCAAACGAAGGATAAGCTCAAACAACTTTATTTCACAAAACAACCAAAATGACCCAACACAAACCAATGAGAAACACGGGTAAACCGAAATCAGTCAACACTCCAATAGCATTTAACACATAACAGGTTCGAAGTGTCATTCGGGGTATTGTTACTAAATGTCAATACACACAAGAATGATCCGAAGTGCGTGCACACACTCACTCACAAGGGGGAATACTCTCTCTCTCGTGAGTACCCAGAAGATGTAACTGCTCACGTGTATGTGTGTGTGTGCGTGTGTGTGTGAGGGCCCACTGAAGGACATATCCAGAAGAAGTCACTCACCCGGAGGAGGTGAGGGCACTCAATCCCAGGAAGCTTCCTCAGGCGGCGTCCCAACCCGAGGGCAGAGGTTTCCAACACCAACCCGCCGCTCCGAGAAGGCCGCTCCAGGGGGGTCTCCGGCGGCGCCCATTTATGCCCTGGGTGGGATCCGAGCTGCGGCCGTCACTGGCCCTGATCCAGGAGCCCCTCCGAGCCCCGGCGCCTCCCTGGCTGCGGGCGCTGCCTGGCGGCCGAGAGGCCCCACCCCGCCGGCTCCCCCCGCCCAGGGGTGCGCGTGCCCGGGGCGCGGCAGGGCACAAAAGGCGCGAAAGTGAGGCGCAAAACGCCGGTGGTCGCCGTGTCAGAAGCACCGATATTCCAGGGGTGGGGTGGTGTACCTGTCACACCTTTAGATTTAACTAGCAACATTAGGTATTTCTATTCCTTATATTTTCTGCCAGCTAGTAAATATTTCCTATGGGGTAGGATGCATAATATTGCTGAACACTTCTATGGCTTATAGAATTTGAAGTACCTTCAAAATTTGTCTCCAAATCATTATGTGCCTGCACTTCATTAAACAAAATGAGCACTTCTGCATACCAAGACCCTAACAAGCACTAATACTTCCAGAATATATCTCTCAAAATAGGGCGGAACTGAGTGAATCATATAATTTCTTTGCAATTGTTGAACTGATGGCCATGTAAAGTGAACCTCTCCTCAGAGGGCTTATATCTGTCCTCAGGTACAAGTTAAACCTCCGCTGAGTCTGTATCTTCACTACATCTCAAAGACAAAACAGTAGCAATGGCATTGCAATTTCCACATTGATCATATGTCTTATCACTGCCTAAAGGAAACACATTTACAGAAGGGAGAACTGTGCTTAATGAATCTTTGCCCCCTCTGAGAGCACTGCCAAAACCAAGTGTGTGAGTTCTTTGTGATGTGAACATCTATAAAGAAGAGTCTGACATTGAAACAGTGCCACCACTCCATTTCACATACAGGAAGGAAATAGCCATCCAATGATAAAGACTTGCAGTCAATAGCAACTCCCTTAAACAGGTATCAGAAAGTTGTAATGTCCTATATCCCACTTTCCAATATCTTGAGCCATTATGTCTCCAGGTCTCTCTTTTCAAACAGTCAGCTCAGAACCTTATTTTCCTGATAAAAAACCAGACACTGAGCCTGAATAAAAATTGGAATTTGTAGCCTTGGAAAATGTAACACTGGAAGACGTAAGCCCAAGTATTGAAAGAATTATGTTTATCAGAGCAGAAAAGCTAGCTGAAACAAAAGTTCCTATAGTAAGTTTCAAAACCCAGGTCCTGCTACTTTTATTGCACTTCCACTATCATTTTATTGGTCTTTGCTTTAGATAATGTCTATGATTTTTAATTCTTACATATTTCAGTGTTTTCAGAAGACTTCAGAATTTTGAGATTTTTTTCCTTCTCCAGCAAACTTTGAAATGCTTATATCCCTATTGTCACTTTTTTTCATTTATGCATTAAAAATGACTTTCTCTTGATGTCACTTATCACAGTGTTTGAAAAAGTAGTTTAAAGACTAATACTGTGTTGTGCTTTGTCAATAGTCACTGATATATGAGCTGTTAGCTTCTGAAGGCTCCCTGGAGCTGTGTTCTTGTTAAGGAAGAAGTGTAGAAAAGCTGTGTTCACTGTATTCACTTTGTTCTCTCCCTCTCTTTTTTTTGATGATGATTTACATTATTGCACAAAACGGTTCTTATAAATAAACCAACATGTGTGACTCATGCTGGAGGACAATAAGGCATTGGATTCAAACTCCAAAGTCACCATCTTGTTACAGGAAGTTAATATTCCAGTTCTTGCTCTAGTTTGTGACAGGGTCTTTAAAGACAGACTTTAGGTGTTGGATCTGCTGGGGTGGGGCAGACTATGTGTTTATAATGTTGTGAAGCTCTATTTGTGCTTGCACGAACCAAAGCTACTAATATGACACTATCCTTCAAACTCTATTCCATTTATTCACATTATAGCTTTGTTATCAGGCAGAGGTTTACTGAGCTTCTCCGAGAAGGGAAGCTTCTGCTCTCCAATATCAAACAAATGGAAGTACTAACATAGAATATGCCATTCATATTTTCTTCATCTTATGGTATATTTGAGTGTTGTGGTTTAACCCTAGCCAGCAACTAAGCACCACAGAGCTGCTCGCTCACTCACCCCTGGTGGGATGGGGGAGAGAATCGGAAGAGTAAAAGTGAGAAAACTTATCAGTTGAGATAAGACCAGTTTAATTATTGAAATAAAATAATCTGATCTGAATTCTCTCAGTGCCAGGAGGCACACAAGGCGTGAACATCGTTCTTCCACTTCGATCGGTCTGTGGCTGCGTGCCGTGCCGCTTCCCAAGAGTTCCAGCCTGCACCATTCCTCTCAACCTCCACCATCCGACGCCAGGTCATTTTTGGGCGACCCCGCTTCTTCTTCCCTCTAGAGTCCACCCAAGGGCCACAGAACAGTCTTCTGTTGGTTTTTTCCTCAGGACATGACCGATACAGTTCCATCTCCTCCTCCTCACTTCATTACTGTTTTCTCCATCCCCGCCATTTCATTTTTTTTGAAAGTTGATGTTCGTCGTTTCTGCAACTTTTTATTTTTTTTTCCGGGAGGAGGTAGTTGGCCTCCTGCCCAACCCCCATGACTTGGAGGGCCAGTGGTTTTTCTGTCAGGGTGGCCTTCCCTTAGGCTGCGTTGGTTCGCGGAGCCTTCTTCAATTTTATCCGGTGCACCCTCCAGAGAGGGATCCCCTATCCACCACCCAGGGGACGTGCCTTCTAGCCGTGCAGCCCCAGCCGAAGGGAAATAAAATAAAGTAAAACAGTAATAATAATAATAATATACAAAACAAGTGATGCATAATGCAATTGCTCACCACCCACCAACCAATGCCCAGCCAGTTCCTCAGCAGCGATCACTGCCCCCCAGCCAACTCCCCCCAGCTTATATACTGAGCATGTTGTCATATGGTATGGAATAGCCCTTTGGCCAGCTTGGGTCAGCTGTCCTGGCTATGCTTCCTCCCAGCTTCTTGGGCACCTGGCAGAGCAGGGGAAGCTGAAAAGTCCTTGACTAGTGTAAGCACCACTTAGCAACAACTAAAACATCAGTGTGTTATCAACATTATTCTCATAATAAGTCCAAAACACACCACTCTACCAGCTATTAGGAAGAAAATTAACTCTATCCCAGCCAAAACTAGGACATTGAGACTCAAGAGATGATTGCAACACTCCTAGACTATTAACAGTTCTGAAAGTCTTCTATGATGATTTACTCATCATCATTGAGATGGGACTTGAGTCTGAAACTAAAACCAGGAGCACAGCAGAATAAGACAGCAGAAGATTTTAATTTCCACTTGTTCAGCATTCCTTCTAGTATGGACATCTCCAGTGCCCATTACTACTTTATGCAAATGCTTGAGCAATGAAGTGGGGAATTCTTCAATTCTTTGTTCTTGGCAGTGTCTCTTCTTAACTCTCTTACAAGAGACTGGAGGCATGCAAGTTTGCATTCTGTCTAAATTACTAGTTTTTACTTTTAATGCTATGGGTGTTCTCATTAGTGACAAATTTCTGAATCTTTCTGACCTCTTGGCCTTGGTAATATAATTATCCTCATTACATAAAGTTCCTTTTCTATGTAGTCAGCTACAGTTCAATTTGAGGAGATGTTACACTCTGTATGTGTGCATATGTGTATTTGCATATATTATTATTACTATTATTATTTTGTAATATTGTTGCAAACAGAATGGAACCCTGTGCTTTGCTTTAACCTTTCCATAAGAGTGAACTATCACAATGCCTTGACAGTGGTACTTCAAAGAAAAACAACCTTTTTGCGTTCCTGAAAGAAAGGCTTGCTTTTACAGTCTGACCACATCTGTAGAAAGATCAGCATAAATAAAGTAAATAAGACTAGTCCTACAGATTCTGTTCAAGATGCCACCAAAACAAAAAATTTAACCTGAAAGACGGAAATCTACTGTTCTTCATCAGACTGTTTTGAGCATCTTGGCAGTGAGTTCTACAAGACAAATGTTCATTTTGCAATGATATTTTTTCATTTTTAACTTTAAATTTTCTGCTTTTCAGTTAACTAAACATACTCTTGAAAGCCTGAAACCGTTTGTGTTCATACAAACCTTTCTACATTATTCACTTATTAACATCTACTAATTTGTCTCTACCTCAATAATCAATAGAGACTCAATTATCTGTAAAATAGAGATAGATTATAAAAAAAACTTTGGTCTGTTCATGAGCTGCAATATCTCACAGCAATCTCATGACAAGAAGTACCTCACTTCTCCTCTAAGTCCAGAGAAATCAATGAAAATTTGTAGGAAATTAATTACTATTTGTAATAAGCCATAAAGAAATAATGTATGAAAAATGTTTATGTGAAAATGATTGATGTCTCTGACTTTTTACTTAAGTGCTGAAAGTGTTTTGCATATTACACATGATTTTGTTGATCAGTTATAGAATGTTCTACAAATTAACTGTCTGTGAAAGCGATTGTCAGCACCTAGAATTTAACAGTAAGTATTCTCACTCTTAAACATGATTGGACGAGTTTCAGTTTGACTATTTCATAGAGTTTAAATTAGCTATGAAACAAAACTTACATAAGAATCAGAAAGTTGTAGTATGTCATATACCTATACTAACAGTGTTTAAAACTATGGTCTGGAAGAATTCCTTCAAAAGCCCTATTAAGAAAATATTTCTGAAACCAAAGCATAAATACTTTTATGAAAACTAAAGAATATGTGTTCAGTATCAGTACTGAGAATTTTTACATTAGCAAACTCAAACTTCTGCCACTTTGAAATTTTCCTAGTAGGAAAGGTCAGATACTCAGAAATGTCTATGTGTACCTATCCTTGAATATCTGAACAGCTCCTTATGCGAAAAGCTGGGCCTGAATATCTGGTCCAATGGTATCAGAGAAGCTTGCATATTCCATTCTAGTGCTAGGCAACGATTTTCCTCTGCCTACTAACCTTTCTACTGTCATTAAACTCTTTTATATCTGTTTCTGTTGTGGTTCTCCCTAAATTGTATCTTTTGACTCATATACCCTTATGACTGCTGAGCTCTCTAAATATGTTCTCAGAATACTTCATCAAGATGGGGTCGGCTTACTATTGCATTACTCAAAAAGCTCAAAATCAATCCAGCAACTTAATCTAACTACAGATGGTACCGGTACCCTTTTCCTCTTGAACTCTGCCTTTGGAATTAATTACCTAAGTTCTCCTTTTCACAATGTACTGGCTGCATGCAGTGTTAATGGGATCTAGGATCTCAAAAGCAAAGAACTGGCAATTCTAGACCAGGGTAACCTTCCACTGTCTTCTCTGTTGTTGGAAAACAAGTTTTCTTCTTCTACTAACTTCTAACTACATGATAGCTGTCACTTTAGATCTATTAAATGTGATTACATTTGTGCAACAGTTGCAATATGTGCAACAGCTCATTTTTGTCATGACAATAGCACTTTTCATCCATCTTTAATACTCCCACTATATGTTTTTCTGTAAGTGCATTGTGGACATCTACCCCACGGTGCTGCAGTAGCAAGTTTCCAGGTGGAGTAAAATCTGCCTCATTTATGCAACTAATTGTCACAGACATTTTTTCCTGTAGAAAAGACCTGATACTTTTCCATATAGGCAGATGAAAGAAGCAGCTACTTCTGACTACCACAGAGTAAGATCCTCTATAGCTATATTTAGATACCAAAATTTAGGCATTTAGGTGGGTTTTAATTAACAGAGACTAGAAAACTTCAGGTCAACAAAAAGAACTGTCTATTTCCCAGTGAACTGAATTGCTCTCTAAACTCCCTTCACTAGTTATTGCTAGATCTTCATTGACTGTAATGGTAACATAAATACCTAGATAGATGTGGAATTGTGCGCTGAGACAACTAAATTTAATTATCTGAAATCAGCATCTACAATCTACAATTTGGGAGCTGAATCGAGTCCCTAAGTACAAGGAAAAGCTGCTTAAGAAGGGGATTCAACTCTTGCAACGTTGAGATGTATACAGTGAAGATATCAGCTTGAAATCTTGTCAATAACACACAGTGAAGTTTAGATTCTAGATAGATCTGAAGAGCAAAGCAAGATTCAAAGGTGTTTCCACAGTTAGTGCAGAAGATTATTGCTGATGGTGTTCCTAGCAATGGATAAGGAACAGGGAAGTGAAAAAAGTAGGAACTGGAGGCTACAAATGCTGATGTATTAGTGCTACAGGAAACCATAAAAATCATAATGTAAAAATGCTCAAAACTAATGTAGTTCACCACTTAAAATAATCCTGTACTCTACAAAGTTTATAACATCTTATTTTGATCACAGTTTAATTCCTTATCCTGGATGTTTTATGTCTAGCACATCTTACACAGGCTTTGCCCTAATTACCTAAAATAGTTCTGCCATAGTAATGTAGGGATTTCAATTTTACACCTACTGGATTAAAAAGCCACAACAGCAGGCTGAGTATGTATGATTATTTCCTCAAACTGGATTTTAAATAATTTTAAACCAGGCTTAGTCAGTTATTGTAACTGTTGGGTTTTTTTTTGGTTTTTTTTTTTTTTTTTAGTTATTATTATTACTTGTTCCGCCTCTTAGTAATTCAAATAGTCATTTTCTGTAATTTTATATGTACTGTTCAGGCTGGCCTCTTCCAGAATTTAACTGAGAAATATGCAACAAAAAGCAGTCTGTAGAGTTAGAAACTTTTCTGTAATATTTCACATTAATATGTTGTAAAATTATTTAAAGCATTATAATTTCCTGCTCTGATATGAGGAAACTGAGACACCAATACCTAAAATAGACATTGCCAACTACTAAGCCATTGGCAGAGACAGGATGAGAACTCTTTTGTTCTCAGTCCAAGAATAAAGCTTTCTTTATGAGTGGCAGAAGTTCTTAACTCATGGGCTTGAGATGTCTGCCTCTGGTTTCCTTATCAACATTTTCTTCTTCATTGCCTCCTCTATCCTTTCCAGGCCTGCTGTTAAAATTAATTCATCATGTCAGTTGCCTCTCTTTAAACCTTTAAACTGATATGCAAGTCCCCTGCTCACAGCCCTAGCAATGCCTGATACTCCATCCTGAACCTGATGCTTCAGAAGGATCCTGACTTTGCAAGTGCTGATGCGTACCTCACAGCCTATGCTTATTTTACAGACAATGGAGAGAAATAGTCACATATAAGACCTATTTACCTGACCTCTTTCAGATGTCCCTTACTGGAAAAGATTCTTCACATCTCGAAGTGCTTTCTCTCTCCATCAATTACAAAGCGTATTTGAAGTAGCTAGCACAGATGTAGATGCCTACAATGTAGCTGTTTCGTGTATTTAAAAAAATGTCACCCTGTCTTTCTTCTTTGACAGAGTTGCTTAAGCACAGTAAGCAACCATCATTTGAGACACCCAGAAGTATATGGAAATCCACATGGGCCTGGCCTCTCTTTGTCACAGGACCTATGGGAGACCCATGACCTTCTGCAGCAGCTGCTGACAGCCAGGCTCCCGGCCTCTGAAGACTCTCCAGTAACATTGGCCTCCATAGGCAACTGAACTGAGCCCAGTCAATCTCCTCTTCCTCACTTCCACTTTTGTGAATGTCTTGCAAACTGTGTGCAGTGAATATGCAAACTCTCATGCATCCCTTTCCTCCTTCTCCAACTAGCCCAGCTCCAGCTTTTCCTGTTCAGCCTCAAAATGAAAATTTGGTCTTCTTCCAATCTCTGCTGAGAACTGACTTCTTTTTGTTTAGTTTCTCCTGCCCTTCAGACCTCAATCTAGACACCATCTCTGCAGCCACTAAATGAATATAAATCTAGAAGCAGAAGAAGATATAAAAAATATGTACATATCTATAACAAACATCATGTTTATCATACATCTTTCATTATAAAAAATTCCAGGGTTCCATATTCCCCATTTTGTCCCTTCTCTCATCCTTGCATCAGATTATGCCAAGTCAAGAACATAAAATCTTGGGGGATTTTGCTAGTTAAAGTCTTTACCCTTGAAACAGGTCGACTATATATGGCACTAAAATAAAAACATAGCCAAAAACAATGTTAATGATTCTTTGCATTGCAAAAGCTGTGCAAGGTCTTGAACCACCAGACCGCATGAGTCATACACTAGCTTAAAGATAGCCATTGTCGTGGTTTAACCCCAGCCAGCAACTAAGCACCACGCAGCCACTCGCTCACTCTCCCCCAGTGGGATGGGGGAGAGAATCAGAAGGGTAAAAGGGAGAAAACTCGTGGGTTGAGATAAGAACAGTTTAATAATTGAAGTAAAATAAATTAGAACAGTTAAATAGGCAAAGCAAAAACCGTGCACGCAAACAAAACAGAACAAGGAATTCATTCACTACTTCCCATTGGCAGGCAGGTGTTCAGCCATCCCCAGGAAAGCAGGGCTCCATCACGCGTAACGGTTACTTGGGAAGACAAACGCCATCACGCCCAATGTCCCCCCTTCCTTCTTCGTCCCCCAGCTTATATATACTGAGCATGATGTCATATGGTATGGAATAGCCCTTGGGCCAGTCTGGGTCAGCCCTCCCCCCGGCTGTGGCCCCTCCCAGCTTCTTGTGCCCCCAGCAGAGCATGGGCAGTTGAAAAGTCCTTTACCACTGTGAGCGCCACTTAACACCTATTCAGAGACAGCTTAGCACTACTTAGCAAGAACCAAAGCATCAGTGTATCATCGACATTGTTCTCATCCTAAACCCAAAACACAGCCCCATACCAGCTACCAAGAAGAAAATTAACTCTATCCCAGCTGAAACCAGGACAGTATCCACCCCTTATTCCATAACATTTACGTCATGCCCAGGTCCCACATTATCCAACATATCCTCATTAACGACCACCCCCTTCCTTTCCTTTGATAAAATACACGAGTATCATTCCCTCTAGAACATTTGTTGAGTTCATTTAGTTTATGACTCTGGGATTCATCTGTCATAACAGTCTTTCTGGGCAGGAGAGGTAGCGCGTGGTGTTGGATTGTAGCATGCTGAAGCCAGGTCTAGTTCTACCATCTCTGCGCTTTGCTTGGTTTCCTCAGAGCTCATTCTTCATTAGTTTGGGCGATTCTTGCTATATACTGTTGATATGTCATATAGTAATCACAGAAGTGATGACATACAGTATTATACAGCAACAAACATTATATAATTCAGTTCATTGGCTATTTTCACCCAAAATCAAATCTCCTTGAGGTACACATTGGACCTCCCCATCTTCCCGCATCACCCACCAAGTGCACCCAGGTCCTTGAGCAAAAGCAATCCCACGAATGCGTTTACCTTTGCCTAAGGTGGGATTAACCCAGACTCTCTTTCCCATCATATTTTTTATGTGCACTACAGGGACTTTATCCCCTTCCACAGTACGTATAAGTTTTGATTGGGCAGGGCCAGCTCGATTGGCAGATCCCCTGGTGTTGACTACCCAGGTGGCCTTTGCTAAATGTGTATCCCAATGCTTAAATGTTCCACCACCCATTGCTCTCAGTGTAGTCTTTAACAGTCCATTATATCGTTCTATTTTCCCAGAGGCTGGTGCGTGATAGGGGATGTGATATACCCACTCAATTCCATGCTCTTTGGCCCAGGTGTCTATGAGGCTGTTTCGGAAATGAGTTCCGTTATCTGACTCAATTCTTTCTGGGGTGCCATGTCGCCATAGGACTTGCTTTTCAAGACCCAGGATAGTGTTCCGGGCGGTGGCATGGGGCACAGGATATGTTTCCAGCCATCCAGTGGTTGCTTCCACCATTGTAAGCACATGGCGCTTGCCTTGGCGGGTTTGTGGGAGTGTGATATAATCAATCTGCCAGGCCTCCCCATATTTATATTTCAGCCATCGTCCTCCATGCCAGAGGGGCTTGAACCGCTTGGCTCGCTTGATTGCAGCGCATGTTTCGCATTCATGGATAACCTGTGCAATAGTGTCCATTGAGCTCGTTTAGTCCATGACTTTGGGCTCCATCTGTGATAGTGGTCACTCAGGACAGGAGAGGTGGTGTGTTGCGTGGACTTCTTGGGCACCAAAGCCAGCTCAGGTCAGGTCACTGCTGCACTTGCACTGCTTCTTGTAAGGCTTCTCCTCCATTGGTTCAGGTGGTTCCTGCTATGGTAGTTCCTATAACATGCAACTCAGATCATGGGTTACAACAATTTAAAGGTATTTCCATCACAATCTCCACCCCTGGCCCCTTTGGGCTAGGTTTAACATTGCAATGAACTCCTCCCCTTACTCCTAGCCTGGCTAGCAACAAGGGGTTCCTGCTATAGTAATTCCCATAACATGCAACTCAAATCCCGGGTCACAACAATTTAAAGGTATTTCCATTACAGTCTCCACCCCTGGCCCCTTTGGGCCAGGTTATAGGGTTTAACACTGCAATGGAGTCCTCCCCTTGCCCCTGCTCCGGCGTGGGGTCCCTCTGACAGCACAGTCCATGAACTTCTCTAATGTGAGTCCTTCCCACGGGCTGCAGTTCTTCACTAACTGCTCCAGCGTGGGTCCCCCACAGGGTCACAAGTCCTGCCAGCAAACCTGCTCCAGCGTGGGCTCTTCTCTCCACGGGTCCACAGGTCCTTCCAGGAGCCTGCTCCAGCACAGGCTTCCCATGGGGTCACAGCCTCCTTCGGGCATCCACCTGCTCCAGCCTGGGGTCCTCCATGGGCTGCAGGTGGATCTCTGCTCCACTCTTAATTTCCATGGGCTGCTCTGACACGGGATTATCCACGTCCACAGACACTTTGGGGTGTCGTGCTCCCGCAGGAACTCGTCCACAGGTCACAGTCCCTTCGACTCGAGTTGACACTGGAGTTCCAGCCTGTCCAGTAAAGCAGCACAGAAAAACAGCGATGCCCTGGCCATCTGCCAGCCCGGGTAGGTTGCCATTGCTGTTATCAAAATGTTCCCAGGCACAACACAGTAAGATGACTCTAACATACAGTAAGGCAAGCAAGCCCCATGGCAAGCACAGAAGCCTGCCGATTAACAGCTAAACAGCAATAACAGCTATAAATTCGATCTAGCGCATTCCAATTAAATCTGTTGTTATCTCGAACCCTTCGAGCCCCACGTTGGGCGCCAAAAAGGACTGTCGTGGTTTAACCCTAGCCAGCAACTAAGCACCACGCAGCCGCTCGCTCACTCTCCCCCAGTGGGATGGGGGAGAGAATCAGAAGGGTAAAAGGGAGAAAACTCGTGGGTTGAGATAAGAACAGTTTAATAATTGAAGTAAAATAAATTAGAACAGTTAAATAGGCAAAGCAAAAACCGTGCACGCAAACAAAACAGAACAAGGAATTCATTCACTACTTCCCATTGGCAGGCAGGTGTTCAGCCATCCCCAGGAAAGCAGGGCTCCATCACGCGTAACGGTTACTTGGGAAGACAAACGCCATCACGCCCAATGTCCCCCCTTCCTTCTTCGTCCCCCAGCTTATATATACTGAGCATGATGTCATATGGTATGGAATAGCCCTTGGGCCAGTCTGGGTCAGCCCTCCCCCCGGCTGTGGCCCCTCCCAGCTTCTTGTGCCCCCGGCAGAGCATGGGCAGTTGAAAAGTCCTTTACCACTGTGAGCGCCACTTAACACCTATTCAGAGACAGCTTAGCACTACTTAGCAAGAACCAAAGCATCAGTGTATCATCGACATTGTTCTCATCCTAAACCCAAAACACAGCCCCATATCAGCTACCAAGAAGAAAATTAACTCTATCCCAGCTGAAACCAGGACAGCCATTCAAGTCAAGGTAATAAGAACATCCTCCTCCTACTTTTTCTATTATGCATGCCCATTCATTGCAAGGAATACTCGTATTCATGCACAAGACCATGAGCATCAGCAGCAGCAGTAATGCAGAAGATCACTACAGTGACACTTCTAATATTAACCACTTACTAAGGATTAGGAATTGTTTGTCTCTTGAGGATTCTCTTGACAGATACTAAAGAGAGAGACTACAGCAAGACATTTTTAAAAAAGGTTGTTTCTTGAGGCATTTTTATTTCATTGTTAATTCAGTTCATTTCAACAATACAACTAAAAATCTTAAAAACATTGTTTCGTAGAAACCACAGATTTTGACCTCAAAATACTGAAGTACTACTGTTAGTTACTCTTTTTTTAAATTATTTTTTCTCTTTTTTATTCTTTATTTAGAATTTCTGTACAGAAGTGGTTTATCAAGGAGAGGAAAGGAAAATATACAACAATATTTTAATTTCGCTGGACTAATTCCTGGCCCTGCTGAAGTCAATGGCAAAATCTTAAATGTCTTCCATGAAATTAAGTTCTGACCATATTTTTCTTCAGTTTAAGGAAATGTATCAATGTTAGGCATATGGTCTCTTCTATGAGAGATCCATTCACAGAAGTGGTCTAAAGGGAGCTGCCACAATCTTTCTCCCATTCCCAAACCAACAGAGCTTTCCATTATTGTGTATACGCAGCAATATTTTGTTTCACAATTATTTTTAGTTATTTTAGCAGCTTTAAATATGATACTAGGAAAAAAAGGGTCATAGAAATATGGAAAATTAGATACACAGTAGAACTCTTAAGGTTAATGTGGTTGCTTACATATAGCAATTTTTTTCTAGCCTCTGGCTGTCACTCCAGTAGATTATGAATCTCTCATAAGTACTCTGCTTTATCTGTTAGCTCCATACAGATGTCTCAGGCATTTGGGGTCCTCTCAGGTGGCACTAGATGTCTGTGTCTGGACAGCTGAGTCACATTACTCAGGCAGGATTCTGTGCTGGGTAACGGACACCTCTATTTGGGGATCCAAGCTTTCCTTATCATTAATGCAGCTCCTCAAAGATTGTTTCAGCTGCTCACCCTCAGCTGCTCTGGGTACTGACTCGGAGCACTTTAGTCATCCTCAGGGTATCCAAGGCAGTCACACAAGTTTCTGGTAGATATGAGATACAGCTTGCAAAAGACCAATACCCTTCTAGCATGGTAGATAGAGGCAAGGCAGGATACCCAAGGACATGTCCATTGGCCCTAGAAAACTATGTATGGACTAATGAATTGATGCCTACATTTACAGTCCTGCCAATGGGAACTTAAACATCTATAGTGCGTTTCAGATGACAAACATGGGTTTCTGATGTTCTGCAACACATTTATCTGGTGCTGGTAGATATCATAAGGAACATACAGAAATCCTTCATTCATTCATATCCACATCTATAGGCTAAATAGGATGCTCAGCAGTGCTAAAATGACACTGGGTACCTATAGTAAGCAACCAAAACCTTCAGTTTTGTTACCCGTGGGGACTCACTCACACGGAGAGCTCAACTGCCCAAATAAAGACGTCTAGAACAGTTTTAGATTAACTGTGCTATACCTACTGGCAACTGCTGCAAATGAAGCTACAGCAGGACATCTCCTTTCAGTTCCATGTAGATTTGGTTTCTCTTAGCTGTGAATAATTTTTTTGTGGAACTGAATCCTGCCCCTATACATAGAAACCTACTTCTAACTGCAAAGGTATCACATATTCCTACCATCACCTTTTTGAAAGTCGACTTGCTCTGTTTAGTGCCAGACTTCAGAATAAGGCTATGCAAAGCTGATCTCAGGTTACATAAGTACCTGTCACTTCATTTTGGCTCCCTGCTCTATCAGTCAAGATAGCTGGATGCCTCATTTAAGTAGACTGAATCTCCACTTATGTTGATATAGATTTTAAGCATTTCCAATTGGTTTTCTACACAGTGAATAGAGCAAGGTGGTTGCCTTACTTGAGTGAATTATATCATATATTCCTGGAGATACCTAGCCAACTTCAATGATTGAATTGTTAAACACGTGTGTTGGGTTGAGATTAATGGCATGGTGGAATACCTGCTTTTTCCTATTGACTGTAAAAGGAGGCAAGATGAGTAATGCAAATGCAGATATTGCAACACAAATGTCTAAAGTTAGCTGACATGCCTTTCGCTTTGGGTTCCTGTATTTTCCCTTCTGCTCTTCACAGTGAATTGTATTACATATTCACTAGGTTCTGACATCATTCCTGCTTATTTTCTTTGATAAAGCCCAAAACCTAATGCTTTTCTTTCAAGTTATTTTTATGGATTTATTTACACTATTTTGCTTCCTAATCACACTCCTAATTTATTTTGTAAATTTTCAAGCTATACAGTGATATTTTACAAAGCAAAATCTGAAACTTTCTGATTAAAATATCTTTGCATGGAAGAGTTCAATCTTTTAAAGAGTGGATATTATATTTGCTCTGTCTTTTTTATCAGTTTTACCGTATAGGATGGTCAGTCCGAGTTGATCAGTAATTTTTTTCTCTTGTAAAGAAGTATTTTATTAATTTGAAAGGTTTTGGAATTTGTACTGCGCCAAACTATTTATTAGAGATCTACAAGCTCTATGGAAATGATTTAACTCATACAACTTATATAGACTCGATTGCCCTATTAATATTCAACACACATTTGAATTATGGGAAAGAGAGATGACTATTTCAAACAATCCATTTCCTCAGGGCAATGATTTTTCGTGAGTTAGAGGACAGGAAAGAAGGTAAATGTTGGCTCTGTGGGAAGATTGACTCTGGGTCCCATTCTGAAAGACTACATACCTCCTTTATTTAATATGCTAGCTACCTACTCAGCTGTCCATATAACTGTATGAGCTCCTATGTACTATACTCTCCACCGAGAGGGTGTCAACCTGTAATCAGTCTCTTTCAGGAAAGTGCTTGCAGTCTGGAAGGTCTGGGGCCAAAGCTACCCCAGAAGAAAACACTTGCAATAAACTATAGCTGAAGGCTCTGAAGCTGTTATCACATGACCCCATTTGCCTGCCTTTTGGACAAACACTTTTGTTAGATCTGCCATAGATCTACATGAGTTTACACAATTTAATAGAATTCTCATCTAAATGGCTAGACATATGCTGGCCTGAAACTGGAATGATACACAGAGAGATTATGACCCTTGCATACCAGATAGATGTTCTGGTCAATCTCTGGCGGCAATATGTAACAGAAGCTGTTAAAATAGTTCCTGGGGCAAAGCAATACATATTAACTTTTTTTTTTTTTTTTTCATAAGCAAACCAGGTCTTTTTTTGTTTGTTTGTTTGTTTTTCATGGTTATTAATGGAAATTGGAGACTAACGAGAGTGCTTCTATTTAGGAAATAAAGAAAAAACATAAATTATAGTTCCTTTCATAAGAAAGTGGTAACCAAAGACAGTATGGTTTGTATATATTAAGTAAATAAGTGTATTTGAATAGCCTTAGGTTACTGCTGATATTAGCAACTGTCACTATTAGTGTACTTATTTATACTCCATTGAGCTTTTAGAATCTCAGCCCACTTCTACACTAAAACTCTATTATTGTGTCTGGTCAGATTGCATGTCTGGAGCTATAGGATGATCATCAATTACAAGTTATTTGAAAGGGATTGTTACATATTACCCTGATGGATCCTCCATAACGCTCACAACTGGCATAGAATAAGATCATGAGGATGTTATTCAAGTTAAAGTTTCCATTCTTAGTTTCAAAATCTCTGGAATCTGGCTTCTATTTACATCATACTTACAGGGAAAGCATAGCAATGACTCGAAGAGCAAGAATACAAATGTAATACTTCTCATTATATAGTGTTTTTCAAGATAACAAAGGAAAACTGTCTCAAATTAGAAAAAAATCAAGCATAGTATATATGTATGTTCATGAAAAGAGAAAGTAGGAAAGATGTTTCACAACCATACTGGGTGGTTCCCCAGAACTCAATTATGAGAAACAGGAAGGAATCCATTATAACTGGATAGTAGGAAAATTTAAGGAATAGGAAAACAGTCATAACTTTTTCTCTGCGTTCTTCCTCTCTTCTGGGATGGTGGTGGAGAATTAGAATAATCAATACCTACATTAGAACAGTAAGACAGCTTCTATCAAAAGTTAGTAGAGGGAAACTAGCTCAGAGAAGAACAAAAAATCTATATCAGCATAACTAACTACAAATTTCTGCTTCTTTTTTCTCTTGTAATTTTCTTCAATAAATAAGCATATTCTACTATTTCTGAATAATATTATGTGTAACCTGTTTCATCCCTGTACGTGTGGCATGACCTGTGAAACGAATACCTTGTTTCCTTGCAAATTGCTCCATTGTATTCAAAGGGCCATACTGGGCCTCTACAGAACCTGCAGCAACTGGATAGAAAACTAGAGTTCCGGAAAAAGTGGATTCTTTCAATGTACCCTAGCAGCCAGGCAGGACTTTTGACATGCAGGAAAGTTGTGTGGATCGTACTGGAACACAGGAAGTATGGCATATTGATGTTATCAGCTTTAGAATGGAGTTCCTCTTTATCGTAATGATAATACAAAGATATGTCAAAGGTATTTGTGATCTGTTTCAAAGGTTCTGCAAGCTAATGGAACTGATGCCCGATAGATCTAGTTATTTAAAAACAAGAAATCAAACACCTTTGATTCATTTAGGAAAAATCTTTGCACTGTGCTCCAAATTTAAGATCTATCATCTAGATCATCTCAATGCACTGAACACATTTTGTTATTACACTGCAGTCACAGTAACATGGAGCTGGCCATACACATTCAGTAAATTGAAGTATTACTATGCCAGTGTTAATCCCTGGCATGTGCAGTTTTCAATTATCAAGCTACATGGAGTTGCACATAACTTTCAGCTTAAAAAAAACCCAAAATGCTAAATAAAGTCTCTGACTGCCTTTTCTATGATTTATGATGTCCTTTCATCCATAGATGAAGAAAGAATACACAGAATATTTGTACTTGTGACCCATCCCCAAAATAGGCCACATTATAAAAGAGAAAACGCTTTTCCATTTCTAATCATGAAGATGGTAAACAGTGGCCAAAATAGTAAAAAGTAGAAGTGTAAGAAGTAGGTATACTATGCATACTGTATGCATGACTTTACTGAAATATGGCATTAAACCATATCAAATTACGCTGAATTGCACTCTACTTGAGGTATGGTGTAGGGACTTTCATAGTGTACAGTGTCACCATAAGTAATGCAATCGAGACCAGATTCTTCTCAGAGAAAGGCAGGCAACTTACTTTGGGTCCTAATTAAGTTGGTGTCCTAGTTCCTTCAGAACATAACTGGTTCTGTGATAAAATCATAGGGGCCTTATTCCAGACTCTGGGCACAATTGGTCAAGTGGGATTACTATAGGAGCTAGAGGAAAACAATACTGTGTGTAATTTACCCTCATTTCTTCAGTATTTAAAGGGTAGTCCTCTGAAATATCTAATATATAATTAGTATCAAGCACTTAATTCATCCTTCTGAATGCATTTAGGACATTATCAATGATTACAGCCTTGTTTCATTCTAATAAAGGGCAAAAATCCCCAAAGAAATGTCATATTATGTACTAGTTCCTTTCAAAAACGTGATCTCTGATCTAGCGCTCACCCAGAGATTCGAGTGCCACTTACTGAATCAACAGCACCATTTCTTGTCAACATGTTAGCTTTTTTTTCTCTTTGAGTTTTCCAAGAACATTCTAGTAGTGAGCAATTTTAATGTTAGCTAACCTCATAACTGACTGGAATGAAACAAGACAAGAAAAATGTTAAAACTGTGAGCCTTGAGAGCCAATCATTACTTCTTTGAAACCCTAAACCAAGTCTGAATTCTTATTTAGATGCTCCATTATAAAAATACTTCCTGAACCAAACAGGACACTGAATTAAAATCTGTGCTGCGTAAGATTCTACTGTTAATCCACAAAAATAAATGAAAGAAATATTATTCATTTCAAGAGCATTTTTGGACCAGATCCAAGAGGCATAATTTTCCCCCTCTTACAAACAAGACGTTGCTCTTCATGCAGTAGTTAGTTCCTGAGCTTCAGTGAAAACTCTGAATAAGTAACATGTTATCCTATACACATTGCTGGATTATGGTCAATATGTTGTCTGCGGGGACCCCCAGGTCCACATATTATATATCTGACCATATTTCAAATTAAAATAAATGTCTTGTTTCACATTTCTGGCAGGCACTGATTTTTCAGAAAACTATTATCTGCATTAAGTATCTGAAAAGTTCTTCATTTTCTTTCCAGCTGAAAATTAATAAATTTCACCAAGGGACAGATGCCTCGTCTTTCAACCTGTGAGTATTTTCAATGCTAGAAAGCTCAGCAATTTCACATATTTGAATGAGCAATGATATCACCAAGGGTATAACTGGTCTGTCTTCCATCAGACATATCTGAACCTCTTGTTTTGAATAGTCAATAGGAAGAAACAGGGAAATTTGGGCACAGGAGTCTCACCTGCTGAAAACAGCTATGAGGTAGATGTCTAGTTAGGTAAGATGAACTACACTCTAAGGATCTGTCATGGGTGAGGACAGAGTAAGTGGCCACCCACAGTACATATAGATCCTGGGGTTTAAGAACCAAGCAGATTAGAGCTTTTACTCCACTTTTACTCACTCACACTCACTCACTCACTTCCCTCCAGCATTATGTTCACTAGGTCTGGACATCCTTTCCCTGCAGGGAGGTTACTGCTGGTCCAGGAAGGTTGGGCAGAAAGTCACATTGGTTCTCGCCATGCTGCTGCTCACAGTCACCAACCTCATGTATTAGTGCCCAAAGTCTCTGGCTATCCCCCAGCATTTGTCTTCACACAGCTCTCTGATCTCTGGGATCTTTCCCCAGTTCCCAGATCTTTCCTTCAGCCAGGATCTTCACCTTCTTCTTTCAGAGACCACTTCTTCCGAAATCTAGATAGTCAGCATACAGAAGCACAATACATGATCAGCCTCCTGACCGGTAGCTCTGTCTCATGTCACTGTCAACTGGAGGATTCAGGACATGACACTTTTGTTCAGTCCAAGTTTATCAAACTTTTCAGACACACATACACCCAATTATCTGCCATGTTAGCATTCCCATTGTAAGCTGTTTTTTTCACCTGTGGCAGGACCTTGCAAGAAATATTAGGGTTTTCAGTGTAAGATCATAATACACTATGAAAAATTGTGAAAGAAATGTCAGTATTCAGAGGTGATTCCTCCATGTTCGGAAAAGGTCTTTTCCTGTAAATTTTTGCTCTGTCTCTGCAATGTTGTCCTTGCAGAACAGATATTATTTTCTAAAAACTGGATTTCACAATGTAAGTACTTTTTGAGTGTTCATGTTATTTACCATCACTTTTTGCCTATGCCAGATGATGCAGCCATATACTCATAATGAGATAATTTATCAGCGTGAAAGCCATTAACTCATCTGACTAAGCAAAGCAGCAGCTAAAAAAAAAAAAAAAAAAGATAAAAAGTAAGTAAGTTACTTAGTTTCAATAAAATGGTTATGTCTGGAAGTCAAGACTGAGAGTATAACTTGTACTGAAGTGCTTAACTTTTTTGTAAGAGCCCGGCAGGGTACTACTCTAACAATAATCATGGAGGATTCCAGCAGGTACTAAGAGCTATAATCAAACCTGCATGTTCAGGTTCAGGGGTTATATAGGAATGGTTTGTGATAAAACGAATGTCAGATTAAGACCTATTTATAAATTTAAATGCCATCATGACAAATTTACAAGATATTACAAAATATTGCATGACAGAGCAGTTGAATTTTTCAAAATTCTCTGTTAATAAAGCTGGACTGTTCCATATTCTAGAGAAATAGCATTATCATTTTGTCTCTTAAGAAATTTCTAGTGCTTTTATTTTGTCACATTCTAGCACCCCAAATGTTCTGGATGGCAAGACCTCTGAAAACACAAGTCATTATGTGGCTGTTTTATCTGAGGGTGAAAAACTCTGCCTGAAGAAAACACAGGTACTCCATGAAAGCAATAATGAAATCAAGGGTCAGAGAAGGCTGACAGATGGTTAATTTATTTGATGAGGCTCATTGCAGGTCAAATAGATTTGTGTGTAGTCGGTGATCATAATTTCTCTGAAGCGGACAGATATCTCTGCTTATTTTTTATCTTCTTAAGGAGATCTGATGGAGAATTTGTATTGTCCAGCTTAGAAAAAAGTGTGCTTTCTGTATCTCATGATCATCATGTATTGGAAATGAGTAGGATGACTTTAGTTGCAAGGTCACTCAAAATGTTCAGCCAACACTAGGAAAGGTCAGGGAAACTGCTTTGCTTCTATGTTCTTTACCTTGCACAATCACAGAATTCAGTATTCTTGCTGCATTAGTCACATTTATAGACAAGTACACAATAAATATTTATTCTTAAAACTGCCACATCCTTTCACTCTGCAAAAGAACCACAAATGAATGCTCAGCTTAACTGCTAGGTACACTAGTAGCTGTATTTGAATCCTTCCTCTCTTCTTCCAAAGTTTTTGAAAACTTCTGGACTGGCCCTTCAAAAATGACAAATATTTTTTGGTACAGCTATATCATTTATTCCTTTTAAACACATTCTTATTTTTAGCATTGACAATGCAGAGGCCTGGTAACCTTCAATGGGTGGAGAAAAGCACATATTGGGTACTAGCAATGTCTCTTAGAGAAAACTATTTATAAAAGTTGTACTGTTGCAGAATTTGTTTGCAATTCAAATTGCACTCTTCAACAGGTAGTTTACCTGGCACAAATTGCAACTGAAGTGAATTACCGCTGTAAAACAAATTGATTTTGACATTGTAAACATATGCCACAAATATTTCACACTTTCAATTGATGGGCATTTTTAGTGGATTACTATAATGAATATTGATTATTTCTAACATAAACCAGATAAAATTAGTTTAGAAATGTTTAATGCATGGCGGTCAAAATTCTTAGCTCTTCTAGTGTTATATTTTTATCTAGAAGTGTATGATATATTAGCTTTTGAATACATATGCTGGTGGCATGAATGTGTACGCCCCCTTTGCAATATCATCTTTTCTCCTCAAAGGAATTTATTAGCCTACTGAGAAATTAAAGTCTACGCTGTGAGCTGATAATGAGACAGAAATACTTAGAAATAGATCTTTGTGTTGGGGTGTTCATTTACTCTATTACATATGTGCCTCATTCATGTCTTGTTCTTGCTATTGAGAGGTACATTTTGCATTTCAATTTTCAAGATCTATTTGTTGACAAAATATTTTTAAATCAATATTTTCTTGAGTGTTCCTCCCTCTCTTCAGTTCTTGGTGGCTTTGCTATTGCATTTGAAGAACTAGAAGGTGAAATATACTGGATGACACAGTCAGCCTTGTCAAATACCTTCAGCTTTGAAGGGCATATGTAATGTTGCAGATTTGAATAGACTTCAACTTAAATAGTATTTTAGTAGATAAGTGGGTGGATCAGATCAAAGAAAATGAGAGGATTACATCTAAGACAAATGAAATCAATAAAAAGATTTAATTAAATTAGGGCATAATTTCATATGTTTTATTTTTTAATGCTTCCTTGTTTTCAGAGTGTGTTTGTTTAGCCCTTGTGGGAGAGGCATTTGTTTTTATACTCTCTTCACTTTCTGATGAATGGATATTGCATGGAGAACAGAAACACCAGAAAAAAAAAAAAAACACACAAACAAAGGCTTTATTAGATGAATTTCTGTGCAATAACATACAGAATAGGAAGAACAACAGCATCAGAAAACATTATGAAGGGCTATACTGACAACAGTGGTCAAAAAGCAGAATCACAAACTTAATAACAGATACAAAAGCTGTGACAGGTTTAAAATTGCATTCCTATGGGGGAAAAAAAGGAAAGAGAAAGGTTTCACAGCTCCATCCAGCAAAGTGATGATTAGTGACTATTCATGTTTAAATTAAGGACATAGTTTAAATGCTTAGTTAGATCTGATCTTGAAAGCTTAGCTTCTTGTAAGTTCAGGTTCTTAAATGACACAAATTGTTTCATATGGGAATTCTGAGAAAAAAAATGTAACTTAAGAGTGGACCTGTTCACATGTAAATATGTTTTAACCTCCAAAACTGAACTAGAATAGTAAATCACAGATTATTCACTTTCTATATAAAATTAATTTCACAGTAGACCTTCATACAATACATTATGTGAACTCACAATTTCACAATTTTTCAGTGTTGCCAAAGCCAGTGCTCTAAGAGGACCAAGTCAGAAAAGCTCTATATGACAGAAACAAATTGTTTTGCAAAAAGCTCCTTAAAATTAATAAATCATCAGGGAAAAAATAGCCCATTTTTGCCATTGATTACTAATAGATTTTTCATTATTTAGATTTCTAGAAATTTGTTATTTTTAATTGTTCAATGGACAATAAATGTGAACAATTGCAGCCTGCAGATTGTTTCCCATAGCTACTCAAAATTTGCTGTACGTAATTAGTCATCACCATCATGTGGTATTGTTTCTGCTCCTGGTATATTTGACTGTAAAGAGAACAGTAGAGAATAGCAAACAGCAAATAACAAATGCGTATGTCCATATGTGAATACCTTTCTTCTCATATGAGAAAGTATCTAGAGAAAAAATGGTATTCCCCCAAGCATCCTTACAAGCAAAAACTTATTCCTGCAAATATTTACAGTTTGCAAATAAAAGCAGTTTGAAAACAGTTAAAGAAAACACCCATCTGGAATTTAAACAAATATTTGTAAACAATGTTTTAATACATTTCTCCATATCTGTTTGCATACATATTTTACCCTCTTATAATTTTTAAAATGCAGAGGAAAAAAACCTTATGGACTATGGAGCTTTTAACCCAAATTATTATATTTTTTGTATTTGCTTTTTTCAGTATATGAAATAGAGCTAATGTTTTATACAGGAGAGCCTTGATTGCTTTTTTTCATTCATTAATCTTATGTTTTTAAAACCCATAGCAAGTACATCATATCTCTCTGTCAATGTTATCATTATATTCCCCGATTGTTGTCTTATGTAATATGGAAAGTAATCAACTATCCAATTTTTTGTTGAAAATCACAAAAAGACTGTCATATAAGCTATAAGAAAGCAATTTCCTGAATTCATTGACCTTTCAATTGATATCATAACACAGCATAATCACTAGGCATTCAAATTAGCAATGTAACTCAACATAGACGGGTAACAGTGAAATCTCAAGGGTTTGTTGCCTGAACAAGATCACAGCACTGTAGCTAAAAGGGTAAATGTGCTTCATGTTTAGGGATGACCTTTAAGTCCCACAGCTGCCTATCATATGTCTTGTTAATCAGCCCTGTTGTTGGGTTCATCTGCTTATGTTATCCTTTTTTGCGGAAGAAGTTTCATTTTCAGTTAGGTCCGAGACTTCTGTCATAGGTGCAGGTCTGTGTGATTTACTTTATCTTAATCTAGGTTCACAGTCATCTGCCTGCGGAAAATGTTCGTGCACTGACAAATAAAAAAACACTATTAAAAACTTTGTCTTCTAAATGAAATGTAAAATACAAGGAGAGTTTCATAATGCTTATTCTTTGACTCATGCATTTGATTAACAGAAGGATTCATCCAACAGAATTTCAACTTCCTTAAGGTTAAACACCTAACCTAACTGTTTATAGTCTGCATAGTCAACAGAGAAGAACTGGCAGTCCCAACTTATTCCAGATATTTTAGTACCTAACCAAAGATGAGGCAAAAGAATGTCTACATAGAGGTGTCTCTCCCTTTCTGTACTGAGGATAGAGAGCAGCAGCCTCTCTCTCTGGTGTCAGGGAGAAGAACTCCAGGACAATCAGGGAGAAGAACTCCAGGAAAAAGTTTTCAGAAAAGGTCACTTTTGAGTGAAGAATTCAAGGTTTACAAGATTTTGGTTTTTACAATGCCTCTTCTATTTCCACTTACAGACTGTCTGTGGAGATGAAAGAGCAGCTGCATAATTTCTTTTGTCTGGACCCACAAAATCAGAGGTTTTTAGTTTGTGTGCCTTTGAAATTATATATACATGTGTACAGAGACTGGATACATCTGGTAGGATCATGGTTCAGCATTAATCGTGTCCCATGAAAACAGAGGAGATTATTTAATGAAAAACAAAATTAAAACAAAACAAAATGAAACAAAACAACTGATTGACTAAAACAGTAGGTAAGTCTATGAAGTCAAATTCCATAGCCATTGACTGGAAAAACTTTGGAAGAAGCCTAAGGAGGTTTGTTTGATGAAGGACTGGAAAATTTGATTCATCGGTGTCTCACATTAGTGTTTGAAATGGGTTTAGGATTGCTTTCCAATCCTTAGCAGACAAGTGCCTGCACCACTGAAAACTCTTGGCACCAACAAGAGAGATGTTAAGAACTGAGTGCAAAAGGCAATTGGACAAACATTCTTATCCTATAAATCACCTCTTTTGGGCATTCATAGCTATATATTTGTTCTGTTGAATTTCTACTGTTATTCCTGCTTTTTACAGAATGAATTCTGGTAATCTCAATAAAACCTATTTACTCAGTATTACCTACTGATGAGCTGATGATTCCAACAAATCTGCAAGGTACCAAAAAAACATCCCATGTGAGCTGGCAATACATGACACTTGGTAGCCTGAACAGCAATACCAGAATGTTCCTCTTTGTAAAGGAACACAAGTTAAATGATAAAATTTGAGCTAGTTTTCCTTTTAACTGGGGGAAAAACTACAGTTTTGTGTACAGAAATTACTCTGTTCTTTGAATTTTTTCCTCTCTGACATATAAACTTTTCTAAAAAAAGCAGTAATTTTCAGTGTTTCTAATGTTCATTATCCCTCTGCTTATCTTGTGTAGCAGGCTTGTGCTTTTTAAAAGGACATTTTTCTTCTTGTATTGCTATTTACTTCTCACACAATACTTTTACGAAGAAAATGTCACATTGTGAAGTCTCCAGGTAACCTTCATGCAATGTTTTTTTTACCACAACTTTATTTTACAAAAGGGTTTTTTAACAGCAGACCCAGTTCAAAGCACTGCAGAGTTTGGAAACAAAACAAAAGTTCCACAGTAAAGAAAAATCAATGATCTTTCAAATAAATCAAGATTAAATCAAATCAAGTCAGCTTTAACAGAGGATTTTAAAGCCAAACAGTGACTTGGCTTACCTGATATCCAACCACAGGTACAGCAGATCAGGTAAATATAAAGCCAGTAGTAAATGGCTGTACCCTCTCCAATCAGATATTGTAAACAAATAAAAAGATACTGAGTTAGCTTCTGCCACCTTTATTTACCATTGGCAGCCACTTACTCCACAGGATATCTTTCTGATTTCAGTGGGGCTAGACTTAAAATAAGATGTTATTTTGTGTAAGATGGCAGAAACTGGCTTTTATCATCAATCAGATATATCACTTTGAGTAACTGTGAAGTACTGAAAGTCAATAAACATATTCAACATCCCAATTAAATATTAGAATTCCTAAATTGAAATTCAGTAAGCTGTTTGAAAATATGCAGGCCTTAACTACTTCCTTTTGCACAAAACACATGCTAGATAATTCTTTAGAATAGTATGTCTCATTAAACACTATATTTATCCATCAGTCCTAGTGGGGGGAAAGGTTTATAGCATGTAGTCAGCAGTAGGAGGAAAAATATTTTACTTGAACTTGTACATTTGTTCTTATACTGTAAATGACCGGCATTTATAAACTGATTCTTGTTCTGGGCTCTCTAAATCTCAGCTAAAATGCCAAGCTAGTCATTAACCATCCATTTCCCTTCATCCAAGTGCTCTGCCAGGTGTAGAACTTGACACATTAGACAGTGTGGTGACATTCTGCATACATGCAGAGTCTCAATTTATGGTTTTAGTTGCCAGCTAAGCATGGCTAGTTTTGCACAAAATAGCACATCTGTTTTATCAATTCAGTCATAAAATATAAAGTGATCATCATAGCTTAAAGACATGAAGTTTCTTTTTAAGCTACCTCCAACATTGTTAGCAGATAGCTAGCTCATAGCAACAAATTATTAAGTTCCATCTCTGATGATAGTTCATAGTTTAAGATCTGTCTTGTGTAGTCTAATGTTTTAAATGACCTTGATCAGAGTTTACCTCACAAGGGGGAAAAGAAGAGATAAGACCACATTTCACTAATACTACTCAAATGTTCCCTGTGAAATCACCAGCTTACCTAAAAGCTGTCAAACAGCAAAAAATATCTGGGTATCTTTAGCCATACAAAAATTTAACACAGAATGTGGGATTCATCTCACTTAGCTTTATTAACATAAAAGTTAGGCATCTAACTTTGAGCTAGACATCCACTAAATGCTCGGTACTCTTCCACGGCAAGGAAGAAAGAGGTCTTGGATTTAGATATCTGATTTTCGCATATCAGAATGCAGATGAGAGGAATCCTTTTCCTCATTGTGCAATATGTTCATTGCCCACTTGAAAAGGATAAATATTTTCATCTGCTACTGATATCAACAGATTTAGGAGGCATTTACCTCCATCTCACTGGAAGGTTACACCTCCAATCACATCTCAAAGTGCTGCTTTAGATTCTCCTCTCAGTGTCTTATGGGTCTAGCACATACACAGGTACTTTGTGGCATGGACCTTATTTTTTTTTTCAGCTAGACATTGATTTCTATAAAATAAATGATAAAGTTAATTTTCAACTCATCTATATTCATTCATCTGTATGATTACTCCTTTTCAAAAATTTCGTCTTCTTAGTACATTAAAACAACAGAACATAGATGTCTTTACTGAGTATCAGGCAAGATGGGTCTCACCTACTTGGTTTTGCTGTTCATTTAATAATTTGAATCCTCAAAAATCACTGTATGTTCTTATTGACTCTTACAATGCCTTTATGATGATTTGCTATGTGATTAGTGGTAACTTCAGGAGAATAAAAATCCTAAACTTCTTGCAGAAAATACTGCTAAATGCTAGTATTTTTCCCAAAGCTTCTGCTCACTGGTGGCTTTTTTCAGTTCAATTTTCCAATGCAGATCATCTTCACAACAGCTGCACTAATAGCCAATACTCCATGCCAGGCCTTATTTTCTGATCCATAGAACACATTAAATCACTTTTACTCACTAGTTTGCCAATTAGGTTTTTCCACTGGATGAGTTTTCTTCATCAGTTAAAATTATTGGTGATCATCTAAAGTAATTTCCCTAGTTCATTGCCACTATTTCTGTGCCACTATTAAAGCTGGCACATTATGCCTTTGCCAGCTGCCTTTAATCTGTCTATTGGTCTAAACAGACCAATGCTGATATTTAAGTTACAATGCCGGATCTCAGTCATGTGCTCAGTAACATTTTGGGATCCACTCAAAATTTACCTTTTTGTTCCCTTTATTTCTTCTGCTTGCTGGGTCCTTGCTTTTCCCACACCTTGGATCCTGTCTGGCTTCTGTCACATTAACTAGACTGATCTCTTTTATCCCTTCTTGATTTTCACTGACATGTTTACTATGTAATACAGAGACAAATCTAAAACTTCTTTCATATAAATCCTATCTAGCAATTTCATGACATGCAAACCAGCATTACAAGCAAACATAAACAACCCAGAAATCATTATTTCCCCTCATTTTTCTTTTTAATGAAGCCAGTCATCAAAAAAAGATTGAGACATAATTGTAATGTTAGTTGAGTACAACTGAAATATATGTGACCAACCATAGAGTAGTCTCTATTTATGAATCATAGAATATGAACACATGGAAAGTGTTGCTCCAGCCCCGTGCCCGTGAATGGCAACTATGATGTGATGGGGTTTTTTGGTTTTGTTTTTTTTTCCTGAGGCACTTTCAAAGTTCTTTCTATTTTAGCTTCCCTTTTTTTCTAAGTCTTTTTTTAGATTGCTGTATTTTCTTGGTGCTCCAGGAATCTGCAGAATCTTGTTCAGTGCCTGAACTGAGAGGGAAGATGTGAGAAGGAAAGTATCATTAAGATATTTAGCACTGAAAAAGCAATCAAGCAATGTTGTTCATTACCCACTGCCTCTGAAATTCATGATAAAACTATTCAAGAGTAAAAATTAAATGACAGTTAAAAACTAATCTGATCCAAACCGCTTTAAATAGTGACCATATCAACACCACAGGGCAGGTGTGCTCTACAATCTTGGATCTGTAAGTATATGATCTGGAAGCATCCCAGATGCACGCCAAAAAGACACCTGGGTATGCGTTGTGTCTCTGTACACTAAAGTTTCCTTTGGAAGGAAACTTGGGCACACAGAGAAAGAGCTACAATGTGTTCTAGTCTGGATGACTGGAAAAGCAGTTGCACAACAGAGCACATTTGCTCAGCAATACAGACAAAAATTCTGACTCAAGAACAAACAATTTTATCCAAACCCTCTACAAAAGTTACAGGCATCTTTCCCTTACCTTACCTGGGCTTCCAATCTTCTTTCCAAAACAGAAGATAGTTGGCACTGCCATTGACCAAGACATCATGTTCTAACATATTACTAGTTTCTAGTCATTAAAATATTGGGGGGTGGAAGTCGTGGTCTTTGGCTTCAATGCAATTTCCAGAGTTGAAACTGCTAATATGGCTTACAAAGTGTGTATGAGTGAGCTGAAAGTGATTTCTTTGATATTAACCCACAAATATTACTAGTGTCAACTTTTATTTTCTTTAGGAAAGCATTACTTTTAGTGTAGACTAGAAGTTGCTAATACTAGCACTGATGAAAAATCCAATTCAATTTAAAATGTATATAAAAACAGTCATTTATGAGAAACCTTATAATAAAAATCTTTAATGAAGTAGTTTACCTTCTCAGGAAAATGCTAAAGTTTCTCTTTTCTCCTTTCTCCCTGTTTTTTACATTTTATGTCATTCAGTGTCATAGGGAAAATATAGTAAAAATCAAGGCATTTTCCCCCCTTTCCAATGACTGCTACTACTTTTTTCTTTTTCTTCTATTCCAAGTTTTGGAAAGGTAAAACAGCAAAAGAAAAACATACAAAACAACGTCAACAATGAAAAACACTTATCTACTATACATATTGTTAGTGGCAGAACCAAGAATTTGGAATATTAAAAAAAAAATATCAATGTATTTTAACCCTCTAACTAGAATCCCATTTTTTACTCATTTGACTGAAATAATACTTAATTTTTAAAGCACTGTAGTCCCAAACTTCTATTAAAACTAAGAAATAAGATGCTAAACTTTCTATGTATTTATAGCTCTAATTCTAGTGGTTCATTGTCACATTCTCAGATTGATTTAGGTAGCAGTTTCAATGAAAGTTCCTCTAGCACAATGACAAAGATCTTCTCCAGTAAGATAGTTTTCTTCATCAGTGTCAAAGCATGTTGGCTACCTATGATCATATTTTTTCTGATATTTTAATCAGAATTCTATCAATTTCTGGTTTGGCAAGACAGAGTTCATTCTGAAACATAAGTTATTTAATAAGGTATAGAACAATACATCAACTAAAGTAAAGTAACGCAATTAGGGCAGTTGAAACATTTTAAAAGAAACCACGTAGTCAGTTTTTATGAACCCAATGATACATTTAAAGTTAGACTGTAGTGGCTAAACCACATGTGGTGGGTTGACCTTGACTGGACACCAGGTGTCCACCAAAATGCTCTATCACTTCCCCTCCTCAACTAGACAGGGGAGAGAAAATATGAGGAAAGGCTTGTGAGTCAAGATAAGGACAGGGAGATCACTCAACAATTACCGTCACGGGCAAAACAGTCTCAACTCAGGGAAATTAATTTAATTTATTACTAATCAAAAGTCAGAGCAGGGTAATGAAAAATAAGAACAAATCTTAAAAACACCTTACCCCCACCCCTCCCTTCTTTCTGAGCTCAACTTCACTCCCGAATTCTCTACCTCCCACCACCGAGTTGTACAGGGGGATGGGGAATGGGGGTTGCCGCCAGTTCATCACACATTGTCTCTGCCGCTCCTTCCTCTGGAGGGGGAGGACTCCTCACACTCTTCCCCTGCTCCAGCGTAGGGTCTCTCCCACAGGTGACAGTCCTCCATGAACTTCTCCAACGTGAGTCCTTCCCACGGCCTACAGTTCTTCACAAACTGCTCCAGCATGGGTGCCTTCCAAGGGATGCAGTCCTTCAGGAACAGACTGCTCCAGCGTGGGTCCCCCGCAGGGTCACAAGTCCTACCAGCAAACCTGCTCCAGCATGGGCTCCTCTATCTCCACAGGTCCACAGGTCCTGCCAGGAGCCTACTCCAGCATGGGCTTCCCACAGGGTCACATCCTCCTCCGGGTGCATCCACCTACTGCAGCGTGGGGTCCTCCACGGGCTGCAGGTGGATATCTGTGGCCAACTGCATGAGATTCAACAAGGCTAAGTGCCGAGTCCTGCACTTCGGTCACAACAACCCCATGCAAGGCTACAGGCTGGGGGAAGAGTGGCTGGAGAGCTGCCTGGCAGAGAAGGACCTGGGGGTGTTGGTTGACAGCCGCCTGAATATCAGCCAGAAGTGTGCTCAGGTGGCCAAGAAGGCCAATGGCATCCTGGCTTGTATCAGGAATAGTGCGGCCAGCAGGACCAGGGAGGAGATAGTGCCCCTGTTCTCAGCATTGGTGAAGCCGCACCTTGAGTACTGTGTTCAGTTTTGGGCCCCTCACTACAAGAAGGACATTGAGGTGCTGGAGTGTGTCCAAAGAAGGGCAACAAAGTTGGTGAAGGGTCTAGAGCACAAGTCTTATGAAGAGCGGCTGAGGGAACTGGGGTTGTTTATTTTGGAGAAGAGGAGGCTGAGGGGAGACCTTATTGCTCTCTCCAGCTACCTGAAAGGAGGTTGTAGCGAGGTGGGTGTCGGTCTCTTCTCCCTACTAACAAGTGATAGGACAAGAGGAAACGGCCTCAAGCTGCGCCAAGGGAAGTTTAGGTTAGATATTAGGAAAAACTTCTTCACCGAAAGGGTGGTCAAGCATTGGAACAGGCTACCCAGGGAAGTGGTTGAGTCCCCATCCCTGGAGGTATTTAAAAGATGGGTAGATGCGGTGCTCGAGGACATGGCATAGATGGACTTGGCAGTGATAGGTTAACGGTTGGACTTGATGATCTTAAGGGTCTTTTCCAACCTAAACGATTCTATGATTCTGTGATTCTATGATTTGCTCCACCGTTAACCTCCATGGGCTGCAGGGGGACAGCCTGCCTCACCATGGTCTTCACCAGGGGCTGCAGGGGAATCTCTGCTCTGGTGCCTGGAGCACTTCCTTCCCCTCTTTCTTCACTGACCTTGGTGCCTGCAGAGTTGTTTCTATTACATATTCTCACTCCTCTCTCCCAGCTGCTGTTGCGCAGCAGTTTTTTCCCCTTCTTAAATATGTTTTCACAGAGGCACTACCACCATTGCTGATTGGCTTAGTTTTTGTCAGTGGCTCTATTAGACATAGAGGAAGCTTCTGGTATCTTCTAAAAGAAGCCACCCCTGTAGCCACCCCCACTACCAAAACCTTGCCACACAAACCCAATACACCACATTACTTCAGAGCAGAATAATTTTCTTCCACGCTTCTAAATAGTCTGACAAATGCCCTTATTTTTCACTGTAGCTGAACACCAATAATGTAACATGATGTCACTGGGAAGCCTTGAGTGTGAGCTCTCAGACTGTTGCACAGACACTGGATCCCCATTTAAAAAACTATGTAAACACTAAGCCACTCAACAATGTAAGGCCTAAAAAGTTACATACCTGGTCGGTAATGAAATATCCAACATTGAATTATGTAATTCCTTTCCATTTATATTGAATGAGATCTGGAATTCACAGCAGACACCCTGGTAATACCTGATAGATCCCTAGAAAACAATGGTAAGCGCCCAAGAAAGGATTTGTCAGACCCCTCTCACATCAACTTTCACAGCTCACCAAAAGATGTGTTTTTTTATTCCTCTCAGACAGGGATTTAAAATTTTAAATTCCTTCAGGAGCTCAGGCACTTAAGTGATGCTTTTAGGTATGGTCAAATGGATCACTGTTTCTCTTGAATACAGTTCAGGATATACTCTTATATCGTACTTTTATGTCATACTTTTTGTCATATCCATATGTCATAGTCTTAGCATTAGTTCAGTAAACTGTTTTGTGACCTTATATTCATTTTATGCTGGATTATTATTAGTTTTTCATAGAATCATAGAATCATAGAATCATAGAATGGTTTGTGTTGGAAGGGACATTTAAAGGTCATCTAGTCCAACCCCTCTGCAATGAGCAGGGACATCTTCAACTAGATCAGTTTGCTCAAAGCCCCATCCAGCCTGACCTTGAATGTTTCCATGTTTTGAATATCTTAGATCCTATTTCTCCCTTCAGTTCCCTCATCTTTAGGTTAAATGTAGTGCAAACAATGTGAAAGAAAGGAATAAGGTCTCCATTATTGCTTACTTCAGGTTTTGTACACATTAATAGGATTAATCTTTCCCAGGATAATAAAAAATAGCCCGAGATTTTCAATAATTGTAAAGATGAAGTGGAAATGAGAACTGGAACATTTTCACACCATGACAAGGCTATTGCATATATCTGAGGTATTCTAAGAATACTGAGAATTTATTAGGTTGTCTGGTCATGTTGCACATTCCTAAAATGTAAGCATCAGCAGCTGTCTGTTTCACTTTCCTGTAAAAATACTAAATTTGACTAGTTCATAATGTAGACCATTCTAGTTTCCAGACATTTTTAAAATGGAAACTGGTTTAGAGATGATGTCTTAAAAGATATTGTGAAGCTGCTCTGGGAATGGAGAATCTGGTCCTAATCTGAATTCTCTCAGTGCCAGGAGGCACACAAGGCGTGAACATCATTCTTCCACTTCAATCGGTCTGCGGCTGCCTGCTCTGGAGTCCCAAGGGCCACAGCGCAGTCTTCTGTTGGTTTTTTCCTCAAGACATGACCGATCCAGTTCCATCTCCTCCTCCTCACTTCATTACTGATTTTCTCCATCTCCGAGTTGATGCTCATCGTTTCTGCAACTTTTTTTTTTTTTTTCTGGGAGGAGGTAGTTGGCCTCCTGCCCAACCCCCATGACTTGGAGGGCCAGTGGTTTTTTTGTCAGGGTGGCCTTCCCTTAGGCTGCGTTGGTTCGCGGAGCCGCCTTCAATTTTATCCGGTGCACCCTCCAGAGAGGGATCCCCTATCCACCACCCAGGGGACGTGCCTTCTAGCCGTGCAGCCCCAGCCGAAGGATCTGGTCCTAATATCATAGATCAATTCAAAACCTTCATATACTTTTTAATGGCTCCCAAACTAAGACACATTTTGAACCATATTAATTGACAAGCTTTATAAACTCAAAAAGTCTGCTGTAATAGTAACTTGTTTAATAGGGGTGTGGCAATTTCTTTCAGCAAGCTCGTAATAGGATAGTTAATGATCACAGGCACAAATACTATCTGTTGTTACAATTCAGGATGCTCTGTATCTTCTTTCTTACAGAGCATCTTACACATTGATGAAGTAGACTACTGGTCTGGATGCCAATAGCTTCAGTGTGAGAAAAGAACTGATTTTATTCATAAATGTCCTGGTTTCAGCTGGGAAAGAGTTAATTTTCTTCCTAATAGCTGGTATAGAGCTGTGGTCTGGATTTAGGATGAGAATAATGTTGATAACACACTGATGTTTTAGTTGTTGCTAAGTAGTGCTCACGCTGGTCAAGGACTTTTCAGCTTCCCATGCTCTGCCAGGTGCCCAAGAAGCTGGGAGGGAGCACAGCCAGGACAGCTGACCCAGACTGGCCAAAGGGCTATTCCATGCCGTATGATGTCATGCTCAGTATATAAATTGTGGGGGAGTTGGCCAGGGGGCAGCAATCGCTGCTTGGCGACGGGCTGGGCATCGGCTAGTGGGTGGTGAGTAATTGCATTGTGCATCACTTGCTTTGTATATTCTTTTATCATTATTATTATTATTATTATTATCATTATTATTATTATTATTACTACCATTATTATTTCCTCTTCCTCTGCTGTTCTATTAAACTGTCTTTATCTCAACCTGTGGGTTTTACTTTTTTTTCCAATTCTCTCCCACATCCCACCAGGCTGGGGGGAGGGTGAGCAAGCAGCTGTGTGGTGCTCAGTTGCTGACTGGGGTTAAACCATGACAATAAACCAATCTGTTCTTGTAGTAAAAGAGAGAGCAAGAAACAAAGATAATAAGCTGGGGTGCTTAGGTCAGTGAAAAATAAACCTCTGTATTTTCAGAAAAGAACAGTTATTTTAAAATATTAAAGGATATGTTTTGATAGTAGTCAATTAACACAAATAGACACCAATTGGTTATTTGTTGTGTGTGATTGACCAAGCAGATGATGTGCTATCAAAAATCAAAAAAGCTCCGGGGCCTATTCTGGGAAAGAAAGAAAACAACAAAAAAAATCTTCATATTTTATATTCTCTCTCGACAATGTATTCTGATTTGCAATTAGTTTTCAATCTGATTAGGTTAATTCTTGACTGTAAGAATATCTATGGCTCTATTTCAGCCAGGAATCCTTGAGCTGCAAGGCTAGCTACTTCTGACAGCTGTATTTCCAAAAGTTGTGAATAATTCTCATATTTTGATTAAGTGTGCTCTTGTAGTGGATTGGCCATGGCTAGCAGTCAAGCACCCACACGGCCACTCACTCTCTTTCTCTCTGGCCCCTACCCTGTCCAGCAGGACAGGGGAGAAAATATGAAGAGAAAGAGCAAGAGAACTCATAGGTCAAAATAAAGACAAGGAATCAATTTTTCAGTTATTTTCATGGTCAAAAATGGATTTGACTTGGGGAATTTAACTTCATTTAAAATATTTCATTAATAATTCAGATATCAGGAAACAAAAACAAACATTTAAACACCTAGGGAAAACACCTTTCCTCCTTTTCCTAGACTTAACTTCACTCCAGACACCCTCATCTCCCTTTCCCATCCTCCACGTTCCTTGCTATCACCGCGGATTATACTCTGTACCTTAGGTGAGGTGACAGGCAGCGCAGGAGGTTGGGGTCAGGGCACAGCGGTTTCCTTCTGCTTCTCCTTGTTTGTTACTGTTTTCTTCCCTTGCTCCTTCTTTCTTATTCATTTTCTCTGCTCCAGCATGAGTTAACCAAGTGCTGCGGCCACTTTGGGGATGAACCTGCTCCACCACGGAGCACCACCTAGTGCTCTGGCCTCTTGTTCCTCTCTCTTGGCATTTTCTACTTTTTCTTAAATATGTTTTCACAAAAGCACCATAAACTCCTCCAATTGGTTCAGAGATGCCACCAACTTGGCTGATGGGCTCAGCTATGTCCTGCAGTGGGTCTGTTGTGGAGCCAGTTGGAACCAGCTGTGTGCAGCACAAGGCAGCACATGGCCTCTTCTCTCAGAAGCCACCCTGCAGCCAGCCTGGCTAGCAAAATCTTGCCACAGACACGGAGTACCGCTTTATGGGAATCTTGTGTTAAATTATATTCTTCACAATGAGATAAAATTGCTTTTGCTTAGGCAGTTAAAACTTTGTGTTTTGGAGTAAGCATGATTTATAAGGACATAGAGAGGCTGAAAAAAGGTAGGAGGGGAGTGAATATCAGCTTTTGAGGAGGAAACTAAAGAGCTGGAATTAACATTTCCATTTCTTCTGTATCGGAAAATAAGTCTGTTGATGTCGTGGTTTAACCCCAGCCAGCAACTAAGCACCACGCAGCCGCTCGCTCACTCCCCCGCAGTGGGATGGGGGAGAGAATCAGAAGGGTAAAAGGGAGAAAACTCGTGGGTTGAGATAAGAACAGTTTAATAATTGAAGTAAAATAAATTAGAACAGTTAAATAGGCAAAGCAAAAAACCGTGCACGCAAACAAAACAGAACAAGGAATTCATTCCCTACTTCCCATCGGCAGGCAGGGGTTCAGCCATCTCCAGGAAAGCAGGGCTCCATCACGCGTAATGGTTACTTGGGAAGACAAACGCCATCGCGCCTAATGTCCCCCCTTCCTTCTTCTTCCCCCAGCTTATATACTGAGCATGATGTCATATGGTATGGAATAGCGCTTGGGCCAGTCTGGGCCAGCACTCCCCCCGGCTGTGCCCCCTCCCAGCTTCTTGTGCACCCGGCAGAGCATGGGCAGTTGAAAAGTCCTTTACCACTGTGAGCGCCACTTAGCAACTACTTAGCAAGAACAAAACGTCAGTGTATCCTCGACATTGTTCTCATCCTAAACCCAAAACACAGCCCCATACCGGCTACCAAGACGAAAATTAACTCTATCCCAGCTGAAACCAGGACAGTTGATTACTTCAGTTTTCTGTAATCTTCTAATATTAAATCTTATAATTTTAGATCTAATATTTTCTTTTAAAATCAAATGCATCTTACACCAGTAAAAAGTCAGAAAACCATGAAATAACTATTCTATAGCACTGTGCATCCACCTGTCCTAGAGAGTTTAATAAACAATAATAATAATTAATATAATAATAATAATTATTAATAATAATTAATAACAATAATAATAGCAATAATAATTGCCGGGAAAAACCCAGATGTCTAAGTCCCATCCCAGAAAACAAATCTTATAGATGTCACCAAAGCGGTTTAGTCACATACTGTCTCTTAACAGCGAATAAAAAGAAAGGAACACTTCTTCTAGCAGCTATTCTGAACAATTTCAATGCCTGCCTTACAATGAGGTGAATCATGCCCTAGACTCCACTGACTATATCAGCCAGATTTTACTGACTGTGAAGCAAGACCTGCATGAAAAGCTTGGATAGATACATCCCACATTAAGACTTTGAAATCATTATGCAATACATTAAACAGTTTTTAGTGTTCCTCTTCACTACAACAATAAATGAAAGTCATTGTAAGAAGTGTCTTGTTTTCTTGAAAGCTTTATATTGCTGTATCTCCTGGGGGGTTTTGTTGGATTTTTGGTTGTTTTGGTTTTGGGTTTTTTTTTTCATTTTTACCAGGAAATTAATAGCCTAAGAAAACCCAGAGCAAGGAGGAGAGGATAGTATGGCAAGGCAATTTTTGATCTTTCAGTAATGAGTTGATATAGTTTTCACTGGGACCACTCAGAAAAATTATTTTAGCTTGCCTTATATTGACTAGATATAACAACAAATTAATTTGATTGTTACTGCTGTTTACTCCTCTTTCTATATGCTTTGTTCCCCTTGTGGATTTCAATATATGCAAATATCAGCCTACAATTTATCTATGCACCATGAAACTAATATCCTGTGATGGAATGCTAATTTAATTTAACTTACTTCAATGTGGATGTTGAGCTGTCATTCCAACCAAAGTTTCAATAAATCTTGTCTAAATCCTGTGTAGTTCCTTAAAGAACTTTGCAAGCTTTGCAAGCTCAGAAACCTCTTCATTAATTTATTTTGATAGGTTTAAACATTACAAGAAAACTCTTTGTACCAAACACTTGTCCCAACATAAGTTGTCATGCTAGGGGAAAGAAAACCCCTCAACTATTATATTCTTTAGTTCAGTGTTTCCAAGAATATGAGCATTATAAAGGGTCAATGTGCATCTGGTACAGACGTAGGTGGCCTCTACAAACCACTTATTAAAAAAAATGAACACAAATTGGACTCTCATACTGTATGTTGACAGAAGCATGATTTATTTACTGAAATTCCCATGTCTAACAGTGAGACCCAAAAACTCTAGGAAGATTTTGCATGACCCTGCCCCATAATGGCTGAGATCCCCTGTCCTGGTATCGTTTTCTAGGACTGATGGGCTGGCTTTATCATCAAAGTATAACTGACTGACAGCATGAACTATTCATGAGTCGTGGAAAGGTCAACAAGATGCATCTGGAATATATATTTGCAATTGAACTTCTGCTTGAAAGGCGAATTAAAATAATGGAACTGTAAATAAGGGGGTGCAACAGAATATAAATGAGAAAGGAACTCTGAAAGACTTCTGAGAAGTTTCTTTAGTAGGACAGGAAAATGACTTGTACCTAAGGTATCTATACAAGGATTCATTTCCAAATTTTTCAGACTAAATCAAGCCTCTGAAACATGGTGTCTATCTTTCCAACTTTTCTGCCATAACAGCCATGAAATGTCTATCCTATACTACACCTATAATTGCAAGATTTTTCATGTTCAGTGTTATTGCTTAAAATAGAGGAAACTGTAAGAATGAGAGACTTCATTCCCAAAAAAAACCCAGAAAGAAATTCTCAGAATATATAGACTTCACAACTGAAAGACTACCATGCTGAAGCTGAAAATTTCCACCTTAAAGAGCAGTACTTTGCACAGCATCCAGAGGAGAGGATGACCTGAGAGAGATACTGGTAGCTTACAAACACTTCCAGGTTAATAGCCATCTCTGTACTTACAGTGATCCTCCAGCAACTAGATCAGCATGAAATTAAATTAATAAATTTGTGGAGTTGTTTGGGTTTGTCCCCAAAGAAATACAGTAGAGATGACTTGGAACCTGACTCCCAAGAAAGACTGATCAATAGAAAATAGGAAATAAAAAACAAGCCAGAAAAATTCATTAGTATTACTATCACATAAATGTAAGTCTACCATTTTCTAGGCTTCAGAATTACAGTTATGCAAAAGTGCAACTTTCATACTGACTGGGACAGAATCTTGAGTGTAAAGGCAAGGTGAACAGGACTTCCAATACCTCCTACGAAAACTGAATAGCAAGCTGTTTATCCTCAGTTCATCTGCGATATGAGTCAGCCCTGACAGGACTTGAATCTGTGATCAAAGGGGGCACATAAACCAGAGTTATTAATGGTATAACTGAAGCAAATACAAGCAAATCTAAGTATTTCCCCAAGGAAGTTTACTGATAAAAATACAGAATATAAAGTAATGCTTTCCACCTTTAAATATTCCAAAACCCAACAAAGACTCTATTACATGTGTAAAAGATTTATTCTGTGAACACTAGAATGTTGATGGTTTGACTGGTCATATTTTCATTGATTATTATTGTATCTTTCCACAAATGTTTAAGGGTGATTGAAAAGCAAACGAATATTTGAGTTCTCCAAACAAGGTATATTCTATTCTATTCTATTCTATTCTATTCTATTAATTATATCATATTACATTAATTATATTTGTTATAGTTAATATAGCTATTATAGTTATTATATTATTTGACACCATATGTGTTTGAATCTGTAGATCTTTTACATTATATGTGTACTGATATATATGAAAGATTTTGCTCCTGCCTGTTGCAAACTAGTCTTGAAATCTCAAATATTTATATTCTTTCAAGGCTTCAACTACCAAAGACTAACAAAGCTACATTTAATTTTTTCTAGGTTCTCATTAAACGTCTGTATTTAAATGCAACTCTGCTCAAGTCAAACATGCTTCAGGGGAGCACAGATTTCGACGACTTTAATGGAATCTGGATTTCGTATATTTATATACTTCTCATCAGCACACTAAATATTGACACTACCTTACACTGACATAAAGAGCTAAACTTTTCTAAGATACATACACAGCTGACAGTTACATGTGACTGCAAAACAAAAGTTTTCAACCTTGTCTAAACTGCAGTGAAAATACATGCTGTATCCCATGGACCCGGTGCCTTCACTTTTCAGATGATCACTCTCTTCTTGTCAGACTCTTTGGCCTTCTTTCCAGTAATTCCAGCTCATTGCTATTTTTTTTCTGTATTTATAAAAATAAAAATTATAATTTAATCAAAGTACTTATTTACAAATTTTACCTAAAGTAAAATTACTGTGAGTGCTGCAATATACTGCTGTCTCATTATATAACGCAAGTCATTTTTGTTTCAATTAAATAAATTTCTGAAACTTCTTGTTTTGTATCCTTGAAAGTTTTTAGTGAGTCCACAATTACTTTTCTCCTTTGCTGATTTTTATTCAGCATAATGAATTGTTAGGCATTTTTCTTGACTTCTACTCTTTTCTAGATTGTCTCCAACTGGTGCATAACTTTCTAGACATATGGTAACTAAAATGAGACAAAATATCAAGTTGAAAACTTGCCAGTCCTGGGCATGTTAGCCAGTTATTTCATATATCTTACAGCTAATACTATTCATAGATTGGAATATGATATTAGGAGGTTTATTTGCAACGGCATGATTTTTTCCATGCATGTTCAGCTTGTGATCCACAATAACCCCGTTATATTTTGTTGCAATACACAGCATTTCTTTCTAGCAAATATCGTTCTATGTTTTTCAGACCAAATCACCAAGATTTTCCCAAAATTAGTCCTGCAGAGTTATGAGATAGATATATATATGATCTATTCTACCACTGAAGTCATTAATGAAATTATTAAATTGTACCAGACCCAGGAGATACCATGCAGAATTCATCATAAGAACAGCTACATCAACCTTCAGTTAACTCACAGAATGATTGAGGTTGGATGCGACCTCTGGAGGTCATCTGGTCCAACTCCCTGTTCAAGAAGGGACACCTAGAGCAGGCTGCCCAGGACCATGACCAGACAGATTTTGAGTATCTCCAAGGAGGTAGACTCCCAACCTCTCTGGGCAACCAGTGACAGCGCTCAGTCACCCTCACAGTTGAAAAGTGTTTCCTGATGTGTAGAAGGAACCTCCTGTGTTTCAGTTTGTGCTCATTGTGCCCATTGCGACCATTGCCTCTGGTCCTGTCACTGGGCACCACTGAAAAGAGCTTGGCTCTGTCTTCTTTGCACATTCCCTTCAGGTATTTGTGTATATTAATAAGATTTCCCCTGAGCCTTCTCTTCTCTAGGCTAGACAGTCCCAGCTCTTTAAGCCTTTACTCACATGAGAGATGATCTGTTCCCTTAATCATCTTTGTGGATCTTTGTTGGATTCTCTCCAGTATGTCCATGTGCCTCTTGTACTGGGGAGCCCAGAACTGGACACAGTACTCCAGGCGTACCTGGAGTACTCCAGGCCTCACCAGTGCTCAGCAGAGTAGAAGGATCGCCTCCCTCAACCTGCTGGCAATACTTTGCCTAATGCAGCCCAGGATACCATTAGCCTTCTTTGCTGCAAGGGCACACTGCTGGCTCATGTTCAACTTGGTGTCCACCAGGAACCCTAGGTCCTTTTCTGCCAAGCTGCTTTCCAGCTGGGTGGCCCCCAGCATATATTGGTGCCTGGGGCTGCTCCTCCTCGTATATAGGACTTTACACTTTTCCTTGTGGAACTTCATGAGATTCCCATAAGCCCGTTTCTCCAGACTGTCAAGATCCCTCTGGATGGTAGCACAACCCTCTGGCATATCAGTCACTCCTCTTAGTTTCATGTCATCACCAAACTTGCTAAGGGTACCCTCTGCCCCATCATCCAGATCATTAATGAAGATGTTAAACAAGACTAGACTTAGTATTGGCCACTGGGGTACACCTCTAGTACTGGCCTCCAACTAGACTTTGTTCCACTGATCACCACACTCTGGGCCAATCCGTTCAGCCAGTTTTCAAACCACGTCACAATCTGCTCATCCAGCCCATACTTCAAAAGCTTCTCTATGAGGATCTTGTGGAAGACAATTTCAAAGGCCTTACTGCAGTCTAGGCAGACAATAGCCACTACTCTGCCCTCATATACCAAGCCAGTCATTTAATCGTAGAAGGTGATCCACTTGGTCAAGCATGACTTCCCCCTGGTGAATCCATGGTGACTACTCCTGATGATTTTCTTGCCCTTAATGTGCCTGGAAATGGTTTCCAGAATTAGCTGCCTCATCAGCTTCCCAGGCATTGACGTGAGGCTGACCAGCCTGTAGTTTCCTGGAATAACAATAGCAGATTCCTGTAAAAAGGACAAAATTAAAGGCAAGTGTATAATTCTACTTCTCCAGAATACTCTCCCAGATTCAAATAAGTGGTATCTCAGGAACTTCCTGAGTGAAAGATGATGTCTTACTATCCAATATCACACAATGATTTTTTTGCCATGGATTTTTCTTTCACTTTTTGAACCTGCGTAACAATCACAGATCTCCTAGTACATTCCTGAATTTTAACAATGAACCATTACAATTTATTCCCTGATAGCATTGGGCCAATAATCTTCACACATATAAAATATTTAATCTAGACTTTAGACAGAAGATATTACTTAGAAAACATTACTTTCCTCCTTTGCTTCTGAGAATACAGGAAGAAAAAGAGTAACACCATATCTATTGAGGGTTCTGGGTTTCCTAGCCACAAGGAGTATCAACCTGTTGTTGAAGAAAATGAGACCAAGTCGAGATAGCTTGTTTGCACCATGTCCATGTGGACTATTACTCATCTGCTTTTTATTCTGAGTGCTTACAACCAGTTACTGATTTTAATCTTCTTTGTAAAGGTCTTCACGATCAATTAGTAGAAGAGGACTATATAAGAGTGTGGTATCAAAACCTGTTTTCAATTACTGTTTAGGTTTTCCCTTGTGCTCCTCACTGATCTCTAGGTAAGTGCAGAGAGACAATAATACTGGAAAATTAAGGTTTCTATCAGTAACATATAAGAACAAGGATGCATTAATTCCAGTATTTCTATCATATCTGCGACTGAAACAATTTTTAAAACCAGTTAAAGCAACTAATAATCCTCACATGCCTGTATATAGCTGTTCAGAACCCAGCTATTCCCTTGTGTATCTTTCACATAAAATCATAGAATCATAGAATCATCGAATCATAGAATGCTTTGGGATGGAAGGGACCTTTAAAGGTCATCTAGTCCATCCCCCCTGCAACTGGCAGGGACATCTACAACTAGATCAGGTTGCTCAGAGCCCCATCCAGCCTGGCCTTGAATGTTTCCAAGGATGGGGCATCTGCCACCTCTCTGGGCAACCTGTGCCAGTGTTCCACCACCCTCACTGTAAAATATTTCTTCCTTATATCTAGTCTGAATCTACCCTCTTTTAGTTTAAAACCATTAGCCCTTGTCTTATCGCTACTGGCCCTGCTAAAAAGTCTGTCCCCATCTTTCTTATAAGCCCCCTTTAAGTACTGAAAGGCCACAATAAGGTCTCCCTGGAGCCTTGTCTTCTGCAACCTGAACAACCCCAACTCTCTCAGCCTTTCTTCATAGGAGAGGTGTTCCAACCCTCTGATCGTTTTTGTGGCCCTCCTCTGGACCTGTTCCAACAGGTCCTTGTCCTTCCTGTGCTAAGGACTCCAGACCTGGATGCAATACTCCAGGTGGGGTCTCACCAGAGCAGAGGAGAGGGGCAGAACCACCTCCCTTGACCTGCTGGCCACGCTTCTTTTCATGCAGTCCAGGATATGATTGGCCTTCTGGACTGCGAGCGCACATTGCCGGCTCATGTCCAGCTTTTCATCCACCAATACCCCCAAGTCCTTCACTTCAGGGCTGCTCTCAATCCCTTCATTGCCCAGCCTGTATTGATACTGGGGGTTGCCTCTGACACAGGTGCAGGACCTCACGAGGTTCACATGGACCCACTTCTCAAACTTGTCCAGTTTCCTCTGGATGGCATCCTGTCCCTCAAGCGTCTCAACTGCACCACTCAGCTTGGTGTCATCTGCAGACTTGCTGAGGGTGCACTCGATCCCACTATGTCATTGATGAAGATATTGAACAGCACTGGCCCCAGAACAGACTCCTGAGGGACACCACTCATCACCGATCTCCATCTGGACATTGAGCCCTTGACCACTACCCTCTCGATGCGACCATCCAACCAATTCCTTATCCACCAAACAGTCCACCCATCAAATCCATATCCTTCCAATTTAGAGAGAAGGATATTGTGGGGTACCATGTCAAAGGCCTTACAGAAGTCCCGATAGATGACATTTGTAGCGCTTTCCTTGTCCACGGATGTAGTCACTCCATCCTAGAAGGCCACTAGGTTGGTCAGGCAAGATTTGCCCTTGATGAAGCCGTGCTGGCTGTCTCAAATCACCTCCCTGTGCTCCATGTGCCTTAGCATAGCTTCTAGGAGGATCTGTTACACAGTCTTCTCAGGCATAGAGGTGAGGCTGACAGGTCGGTAGTTCCCAGGGTCCTCCTTTTTACCCTTTATAAAAATGGCTGCAATATTTCCCTTTTTCCAGTCCCCAGGGACTTCGCTTGGCTGCCATGACTTTTCAAATATCATGGCGAGTAGCTTGGCAACTACATCAGCCAGTTCCCTCAGGACTCTGGGATGCATCTCATCAGGACCCACGTGCATTCAGGTTTCTCTGGTGGTTGCAAACCTGATATTCTCTTACAGTGGGAGGAACTTTGTCCCCCTGATCCCCGTCAAATGGCCCATTGACTCAGGAGGTGTGAGGAGAGAGGTTGCCAGTGAAGACTGAGGCAAAGAAGCTGTTGAGTACCTCAGCCTTCTCCTCGTCTGTTGTTACCAGCTCGCCACCTCTGCTCATCAGAGGGGATACGCTTTCTTTAACCTTCCTTTTCTGGTTAAGGTACCTATTGAAGCCCTTCTTATTATTCTTTGCATCCCTTGACCGGTTCAGCTCCAGCTGCGCCTTGGCCTTCCTGATCCCATCCTTACACAACCGGGCAGTGTTCCTGTACTCTTCCCAAGATATCAGTCCCTTCTCCCACTGCCTGTGCAATCTCTTCTTGCCCTTTAGTTTGACCCACAGGTCATGGCTCAGCCATGCTGGCCTCTTCCCTTTCTTGCCCAATTTCCTGCACCTAGGGATTTTCTGCACCTAAGGACATACTTGTGTCGTGGTTTAACCCCAGCCAGCAACTAAGCACCACACAGCCGCTCGCTCACTCCCCGCCCCCCGTGGGGTAGGGGAGAAAATTGGTAGGGTGAAAGTCAGAAAAACTCGTGGGTTGAGATAATAACAGTTTAATAATTGAAGTAAAATGAAATAGAATGGTAGTAATAATAATAATATAATACAATAATAATAATGTAAAGCAAGTGATATACGACACAATTTCTCACCACCCACCGACGATGTCCAGCCCGTTCCTGAACAGCAATCGCCCCTTTTTTTCCGGCCAGCTCTCCTCAGTTTATATACTGAGCATGATGTCATATGGTATGGAATAGCCCTTTGGCCAGTCTGGGTCAGCTGTCCTAGCTATGCTCCCTCCCAGCTTCTTATGCACCTGGCAGAGCACAAGAAGCTAAAAAGTCCTTGACTGGTGTAAACTCTACTCAGCAAGAACCAAAACATCAGTATCTTATCAACATTATTCTCATCCTAAATCCAAAACAGAGCACTCTACCAGCTACTAAGAAGAAAATTAACTCTATCCCAGCTGAAACCAGGACAGTATCCACCCCTTATTCCATACCATTTACGTCATGCTCAGGTCCCACATTATCTAATACATCCTCATTAACCACCACCCCACTTATTCTATGGACCACTCCTGTAAAATGTCTGTAAAATGTCCATAAACATCCACAAATGTCCACATAATGTCCATTGAGTTCATTTAGTCCGTGACTTTGGGCTTCATCTGTCATAACAGTCTTTCAGGGCAGGAGAGATGGTGTGTGGTGTTAGATTGTTGCATGCTGAAGCCAGTTCTGGTTCCATCACCGCTGTACTTTGCTTGGTTTCCTCAAAGTTCATTCTTAATTAATTTGAGTGATTCTTACTGTATACTGTTGATATAGCATATAGCAACCATAGTAGTGATGACATCCAGTATTATATAGCAACTAACATTATACAATTCAGTTCATTGGCTATTTTCACCCAAAATCAAATGCCCTTGAGGTACACATCGGACTTCCCCATCGTCCTGCATCACCCACCAAGTACATCCAGGTCCTTGAGCAAAAGCAATTCCACGAATGGGCTTACCTCTGCCTGAAGCAGGAGTAACCCAGACCGTCTTCCCTGTCATATTTTTTAGGTGGATTACAGGGACTTTATCCCCCTCTACAGTACGTAAAAGTCTTGACTGGGCAGGGCCAGCTCGATTGGCAGATCCCCTAGTGTTGACTAACCAAGTGGCCTCTGCTAAATGTGTATCCCAGTGTTTGAATGTCCCACCACCCATTGCTTTTAGTGTAGTCTTTAACAGTCCATTGTATCGTTCGATTTTCCCGGAGGCTGGTGCGTGATAGGGGATGTGATATACCCACTCAATGCCATGCTCTTTGGCCCAGGTGTCTATGAGGCTGTTTCGGAAATGAGTTCCGTTATCTGACTCAATTCTTTCTGGGGTGCCATGTCGCCATAGGACTTGCTTTTCAAGGCCCAGGATAGTGTTCCGGGCGGTGGCATGGGGCACGGGATATGTTTCCAGCCATCCAGTGGTTGCTTCCACCATTGTAAGCACATGGCGCTTGCCTTGGCGGGTTTGTGGGAGTGTGATATAATCAATCTGCCAGGCCTCCCCATATTTATATTTCAGCCATCGTCCTCCATACCAGAGAGGCTTGAACCGCTTGGCTTGCTTGATTGCAGCGCATGTTTCGCATTCATGGATAACCTGTGCAATAGTGTCCATGGTCAGGTCCACCCCTCGATCACGAGCCCATCTATATGTTGCATCTCTTCCTTGGTGGCCTGAGGTGTCATGGGCCCACCGAGCTAGAAATAATTCACCCTTATGTTGCCAGTCCAGGTCCACTTGAGCCACTTCAATCTTAGCAGCCTGATCCACCTGCTGATTGTTTTGATGTTCTTCAGTGGCCCGACTCTTGGGTACGTGAGCATCTACATGACGTACTTTTACAACCAGGTTCTCTATCCGGGCAGCAATATCTTGCCACAATGCAGCAGCCCAGATGGGTTTGCCTCTGCGCTGCCAGTTGCTCTGCTTCCATTGCTGTAACCATCCCCACAGGGCATTTGCCACCATCCATGAGTCAGTATAGAGATAGAGCATTGGCCACTTTTCTCGTTCGGCAATATCTAAAGCCAGCTGGATGGCTTTCACCTCTGCAAACTGACTTGATTCACCTTCTCCTTCAGCAGTTTCTGCAACTTGTCGTACAGGACTCCATACAGCAGCTTTCCACCTCCGATGTTTCCCCACAAGACGACAGGACCCATCAGTGAACAGGGCATATTGCTTCTCATTTTCTGATAGTTTATTATATGGCGGGGCCTCCTCAGCACGCGTCACCTCCTCCTCTGGTGATATTCGGAAATCTTTGCTTTCTGGCCAGTCCATGATCACTTCCAAGATTCCCGGGCGACTGGGGTTTCCTATTCGAGCCCGTTGTGTAATCAGTGCGACCCACTTACTCCATGTAGCATCAGTTGCATGATGTGTACAGGGGACTCTCCCTTTGAACATCCAGCCCAACACTGGCAGTCGGGGTGCCAAGAGGAGCTGTGCTTCAGTACCAACCACTTCTGAAGCGGCTCGAACCCCTTCATAGGCTGCTAATATCTCTTTTTCAGTTGGAGTATAGCCATCCTCGGATCCTCTGTATCCCCGACTCCAAAACCCTAGGGGTCGACCTCGAATCTCCCCTGGTGCTTTCTGCCAGAGGCTCCAGGTAGGACCATTCTCCCCGGCTGCAGTGTAGAGCACATTTTTAATATCTTGTCCTGCCCGGACTGGCCCAAGGGCTACTGCATGGACTATCTCCTGTTTAATTTGTTCAAAGGCTTGTCGTTGCTCAGGGCCCCATTTGAAATCGTTCTTCTTCCGGGTCACTTGATAGAGAGGACTTACGATGAGACTGTAATTTGGAATATGCATTCTCCAAAAACCCACAACGCCCAAGAAAGCCTGTGTTTCCTTTTTGCTGGTTGGTGGGGACATGGCTGTGATTTTGTTGATCACATCCATTGGGATCTGACGACGCCCATCTTGCCATTTTATTCCTAAAAACTGGATCTCCTGTGCAGGTCCCTTGACCTTACTTTGTTTTATGGCAAAGCCAGCCTCCAGAAGGATTTGGACTATTTGCTTCCCTTTCTCAAAAACCTCTTCTGCTGTGTTACCCCACACGATGATGTCATCAATGTATTGCAGATGTTCCGGAGCCCCACCCTGTTCCAGTGCAGTCTGGATCAGTCCATGGCAAATGGTGGGGCTGTGTTTCCACCCCTGGGGCAGTCGATTCCAGGTGTACTGGACCCCCCTCCAAGTGAAAGCAAACTGTGGCCTGCACTCGGCCGCCAAAGGGATTGAGAAAAACGCATTAGCGATGTCAATTGTGGCATACCACTTGGCTGCCTTTGATTCCAGTTCATATTGAAGTTCTAGCATGTCCGGCACGGCAGCACTCAGTGGCGGCGTGACTTCATTCAGGCCCCGATAGTCTACTGTTAGTCTCCACTCTCCATTAGACTTTCGCACTGGCCATATGGGACTGTTAAAGGGTGAGCGAGTCTTGCTGATCACTCCTTGGCTCTCCAGTTGGCAAATCAGCTTATGGATGGGAATCAGGGAGTCTCTACTGGTGCGATATTGCCGCCGGTGCACTGTTGTGGTAGCGATTGGCACTTGTTGTTCTTTGACTCTCAGCAACCCCACAACAGAAGGGTCTTTCGAGAGACCAGGCAGGGTAGACAGCTGTTTAATTTCCTCTGTCTCCAAGGCAGCTATACCAAAAGCCCACCGGTACCCTTTTGGGTCTTTGAAATACCCTCTCCTGAGGTAGTCTATGCCAAGGATGCACGGTGCCTCTGGGCCAGTCACAATGGGGTGCTTCTGCCACTCCTTCCCGGTTAAGCTCACTTCAGCCTCCAATACAGTCAGCTGTTGGGATCCCCCTGTCACTCCAGAAATACAGATGGTTTCTGCCCCTTCATAGCTTGATGGCATTAGGGTACATTGTGCACCGGTGTCTACTAAAGCCTTATACTCCTGTGGGTCTGATGTGCCAGGCCATCGAATCCACACAGTCCAGTACACCCGGTTATCCCTTTCCTCCACCTGGCTGGAGGCAGGGCCCCTCTAGTCCTGGTCATAGCGTTCGTTACTCACTTCTTGTAAATGCGAATCAAAAACCCCTGTATTAAGATCGGAAGCAAAATCAGCCCTTCTACCCTGTCTGGGGAACTGCTCACTGGAAACTGGAGCAGCAATTTTCCTGGAAGAACCACCTTTTGTAATTGTTTTTCCTTGCAACTCACGTACTCGTGCCTCTAAGGTCGAGGTAGATTTTCCATCCCACTTCCTCATGTCCTCTCCATGGTCACGCAGAATAAACCACAGGGTGGCCCGTGGTGTGTATTCACTGTATCTTCTCTCTTGAAGAGAGGGATGCTTACTCCTGATGGCTGAGATACTGGTCCGTACAGGTGAGGAGTAGGACATGTCCTCTTTGAATCGCTGGAGCTCCCGGGATAATTTCTCAGCTATCACATCAGGCAGTTTCTCCACAGCCGAGATGCAGGACCGTAGGGAGGAAGAGAGACTTTCTTCGTATTGTCGGAGTTGGCCAGCCACTTCTTCCACTGTTGGTGCCTCTTCATCTTTCCAGGTCATTACTGCCAGAGAGTTTGCATACGATGATGGTGCGCCCCGTACAAGCTTCCGCCACATGGATCGTGTGCACTGGGCTTCATCTGGATCTTTGGATAACTGCTCATTGTTTAAGTCATTATGCATCACCTCTAGCACGGCTAATTCTCTCAGGTATTGGATACCTCTCTCTATGGTGGTCCACTTGCCTGGCTGACATAGAAAATCTTCCTTGAAGGGATACCTTTCCTTCACAGCTGCCAGAAGTCGCCTCCAGAGGCTGAGGACTTTTGCCCCTTTTCCAATCGCTTTGTCAATGCCCCCTTCCCTAGAAATGGATCCCAGCTGCTTGGCTTCCCTACCCTCTAATTCCAGGCTACTGGCCCCATTATCCCAGCATCGGAGCAGCCAAGTGATGATGTGCTCGCCTGGATGACGACTAAAATCCTTTCGCATATCTCGCAGCTCACTCAGGGACAGAGATCGGGTTGTTACCATCTCATTTGTGGGTTCTGCCTCTTCCTCCTCCTGTTCTTGTGATGGCCCTGGTTCATCATCAGCCCTTACTAAACGAGTTGATTTTCTCGTGTATGTTTTCTTCTGTATAGGGGCGACTGATACTGGTACAGATTGGTTCTCTGGTGTAGCCACAGCGTCTGTTACCGGGACCGGTATAACTGCAGTGCCTGTTGCTGGGGCTGGCATAGCCACAGCGCCTGTCGCTGGGGCTGGCATAACCGCAGCGCCCGTCGTTTTGTTGTCAGATCCAGAGACCTTCTCTTCCCCTTGAGGGTTCTGAATAGTGTTGAATAGGGCTCGGTAGGCATGGGCTAGGCCCCAGCACATTGTAGTAATTTGTGTCTCCCTAGAACTGTCAAGATGACAACATACTTTCTCTAAATGTTCTACTAATTTTTCAGGATTCTGCACTTGTTCAGGGGTGAAATTCCAAAACATTGGAGGGGCCCACCGTCCTAGGCATTTGCCCATGCTCTCCCACACCCCCTGCCACTCATAACTTTCCAGCCTTGGGGCAGATCTCTGTATGATATTCTTAAAATGCTCATTAACCTTAGACAAAGCCGAAACAATATTCCCAAGAACTATCAATAGATATATCTTAACTACCCAAGGATGTTCAAGATAGAAAAAAGTTGTTGTAATGAAGGAGGAAACATCATCGAAGAAGGCAGCGAAGGTGCCATTCTGTATTTCCTCCGTAAAAAACTTCTCAGAGGAAGAGGTATAATTGCTAATTGTCTCCATGAGGTGGTACCCGCAGTACAGTAATGGCTTCAGTACAGAACCCAAATACCAGATAGCGCTCAAGGTCAGTGTTTTAATAACAAATCTCCCAGGCAAAACACCACTAATCACGGCAGAGCACAGCAAACTGCAACACCCAGCACCAAACTTTAACACGTACTGCAGAAACAAGAGCATGGTGCAGATGAATCAATATTATGATCAACTGTTAACAGATACAAATTCCTTAATACACTCTGATTGATCTGTTATTATCTCAAACCTTTCATGCCCCACGTTGGGCGCCAAAAAGGACTGTCGTGGTTTAACCCCAGCCAGCAACTAAGCACCACACAGCCGCTCGCTCACTCCCCGCCCCCCCGTGGGGTAGGGGAGAAAATTGGTAGGGTGAAAGTCAGAAAAACTCGTGGGTTGAGATAATAACAGTTTAATAATTGAAGTAAAATGAAATAGAATGGTAGTAATAATAATAATATAATACAATAATAATAATGTAAAGCAAGTGATATACGACACAATTTCTCACCACCCACCGACGATGTCCAGCCCGTTCCTGAACAGCAATCGCCCCTTTTTTTCCGGCCAGCTCTCCTCAGTTTATATACTGAGCATGATGTCATATGGTATGGAATAGCCCTTTGGCCAGTCTGGGTCAGCTGTCCTAGCTATGCTCCCTCCCAGCTTCTTATGCACCTGGCAGAGCACAAGAAGCTAAAAAGTCCTTGACTGGTGTAAACTCTACTCAGCAAGAACCAAAACATCAGTATCTTATCAACATTATTCTCATCCTAAATCCAAAACAGAGCACTCTACCAGCTACTAAGAAGAAAATTAACTCTATCCCAGCTGAAACCAGGACACTTGTCATTGTGTAAAGAAGAAAAGACATGAATATAACAATAAGGGTGGAATTCTAATTCAAGAATAGAACTGAATGCAGAACAGAGAGGCAAAGATAAGAAACCTGGGGAGATATGATGTTTACTGGGACTCAGAAAAATTTAAAAACCCAGCAAACCCAAAACTCTTCATTTCCTGTGAATAATTTATCAGATATTTCTAAGTATCGGAAAAATAAGTTCATTTAGTAATCCATTCCAATATAAGGAAATTATTAGAGGGGGGAGGTGGAAGTAAAAAAATGGTGTTTTTCCTGTGTTTGGTAGTAACTTATTTTTTGTTGCATAGACACATTGCATTCCACTGAATTCACAAGTAAACTTTGAATTTTACCAGAAATTCTGCATAATTTTCCATCTTAAAGCCACTGGTATGTGTAGAGTGCTTCTGGGTTTGTAAACAGATGTAGAAAGAAAATGAAACAATTTCTGAACATATTGCTGAATTAATAAAATTAACAGAGAAATATAATCTCAGAGTGAGTTTAAATGGTAAGCTGGCCATGATGTGTCCTCCATAAAATTAAGCAAAAATAAGTACAAACTGTGATGGATTTGACCCTAAAATAGACACAAAACATTGCACAGCAGGAAAGCAGTAGTAATAGTGATCAATTATTTCAGAGAGTAACAGTTTTGCATGATTTGTAAAATATATAAATTGTGGATCAACTAGGAAACAGCATTCTGACAATGTGTGCTTTTCTAGGGAAACAGAGGTGCAGCATATACACATGTGGTTCATTTACCAAAGGATTTCTGAATAACCTTGCAAATGACAACACACAGTCCACTGAAAAATTATAGCAGCTCTCCAGCTGTTTAATTTAGGATATGATAAATGGCATGCTGGTTGGATTTCTTTACAACTAGAAAGGATGAGATTCAAAATCAAACTGAATATCTGCCTGCTCTTTCTGTAATTTCGGAGTAGGGTTATCAGAGACTATTCAGTCTGGACTAATTGAAGAAAAGTTCAGTGCTGTTAGAAATAGGTATCTGTGAAGTAATCTTTTATTTCAACCAGGAAGACAAATTGTTCTTTGTCTTATACTTGAAATAATCACAGTAACACTGCTACAGAAAGGAGGTAATATGTTAGCATGCTCAGTTAAGTGTGATATGTGATGTTATCCCTATGAAGCTTAATGCACTCATACAACAAGAGCTACATGAAAGATGTTTGAGAACTGTGATGTCATTCCTTAGCAGCTGCTGTGCAATGGCAGGACCAATAAACAAATGGAGGACATAGCAAAATAAAGTAATGGCTCACAGTAAACAAAAACATTTTTACATTCTTGGGAATGGAAAACAGTTCTGCAGATCTTTTTTTTCATAATTTTATATCAATATCTAGTAATCATGATGATATTTTACAAAAGCTTAGAACATACAGTCTACCTATATCTCTAATCAGTTAACACCAAGAAGGGCATAGGCAATCGGAAAGCAAGATATCTTTGAAGAAATTATATATGGAAGAGAAGTTTGGATTCACCATCTATTGGAATAAAGGGAAATTGCACATCCTAGATGTATATTTCTAAATCAGAATGATGTGAGGCTTTTCACACTTAGAAGTAAAACCATTTTGAAAGGTTTGAAGAATTCTCTTTCCACCTTTACCAAAACCTTTGTTTAGAAGTGCCAATGCCTATTTTCACACAATGATTGGACTTTAACCCATGAAGAGCCAGCAGTTTGAATAATAATTATAATCACCATCTAAAACAGAGTTTATGTTTAGTATCTTTTCATTATCAGCTGATAGCTTCCAGATACTTTCACTCTCTGTAGAGTTAGATAAGGCTCTTCATGGGTATTGAGATGGAAAATTGGGTGATATTTTATGCTATTTTCAGATCTATTTCAAAACTTCTGAAATTCTTACTAAACTAATAGAAAGGCATTTTCACAGGGATACGTCTCTGCCTGAAATGTCTGGTTCCTAGCACTAAACAAATATATAGAGTAGCACAAAATAATATGATTCTATGATTCTATGATGATAGTGATATATTACTTGTCTCCATTCTCCATATTTTGTGATCTTTGTATAAGGGAGTACAAGACCATTAAACTCTAACTCCTTGATCCTTGATCCTGATTGCAATGGAGCCCAAGAACTGAAGAAAGTATTTCTTCCAGGACTAACAATTATGACATAAGGAAAGTGCAAGATTTCAGGAAAATTCTTATCTGCTCAATTAGGGCAGGTCATACTGTACTGCTGCAGCTGCTGGAAGAAGCGTTAACACAAAAGATCTGTTTCACACTCTCAGAAATCAGATAGCTTCATTGCTTTAACTTGGCAAAGAAATAATAAAAACTGTCTGCCAAGTGCAGCAGCAATCAGAGGTGCACATCTGGGTCTTACTCAAATCTCAATTATACCTGTGTAATTTAAAAATAACTTGATCAAGGTCATTACATTTAGAGCAATTTAAAGCCAATGTAAGGTTAGAATTAGGCCAGTCATTAAAAAAAAAAAAAAAATGTATCTAGTAAGACTATATCTTAAATAGATTTTTTTCTACTCTTCTAGACTCATTTCCTAAATCCTAGAGATATATTTGTGTAACATTTATTAAATGCTAAATCATAGTATAGTATAGACGAAACTCTTTTGTTTGAAGCTCTCCAATCCTAAACCAGCGAGAAGACAACATATGCTTGGCTGCTTCTTTAGAACAGATTTTGGTATTCCACAGCTCAAAATTATATAAATGGTACTTTCAACTCTAGATGAGACCGGTGATGAAAAGACATGTTGAAGTCAGATATAGAGAAATACCTGAGCCAGCAATAAATAAAATATTTCTTTTCACCTGAAAAAGTATGTTTATATTACATCTATGCTTTGACCCCTCACTTGAATACTATTTATTCAGTCCAAAAAACTGGCACTAATGACTAGCATGTGTTGGCACATCTGCACCACTTCCTATATCAATATAGCCATTATAGTCATACCAGCTTCTAAAACATGTGGAAGAAATGATGCAGTGGTCTATATTTCAAAATATCTTTGCTCTTTGGTAAACAGTTATTTTGTATAATTGTATTTATTTATATTGACTGAGCTCTCTGGTACTTGAAGACTCTTCACTCCTAATAAAACTCTATGCACACCTTGAGAGAAAGCATCAACCATCCTTGTAGCCATCATCCGTAAATTTTTTTTGGTCCTTTCAAGTGATATGTCCTGCCTTAGTCTTTCAACACGTGCACACAGACAATATTCAAATGCAAAACAATTTATCTCACCTCTTATCTTCCACTCCTTTGCCTACCCTATATCAGTCAAACAATTGATTAATGCATTATTGAAATATAACCACAATAACAGTTGCAGTACAGTTGAATCTGAATTGTAGTTAGATACTAACAAAGGCTATATCTCATCCCTCAGGTTGCGGATTGCAAGGGTAGAGATTATTCCTATGCATAACACTTCATAAATGATTCAGGACATTGTTTAGTATTTTAGAAATAGAGAAAGAGTCATATCTTTTAAAAGCATACAGTTAGTATCCAGTTCCAGGAAGCCAAATTCTGTTTTTCTAATATGAATTGAAGAGCAGCCATATGGCTTTCATTCAAGCTTCACCAGTTGATTATTATCTTTTCTGGAGTTAAACTGCTTGCTATAATTAATGCTGCCCCCAGGTAGCTGTAAGTTTTACAAATAGCATTTACTCAGCATGTCATCATAGGTCTCCCTGGCTATGATAGCAGCATGGGGTCACATTAATACAGATTAAATGGTCTGGAAAAAATTCTTCAGTATTAAATTTATCTCTCCAGCTATTTTATCTTACAAGTAAGTCTGTTGTAGAAATAGGAAAAAAGAAAAAACCCACCAAATGCAAATAATGTTTGTCATCTTCCAATTGTCTTGAATTACCGAAGTACTGTTCATACCTGTTCTTGTCTTTATTTTATATGGAACAGGCTTCATCTTTCAAGTGCTGTAAATCCATAATAAGGTTTTTCAATGCAGTATTTAAAGTGCCTGCTAGAGTACACCATATTTAAATGGCTGCTCACACAGCCAAAACACTTGTTCAGCTGTCTTCTTGATTTCAACAGCATGCATTTTACTATTCTTTCCAGTCCATCGCACCTCATCTCAGCCACAGGAGTATAAAATTAATAATACTAATGTTTAATTTGCTCTTTCTATTGTACCTGAAAGCACGAAAATGGGTTAAGGCGTCTTATTTTCATCTCAGTTAGCAGATGAAAATCGAAGATCAAGTACATATGTCTACAGAGTTTTTGTGGCCTTCTGGAACAGTTGTAGAGGTCTGCCCAGGCCAAAGAGAAGAACACAGTACATACAGAGTATATCTGATGTCTATGAGGAGCTGTCACTATTGAAAGATATACTTTAAGCCATGCCCAAATGTTATTCCAGAGGCAGTTGACTCTCTCAGAACAGAGAAAGCCCAGGAATAAACCAGCATGAGTGTAATTTGCACAGTCAATGGACCAAGGCCCTGGAGCAAAACTGGGAAATAAACTGACCGTATGGACACACTCATTTCTTAATCCTTTGTCCTCATCCTTGGAATTTAAGGTCCACTACCTTGGAATTTAAGACAACATTTAAGTTACCTGCTAAAAATTGTGAGGTAATTGATAAACCAAGTAAGTGACTGAATTAGAATGAGGAATCTGGTGGGTCTTAAGGAGCTTCAGTTACTTTGGCTAATTGGTGAGAAAATTAGTAACTCTTCTGAAGGCTGAAAGGCTGAAGAATCAGCTCTCCTGGTAACTGAGGACAATCACATGCCTCCTCAAAGTACAAGATGTAGATAACACCTCTTGTTTTCTCTAACAGAAATATACAGAACTGTGAATGTTTTTCTAGATATAAGTGTGTATATAACATAATATTCATAAATGTTTCTATTGCTGGGGAGTCAAAGAGAAAATAGATATTGCTGACAGATTCAGACACAAGACGTATACAAAATCATCTACATAGCACAGATTATAGAACAAGTTAAGACTGCATGTCTCATTTCCAGTCCTCAATACAATGTCTACATAACCTCATTTCCCACCCTTACAGTTTTATCTCTGTTATGTTCTCAAGTGTGTTGCAAGAACATCTTCATAATCTAACGTAGTACTGCTAAACATCACTTCTTTAAAAATTAGCAGCTGCACTGCTTATTAAATAGTTATTTTTTATGTAAGTGGGATTTTGCACTGTTGATAACCACTGTACACAGGCAAAAAATGGGACATTAAAACCATAGCAGTCATGTAGGCATCATTTCAGTAATGACTCATGCCATTGCTCTGGTGTTCTGACTTCACTGTGCCTCCCTAGATCAAGTCTGGCATTATGACACTGATATCTTTAACACTAACAGCCCTCTTGAGACCAATTGAGGCAGCTTGAGATGATCTCAGAATATTCAACATCCAGGTCTTGAATAGCTTCTGATTCATGAGGAGGATACTTCCGACAGTCAAGCACTCTCCTCCAAAGTGAGCTCTAAGTCTCAGAGGTGGTTAAAGTGTGAAAAAGGCAGGTAGAAGTCAGAAAAACTTGAGCCTTCTTTGTATGACACTTGGCCTGGTTAATGTTAGTGCATATGTTATGGGCCAATAGAACAGTCACTCACAATGCTCTGATTTTGTATTCTTCCCATGAGGTTAGGATAGCTTGTGCAGCTGTGTTAGTTCAACTTTACAGAAAAAAAAAAAAAAAAAAAAAAAAAAAAAAGACAAGTGCCGTTTAGGACACACAGGTTATTCATTGCATTGGTGGAGAGACAGAAAATATGATGTTTTCAGCCTTCTTTTTATGTAGTTCGAGGCCTTGACCAAAATGAAAGCTGCAGTGTACTCGCCCTTGTACTAACAAAGAAGACATTACAATTGAAATATAGAAGTTAAAGCAGGATAAAATCAAGAGTATTTTTTTTTTTCCAGGCAGATAAAAAGGTACAAAGTAAATAGCAGAAGGATGAAAAAGATTTTGTCTCAGAGCCAGTTATTCAACAATTTTACAAATTTTATGCTAAATGAAACAAAAATGAGGCACGGGGGAGAATTCATCAGTACTCTGCTGTAGAATATTCTTAGCTCATGGTCTTTAAAAGTGCCAAGAGGTTAGTACAGGCTTTTCCTCTGGTTAGCTGTCTAGAACTTTAAATTATCTTACCACAATAATACACTAAAGCTGAGTTTTAAGTGCCCTATGGGAATGGATGCCTGAAAGGATTATTATGGGTTTTGAAGACAGTGACCTCTTGGCCATCCATTTGAATCTAATCTGGCTAAGTAATAGCAATAAACTGTTACAATCCGATGAATGATATAAATAAAATTACATGTGTATTATTATTTTTGATTAATGGTCTAAGTCTGATTCTCCTTGATTCTTGGAAAAAAGTTATATATCCATATTACCATTTATATGCAAATACATTTTAAAAGATAGGTCTATTACATTTTAAATTAGACGTAATAAAGGACTGCTTTAGAAGATATATGAAGGCAAAGAGAGGATGGTACACTAAAGAGAAATGTGTGTCTTATTTCCTCTATACACCAATATTTTATAAACAAGTGCTGTGAGTGCTCAGCAACTGAGTAGTAAAGTTGTAATCATGAACCCTTGCCTCTCCTCCAATTCTTTGAGATAGTTAACAGACACATCCTAGGAAGAAGTCTTGTGACAGAAGGAAAGCAAAAAAATGACACAGTTCCTTATTCTCTCTTCACAGCTATTCAGCCAACTGAAAACAAACCTTAAATTAAACCCAGTGAATATGCTTATCATATAGGCCATAATTAATTCAAGGTCCAGTCTTGAAGAGGTTGTCTCTTGAGCGCCAAAGGTTCCAGCTACTATATCACTGTCCTTTTTAAAACATATTGTTGCTGAGATAAGAGTGACTAAGCAAACATTTAATCCATCTATTTATGGTTTTGATTGTGACAATTAACAGAGACCCTCAAAGAACTGCAGTACTTATTGACCTGGCTCTTCTCACTATGAAATTTCAATACCATCGACCAAGGTGATGACTAAAATCACATGTCTATGAGGCTTAAAAAGGTACTTCTGGGACCTGGCAGGTGCTCCAAAAGATGTTTGCGTAACAAAACAAAGTCAATGAATGTGATTCTCAGAAATCTGAGTAGATCAAAGTTTTCCAGATGCTTCAAATCAGCTGAACCCCAAGGTTACTCCATGGCACTTCTTTAGTATTTTATTTGCATAAGCAGAAGAGGCTTGGGGTTTGCTCATACTGGTCACAAACAGAAAGAAAACAATAGTGCCTCTTTTTCCTATATAGCACCTTTTTCAGAAGTTAGTGTGATGCGTAAATAGTTGAGTAAATTAGCAAAATGACAAACTTTGCAGCAATTTTTGAGGGAACAAGAATCAGAGGATTCTTCAAGTGCTGCAGCGTACTGAGAGTGAAATGTTGAACAGCAATGAATGAAATGCCATCTTGCACTGGGGTGTACCACACATCCAGTGCTGCTGTACTCAGCCATATTACCTCTTGTCTTTAAATCTGTAACACACAAAGAATGTTCATAATTGAGCAGCAATTTCATCTTAGCTACTGTCATTGTGTGCAATTTTAAACGGGACATAAACACCAACAAGAGTCAGACACTTTTCTTTCTGAATCAAGTAGTTTATATACAGAAGCTGCTCTCCAAAATATGATAATAATTGCTGATTTTGTAGATCAGCAATTAAATATATGTATATTTCTACTACCTGTACAATCACCTATTACAGAAAAAGTGTTTGTAAAATGAAAAGTTTTATTTTGAAAAAAGGCAATTTTATGACAACAAAAAAGTAATTTTTTATTAAATTCTGCTATTCTCTATTATGATAAAGTATTTTCATATACTAATATGTTCTATTTTCTTTATATGGGGGAAGTTTTAGCTATAAACAAACCTGGGAAGCTTCTATACACAAACCTATGAATCCAGTTTGGCTATTTCTTTTAGGGAGTATACCTTTAAAAACTTCCACTGAAGGGCTTTTCTGACAAGAATTTCAAGCTGAGAGGTCTTAGAAAGTGATTTTGTTGTTGTTCTTAATCAAACATAAAAGTCATCTACATTGAAAGTAATTGTTTTGACTTTTTATGTATAAAGCAGAAAGACATTTTCTGTAAGGGCTGTTATTTGAAATATATAGATAGTTCCTGGAACTAGAATAATCATGCCATGGCATTTAGAAATCCAAGTACTTGAATTCTTCCCTTTTGCTTTTCACTGATTTTCCACTTTCTTTTACAGCTAAACAAAAAAATAATAAAAAACCCAGCAGTGCTTTAATACATTTCCTTTAAAAATATCAAATAATTACTTTTTATTTTTTATTTTACAGACAATACTGAAAGCAAAGTTGACAGATGTTGCCACTATAACATGCTTTCTATAGTCATCTCAAGTGAATGCTGGTGTTGATTATTCACATTATTATAGTTCCAACATAAGAAGCTCAGCATATGGTAGAATATTGTAAGTGACTCACTACAAGAAGGACATTGAGGTGCTGGAGCATGTCCAAAGAAGGGCAACGAAGCTGGTGAAGGGTCTGGAGGACAAGTCTTATGAGGAGCAGCTGAGGGAGCTGGGGTTGTTTAGTTTGGAGGGGGCTCGGGGGAGACCTTATTGCTCTCTTCAACTACCTGAAAGGAGGTTGTAGTGAGGTGGGTGTTGGTCTCTTCTCCCAAGTAACAAGTGATAGGACAAGAGGAAACGGCCTCAAGTTGTGCCAGGGCACATTTAGATTAGATATTAGGAAAAATTTCTTCACAGAGAGAGTGGTCAGGCATTGGAACAGACTGCCCAGGGAAGTGGTGCAATCGCAGTCCCTGGAAGTGTTCAAAAAACATGTGGATGTGGTGCTTAGGGACATGGTTTAGAGGTGGACCAGTCAGTTAGGTTAACAGGTTGGACTTGATGATCTCAGAGGTCCTTTCCAACCTTAACGATTCTATGATACATTTTCTGTGTTACAGCAGACACATATCCTTAGTTTTCTGCTTATCATAACAGTTCTAAAGGGCTAAGGTTCACTAAGCTTTTTGAACAATTAGGTAATGCTATGCAATACTATAACAACATTAAAAAGAAATAAATAAAAGCCATTTCAGTTCTTTAAATTCTTTGTTAGAATTTGTATCTCAGCTTTATTGGACAATTTTTCACAGTAGCACCTGCTGTTGCTGATATAGCCATAGAATTCCAGTGTTTATTTTTACCATGAAGTATCCTTTCTTCTCTGCTGTGGTAGGCATGCTGAGGATCAGAACAGTTTTATCGTCCTTTTCTCTTTCACCTTCATTTCTTCCCAGATATATTTCCAGTAACAAAATCTTACATTTTTTTTGTTTAGCTTTACTCCAGAAGCTATGGTTTTCTCCAGGACTGCCTGGAGTCTCCAGCCACACTCTGTTACTGTCACTTCTCAGACCAAAACATCATCTGTGCAGAAATTACCTGTCTCTATGCAATAAAATAAATCTGTTGCATTTCCCAGTGATATGCAACAAGTGCTGAACATCATACGGCAGTCAGAGGAAATGTTACTTTCCAAGAAACTATACAGTGTGCATAAACATGAGCTCTAGTTTTCTGTGGTCATGTGCCAGGACCTGGATGCTGAATCAAATTAGAAAATACCTGGCATCAGCCATGTCTCAAAAAATGTTTCCCTTTGTAGCTAAATGAAAAAGGTCATTTTCTAGGTATTTGCTTCTTTAAGTCTATCTATAAGCCTAAGTACCTTGGTTTTTTCTTAATTTCTCCCTGATTTTGCATTTTTCCTATGGTTCAATAACAATAAAGTGTATGAAGTAATTATACATTTTCTCTTCAATGCCTGATATCAAGATTAAAACAAAATGTCCTCTTTAAACTCTACTTCAGTGTATGGTGAACTTTCCCAGAATCTTCGTCTGTGCTGTCTGCACAGTCAGTGGTGGGTTTTTTTTCATTTACATTGAAGTCAAATGAGTAACCATATATAAACTAAATATTTGTGGTACAGTTGCTAGTAGAAATTAAAAGTTGCAACTTCTATATATTTACACATATATTTATCTGACATACTTATGTTTGTGGACAAAATAATCAAGTTAAGACCCAAATAATTATCCTGCCTCATTTTTGTTATCTATGGATCTATTTAACAGTACTAATGTCATTATTTCTGGCACCACACTGCCTTTTGTATCAATTTAAATTAGTACAGTCCCTATGTACTTTTCAGCCATTCCTTCATTGCTATAACATCTTATGAATAATTCTTCTGAACCAATGGTACTTTATCCACTTTGTCAATATGCACATTCTGTTCTGATACTTTCAGTCTCTTATGGTCATTATAATTTCCTCTGTCTTTTCCCATAAGTTAAGTGTTGGCTTGGTCCTCTGCCGTGCAGAGTTTTGGATGGACTCCAGCTTTGAATTTCCTATATCTTTCTCTTTCAATATACTTCGTAGTATATTCTCCAAAAGTTCAAGAATCTTATCCATTCTGCACCACATTCAGTCTTGTTTGGGTAATTTCCTTTGCTTAGCAAATTCTGCTTATTTTGTTATCTCCAATTTGTTTTCATCCAGGTCTTTTTAATGTTTGTCTTTTTTATTATTATTATTTTTCATTTTATTTTTGTTTCATAATAGGGGATTCCAATTACTCCCCCAAATCGCAAGATGAGCTCTCATCCATAAATGCATTACAAATTTCTCTCTGCTTTTATTTTAATAAACTCTATTAAAAGCATCTTTCCGTCTATTTTACATGAAGTGCAGTACCTCTCATTTCTATAATAGTTATATAGTTAGCCTCCTCTGCTTGAATTAACTGAGCAGTATTAAAATCAGGTAATGCTTCAGAAATAGCTGCTTTAGAAATAAAACTGCCTCTAAATGTCTTCTTTTCTGCTGTCACCCTTTTATTATACATTTCAAGTGAAGTTTAAATCTTCCACATTTCCAAATACTTTAAGTCTAGTGAAATTTTTCATTACTCCAGTCTTCTTTTGCAGTTCTCATTTAATCTTTTTTTTTTTTTTTTGGTACTGTGATTTGCTTAATAATCACTGAAAAGTGAAGTGTCTAAGAATGGTGGGGTACCTTGAGTCATACTAGATTTCTAACAACTGATCAGCTTTGTGAAGCATGGGCCATTCCATTTTATAACATTCAGTGACAATTAATTCGAGACAGAATATTCTTCCATGGCATCCTAGTTTAGGCACGTACTTTAACAACTACCTCAACAAAATTTTAGATATTTGGCCCCATGGAGGCAATTCAGTCTACCTGACATAAAGTTCTGTGTTGAGTCAAAGGAGGGACTCCTTTAAAGACAAGCAGAAAGACATACAGTCCATCCAGATAAGGTGCCTGCCTTTTTTCATTGAATGTATACGGAACCTTCAAATGAGGTCCTTCAAAAAGAAACTCAGTTAATTAGGTCAAGTATCTAGCCCTTTCTACTAGTGGGAAATGATAGGAAATTAATATCTCAAGCTTCTTGTAATGCAGTCTATCTAACCCTCTTCACCAAAAAAGTGGAGAAAAGCACTTTTTGCTTAACAATCTACTAGTCTGAGCATTCACTCAAAGAGGTTGTTGTAAGGGGACTTAGTCATTTCCATGAAGGCAAAGGTGAGTTGCAACTACGATTACATGGAGTATTGCTCCTCTTCTCTGTAGTTAACTTCAGGCCGCTGTGAAGCCCAGCATGCAAGCACCATAAGACCAGCCGGAGGAGAAAGCCTAATAAATAGTACATACAGCTGAGTGCAAAAAAGACTGATGGTTTCAAATTCGCTCAGAACCCATTTTTTTTTAAGGGCCATCTAACTGCTGTTTGAAATTAAATTTTACAATTGGACAAAAATTGCCCATCTCAGCAGAAAACGCATCTCAAGCATGTGTTGGCAAGCAAAATTAAGTACATAAGGCATTTTCAGAATAATGAAAAGTAGATACTCAAGTAGATGTCAAATGAATTAAAGTACTTACTGTGTTAAGCGGTCCCCTAAGATAGGTGGACTAAGTTTCTCCTTGTATTTTACGTGGCTTTTAGGGACACCAGATTCTATGTCTACCACTATCTGCAGGTAACTACTCCATTTTAATTTCTTTTCTTGGCTTTGCAAATTTCCTATAGCAATAAGTTCCATACAGTTTATGAGAAAGTATTTATTTTCATCATTTTTGAATATGCTACCTTTAATTTCATTAAATGTCTTCACTGTTCTTGTGTTCTGAGATAGACATCATATTTTTATCACTTTGCCATTCATTAGTTTAATCTCACTTTAAATGAGAATTTTTCTGTGATTGTGATCATTCTTATCATGCTGCAGTACATTTAATGCATATTGCACTCTCCAGTTTTCACAAATGTGACATACTTTATGAGAGTCAGAGCACAGCTTTGCTACGAGTAATTTACTACTATTCCTCTGCACACTGTATACAAGTATATAGCACTAAAATTAACCTATGTAATCTCTTAATGTAAAAATGCGGGGTTTATATGACGACTATATATCTATATAAACACATGTTGATACGTGTGCATAGTTCTACACTGCTGAACAAAAGAGAAACAGAGCCCAAAACTTGGTCCTCATGCTGTGTCACATACTAATTTGTGTCCACAGTCCTTAAGAATGATGTCCTTCAGAGAAAAGATTAATCTTTGAGTAAACTCGTCAAAAAGACTGAAAATAAAAATCAAAGATGCAGTTAATTATTAAGCAGCATGGGCAATCATGGTACAGTGATTTCCTTGGTGCTCTCTTGTTTGCAATGCAATTATACCCAGATTAATCAAAATTAAAGTCTCAAGAGTGTCACCCATTTCTGAGTAATCCTAAATCAGCTGGAGTGAGTCTTGCTGGGACCCTGCTTAGAGTGAATCAAACACAGTATGTGATAATGTCATATAAAAATGTTTATCCAGGACAGCGGACTCTGTCATTATTCAGAAACTGGGAGGAGTGTCATAAATCTCCCTTGTTGTTCTGATCTGTCTTGTTCTTATTTTCTCAAAGCCACTAGAGGCAGGTTTACCCTAAGCAATTTTAACTGGCCAACAGTTAGCTTGAAAATACATTTAAGACTAGTATGAACATTGCCTTCAAAAACTTGTCCTTTGCTCCAGAGACCTGTTTACCAAGTGTCAATAAATTTACATAGAAAATATCTAGTGAAAATAAGATCACACAGTTCCTCACTCAAATATTAATTTAGAATTTGGTAGGAATTAATAAAAATAATCGTTTTCTGCCAACCAACCAACTTAAACATTCTCTTCACTTTGGAAGACTTGGGAGGAAGAAGCAAATCGTGCAGGGGCTAACAGTCTTGTCTCTCTTGCTTTTATTCAGTACTGTGACATCTGTTACATTTGACTATCTGCAAGTCATAACACTTTTTACCACTTCTGCATAATGTTTTTGGAACAATATGAAGCATCATTAGTGTATTTCAGTTCCCAACATTATTGTCTCATGTTGCTTTATTACCATAATAAACTTGTGAATCATAGTAACTAACACAGTAGGGCTCCTGTAGTGAATTCATTTTCATAACCTCTTTTGTTATCATAAATGTGATCCAGAAAATTGTGAAGTCAGCAGTTCTATACAGCTTATTAATAAAGCACATTACAGGGATGCATTAAAGCCTCAACAGCTGTATTATAATGAAACACTCTTCTTATAATTACAATTACGCTAACACTTAATAATAATTGGGCCTCTGTGTCTGTAGCTCATTTGCTCAATAGGAGATTGGGTCTTGTTAGAAGTAGCCATTCCCTCAGCAGGTGACCTGGTTGCAAACATAACAGAGTTTAAACAGGGCATGAAGTTAGTGATGGCATGAAAAGGGCAGATCTGCAGGTGGGGTTACCATCTGTGAGGAGGAAAATGTGAAATAATGAGATATATGGGCTTCTCTCTTCATGGAGATCAGCTATCCAAGGGTGAAAAGAGGAGAAACAAAGATAATGGATGAGAGAGGGAACAAGGTAGGCAGGTGAAGAAATATCCTAACATGCAATGCACAGCTTGCTACCATTAACAACATGTAGGACTACAATGTCAAGAGTAAACAACTAGTTACATATGTCCCAGTAATGCTACCAACTTTTCTTCTGAAGTAGAAAATTAATTTGAGCATTCTGGAAGTTTATTGTTGAATCCCAACTTTCTCTTCAAGGGTGACAGCAGGGATCGTGGAGATAGATAGACTGTTGTCCATTACAGCTTCTTGGTCTCCAACAAAAAGACACTGATACACTTTTATCTTAATCAAGAAACAGCAGCAGGAGTCAAGCTGCAAAGCTATTCTTACACTCTAGAGATGTAGCTATGTAGTCTGGAAACTCTTATATTCCTATGGTGGTAGCAGGTTCTTCACAAGAAGCCAGCACTTCTCCAGTATGAAAAGGACTGCTTTGCATCCAAGAATTTAAACGAACAGAGACAACTCAAGTTTGCATCCCTCATTATTACCATCCCTACCAAATTACCAGCAGCAGAGGTGGTGTACAGTCTTGCATTGTGATGTGAAGTTACAGTTCTTATTGCTGCACCAGCCCCTGTCTAGGTCAAGGCTGCATCTGCTTTTGGACTCATGGTGGAAAGATGAAGATTCCCGCTTTCAGTAGGAGAATTTTTACATGGGATTATCTTTTCCCCAGTATTACAAATAGGTTTATTGTGATTGTATTGTGTGGCAATATATACATTGTGAACTCTTTCAGACAATGTGTGGAAATAGTGACTGCACAAGCATATCCTCCTGTACTGTATTCTAAAATAACTGACCTGTTTAAGGAAGGTCTTTCATATCTTGTGGAAGAGTGACTGAGAGTCACTGGAGCATTATTAACTACTGGTCTATTGGTAATGGGACAAAAACGTCCCTTCCATAGTCATTCTCCAAGGTATAGTAAGTGTGGTCTGGTCGATTCCTACCTTCTCAGTGTGAGTACATGGCATGGGAAGAGGAGTCTATCTCAAAGGAGAATGTATCCTTTGCAGAATCTTCCATTGCAATTAAAGATTTGTTGGCAAGAGGGAGAAGGAAGAATTCAGTTCAGCCTGAAATACCGGTGAATCATGAAAGAAGGGGAAGCTGACAGGTGCTTGTAATTCTCAATTGCTTTAATAAAAAGTAGAAATAATTATTTCTTCCTACCAAATTTTCTTAGAAAAATGTAAGAGGATATAACTGTGGCTTGGGAAAGATCTGAAAGAGCATAAGGAAGTAATGAGGGACCTCAGGGGTTTGAAGCACTTAATTTGAAGCATACAGAGGCTGGATCACTGAAAAAGCATCAGGCATATAACTTGAGGTCAGGATTGTGCACCAGAGATGCAGAAACAAGAATAGTCATCTGCTTTGGCTTATGCAGTTAAGTTGAATCCCCCTTTGGAGGTATTTCTTCGTCTTGGGGAGGTTTACACAACTAGCTTAATGTTTACCTGTCTAGGAGTACATGAAACGAATCTCAATCCAGACAAATTGTTGAAAGATGATATAAGAATTGACCTCTAGGAGAAGAAAAATATATGAAAAGTGGCGTTCAGATACTGAAGGGACAGAAATGGAACCATACAGAACAGATATTGATTCTTATCTCAATCTTTCAATGAGAATCTGAACTAAATAATCTGAATGTCCTAATGCCAGTCCATGTTGGCCTAAAATAAGTGCAATACCACCCCAGGTGTATTCATTTCTGGTGGAATATTCAGAGCTAGAGAGATCTGGGGTCTTTATTTAGTGAAGCAACTTACGCACCTTTAAAAGATGAATCTGTACTCCTACATGATGTTCCCACCTAGAACTAGAGTTGTGAAGACACAGTTGGTGATCCCTCAGAATTACTCTTAGATGCTGTTAAATTAAGCCCACAGTATGCCTTTCTTAGGATATATGAATATCACAATTCAAAAAAGCATGCTGGTGATATGTTTCTTTGATGGAACTTTTGAGTCCATCAAAAATTACTGTCAAGTATTTTAATTTTTGTAAGGAGTGGGTATAGCATAAGTGTCACACACCCATGTTGCTTTCAGTAGAAAATATTTCTAAGGACAGATTCTATGTGACAACCAGTGTAACGCTAAAGAGTTGAGTAAATCAGCATACTTTAGATAGAATGAGTGCTCACTGTACTTGTTTGCTTAGAGGGAAATAACCTAGAAAAGACCTTTTTCAACTGTTCTCTGGAAAGAGGTATCTGGACTTACTCTAATAAAAATAGAATGAGAGAATAAGTTATCTCCTATGGAGAAGTGAATAATGGGTTTTTTCTCAAAGAGAAAAGTTTTCAAAATGTGGTCTCGCTAAAATGATTAATATAATAGTATCTTTATTTCTTACCAATTTGATCTTCATTTTATTACTCAAGCATTCTTATGTTTCATCAATATTGATCCATAGATTAGTAGCCCAACTGAAGTGCATTTACACTGATGCACGCAGCATGGGCAATAAACAGGAGGAGCTGGAAGCCATTGCGCAGCAGGAAAACTATGACATAGTCGCCATCACAGAAACATGGTGGGATAACTCTCATGACTGGAGTGCCACAATGGATGGATATAAACTCTTCAGAAGGGATAGGCAAGGAAGGAGAGGTGGTGGGGTAGCTCTATGTGTTAAAGAGTGTTTTGATTGTATAGAGCTCAATGAAGGTAATGATAAGGTCGAGTGCTTATGGGTAAAGATCGGGGGAAGGCCAACAAGGCAAATATCCTGGTGGGAGTCTGTTATGGACCACACAACCAAGATGAAGAAACAGACGAAGTATTCTACAAGCGGTTGGCTGTTCTTGTGGGAGAGTTCAACTTATCAGATCTCTGCTGGAAATACAACACAGAAGAGAGAAAACAGTCTAGGAGGTTCCTCTTAGGGTACCCAGCCCCCTGAGCTGGAAGACAGGGACAGGGAGCAGAACGGAGCCCCCATAATCCACGGGGAAATAGCTAGCGACCTGCTATACCACATAAACACACACAAGTCTATGGCGCCAAATTGGATCCACTCAAGGGTGCTGAGCGAGCTGGTGGAAGTGATCACCAAGACACTTTCCATCACTTACCAGCAGTCCTGGTTAATGGGGGAGGTCCCAGCTGACTGGAAGTTAGCTAATGTGACACCCATCTACAAGAATGGTTGGAAGGTGGCTCCATGGAACTACAGGCCTGTCAGCCTGACCTGGGTGCCAGGGAAGGTCATGGAGCAGATCATCCTGAGTGCCATCACGTAGCACGAGCGGGACAGCCAGGGGATCAGGGCTAGCCAGTATGGGTTCATGAAGGGCAGGTCCTGCTTGACCAACCTGATCTCCTTCTATGACAACGTGACCCACTTGGTGGATGGGGGAAAGGCTGTGGGTGTTGTCTACATAGACTTTAGTAAGGCTTTTGACACTGTCTCCCACAGCATTTTCCTGGAGAAGCTGGCTGCTCAGGGCTTGGATGGGTGCACTCTGCGCTGGGTTAAAAACTGGCTGGACGGCCGAGCCCAGAGAGTGGTGGTAAATGGAGTCAAATCCAGTTGGTGGCCAGTCATGAGTGGTGTTCCTCAGGGCTCAGTATTGGGGCCGGTCCTGTTCAATATCTTCATTGATGATCTGGAGGAGAGGATTTAGTGCACCCTCAGTAAGTTTGCAGATGACACCAAGTTGGGTGGAAGTGTCGATCTGCTGGAGGGTAGGAAGGTCCTACAGAGGGACCTGGACAGGCTGGATCGTTGGGCTGGGGCCAACTGTATGAGGTTCAACAAGGCTAAGTGCCGGATCCTGCACTTGGGTCACCACAACCCCATGCAACGCTACAGGCTTGGGGAAGAGTGGCTGGAGAGCTGCCTGGCAGAAAAGGACCTGGGGGTGTTGGTTGACAGCCGCCTGAACATGAGCCAGCAGTGTGCTCAGGTGGCCAAGAGGGCCAATGGCATCCTGGTTTGCATCAGAAATAGTGTGGCCAGCAGGACTAAGGAAGTGATAGCGCCCCTATACTCAGCACTGATGAGGCCATACCTTCAATACTGTGTTCCGTTTTGGGCCCCTCACTAGAAGAAGGACATTGAGATGCTGGAGAGTGTCCAAAGAAGGGCAGCAAAGCTGGTGAAGGGTCTGGAGGACAAGTCTTATGAGAAGCAGCTGAGGGAGCTGGGGTTGTTTAGCCTGGAGAAGAAGGGGCTGAGGGGAGACCTTATGGCTCTCTCCAACTACCTGAAAGGAGGTTGTAGTGAGGTGGGTGTTGGTCTCTTCTCCCAAGTAACAAGTGATAGGACAAGAGGAAACGGCTCAAGTTGTGCCAGGGGAGATTTACATTAGATATTAAGAGAAATTTCTTCACAGAGAGAGTGGTTAGGCATTGCAACAGACTGCCCAGGGAAGTGGTACAATCGCAGTCCCTGGAAGTGTTCAAAAAACATGTGGACGTGGTGCTTAGGGACATGGTTTAGAGGTGGACCAGTCAGTTAGGTTAACAGGTTGGACTTGATGATCTCAGAGGTCTTTTCCAATCTTAATGATTCTATGAACCCATCAGAGGCATTTGTGTAAAAAAATTAACTGGTAGACTGATTTCAGATATTCTTTTACCATATAATATCTGTCTTCACTAACTGTCCCACCTACTTCTGTGAAGCTTGTCATATACTAATCATAGAATCTTGGAATCATTTAGGGTGGAAAAGACCTTTAAGATCATCGAGTCCAACCATAAACCTAGTCCACCACTAAACCATGTCCCTAAGCATCACATCTGCATGTCTTTTAAATCCTCCAGGGATGGGGACTCAAACACTTCCCTGGGCAGCCTGGTCCAATGCTTGACAACCCTTTCGGTGAAGAAATTTTTCCCAATATCCAATTTAAACCTCCTTTGGCACAACTTGAGGCCATTTACTCTCATCCTATCACTTGTTACTTGGGAGAAGAGACTGACACCCACCTCGCTACAGCTTCTTTTCAGGTAGTTGTAGAAAGCAATAAGGTCTCCCCTGAGCCTCCTTTTCTCCAGGCTAAACAACCCGAGTTCCCTCAGCCTCTCTTCATAAGACTTTTTCTCTAGTCAACAACACTGTTGACTCATCCAACTTGCCATCAACCCAAACCCCCAGATCTCTTTCTGTGGGTCTGCTCTCCAGCCTCTCATCCCCAGTTTGTACGCATAACTAGGATTATCCTGTCCTAGATGCAGAATCCGGCACTTGCTCTCGTTAAATTTTATATGGTTGGCAATTGCCCAGCTCTCTAGTCTATCCAGATCTCTCTGTAAGGCCTCTCTATCCTCAAGGGAGTTCACAGCTCCTCCTAGTTTAGTATCATCAGCAAACTACTTAATATACATTCGATTCCTGCATCCAGATCATTTATAAAAACATTAAAGAGCATTGTCCCTAAAACTGAGTCCTGGGGAACCCCACTGGTGACTGGAAGCCAGCCTGATGTAAACCCATTTACTATAACTCTTTGTGCCTGACCTGTCAGCCAGTTGCTCACCCAACATATCATGGACCTGTCTAGCTGTATGTGCTGGATATTTTGTCCAGAACGATACTGTGAGACAGTATATGTGATAGACTGATACATATAACATTGGAATGTACTATTAGTATATATCTTCTAAATTTTCTTCATCTTGAGTATTTTCACTAATGAATTAGTGAATGATGGGAATAGATTTGAGTAGGATTACATGAAATGTTACTTGCTATGATTAAATTTACTCTAGACAGGAAATAACCCTGTCATACAAATGTCTTCCATCTGATCGTAATAATTTATCTTCAGGTTTGAATGATTAAACCAAAGCTGTAAGAGAATTGTCTTCTTTTGATTTTCAGGTATTAGGGAAATGTACTTGCAGATTTGTATAACACTATATGGGTTTATATACGGATATTACGGTACTTAAATACATCCTTAAGCTTTTTAGATTTAGACTGGCTTGCTTTATATAAAGCCATTCTCTGAAATGTGCCAGTGTTCCGTTTTGATTGTTAACTCAGTGGATTTAGCATGCAAGAAAACATTTTCGTATTAGCTATGCTCCTTCACTTAGGGTATTGTAATTCCATAGGAGAACTCTCAATATTACTACATTATTGTTCATACATTATTATTGATTATACAATTTAAGGTCAGTATATGCCCCTTATGTTTTAAATCTTCAAAATACATTGCCAAGCATTTCACTGTTAACAATTCACACTTCTGCAATATGGTCAACTGCTCTCTATTACTTGAGTACATCAAAACTCAATATATTTTTATCTAGGATTGGTAATGGGTTCTTCTGCCATTGCTTGAAGAAATGAAAAATTGTTAGCCCAATAAATAGATTCTAGGATATTTTATAGTTGAAAACATCTGTCATTATATTTTAAAACGTTTCCTTTAATATTTAATCATCTCTTCATAACAATTAAATAAACTGAAAAAAAAAGAAAAAAGTAATACAAGGAAAACAGTTTATGCATTCTACTGCTCAGCTTTAATATTGAAAATTAAAACATTCTAGGGAAATTATCTGCCAAATTCTACTGAGTTTCAGGTTAAATCATACCATTACTTAAAACTCTTTGCAAGAACTGATGTGTCCTCAGTGTCCTCACATTGCATAGAAACTTCACCCAGAGTCATCCAAACATCTTCTGTTTAACTTTTGGAATAATGTATTACTCAGTACACATAAAGACATGAACATGCAGGATGGTAAAAAATAGTATTTTAAATGTCTAAGTAAATTAATATATATATTTTAAATTCAAATAGCATATTACAGCTACATTGCTGGAATATGTACTACATTAGTAGAAACTTTAAAATGAGTTTCTTTTATTGCACAGAAACTATCGCCATACAGAAGAAAGAAATCAGGAAAAACTGTGAAGAAGTACATAAAGAGATTTAATTTTCCTCCATATATCTTATATCTCTCCACCATGTATCTCTCCTCCATCTATCTTATATATCTCATATATCTCATGACTGGAGTGTGGCTATGAATGGCTACAGGCTGTTCAGAAGGGACAGGCGAGGAAGGAGGGGCGGAGGCATTGCCCTCTACTTCAAGAAATAGATAGAATGTGAAAAGCTGTCTCTGAAGAATAGCCATGAGCAGGTTGAAAGCTTATGGGTAAGAATCAGAGGCCAAGGCAACAAAGGGGACCTTGTCGCTGGTGTCTACTACAGGCCACCCAGTTGAAGGGAGCCTATTGACAAAGGCTTCTTACTCCAGCTACAGAAGGTATTGTGCTCGCAGGCTCTTGTCCGGCTGGGGGACTTCAACCACCCCAAGATCTGCTGGAAAAGTAGTGCAGCAAGCTATAGGCAATCCAGGAGACTCCTGGAATGCATTGAGGACGACTTCTTAAGCCAGGTAAAAGACAGCCCTACAAGAGGGGATGCGATACTGGACCTGTTCGTCACCAACGCAAGTGAGCTAATCAGTGACATCAGGATTGGAGGTAGCCTAGGCTGCAGTGATCATGCACTGGTGGAGTTTGCAGTCCTGAGGTATGGTGAACTTAAAGGTCTTTTCCAACCTAAACTATTCTGTGATTCTAAAGGATGCTTTCCATAGAGCTCTCGATCCCCAGGTGTAAGAAATCAGGAAAGGAAGACAAGAGATTGGCATGGATGAGCTGAGACCTGCTGGTCAAAATAAAGGGCAAGAAAGAAATGCACAAGCAGTGGAAGCAGGGACAGGTATCCTGGGAAGAGTATAGGGACACTGCCTGGTTGTGTAGGGATGGGGTCAGGAAAGCCAAGGCGCAGCTGGAGCTGAACTTGGCAAGGGATGCAAAGAATAATGAGAAGGGCTTCTACAGGTATGTCAGCCAGAAAAGGAAGGTCAAAGAAAGTGTACCCTCTGTGATGAGCAAGACTGGCAAACTGGTAACAACAGACGAGGAGAAAGCTGAGGTACTCAAGAACATTTCTGCCCCAGTCTTCACTGGCAACCTCTCTTCCCACACCTCTCGAGTGGATGGACCTCAAGACAGGGACTGGGGGAGCAAAGTCAATCCCACTGTAAGAGAAGATCAGGTTTGTGGTGACCTGAGGAACCTGAACATACATAAGTCTATGGGTCCTTATGAGATGCATCCCAGAGTCCTGAGGGAACTGGCTGATGTAGTTGCCAAGCCACTCGCCATGATATTTGAAAAATCATGGCAGTCAGGTGAAGTCCCCGGTGACTGGAAAAAGGGAAACATCATGCCCGTTTTTAAAAAGGGTAGAAAGAAGGACCCTGGGAACTACTGACCAGTCAGCCTCACCTCTATGCCTGAGAAGACTGTGTAACAGATCCTCCTAGAAGCTATGCTAAGGCACATGGAGCACAGGGAGGTGATTTGAGACAGGCAGCACAGCTTCATCAAGGGCAAATCTTGCCTGACCAACCTAGTGGCCTTCTAGGATGGAGTGACTACATCCGTGGACAAGGAAAGAGCTACAAATGTCATCTATCGGGACTTCTGTAAGGCCTTTGACATGGTACCCCACAATATCCTTCTCTCTAAATTGGAAGGATATGGATTTGATGGGTGGACTGTTTGGTGGATAAGGAATTGGTTGGATGGTCGCATCCAGAGGGTAGTGGTCAAGGGCTCAATGTCCAGATGGAGATCGGTGATGAGTGGTGTCCCTCAGGGGTCCGTATGGGGGCCAGTGCTGTTCAATATCTTCATCAACGACAAGGACAGTGGGATTGAGTGCACCCTCAGCAAGTCTGCAGATGACACCAAGCTGAGTGGTGCAGCTGAGACGCTTGAGGGACAGGATGCCATCCAGAGGGACCTGGACAAGCTTGAGAAGTGGGCCCGTGTAAACCTCATGAGGTTCAACAAGGCCAAGTGCAAGGTCCTGCACCTGTGTCAGAGGCAACCCCCAGTATCAATACAGGCTGGGCAATGAAGGGATTGAGAGCAGCCCTGAAGTGAAGGACTTGGGGGTATTGGTGGATGAAAAGCTGGACATGAGCCGGCAATGTGCGCTCGCAGTCCAGAAGGCCAATCATATCCTGGACTGCATGAAAAGAAGCGTGGCCAGCAGGTCAAGGGAGGTGGTTCTGCCCCTCTCCTCTGCTCTGGTGAGACCCCACCTGGAGTATTGCATCCAGGTCTGGAGTCCTTAGCACAGGAAGGACAAGGACCTGTTGGAACAGGTCCAGAGGAGGGCCACAAAAACGATCAGAGGGTTGGAACACCTCTCCTATGAAGAAAGGCTGAGAGAGTTGGGGTTGTTCAGGTTGCAGAAGACAAGGCTCCAGGGAGACCTTATTGTGGCCTTTCAGTACTTAAAGGGGGCTTATAAGAAAGATGGGGACAGACTTTTTAGCAGGGCCAGTAGCGATAAGACAAGGGCTAATGGTTTTAAACTAAAAGAGGGTAGATTCAGACTAGATATAAGGAAGAAATATTTTACAGTGAGGGTGGTGGAACACTGGCACAGGTTGCCCAGAGAGGTGGCAGATGCCCCATCCTTGGAAACATTCAAGGCCAGGCTGGATGGGGCTCTGAGCAACCTGATCTAGTTGTAGATGTCCCTGCCAGTTGCAGGGGGGATGGACTAGATGACCTTTAAAGGTCCCTTCCATCCCAAAGCATTCTATGATTCGATGATTCTATGATTCTATGATTCTATGATCTTATAAATGCAAACAAGGTATGACTTGTAGAATTAAATTTTGGTCACAAGGAGACCACCAAGTGTGGTATTGCTCAGATGAAAGATGAACTAAAATAATCAACATTCTTTGTTAAGTAGTTTCTAGTCAGCAATATTTTATTACTGTTTGAAGGAATTCTAGTGATTATGATTTAAAAGCTTTCAATAATAAACCCTTTCCAATAGGAATTTTTATCATAATTTGAGTGAATTTAAATTGAAGGTTCACTTGCAATATGAGAGAGGAAAGTCACATTTTACAATATAGTTTATCACTGTAATGATTCCTAACTTTCTCATAATTCCTGAATAGTAAAATACATATTTTTAAGATTATTATTAGTAATAATATATCAGTGTATCAGTATTATTTTAAAACCATAAATATTATGTAAGGTCCACTTTCATGAATTCTATTTTAAAATAGTGCCTTATGTAGAGAACATGGCTCTATGAAAGAACTATTATTTGATTGGTCAAGAGTTCTTGATAACATATTTTTAACTTTCTTATATATAAACTGTATCATATTCAAAAGACTTAAACTAAATATATTTATTTAACCAAGCAACATTCCAATGACATCACTTACGTACATACATTTTCCAAAATGCTCTGGACAATATTATAGAAAGTTAAAGTATAAGAAAGCTATTAAGAACATCCTGGAATATATATAAAAAAATTGAGATTTCATAATTATAGGTGTTATCTCTTTAGATATTAATTTTTTTCTGCACAGTGACTGAAAACAGAACCACCAAAATTTGATAGTTCTTTTGATCATTTAACAAAAAATATGCCTATTTTTCAAGCATCATAGGTTTCTCTTAAAATTCAGTAGAAGCATATGTAAACTCATAATAGCAATACATGATATGAATACATTACAATTATTATATTAACAGCCACTTTTGGTTCAAAATTGATGTTTTCCACTTCAGTGAGAATATGAATCCTAATAAAATATGCATAGTTAAGTATGTAAGACCCAAAGAGCAATTTAACACTGCTACAATGCACTTACTTAATCTTTTACTTTTCTGCGTTATGTAGATGTTCAAGAGACAACTTCAGAAATCTATCTTTTAAGTAGGTTTACTGTCGTAATAAATGATCAGGTTAATAGCAATTCTGTTTGGAATATGCTTTTTCAAGTTGCTTGTCTGACTCACAGTACACTGTTCTCACAGCTTGTGAATTTTAATATTTTATATTAAAAAAGAAACTTGTATCAAAAAGTAAATGCACATAGATTGTTATTTATAGCAGTTTCATTTTAATTCTTCAACTTAATCAATGAGTATTAAAACTGGAAGTGGCAAAACAAGTTCACACTTCTTTCTCCTTCCAAAACACAAACAGTAAATCATAACCATGCATAATTTCTGCTGTTATATATTGTAAAGGTTATGTTTATACTATGAGCTGTGAATTAGATTAATGAGTTTTCTCAGCACCATAAACCTCCTCCACCAAAACAGGAGCTAAATTGCAATAAATCACTGTTTATGTTCAAATATTTATGGGACAGCAAAGATTTAGAGCTCCTCTATAGGGAAAACTAACCCAACACAAGAAGAAAAAAAATACAGCTTCTGTATTGTAAGGTGGATGAAGAGGGGCAAAAGTATGAACATTGTTTTCACTTCGCTATAATAATGCCAGTAATTTATTAAAAGCAGTTGCTAGAGCAAAGCTTTTTCCCAGTGCTTCAGCCAAGGTGACAATACACCAACCCATTTTATTATTATTAAAATTATACATTTTTTTACATTATTCTTTGAACAACTGTTTCTTTTTTTGTCAAAAAATTACTAGTGATGGTATAAGTGAGCTGTATTCTTTATACAGAGCATACATTAAAAACTCCTTACATGAGCTTGAACAGTATTATTTACTTCTACACATTTATACTGGTGATTTCAGATTACTGTGGCCATGATTTCTAAATGTATTCCTCATAGAAAAGTACTGCACTTTCTGCATTTTATGCATTTTCTTTCATCAGTCTTTCATTCTACATTTTCTTTCATCAACCACCCATAAATTTTTCTATTATCTGTCCAAAAGAACAATCTTATTAAGGCCTCTTTAATTTTTAAAGAGGGTCTTTTTCATGATTCTTTTTTTTTTTTTAATATCCGGTCTTAAAAAAAGTCATGGGAATCTTATGCAAACACACCTACATTACAACGTCTGTAGCAATATTATCTATTTATGGAGAAACACCTGAAATTACAAAAATGTTTTGTGGAGCTACTACTTTTTTTTTTTTTTTTTCCTTTTTTTTTTTTTTTCCCAATGGCTTAAAACAGAGGAGCAGTGCAGTGTTTACTCCCCTGCCCAGGCATAAATGCTAGTGCCAGCAATTAAAGGTAGTTAACAGCCACCCCTTTAACATAAACACTTGCAGACAAGGTTTCAAAACAACAAAGAAGGGGAATATTCTTATCACATCATGCATTGTTAAACTGTGGAACTGATTTTTATAGAATGTAGCAGATGGGAAAAACTTATATGAAACACAAAAGTCATCAGATAAGTTCAAAAAAGAAAAACATGCATGAATAGGAAACTTTGTTAATGGAAGTGATATTTTGTGCTTCCTACACCACAGCTTTGTGTTCCAACACTCTTCTCTAAAGCATCTATTATTTGGTATCAACAGAGACGAAGTATGAAACTGTATGGTCCTTAATTTACATCGTATGGTTCTTAACCATACAACAGTTCTTATGGCTCTCACTTTATACTCATACAATTGCAGTGTCGTCTTCATTTGGTTACCTGCAGGAACCAATCTGATGCCACCTCTGCTGAGAAATGGAAAAACAGTGGTAGTTACTAAATTTTTTATATAAGTAGGAAAGTGAATGCAATCTCTTTCCTAGAAATAAAATTACTCATTTTAAATTGAAGTGATTGGTTAATAAAAAGTAAGGTTTTGAAGGAAAAACCTGTTTAGTTTGGATTAATATGCAGAAGGTGGCACACAAAGACACATGACCCTGCAAAGGTGGATTTAATTTTCAAAACTTTGAGAACCACTGTATGCATGGAAACATGTTGCTATGCTATAGATACTATTTCAGGTTTGTAGCTTCTTAGGGACCAGCCATGTCTTTTAAAAAAAATAAATCTCAAACCTTTAGAGTCTATACTTTTTAAGAAGAAAATCATTCTGTTGCCTAGTGCAATACATTTCTGTTGCTCTTCCTTCCCCCTTGAACCTCCTCAGCAAGTTTACACATCATACTCCAGTTATTTAAAAAGACTGGAAAATGTCATCTATTTATAGTCAATGAAAAGAGATAAGACCTTCTAGTAAATAGTCAATCTGATTTCTGCTGATTGTATACTTCAGGATGCTATACCCATGTCCTACAATGGCATATTCCTCTTCACTGATTGTAAAGGGAGCATACACTCACTATCTATCTCAGACATAGTTGTTTTCACTGCAGCAGTCTACATATAGTCAGGTGATGACTCCCACCTGAGGAATAGTAGCTCTTTAATATTAAATGAAGAAGCACAAGTGTTTCTTTTGACATGTAGAGGGCTGAAATTAATGATGTCTACTTGAGAAGCAACATGGTATGCTATATAGTCTTACTCAGTCCAAAATTAACAAAAAAACAAAGTAAAAAAAAAATTCTCCAGTTAATCACCAATCCCAAATGTTATCACTCAGGTCACTAACTCAGAGTAGTAGCACAGGTAAGTTTACGGCTGCAGAAAAAGTCAGATAAATATTCTAATGTGATTTAATTCCTTAGACACACTACAGTAAGTCATCTAATTGCAATATTCAGCTACTCAGTTCATCACTCTTACTGGGAAAAAAAAAAAAAACAAACGGTTACTGTTAAGACCCTGCACATCAGAAGAAACAGAAAGAACAGTAGAATATTTTTATTTCAGTAATTACTTATCCTGTTGATCTGATACAACAGGATCATTCTAAGGGACTGATACTTCTTACCAGTTTTCAGATTAATTTTCTCCTTGGAGATAGTACCTGCCATGCTAAAAAGCCACATACACAACTTGAGGTGAGGGACAAATTTATGGATCCCCATTCATACTGGGTAAACCACGTTTCTTGAGCAGGTACCATCCTTACATTTTAAATCTGTGTGATATGGACAAAATGTTGCCACAGTCATAATTTCTATTCTACAGCTAGTGTTCCCACGCGCAGCAATGCGCATGTTTCAAATTCAATTTTCGTCAACATAACTGACAAATCCTGGAAACATCCAGCTCCTTATGGCTTAATAAAGATACTTCTTAGTCATCTGGGTATGCAATTACTCATCTCTGCAGTTCTTCTGTAAAAGAGTTAACCACCCAGATTCTTTGAGTTTTTAGCATATAAAGGCTTGCAAATGTATCCATCTCATTAAAAGCAAAACTTCAGGAATATTTATAGACTTATCAAATTTCCAAGCTGTGCTTTTTTTTTCCCCTGGGATGAGAAATTGGTTATTGCATTCTCTGTCCCCAGAAAAAGCCTTGAATAACCTAGGCTTTTCCAAATTTTTTCCAGTTCTTAAGTGGTTTGTGCATGAATGCCAACCTGATTCCTAATAGTTTGGTTAAATAAAAAAGAAAACTAAAATCCAGTAGCATTGTAACTGTACTGGCTGGTTTTGTGAAAATTTTTTGTCTTTCTCCAAGTAAAATACAAATTTCATTTTTATTATATTACGTAAGAAAGAAGCGGTTTCTTCCATGATAAAGAAAACAAAGACAAATATATTAATGGCAGGGAAGAAAAAATGTAAAAGTTCTGTTTGTTGACTAAAATACCATTAAGTTCTGTAACATCTCTTGATGTTTTGATTTACTTTGTTTGCTAATCCTGCTGCTAAAGCTGCTATTAGATACATCAAGTAAAATCATGTTAGATTTGCTCTAGCATAACAAGTCCTCATTTTACAGAGTTAAGGTCACATGCAGAAGTGTTAAAATAGTAATTTAATTTCTATAGTAACAAGAATAACATTTTTAGAAACATATATAGATATGTATTGTTGATAAAACTTGTGTCGTTTCAACATAACTTAAGATCACTGCACTATTTTTCCCAGTTTTCTGCCCTTTAAAAAGCATTATGCTCAGAAAATACTCTGCATCCATTTCTCATGAGGAAATAAAGAATTTTACAAGACAAAAGTTTCTTCCCTAATGTTTTTTTATGTTTGCAAGTGTATGCCAGTTGTTGTCTGGAGAACTATGTTGTTTCTTAGATAATGGAAAACCACATACAATTTAAATGTCTAGATTGTCTCACCAGATAACTCAGGTATTACACTAAGACCTAGGTGTTATGTGACATATTTTATTATGATTTATGGACAATCACTTGCATCTTGCTGTAGTCTGAATTGTAATGTACTGATGTACTGACAGGTAAATAGGAGGAAGGATAAACAGTCACAGGATGGCATTGCATACACCGAATAGAAATTTCCATCTAAATGATAGTGACCATTCTCTACCTATCCTTTATTAGGCAAAAAAAGGTAAAGTAACTGTGTAAGGTACTCTCTAGAGAACAACAATTCATTATGAAGTTATTGATTATTGATATTTTATTGGTTTTCTAAAAAGGAAAATTCCCTTTTTTTTTTTTTTTTTTTTCAGTTGTGTTTATAGTTATTTACTATTTGGTGAATTAGTGCTGTTAAGTCAAGTCATGCATTAGCTTGAACTTGATTATATCTCTTTCTGAAGTAAAATCTGTAAAAATATAAATAAATAGATAAGAATAGTGGAAAAATTTGAAGCAGAGTCTGAGAAAATCATATTGAATTCATAGATTGGAGGTTTTAATTATATTAAGTACACTCAGAAGAAACAGAACATAGTCTTTACACCACAGTCCTCTGTGAATGTTAGAAGAGGAAAGTAGTTTACAATGTGCATTATACAAAACGGTGATCATGGCTGCCACAGTGCTACAGTCATCTATGGCCAAGCAAGGAGCTCTGTGACATTGATTGTTACCAACAATGCCTTTTGAGTGGAATCAATTCCCATAACATTTCATTTTCTTCTAGTAAAAATTTTGGGAACAGCAACATTTAGGGCCTATGTAAAATGTGCTGTGAGGGCATTAGATCATCTTTCAGTCAGTATTTTTACTTTCACACCAGATATAATCACTAGATGATCACTGTTTTTCTATTTTGAATTAACTGAGTCATGTAACTACTTGACAGAAAGTTTTTTGACATATTTATGAGTTCTGGAAGCTAGAGGATTGTCTCTCTCTTTCAACATTTCTTCCTACAAAGAAGACACTTCCTAGCTAAGTCTTTCTGGATTGCCTGTTTTCCCATGGGGCACTCTCTTCAGGGGTTATTCAGGGCTTCTTTTGTGTTACTCACTTCATTTATCATAGATTTCTTCTGGACAAGGAATTATTAGACAATCTGGCCTATGGTTAGACTGTAACAAGCATGATTAATTTACTGTAATGATTAACTTACTATAGCCCTCTTAACTTACAATAACTATCTGAAATATTAGACTTCTCATCTAAGCTATTTTAGGTCTCTCAGGAAGCAGAGATAAATACATAAAGAAAGTGACTTATCCCCTCTTAAAATAGGTGCCTAAGTTGGATAACGCATCGTCTAGGTGGCCTGTCTTCCCCCGTTAACCAACTACAGTGGAAACCAAGACAAATAGCTTAAAATAAACACTTTGGAGCTTTCTAAAGAGTGCTATTTATAGATCTCAGCATCCTGTTCCAACAAGCTTCTTGTAAGTATAAACCTAAACCAAAAGATGAATCCAGTATTGCTCTGAAGTTCTTTATGCTTGGATAGAGACAGTGCTTTAATTTATAGAATCATAGAATCATAGAATCATAGAATCGTTTAGGTTGGAAAAGACTTTTAAGATCATCAAGTCCAACCGTTAACATAGCACTGCCAAGTCCACCACTAAACCATGTCCCTAAGCACCACATTTAATTATGAAGTAACTTGTTATTTGCTTTCTGTAGTGCAGACAGTAGTTTTTTTAACAACATTCTTCAGTGCAACAAATCTAACCCACTAACACATGTGTAATCAACATTTCCTAACCTGACAGTTGACAAATACTTGAAGCTCAACCCACGTAAACCACTAACCTTTCTGGTTCCCTGGAAGATGCAGTGGCAATACAGAGAGGATTATAAGACTCTTCTCATTCTTACAGATTTTGTTCTCCCTTGTATTTTCATAGAGACCACAAATGACATGAATAATACAGATGCTAGATTTGGCATTTCAAGTATTTTGTCCCTGGCTTTTGTTAGCTGTGGGACTCATGTTGTTTTAAATAAGCAGATCAAGTGACAGAGAAAGTAAAATACAAAGAGCATGACATAATTGTACTAGCCCTGCAGACTTAAATTCCAAATGACACCAAAGAGACAGAAAATACCTATGTGAAAGGAGAATCTTAATTGTGACCTAGTTGGTTTTATTAGAGTTAATTAGGTCAGTCAAGCTGACCTAATTTTTTAATTAATAAATTGATTCCAAAGAAACACATGAAATATTGCCAGACTTTCATAAACCAGGCAGGATAATTACATGGTAGAGATTACAAAAACAGTTTACAACCACTAATTTTTCATTTGAATAACTAGGTTCTTACACAACAGTTTTAAACTATGCTGCAGTGTAGCTACAGTGTAGGTGGTACTTCTTACAGAGTTTATATAAATATAAAACAGCAAGTATGCATTTCTTTCTCTCCCAAATTCTCTAGTCTGTACTATTTGGTAAAAGTTTATAAACATATACTTTTTTTATACCTTTCCTATATATTTCCAAATAGAAAATACAGATAGTTTTAGCAACCAGAGGACATTACCAAAACTGTGGGTAAATTTCCCAGAAGTTTTTTTTCTAATAATGTCTTATGATTAGTATAGTTATTCTTTATACTCAATTTCTCTGCTGTTATTTTAATAATTTTCATTTTTATATTGCCTTAGAGAAGATTAAGTATTCATAATAATTAGATGACATTTTAATTGGTTTTGAATATTATAAATAAATCAGCAAAGTTCTTCCTTGGGGAAAAAAAAAAAATTGTAGACCTGATGAATTGTTTTATATTCCCAAAGGAATTCTGAACTCATTTAGGTTAAGTTACCACTAATATTATACATATTTTTTTATATGCCTTACAATTTGAAAATTAGTTGTAAAGAAACTAACATAGGGAAAAAGTTTGATAACATGAGCAAGAATGTTCATATTATACCATAACATCAGATCCATTTCTTTAGAGGAAATTTTAAAAAACAAGAATAGCCAAGTAATTGGTAATCACCTTTTATTAGCACTAGATCTGAAGCTAGTTCATTCCTGGTTTCACCTGTTCCGTCTCTGCTCAGTCTAGTAAGGTCCATTGCAAATTCTTATACAGTACATAAAAGATGACACTTTATTGTGTGGTCTTTCTGCACAGGAGAAGCTATATAATTCTGATTCTGCATTGCCTTATACAGGGTCATCATCTGGGAACTCCAAGTTTACAAGTTTTTGAGCCTGATCTCTCAAATTCCACCATACAAAACTTCTGTTGAAGTCCAGGAATGTTAAGAAGTACAGAATCTAATACTTAGATATGTATAAACCATTACATTCCATTCAATGCTATTTAGAAATATCTCAGTTCTGTACCTCCTAAGATTTGTCTTGCATCTTACCTCTGGAGACATAACTATCTTCAGAAAGCTATAAGAGCTGTTGCCTGTAATATTTCTCTAAGACAAATACAGAGACCAGTAATCAAGAACTCTAAATTTACAGATAAATTAATATGTACTCATCATCTTATTTTGGTACACTAACTCTGCTAATAACTGAGATATGTGATAAGGTAGGTATTTATTTAGTTAAATAATTCTTTTTCTCCTCATGGAGTAGTCTGAGGAATCTCACTAGCATGCAGCTCCTCAAACTTTGGCATGCCATCCCACTGCTCATCACTGACCAGCCTTCTATTGTCCCTTTCCCCCATCCAATCTAGTTTAAAGCTCTATCAATCATCAGCCCTGTTATCTCCTGAGCAAAAACTCTTTTCCCCTTCTGAGAAAGGTGCACCCCATTGGATGTCAGTAGACCCAGTGATGAATAGACCATCCCATGATCAAAAAACCCAAAGTTCCGCCGATTACACCAGCCTCGGAGTCACGTGTTGATCATCTGGGTCTGCCTGTTTTACTCAATATTCTTCCCTGCCAATTGCATTATTGGCTTAAGATATGGGGAAAGTCAAGGAGATTGGCCTGGGTCTATGTGAGAAGCCATTGCAGGCTTATCCAAAACAATAGATATTTGTATCATTAGCTCCTTGGAGGGGGACTCACCCATGGATGTCCAGCACCATGCAGAAGGCTAAACTGGAGTGGGAAGAGCTGAATGTAGAGGCCAGGCTGCCAGCCAGCCCCCAGCCCCATTGAAAGGTCAGAACGAGCATCCTGGTCCCCCAGTTTTATGGTGCCAGACACAACTGGACCAGAGGAGCAGGAGCCTTGGCTGGCGTGAGTACATTTGTACAGAGTGTATGCTTGTCCCAGAAATCTTAAAATAAAAATTACTATACACCCACTATACCTATCCTACTTAGTTAATAAATTTTAGATTTTATGTTCCTGAATGGTGTCATTTGTTCTTGTAGCCACTCCACGGTGTTCCCCTGTGATGGCATACTATTACGCATTGGTGTGTACTTTAAGAAATACTCTTGTACAGAAAGCTGCAATATGGAATTAAGTCCATATAACTAATCAAAAGTCCAGCTTCATGGACATTCTCTGTAGAGGCAGCCAAACACAATTTAGAGGCACAACAGTGTTTCCCAGCTCCCAGATAAAAGGTATTTATCATCATTGAAACTGAGTCCTGGTATTACTATCAGGAAGCTTGTCAGCATGTATACTTATGACTTTAAAGCAAGCCCATGGTATAACTCTGTTGTTGATGGTAAGACCACAGGTTCTTCATGGGACTAATCGATGATACAAAGGAGAACAAGCATGATACAGGCTTTTTGTTGGAATCCTCCCAATTTCTTTTAATCAGGTTTCTTCAAGTATGTCCTTGGGGGAAGCAAAACCATGTGGTAGGATTCTTTCTTTCATAGATCTCACTAGGCTTCCCAGTATCATTTTTCACTATCCTCACCCTGACTTCTGACTACATTACTCCCCAGCTGCCCTTTTCATGAACTCTAAATTTTATTCATAACTCCTTAGTCACAGAAAACATCCCTAATCAACAACTAAATATGAAGTGGAGAGAGAATGAAATGCGAAAGTGTAAAAAGTACAAGCAATGCTTCAAAAATCTAGCTGAAGTTTTAAGCTGAGGGCTGACAGGCAGGTACATTTCAGAGTTCTGGTACTTACTTCATCAACTCGTAATAGCTATAATTTCCTAATTATCTGCTCCAGTGTGATAATGAAACCTTTTAGTCTTTCACTTTTTCCTGCCAGAAAAGAATTTCAGTATCTGCAATGTTACTGTTTTGTTTTACCTCAAGATTCATAAGAGAAAGACCTTAGCAATGTTATCTTTCACTAGCTATCCATTCTGCTGCTGTAACGTTTTTAAGTGCAGTATTTAACAACTTTTTTTCTTCTTTTCCATCCTTTTCTTGCCAATTGTCATAGCTTTTCCTAGAAATTTTAATTTTTAAATTATTTTTACACCACGTGCTCTCTTACACTTTGGAGACAATAAAGTTCCAAGTTTCTTTCTGCATGGTGTATCAGCTGACACTATATGAAAACTCAAGAAATTGTTTGCATTAATGTTGATAAAGACAAGAACTTAATCTTATTTACCTGCATATATTGAATTAATCAAATTTGACTATTAGAAAGAAACTTGATAGAATGTAATTATGATGTGACAAGGTGCTATAATAGAGAATACTAATAAGAAAAGGGAGCAAGGGTTATTATGGGGGTAAAAATGGGTAATTTTTGATGGGGAAAAGTTTCACAAAGTAGCCAAAGGTGTTCTTCCTAACCATGAACCAAGCCTCTATAGGCTTGAAGCAGCTGACCCAGTAAGAAAGTAAGTTGTAGCACATGTTGGGAAAGGGACATACAGAGCACACAGAAAGCAATCCTATTTCAAGGTAGCTGTGGGGTTAATTGGTATGGGGAAAGTTTAGATATTATGGGAGAAGTAAGTAAATTGTAGCTAATATTCATAGATATTCAGCTTTTCTTCTTCATCATCTTGTTTTTCCTTTGTTTTACATTCCATGAACCTTGGGTGAACCAGTAAATTAGATCTTGTTTTGCAGAAGGGAGTTTTTGCCATTCACAATCAACTACTAACATCAGTGTGAAAGAGTTCACAGATGCCAAGCTCTGCTATGTCTGTCATGTTAGTGTGATCAGGAAATATGGGCCTCAGTGAAGAGATCCAGCCTACCAGTTCTGGAATGGTATAGTGCTATCCAAAGAGGAATGAAGTGACATAAAACCTTTCCCAAAGAACTGTCCTTTAAAGGAACTGAATGACTCTAAAGTTGTATCTGTACAGTAACTGGGATATGCTAATGGTAATTTCCTTGCTAGTACCACCTCAAATAGTACACTTGTCCCTGCCATGCTGAACAGCAACTGCCAAAATCAATGCTCCTTTTCAGTTACTGACAAAAAGCTCTGCCTTGAGCCAGTTTGCAGAACAATGGACCAAGGAGGTCAGCAGCAATAAGAAGCTTAAAAACAACAGTGAGGAACTGACTTTCTCTTTGTGCTGTTCTGCGACTCTTTTCATGTCTCTCTGATGTGATGGGCACATTTTAAAAACACATAGATAATTTAGAAATCATGTAAAGACTCCAACTGACTTGGATACCCAAGTACTTTTGCTCACTAGTAAGAACATGAGCCTCCTGTTTCACAGAACAATATGTTATTGTCCTCTAACCAAAGTTTTTACTATCCCCAGTGACAAGACAATTTAAAACACATACAAGTCTACATAAGAGTTCTAATTGCCATATTCAACAACAAATTAAAAAAAAAATCTCAAATATACAGCATCAAACCAACAAACAAAAAACCCAAAACAACAAAAAAAATCAAAAAACCCCAACAAAACAAAAAAAAATGATCACTGTTTTTAAAGAGAATCTGCGGCTTTTTACATTATGCTTTACTTACTGTGGTATTTTTTTTGGTACTTTGCAGAGTAAAAATTGTTAAGGATTACCTTATTCATGGAACAATATATACAACAAATGAAACATCAAAAGAATAGCCCTCTGTAGCAGATCATATTGTAATGCTTGCAAATACATTGCTAAAGCCTAAGATTTTTGTACCTATATCTTCATTTTACAGGCAAGGTTGATAATGACTGTGCATATAATATATTTTATTTGGATTTGTAGAAAGCCTTTGATCAAGTTTTACATGACAGGTCAGCTTAAAACTACAAGCTTCAGAGATCCATATTAAGACACAGAAAAGGATAAAGAAGTAGTTAAAAAATAGACTAGTGATTATGTGGTGGGAAAATATAACTTACTGTGGTTTTATGTGGGTCAATGTTCACATCTGAACATGTTAACAGCTGCAGAATGTGTAAGGTAAGTAACAACACCTAACTAACTGCCCAGAAATGCAAGAATGACACAGAGTAAATGGAGGGGTGGATGGCAGCTTTCCACAGGGGTGGTAGTGTGAGGGGACCTGGGGTACCTTCCCCTCAAGAAACACAGCTGCCTTTTCTCAGGGGTAATTTCGGCGGTACAGGCGCACTGCTGCACTCAGGGGTCCTGGCAAGTACATTGGGCATCCTCATTTTATGACTGGACATGGGATTATCACTATGAAAAGCTGTTACCTCCGTATGTGCTTAAACCATTTGCTTTCCTGCTCACTTTCTCATGACCTGTACCATTGACATGGCCACTAGTGCTGTCCCATATGCTTTGCTGTGGGGCAAGGAGGGAGATAAGGATACATGATGTCACTGAATTTCCTCTCCTGAGTGAATATCCTTCAGTGAGCTGGATAAAGTCTGTTAGTTTATGGCACAGAAAAAAAATACTAATAAAATTATATCAAAGTCTACAAGCCATTAAAAATGTTTATATTTGTTCTACAGAAGTAAAACAGTTCTGAGTTTCTCATGTTCACATATGTGCATTGCTTCAATGCAAATTAAGTTAATAAATCCAAATGTAGAAATGCAAATAAAAGCAGAGCAATTTTAAAGCGGTTTAGCTCTTTCACCTTTCATTGATTTAATCTGTGGGTACCTAGTTCTTAGGTAAAAAAAATAATTCTAGTGTAATATTTAGGTACTTAAGCACTAATCAAAGAGCTTAACATAGCAACTTGAGCTTAAAAATTTGCACTGTATCTCACATGTATACTGTAATAAAACACATCACATACATTTCAACATTTCAGAGATTAAATACTTTTAGGTTATCATTCTGATAACCTGCTTAAGAATTTAGTTTATCATTCAGATAAACTAGATTCAGATTTAGCTTATCATTCAGATGCTGCTTAAGAATTTAGTTTACATTTTCTTTAATTTTATTGCCTGTGTTCCTTTTAATTAATTATCAGCCAAAACTGCACTGTCCCACCATGTTTCTCAAATGCCTCTAGGTAAATTTGTCTCTGCCTTACAATGCTTGGACTTCATGAAAGGGATATATTACAATTTCTCTTAGAGAAGTATCCCCAATTCTACTGAGGTTAATTACTTTAGGTAGGTTTTCTTAGAAATTATTTTAGAGTATATTCTTTTGGATTTCTTTTAATCACAGAGCAGATGCTTTCACCTCAGAGTTTCCATGTGATCAATGTCCTCAATGCTCTTAAAACTGAAGGAAGAGCAACATACAGAAAATGAAAATTAGCTCACTTAGGCCAGAGTCTATGCTTATGTTATCGCACAGAAGCCTGAGGCATTTTAATCATTCATATCATGGCTGACATTGCCCATTCTGCTTTAAAAAAAAGAGGTGAAACTGTAGAATGCTTAATAGCACAGGCCACAGAATAGTGTTGTATTTTTACACATACAATAATTGAAGAAGGATCTTCTTCAAAAAAAATACTGGGAGAACATTGTTAGAGGTTTGATTAAACCTCTCCAACTCAGTAGGATAAATTGCATCTTTTATCAAAAATAGCAGAAATTATTAAACTTATTAGGGAAGCCTCCAAATTGAAACAAAATAATTGTAGTCACTTAGCCACTTGAGCTTTCTGGACAAAAGACCTCTGGGATATGATGTTAAAATTGCGGAGGTCAGAAAGAATTGAGAAGGATAAAAAACAGAAAACAGACAAAATTGGAGGGAGGAGAAGGAAAAAGCAATCTAACCATCAGATTAAATGTAATTCTGAGAAAGGACTACAAAGATTTTGGGGCATAATGAGTGAAGGAAACATGTTTCAGTAAGACAGGAAATTATCATCTCTTGTAATTTCATGTCTCACACTATTCAAGTCAACATTTTGTATGGGTTTTTTGAAATACAAACATTACCTGAAGAAGGCATTGGATCCTCTCAACATGTTCTCCTTCTAACCATAATAACCTACAATGTCTCAAATCTTTTAGTGTCTCATGTAAAAAAGGATAATATCACAATCAAAAAATTAAAATTATCAGGTGATATAATTTCTTTTGATCCTGCACGGAATTTATATGAGAAAACTGTCTTGCAGCCTTCATTTGGATTTTCATTGGATTCCTTCCCCCCTATATTTACCACAGTTAATCCAATGAGAACTAACAATTTCAGATTAACATTTATTCAGGGACAGCAAAAAAGACTTCTGAAATATAGACACATATAAAAAACAGAATGTATTTTCATCCCAACAGGATCAGTAATAAGTGAGGGACAACTAAAATTTCAAAGAAGAGCACAAGTATTTTTCAGAAATTTGACCAGCAATCTAAGCCTCTGCACTATGGCACCTGCTCTTCAGTCTTGCTCTCAGTCTAGAAACAATTCATGGCCCCCTCGAGTTACAGCAAGCTCTGCATCGTCTCCACTGAATCCCTAGGAAAAGTCTTTCTTTCCCTCATTTTGAGCAGCAGTTATGCATTGGTTCCCTGCTTTTCTGAGATATCTGTTATCTAGGAGAACTGCAGATTCTTACCTCAGCAGCCATCACTTGGTCTCCTTTTTGGCCTCTGTCACCCTGTCCTGAGCTGCAGGCACCTCACCCTGGTGGGTGAACACTTAGGTGGAGAGGGAGCAGGTGGAAAGCACTACACTCTCCAGATGTTTCCATCTGACCCAGAGTGCAGGACTGTTGCTTTCTGTGGGCTTGCCCAATGTTTTTTGGAGAAACAGTACATGAACAAATCAGATATGCCCTCTTACAGCCACATACTTCTGTAGTTTCATGAATGTATTCCTAGAACTCATGCTTGAAATTGAAGATATATGGAAAGCTTCAAAGAAACAGTTTTGTCCATTGACTTCAGGAGATGCAGTTATGCCATTGTGATCATGGTATAAGAAAGGTATTTTGTGCTAACAAACCAGAGGTCAGATAATTACTAGTACATTACACTGAATCTTTCTTTTTTACACTTTTGCAATTTCACTTCACCCAAATTATAAGATCGTGAGGCTAAGAATGGATAACACAGGACAAACGGTATTCACTGAAGTCTATTTCAGCCAAGAGTGTCCTACATGCTAACCCACAGAGAGTCATGGATGGTGCAGGAAAATGTAGAGGCAAAGTTATTTTGTTTTTCATACTCAGGCTAATTGCAAATATATAATGGGGTGGTAGACTCACTGAGTGTCAAGTGTCTGCAGAGCAGACAATGGAGTCCATTTTCAAAATTTCTCTCAGTTTAGTGAAGCTGAGAGCAAAATGACAGAAGTAATAGCTTTGAGAAGAGAAACACAAGACTGGAATGCTTTTCCCTTTAAAAAATAATTATAGTAACAAATATTTGAAAAAGAAAATACCCAAGCCTGAATATTTTTTAAGTACGTATTCGATAAGTATAAAAAAGAACAAAAGACTTAAGTCTGGTTACATGCATCTCTTACCAATTTGTTCCATTCAGGTTACAGAATACTTCAATTCCAACCACTTACACACAAAATCTTGTTATGGGCAAGAGGAACGCATCACATATGTAAAGCTGAGAATTTATTGTTAGTCTCACTAAAGTCTTAATAGCGTAATCAAAGAACTATTACTCCAGTTACATTGATGTTAACATGTCTAAGTCAGATCATACACAGGTAGAATGATGTATACACAGACTCTGTAGTATCTTCCCTTTCTCTGGCATTATGTTCAGCCTTCTACTGCTCCTCTGCATCCTATGGACAATGGCTTCAGGTCTTGGGGGTTTGGGGTGGTAAGTCATCTGTATACCAAGTCCTTTGATGGAAGAAGTATGATGCTAATGTTAACGGTTTCTTCCTCCTCACTCTAGGATTCACTTGGGGTCATTTTTATATGTATATTATCACATTCTACATCACTCTTTCACTTGCAAGTCCACCATACATCTGAATTTACTGTATATGGTGTGGTTTACATATAATGGATACTCGCTCGCCTTTTTTTTTGTCACCCCTATAGCTGTTTTTTCCTAGCTCCCAAGGCTGCATTCCTTTGAAGACCAGTACCTGAACACTGGTGAGAGGTTTAAAGACATTAGACTCTGCTTTCACCTTGTGCTTATATTTTCCAGGCCTCTATGATGACCCTATGTCTCTACTCCCCCTTCTATTCTACGTCTGCAATCTGTCACAAACAATAGCAATAATGTATTTACTGGGTTATCATGCTACAGATTTGCAATGCAGGAATTTCTGGTCCAACTTCACATTGAGTAAGAATGCACTTGTCCACAAAAATAGTACAGTACTTTGTCTAAAAGAGAAATATTGAATTGTTTTGACAGTGATTAAATAACATATTGACACTTCCAATTTCAACATTTTTTTCATCTAGATAACTCTGGTAGCTCAGTATTTTTTAACTGAAATTTTAACCTGTTAATAAAGAACTAAAAGAACTTATGTCGATATCTCATATAATTGTCAAATAAACCTCTCAAAACTGAATGCTATATTCTATTTCCTGATAACAATATTTTTAGTTATTTTATTTAGTTTCTCACAAATGTAAATATCTTATGATAAAAGTATTTACTTAAAGTTTCTAAGATCTGTTACCCTTGTTATGCTTACACTTTCTTAGCTAGCTTTAATGCCACTCTAATTGCCAATATTTAAACAGGTGTGAATTTTAAAATATAAATTTTATTTAGAAAACCTCAAATTCAGCAGGTGAACAACAAATATGGTATCTTTTATTCAATACTTTTGTTTTATACTGTCTTTATGCTAATGTCCTTTTATCGACCATGACTACTCTTGAAGAGATGAAAGTAATTATTGGCTAACTATGATCTTTCCCACTGAATTAATGAAGCTGGTCACACTATCTGCTGTAGTTAAACAATGATATTGAGCACCAGAGTGGCACTGTAAAGTGGCAACTGTTGTGTGAACAGAAGTTAATTTATGAAGTTTCAAGATAAAAAAAAAAAAATCCTTCATATTTTCCAAATCACCAGCAATACTATTTCAACACCTCTACACTATGCTTTCAAAAATGGATGCACTTTCAAAGAAATTTTCTTATCACTTTGCCACAGTGATAAAGAAAATCTTCAAGATAACAATCTTGAATTCAGAATATTACAGAGCCTCTGAAATAAGAAAGTCAATGCTTATTAGACAAAGAGATGTCCAAAAAAAGTGAGGAAAAGCAAGAAATTAAAGATAAGGGAAACAACAGGAGGTTGCTTGTTGAACCTAGTGACCTTATTTGCTGCTCTTAATATGCTAAAAATTGTGCACAGAAAAAAAAGGGGAAAAAGTCCTTTTAAATTCAGTTTTTCAGCTCAGCATTTGGATATTGTTGGACTTTTGTTTCCTGCATCTGTTTTCAGCACTTTCAGTTTTTTCCCTGCAGGATAATACTTTAAAATGCAACTTGATGTCATCTAAAATGGAAAAAAGCCCCTGATTATACATGTGTAAGTTATTATTACTGACATGTATGCAAACTGCTAACTAGTGCTGTGTGCCCTTCATTCAGCTTGTATTATTTCCTTGACAAGCAGCACCAAAATTACTTGGGAAGAGTGAAATACAGCCTTGAACTAGTCTCAGAGCTTATTAAATATTTAATAAATAATAAGAATCCATCAAAGGATGGACTTTACCTTACCTGTGACAGCTGGAGGCAAGAATTGTTTTACAACTTTGCCTGAAAAGTGATTCTCTATGAAAATGACATGAGCGTAAGAGGCAAGAAAAAGGAAAAACTATTCTATTGCTAGCATTTAAATATAAAGTAATCTACAAATAGCTGACTTATTGGCTTTTACATTTATTATTATGGGGCCCCAGGAGCTAGGAGCTACGACTGCAGACATAGTAACGTGCACTTATCTGTGTATGAGTATGAGCTGAGTAACATGGAAGGCTTTAATCCAGTTTCAGCTGAAATGTCATCTTTCCTGCTTGTGCTACCAACTATTTAGACACCATCATATCTGAAGAGTTTTAGTGCTGTTACTTTACACATAATTAAGACAGAATATGTAGTTCAGTGATACTTTTGGTGGAACATACACACATTCACCATTGCATATAACTACCCTTATCCTGACTAAGAAAAGAAGCCTGTATTTCAGTGAGTGTGCTAAACTTGGAGTTTCTTTCTCATAATTCCCTGTCTTGTATAAATCTAGATTATCAATTCTGAGAGCTACTTATCACTTTTGTAGCATTGGAAACTGTTCCTTTAAATATTTTTGGCTCGAGAGGGTAAAAATGGAAGAAAGAATTAAAGTTCCTACTAAATTACTGACTTCAAAGTAGTCTGAAGTAGGGGAATGAGTGGCTAAACCAACTGTATCTGTGCTGAAAAAATCCCTGAAAATGCAGAAGATATACCCAGGTGAAACAGTGCTTCACCCAGGGTCTCTGAGCAACAAGCACCAGTGCACAAGAACACAAAGAAAGCAACCTTATGTCATAGGATCACAGGTGCCATTGCATGTGTTGCATTTTTTTTCCCATTAAATCAGACAAGGGCTACTTTAATAAGCAAGAAATTTTAGAACTCTGGCATTCTGCATATAATTAAGCATGTGGGAGACAGGGTTTCAAACAGTGAAATAAAAAAAAAGTATAACAATTTTTGTGTGTCATAACTCTTAAGAGATGGTAGACATCATTTATCTTTGATAAGTGATAAGAATTGACCAAGTAGTAGAAAAAGGGTCTGAGAGATTCCTGAATTAAAATTAACCCTTAACAAAGTAGCTAGAAATTGATCAAGTGAATTAAATTATAATCAGTAATTAAATGTATAGAAAGTATAGAAATACTCTGACAAGATTGAAAAATCTAATTTAATCCAAGAAAAGACACTCAATATCAACTGAATGCACAATTCAGAGCTCAGGAACACAAATTTTATCAAAATTAGTACAGGGTTAAGACAATGTTCATTTAAAAAATGAAAAAAAAAAAAAAGCTGTCAATTAGATCTGTTTGCAAACACCTACAGTGAGCACTATGAAGAAAAGAGGACAACTGCAGCACCTCTAGCACAGACGAATTCTTCAGTGAAGCAGTGGAAAACTGAATATAGGTAAACTATCACACTAAAACAACCATAACATTTACTTATTTAAAATGAGACAAAGGTGCACAGACTACTCTTATAGCAGAAGCAGAATTAACACTAAAATACAAGTAATGAAAGGTGAAACATAAAATTCCAAACTTCCAGTGGTGTGCTTATTACCACTAAATGGGTATATGAGAAAGATGTATGAGGAAGATAAAAATAAGAAAAGCTTTTATAAACTATGAAAAAAAAGGATGTTGTTGCATTAAAATGCATCTACCCAGATAAAACAAATGATTGATTTTCATATTTGGTACTGTAAAGCTTATATTTTAAACACATATATTCCAGAATCATGTTCCTTGCAGAAGGGACATGTCTCCAAGGAAGTATTGGAGTTATAAAGACAATCCAAATGATCTGTTTCATGAGTCTGGTGGAGCCAGAGAATAAGAAAAACTAAATATCAGAGTGTATATCTGATCATGCAAACCTCTCCAGTTGTTAGGCACTCCACTTCAGGATTAAAACAGAAATTCCAGCCTGCTTGTGGTTCAAATCCAGAACCTGGGATAGACCACTGTTCAGAACAAACATAGAATTCAGAAGACAGTATGCAGAAACAAATCATAGCCACTGATAAGAGCATTCAACTGAGAGGAGTTTGGTCTCTGTGCCTAGTAACTTCTATTCATTTTCTTAATTAGTCAGCAGATAAAATAGGTTCTGATGTTTTAAGTTGCCTAGAATAATCTTTTTTTGGCTTAAATGTATTAGAGAGAGACCGAAAAAAAGTTAACTGGAAGATCTGGGGAGGTGACAGTAACTTTCAACAGGGGACAAAAAGTGGCCTTTTTTGCCATCACAGTTAGAGCTAGAAAAAGTTGTAAACCTTTGGTTTGGGGAAGTACTGAGCACAGCCTAGCCAATTACGCATGCAGCAAAATTTTTGTTAAGAACCCTGAGAGTTCAGTAAATATCGATCACTACATATGGTTCCCACTGGGCTTGAGCACACTCTGAGCCCTTCACAATGTGTGTAATTCATCGGGCTGACCACACACCAAAAAAAGTGTATTAGCAGTATGTTGTAGTTTTAGTGCCTAATAATAATAGATAACTTTCTAATGAAATAAGGAATACTTCACACCTTTGGCAGAGGTTTCCAGAAGTGTTTGTGGTATTTATAATGAAGGCAGAAAGTTCCAATGTTCTTATGAAGTTTTGCTCCTTTTGAGTTGGAAAGGTGAATTTAGATATCTCCAAGGGTAGAAAGGCTTAACCAGCTCCAGGCAGTGATGAAGAGAGTGCATACCAGGAAAAAGTTCAACTTGTCTTACAAGACCTAGATTGTTCTCAGACAGACATTGTCCATAATTGATAGCATTCTGATTGATAACTATTTTAGCGGGGTTCTAAGAGGCCCAAAGAAATAAAGAGTTTCTCAACAATGTTTAGACTTTTATCTTAAAAAGTTTAACTGTCAATCTTGGCAAGAAGATGAAAAACAAATTTCTTGTGCTTTATCCCAGATTATGCCTCATATTGTTTTGCCTTCTGCTAAAAATGCAAAATTGTTAGTGTTGTGTTAAAAAGCATTGCACGTTTTCTGTGAAGTCTCTTAATTATTTAATATATTTCCTGGTAAAGAAGTGAATTTAGTATGGTGTCTGTTGTTTACCCACCCAACAGTGAACAGTAAGTTAAACAGAAATTATTAAAGAATGCAAGGTACTTAGCAGTGTCTCTGCAGGGTAAAGAAATGTTCTCTCAGCCATTCTCTCTCAAATGCAGAATTGACTCACTAAGCATACGCAATATCTAAGCTATGGAGACTGAGACCTAGATCATTGCTAACATCTAGGCACATGATTTCTACTGATTTTAATGGGAATTCTGTACCTTAGTGTTTCTTGGGATTTGGTCTGCTCAGCATACCTGTAATTACATAAAAAAGTGCAGTAGCACATGGATGTTTCACATCCAAAATTTGTGTCCTAATAATTGAGCCTGACCTAAAAATTAATTTTATATCCTTGAAAACTAAATTAACAATTTATATTTACACCAGTTTCTGCTGGGGAAATCAATATGTGAGACAGATTGCACCAGAACTATCCATTGCAGCCTCCATTCCATCATGGGAGAACTACATACAGGTGACTATCTCACTGCAAGAAAAGATAAGAGACCATGATGAAGGTTGAACAGGCATTGTTTTAATTGGCTGCTTCTTCACTATGCTCCCCTGATGAAGGTGTTAGAAAAGACAGCTGATAACATAAAGCTATATCCACACAGTTCTGGCAATAAGATTTAAGGGAAGAAAAAAAAATCAGTGTTTAGTTTCTATTCCCTATACCAAATTTGGCAACAATATGTCTGAACAAATATTATGTTTCATATAAAACATGGATTACATTGCATTAAAAAAGATTCCAGTAAACTGAACATTTTATTTATGTATTTCTGAAAACATAAATGTAAGCAGTAAGAAAGGCAGTACTGTCGTCTTCTGTGCTATTTTTACCTTTACAAAATAGCATTTTTCAATGCCAAGAATTAAGATGTTTGTTTGTTGTTTTCTCTTTGTTTTAAACATGTACCAAGGACAATCTTTGTTAGTGAGGCAGGTGTGGTGTGAAGAATAACTAATGAATTCAGGAGGAAGGATTCATTGTCTAATTTCAGTAAAAGGAACTTTCTTATTCAGTCTTTCAGGACCTGATCCAAGTCATTTAAGTCTGTTTGATTCTTTACTCTGATTATTCAATACAGAATCAGCAGAGACAAAGTAAACAAGACACATCCTAATAAGTTCCATAGGGTCTACGATCTTGCCTAAGGAAATCAATATAACTTCCATATCTGGTTGTCTCTCATTGTAGCTATTGTGCAACAAGTACCTTTTACCCTCCAGATTTAGACACTGAGAGCACTGATTTCATCCAGTCATTAGTGCATCAGTTCTCAAAATCCCTATCTGCTGAGAAATCCCAAATACAACTGAACTTCACCACCTGCAGCCTTCCAGCACCTTCTGTATCTTTGAGTTTCTGTCTGAGTTTCTTATCTCACGGAAAATGCAGAACTTCAGCTGATTCAGAAACACAAAACTTAGATATGTCAGTATCCAATTCTTCGGGATATGGCCCACTAAGACTTACTACCTCTCTTTCCCTGTTTATATTGTGCTTGGCAACATAATCTAAACCAGTAAGTAAATGTGGTGGATTGACCCTGGCCAGCAACTAAGACCCCACCCAGTCATTCACTCAATATCCCCTCAGTGGGATGGGGGAGAGAACCAGTATGACGAAAGTGAAAAAAACTCATGGGTCCAGAAGAAAGCCACTTTAATAAATGGGGGGGGGGGGGGGGGGGGGGGAAGGGGAAGGGGGGAGAAACAAGAGGAGAGGAGAGGAGAGGAGAGGAGAGGAGAGGAGAGGAGAGGAGAGGAGAGGAGAGGAGAGGAGAGGAGAGGAGAGGAGAGGAGAGAAGAGAAGAGAAGAGAAGAGAAGAGAAGAGAAGAGAAGAGAAGAGAAGAGAGAAGAGGACAGTCTCCAACTAATGGCTACTGTGCAAAGACTGTGCCCTGGTTTTATTGCTGAACATGTCATACAGTATGGAATAGCCTTTTGGTCAGTTCAGGTCAGCCGTCCCATCTGTGTCCCCTCCCAGCCTCTTGCCCATCTCTATTCTACATGCTGTGGGGGCAGAGTGAGAAACAGAGAAGGCCTGGATGCTGTGCAAGTACTGCTCAGCAATAGCTGAAAAATTGATGTGTTATCAACCACATGTTGATAACATAATGGTGTTTTATGTTTGAGAAAACATAAAACATATATCTGAGAAAACTATACAGTCTGGTACTTAGGGATTCACCTAGGAGAGAAGAGTCCTATTTCCCATTCACAGGGCTGTTTCTGTATTTTAACATGTATAACAGTCTGAAAGAATCTTATACTTGCCTGTTTCTTTCTTGCCCAGTGAATACTGAATTCTATGTGCCAAATAACACAGCTTTAGGCACTGCTTCTACCTGCAGAACTCTTACATCTGTTGTTTTAAGAACATGGTCATGAAAAATGCATGTTCATATTCAGGTTGCACATTGTGGAAGAAATGTTTAACAGAAGCGTCAAGAAAAATTGCCTTTAAAGAGGCAAATGGCTCAGAGTTTATCTACACAAACTACAATTGGAACAGATATATCAGTTTTAATTTATTGCTTTATTTCAAGGTAAATCAAGTGCAGGGAACCATCTTTTCTGGTAATAACATAATTTGATAAAACATTTTGCTCATAAAGGCATAAAAGTCTTATCCTGCACTGGACGATTGCTCAGAAGCAACAGAACTAGAGTGGCTGTTCATTTCTTTTCTGTCCCTTTTAGCATATGCGAAAGACCCAGGGATAGTCTAACTCTTAATTCTTGTCTAGGTAATTACCTCCTAAATAAGTTAATCAGCTTTCTTACCTACAAAAAGGATGCATAAGTAAAAGGCAATTTTTGACACTAACACCTTGACATGAGGAATAACATAAAGTGACTGATGGAACAACATGTGTAGCAATAAGCCACTAAGAAGATTCACTTTCCAGTTCTTTAAAATGTGATTTTAGATCATCTGCAGTTTCATTTCTTCACCTACACTTTTTTGGCACTGCAAAAACTTCTGAAGTACAATTTCTACATCTTTGACAGCTAGTGATGCTATATGCTGTCTTTTGCTGCTAATTATCCAGTATAATTTTCCTGGTATTTTAAGACTATTTACAACTTCCTATTGAATCCCTGTTTCCAGCTACTTTTTTGTTATTTTTGGGTGTTGCATAGTAGCAAAAACATTCAAAATGTTTACATAGAGTAAACTTTATGGATGGTTATCTGAAAGACTGTGTTCCTATCACAAAAGAGCTGATTGCCGCTGTGCTGTACCTTGACTGTACCTTGGATTGACTCTGAGGGCCACAACTAAGCTGCAGCTGGCACAGCTGGCAGCAGCACACCTGCTAAGCAGAGCAGGCTAATGAGAAAATCTCACACCAGCATGCTTTTCTTTATGGTGGATAATATTGCTCTTCAGCAGAGGAAAAGTCCTTGTCCCTATTTGCAAAGTCCAAACTCTGTGTGGGTCTACCACAAGCCTGTTCACTGCTTGCCCTGAAATGACAGCTGCAGTTAGCATGCAGCATTACATAGTGAAACCCTGTACTTATTTATTTGCCTTCCAAACACTCTTTTTCAATCCTCTGTATACTTTTTTATAGAACTTTAAAATACAGGCACACAAACCAAAGCTAAAACTATACATGTCTCGCTACTTTACCTTCATATGTACAAAATGTTATGAATATTCCCCTCAGGTAGCAAGTATACAGCTGGTCACCATGGTTTATGAAAATGGTCAGTCAATATTTGCTCACCTTCATGTGAGGAACTGTAGAACGGTTAAAAATTAAATGACTCCAGGAGACTTTTCCATGTCAGTTGTTGATCAGCTCTAAAGAGCCATACATTGGCAGAGTCATATAATGTAAAGCATCACACAGCCTTTGGAGAAAGTGTGTTTTTATAAAGAACTTGTATATTATGTATGGATATATTTTACAAAACAAACACTTTATTAAATATGTATTGAATAAAATGTATAGGGACTTTTCATTTTCTAACAAACAACTACTGGTAACGTTTTATTCTCCTAAGAAAATAGACTATGAATCTCTAAGATTTCGATTAACAAATGCTTGGGGTGTGATTATGTGATAAAAAAACTTCTCCAATGATTTTTTCATATTTTGACACCCTAGGTATTATCTATTTACATGTTTTGTGTATGTTCCTTATTGTATATAATGATTTCTTACCATTAGACCTGCATTTAGACTGTTATTAACTAACGAACCTTCCTCATACTGTCATTGATAATTAACTAGCAGAAGAATTTATAATCTTTACGGAAAATGAGACAACATTAGTACTTATGTGTAGAAACTTTGAATTATAGCTCTAGCATAAAGGTAAATATAATTATTGTGTAAATAGAACTATCCAACATTTCCTTTTACATGATTCACCCTAATTAAACAGGCTTTCAGTGTTAATTGCCTGATATTTCACTTGTAGATTGATTAGGACACTCTTTTCATGAACATTCTGGAATTTTGTCCATATTAGCTTCAGATTTTTGTCTTTCTTTTATACTTTTTCATCATTAGAAAGCTCTGAAGAGACAAAAATGGCCACCTTATTGACAGAAGTCAAAGTTTCATAACCTCCAGACTGCATTTTTTTCCCCAGATACTCTGTGAAGAGGTAAGGGAAAAGTACAGATTTTAAAAGTTCTTATTAACATACATTAGCTGGCAATTATTGAGTTCAGAATGTCATTCTCTAAAGAGATACTCTGAAATAACTTTGATGACCTCCAACTTCTTAAATTGTTTAAAATTTGTAAAAGTGCTATAAAGCTGATTATTAGTTATTCAATAAATTAGATATTTATTTGAAAATAATACTTTTCTTTCCACAAATCTTTGAACTCTGACAGAACTAATTTGAAGTTAAAAAAAAAAGGTATATTTCTAAGACTTGTACTCTACAAAATAATTTCAGTTTTGGTATTAAAGAAGAAGCTAGAAATTGGATGACTTGTAAATAGTTACTCCAAAACTCTGTTGAAAGAAAAACATCTATCTCGTGTACATTGGAGGTCAGGATGTTCTCGGTTGCCTTAGACATTCTTCTCCCTAACCTTTTAAAATATTTAAATACTAATAGTTCTGTATCATGTTTCAGGATATTTCTTGTAAAGGTAAGAACCTGGATTGAAGAAAACACAGTTCTTGTATGTTTAGTGTTCCTAAAGTTGTTTTGAATCATTGGGAAAACATCACTGTGGCTGGAATGTAACTGTTACTACACTTGCTTGTACTTAACAAATTTTAGGACCTGTCATCACCAACATGCAGATTGTGTGTCACTGCATTTGACTAAATAGAAAAATTATCATAGCATTTTGTAAGTGTCTCCTTGAAAAACTAAGGAGCAAAACAGCAATGCAGCAATGATCGTGTAATTTGATAACCAAAAACTGCTTACAGCAAAGATCCAGGTTGGATGCAGCTTTCTGAAGTTGCTGAGTTAGATCAGTCATTTCAGTTATTTAATCATTTCAGTTCAACTACCCAAGTAGCTAGTTAGAAAAATAATATTTAAATGATGCTTCAAGCGAAGTTTTTGCACTTTTTTTTATATGGCACAGAACTGTCATTCCCTGCCAAAGCTCTCTACCAGCGTATCAAGTTTATTAGTTTATTGAAACAGCGTTAATAGCTGTCTTAAGTGAGGGACTTGGGAAAACCCCTCTGAACCAATGCCTACTTGCACATACCCAGAGGCGGTCAAGATTTTACTAATTCCTCTGTTCTTCATTCTCCTCTTTCTCATTCTGTAGATTACATCGGATGAGGCTCAGGCACATAGAGGGAACAAAGTAGCCTTGATCAGGTCCAGCTAGACAGTTAGGGAAGAACTTTAGGGAATGCCTCACATCGCAGCGGTACCTCCACATTAGTTCAGTCAGCATAATATAGTGAAAAACAAAGCAGAGAAAAAGTCATAACACAATGATTCCTGTATCATCAAAAAGATGAAATTAGGAACAGAAACCTGCCAGCACTTTGAGAATACCCAAAGACTTCCACTAAAATTAAATATTTGTAGGGATGCTTTCCAAACTAGAAACAGACTTTGATCCTGAAGGCTTTGGTGAAATACATGAAGTTTTATTTGTAACTCAAGTTTCCTACCTCTCTGTAAGACAGTCTAAAAGGTTTGTTCATACCTGAAATGGGACTTTTAAAAGGTGTCTATGCTATGGTTAATTGAAGCTAAAAATAAGTCTATTTCTTTTGTAAGCAAGAGTTGGCCTTTCCCTGGGTGAATCAAAATTTATTGAAAATGAAAATGACTAATTAACAATGTCTTCTTCCTTATCCCATTATAGAAAACCTTTTATTTCCCAAAGAAATAAACATAAGCTGCTTTAAACAAAACAGAGCGTAACTGCAGTAATTTGAATTGTAGGCTATGCACAACTGAAGCTGGAGCTAGTTCTGCTTACATTCATTCTCTAAGTGTGTGATGCAAGCTAAGAAAACAAAAGATTTTAAAGTGCTCCGCCCAGGTTACAAGGGAATGATAACAAAGGCACAAGTAAGGCTGTTCAAGATACTGCTTTATAGTACATGATACAAAAAACGTACATGAACAGAGAAGCTTAGTGTTTCAAAAGCTGAGGCCAGTACAAGGCATGCAGCTTTCAGCAGCTCTTTCAGAGAGGCTGTGTCATTGGGAACATGCCCGTCACAGCGTGGCAATAACTCGTGATTGCTCCTGCTCATGAGTTTGAAAGCACACAGAAAGCGTTGTTGAATAGTGACTGTCAGTGTGAGAAAATGAAAATCTAAACATTATTCTGCTGCATCTTAGTGCATTCAGTAGGTGCACATAAAACGTCTGTGTCTGGGCCTTGTGCTGCTTTAACTGTTCTTCAGGCTACTTCCCACTCATCTGTGCTCTCTTCAGTGACACGAGTGCAGCTTTGCTTACTCTGTTGATGACTGTACATATCCCTCCTGCTATGTAAGAGCCTATTAGCACAGGTACTTAGCACATGGTGTCAGGAAAAATCTGGGCTGTATGGAAATCAATAACAAAGCTTTTCATTGATTATAGTGAAGCTGGATTTCACCTTGCAAACCAGGATTCTTACACTTTAGCTTATTACGGTTTTTTCCATCAGCATTTGAGAGCTGCAAGGATTGATCTCATGACACCTTTTATTTTTAATTTACTTATGATGGAAAATTCTTTAATTAAAAGCCCTTATTTGGCAAAGAAACAATTGTGGGAACATATTTATGAAATGAAATCTCTGTGTTTACTATTTGTATACACCCTGGCTTACTGGAAAAGCAGTTAGGACATTTCTGAATTTATTAATATAAGTTGAATAAATTTCAAATCAGGCTGAGGACACGTAGCTACAAATACTCTCTTGGTCTTGCTTGCTGTGAACTTGTGGAAGGGATATATGATAAACGCAAAAAATTACAACCACCACTGAAATATGTGTCTGCCTTTTATTTAGTGTCCTAAATAATGTTTAATGCTTAGTGTCACAAACACTGCTTCATTCTTGAGAATAAAAGTCACAAATTTTCACATTTATTGTCTAATTGATGGTGTTAATTTCAACAGAAAAAAAAAAGAATTCTATTTAAATGCATTTTAAATAAGTAGTCTGAGTTGTTTGATAAAGAAACAGTAGAGTACTACTGGGAAACTAGTATTTAGAATTGCTTAGAAGCCAATTTGTTTGTTTGTTTCTTTCTTAGCATATTCTAATATTTTGCTGAAGATAAAAGAGGTAATTCAAATGTAAATATAAACATTTGAAATTAACAGTCAACAGAATAGTCCAAATACGTTCACTACAGATCATCAAAATAGTGTTTCAAGTAATTTGATTTTTTTACTTTGATGTTACTATTTTATGCATTTATTAATGTACATACCAATAAATACTCTTACTTAAAGTATAAAAATTTACATTAACATATAATCTACTCTAAAATCATTGCTTTTACTCCCTTATTGCTAGTAATAATCCATTGTGAAATATTTTATATTCATAAATGCATCTAAACTTAAGACTGTTCAATTTAAAATATTTGAGCCAGATCTTCTCAAAGATTATTAGACAGGATGACGAAAGGAGCCAGTCTTGATTCCGGGGCCTGATCCAAGACCAGCATATTTCCACTGAGTCAGTGGTGGGTGCCATCACACACTGGGATATCTTCTCAACTGGTTCTGTCACCTACAACTTCCATACCTGGTTTGAGTTGGCTACTCCAGACTCCCTTTATAGTCAAGAGAAAGAAAACTGAAAATTTTAGAGTGCAATTCATATGACCACAGGTGATGTGATTTCTGCCTAAGGACTCAAACTGTAAATTTCTTTGCCTATAGTCCACTGATATTTCAGATGTAGATGTGCAAATTTTAAAGGTGAACTCTGTTGGGTCAGATGAATCTTAGCTTCAGTACAACTTCCTTTATTCAAGCTATCAAAATAGCTTGCATGAGGAACAAGCAAGAGGGGCAGCACGAGGAACAAGCAAGAGGAGCTAGATGCCTTGGCCCAGTCCCAGAGATATGACATCATAGGCATAAGTTGAAACCTGGTGGGATGAGCCCTGGTGGGATGAGCCCTGTGACTGGTGTGCCATGATGGATGGTTACAGGCTCTTCAGGAGGGATAGGCAGGGCAGGCAAGGCCGGGGCGGGGAGGGGGGGGCGGGGAGAGTGGCATTGTATGTACTGGAGGAGCTGGAATGCATGGAGCTAGCAGTTGGCGATGGCACAGTTGAGAGCCTCTGGGTAAGGATTAAGGCACAGACAAATAAAGTGGATGTTGTTGTGGGAGTCTAGTATAGGCCACCCAGCCAGAATGACGACACTGATGAGTTATTCTTATTCAAAAGCTTTTGAAGGTGCTGGGGTCCATCAGTGCTGGTCGCCTTTTAAGTACCACCTCCTAAGAGCACACGAGCAGGCAATTCCAAGATGTCAGACGTCAAGCAGGCAAGGTAGAAGGCCGGCTTGGCTGAGTAGGGATCTTCTTGCAGAATTAAGATGAAAAAAGAAAATGTATAGCCAGTGGAAGCAAGGTCAGGCGAGACAGCAGGAATACAGAGATGCTGTTCGCCACTGTAGGGAGGAAATTCACGCGGCCAAAGCTCAGTTTGAGCTGAAGTTGGCCAGTACTGTGAGGGACAATAAAAAGGGCTTTTTTAAATATGCAAATAGCAAAAGGCAGGCGAGAAATAACATGGGCCCGTTACTTGACGAGCATGGTCACCTCACAAACAGGGACACAGGCAAAGCAGAGATGTTTAATGCTTTCTTCACCTCGGTCTTCAACACTGATGATGGGCTATGGGACCCGTAGAGCCCTGGGCTAGAGAACCATGACTGTGAGAATGATAAACTCGCAACCAACCCCAAACTTGTGTGGGATTTGCTGCTCCAGCTGGATCTCTATAAGTCAATGGGGCCCAATGGGATTCGTCCGAGGGCACTTAAAGAGCTGGCTGATGTCATAGCGAGAGCTCTCTCAATGACTTTTCAATGCTCTTGGGAATCTAGAGAGGTCACAGGTGTCTGGAAGCTGGCAAACGTTGTCCCAGTCTTCAAGAAGGGCAACGGGGATGACCCCAGTAACTACAGGCCTGTCCGTCTCACCTCTGTGCCTGGCAAAAATATCGAGAGGATTATTCTGGAAGTTATTGAAAAACACCTGAAAGACAACACAGTCATTGGTCCCAGCCAGCACGGGTTCATGAGGGGAAAGTCCTGCTTAACAAACTTCATTTCCTTCTATGACAAGGTTACCCACCTAGTTGACCAAGGGAAGCCAGCCAATGTAATCTTTTTGGACTTCAGTAAAGCTTTCGATACTGTCTCTCACAGTATCCTCCTGGACAAAATGTCCAGCATACAGCTGGATAAACAAATGCAATGGGTGAGCAACTGGTTGACAGGTGGGGCTCAAAGGGCTATAGTAAATGGGGTTACATCAGGCTGGCGACCAGTCACTAGCAGGGTTTCGCAGCGATCCATCTTAGGGCCAGTGCTCTTTAATGTCTTCATAAATGACTTGGATGCAGGACTTGAAGGATTATGATCTAAGTTTGCCAATGATGCAAAATTGGGAGGAGCTGTTGACACCCTCAAGGGCAGAGAGGCCCTGAAGAGAGATCTGGACAAATTAGAGAGCTGGGCAATCACCAGCCGTATGAAGTTTAACAAGGGCAAGTGCCAGATTTTGCATCTGGGACATGGCAACCCGGGATGTACATACAGACTGGGGAACGAGAGGCCAGAGAGCAGCCCAATGGAGAAGGATCTGAGGGTTCTGGTCAACAGCAAGTTGAACATGAGCCAACAGTGTGCCCTGGCAGCCAAGAGGGCCAACCATGCCCTGGGGTGCATCAAGCACTGTATGGCTAGCCGGTCAAGGGAGGTGATTGTCCCGCTCTACTCTGCACTGGTGCGGCCTTATCTTGAGTACTGTGTGCAGTTTTGGATGCCACAGTACAAAAAAGGATACCAAGCTACTAGAGAGTGTTCAGAGGAGAGCCACGAAGATGGTGAAGGGTTTAGAGGGGAAGCTGTGTGAGGAGCAGCTGAAGTCACTTGGTCTGTTCAGCCTAGAGAAGAGGAGACTGAGGGGAGACCTCATTGCGGTCTACAGCTTCCACACAAGGGGAAGAGGAGGAGCGGGTGCTGATCTCTTCTCCCTGACAACCTATGATAGAACCTGAGAGAAAAGCAGGAAGATATGCCAGGGGAAGTTTAGGTTGGATATTAGGAAAGGGTTCTTCACCCAGAGGGTGGTGGGGCACTGGAACAGGCTCCCCCGGGAGGTAGTCACGGTGCCTGACAATATTTAAGAAGCATTTGGAGAACTCCCTCAGACATATGGTGTGAACTTTGGGGTTGTCCTATGCAGGGACAGGAGTTGGACTCAATGACCCTTGTGGGTCCCTTCCAACTCAGGACATTCTATGATTCTATGAAAATGAATAATGTTGTACAAATGCCATAGGCTTTCATTGCCTCATTAGAAAGGGCAATAGCCATCACAGCAATGACCCACATGTGAAGGCATGGACAGATCCAGCATGGCAGCAAATACCTTGCAGTGACTACAGTGAAGTTCTGAAGACAGACAGATTTCTATTTTCTAAAATACCGAAGTGAGGATAGTTTCCCAGGTTCTTAGAGAATTGGCTCTAGACACATCATGCACTAAAGTGAAGAGCTGCAGAAAGTACGTCTTTTATACAGTGCTTCCTTCATGCTCAAGGTGCACCAGGACAGAAAGTTCTAGCTCATAGAGCACCATGGAATCAATACAGATCCTCAAAGGAGGAGACACTCATTTGTGAACAGCTTGGCTCATGTTTAAAGTAATTTCTAGCTCACTGCTAGGATGTCAGTGAAGGGCTGGAGAAGATTTATTCAGACTTTTCTCATACTTTTTTTTTCCTTTTTCGGGGGGACCCATAATACTTGGTTGAAAATGAGATTGTTTTCAGTGTGCTAATAATAAACTAGAAAATTTGGGGGGACAGTAAAATTTCAAAGACTGACACACATTTTCAGCCAAATAGGTGCAAAGATCTTAAACACATCTTCTAATCTAACCAAAGATTTTATTTTAGCTTTCCACATTTACACTAACAGGCACCTTTCACTCAAAGCCTAAGTAATCTTAGACCTTAATAGCTTTTCACTGCAACATGAATCATACTTTCCTTTACTCATCCCCAGCAATGGAAATGTGAATTTGAATTATTGGAATAAGAAAATTATAGGTAATTTATGTTTGTTGTAGTCTTGTTTCTATGATTTTGAGAAAAGATGGCCATAATTTGTAGCCCTGGTAACAGGGACTGCACATCCATTTGTTAAAGCTGACCCAACAAACCACTTGTCCCTCTGGATTTTAGCTGGAGGAAAAAAAAAAAAGAAAGAAAGAAAGAAAGAAAGGAAATGATATTAACTTGTCATTTGGGAATCTTCTTCTTGTTGTTATTGTTTAATTATTCAAGTAGCATTAGAGAATGAAATATTATGAAAGGATTTCATTAATAACTGTTTCTGATGGAGCTATTTTTAATTGTCTCAATCTTAAAGAAAAAAAACATTCCTTTAAATAATGTTTCTGGAATATTCAGATGGTAACACCAAAAATCACCATCCATTTAAGAACACGCTTGATTTCATCATATGCCTAATATCACCTATTCAGACTGTTTCCTAAGAGCTAAGCATTTACTTATAGTTATGGCAAATCCAGACAAAAGAATGAGAGCAACTGCATATGACCTGAAAAAAATCCTACAAAAAGACACCAATTTTTTGTGAAAGATGTGGATCATGACTCTCTGTTCCCACTGTAGTAAACAGAAATCAAAGTTCTTTATAGCTTACAAGAGCTGCTTAGTAACTTCTAACATCTTGTCCTTGATTAGCATCAGTTTACAGCTGAAACATTGGTCCGTTAATTTAAATTGATTTGATGTGATGGAGCAGACTGTGTTCTAAATGCTTTTTCCTAAATCACACTCAATTAAATAAAAAGCTTGTGATGTGTTGATGTGTTATCAGTGCCCACATGGTGTAGGTTTGTCTGTATTATATAGATGCTTCTTTTTAAAAACAAAATGTCAATCTGTATTTCTCTATGATATATCTTTTGAATACCACTGTTGAAAACATATCTATCCCCTGAAACATTCCCATTCTAATGACCACATTCCATTATCCACCTTTTATCAAGCATGTTGTTCTGTCTGTGAATCTAGTGTACCTTTTACCCATTATGTCCCTGCAAACATCCAATTTCTCAACCATTTTGCAGAAAGTGGTGAATTTCATCCTCAAAGTCCATTTACCACATATTTCTTCAGCTCTAAATAAAACATTTAGTTACCTAAGCAACTGTCACACCACTGAATTTTGCTAGCCCGAAGAAAATGCACGCACCTATGCACAACCCCGATACTTTTTTTTTTCTTTATTTCTTTTTTTTTTCCCAGGTAAACAAAAAAATCCCAACCCACTCTACAGATACACAGAATTCTCGAGACAATTTACTTGCAATTGATGTCAGGTCTGGATTGAATCACTGGATCCCATACCTTTGTACTTCTCCTAATCCTAGTTAATAGCTGATCATAAATTCCAGAAAACTTTCTTGGACAGACTTCTTTAGTGCTAAATCAAGTTATATCAAGTTTATGTAATGGAACACCATATGGTGCTGCTGCTAACACTGTAAAACCTGTGTATCAGCCTCCTTGAGACACAGCTGTCTACAAAAATTTGACTTGGAAATTTTTGACAAAATTTTCTGTGCTGCAGTGTAGTCTATTTCACAATGGCAACATTTAGGGACAATGCACAGGAAAAGGAAGAACCACTGGCTCGGCTGTGCAATTTCTCAAATATGCGTACACACTTTCATATTTAAAAAATAAAGCATAAATCTATCTAAAACTAAACATCCCAGAAAGCATTTACCATTCCTTTTCTTTTAGCAACAGAGTGGACACAGGATTTAGGCCGTGTCTTCGAGACAAACAACCCTCTGGCCTTGTTGAACTGCTCACCTAACTACTGAAGAAGAAACTTCACTGTTTGCACAGAGAACTTTCCCCTTTTAAAACAGCCTGTGACTCCTTTCAGCCCCCTGTGCTTATGCTGCAAATTTTCCAGCTCTGACATGAACATGCACCCTTTCAGCTTCTGGGCAGAGAGTTGTTCAAAGTCAATGGCCCTGCTGCTAGCAAGCCCATTGATCCACTGGTGTAGAGCCATTAAGTGTTGATGGCCCTTGATTGCTCTATCAAAGCTTCCCAGCTATAGTCTCTTCACTATGTGTCAACCTCCTGCTTTAAAATGAATGCTTTAAACTGCACTTAATGTTACCTTCAAAATGAAGTGTAAAACACAACAGGGTATTCACAAAACACAAATGGGAATTATACAGACAGCGACATAACCCCAAACCCTCACCACTTTTCTTGCGAATTAAAAGAATGTCAATTACTTTTTTCGTCAATTAAAAGACTTTAAAATCTAACGAAGAAAAAATGAAGAGCAGTTTGAAAGCGTACTGCAAGTGTGAGAATGGAACAGAGAAGTGCATCTCTGAGCAAATGGATGGATAATAGTGCTCTGACTTCATAGCAAAGAGGACAATCTGCTACTAAGTCTGAGCTAAATGAAGGGATATAAGAATCTTAAGTATTGTCAGTCATGTGACCGAACTATCCTAAGGAGTCAAGTTTTATATAAGACTTTTTAATGAGCTCAGTTCAACTCATTCTTTGGCACAATACATGTGATTACTTATGATTTGCACACTAAATCGATGAGTAAATTCTCATAACAAATTATTGATTTATTTCATCCCATTTCACCCAGCCAGGCATATAACTACTCACAGTTCTGCAAAAACACGGACTTGTTAAAATCCAAATGTGTATGTAATCACCAGTGCTTCTCAGGTTAGTTTTAATCTGTTAACTAATAACATGCAGATTGATATTCCAACTCAAACAACCCTCTCTTCATTGAAAGTACAGACATATATCAAAACAGCAAACGGATTTTATATTTTATCCTCTAAATAGATGCCAGATGCTCAGCTGGTGTCACCTGATATAGCTCTATTAAAGGCAATGTCAATTTATACCAGCTGGTCCATGTGACTACACGTCTAGGTGAAAGTGAAATTTTGTTATTTGTATACAGTGTTCTTTGTTCCACTTACTTGATTTTTCTTTAATGATAGAAAATTAGAGTCAGCTGCATATGTTGTTTTGGTTTAAAAATAAAATGTACAGCCTAATGTTGCCTTTATATTTGTCAAAAGAGCTACATTTCCAAACAATACCCAGAAAGGGACAGTTATTCCCCCATGAGAAGGAGGAGCAGTTTTCGACTGAGTTAAAAAGGCAAGTGAAAAGAAAAAAAACCCAAGGGTTGCAGGGGAGAGCACAGGAAACTATAGAAGGACTAAGACTCAAGAGTGGAAAAATTCATGCAAAAAGAATTTCAGTAACGAGCAATTGGAGTTACAATGAGCTGCAATCTCAGATGTTTCTGTACACTGGTTTTTTTTTTTTCTGTGTTTTCAAGAATGACATGAATGTATACAATAGACCAGTCTATCCCGGTCCTATATATGAGTTTTGGTAGGTAGCTTCTTGTTACTGCTTTGCAGTTGTTGTTTTCAAGCTGCTTTTATGTCTCATTTTGATATGCAAATAACAGATGCTCAAATGTTAAATCACCTACCAAATAACATGACAATCTTATTTCATTCTACCTTTCAAAACATTCTTTTCTGGTTTTGCCTTTTTAAAGGAAAAAAGCTCTTCCATTCAGATGAGAAACAGGGCTCCAAACTAGGCTATGTAAACTAATGGGATGATTCGGAGATTAAACCAAGCCAAGAATTTAAACACCTTTTTTTTTTTTTCCCCCCACAATATTTTGATAAACAGCAAGGTTTTCACAAAGGCATAATTATAGATAGAAAATATATATATACACAACTGAGTGATCTAAACAGTGTAAGATTGTACTGAGACCAAGCTTTCCTCAGAGTCTAAAAGAGCTAAGTCTCCTCAGTAGAATTTTTCTTCCCCTTGCTCTTAAGATATTATTTACATATACATACAGAGATTTATGATAATGCATTTGCAAGTGTTTTGGCCAGCCAGGAAGAGTAAAATAAAGGCATCTGTTACCTACTTATATGGGGAAATGCCATAGGAGTGAACGCCTGATAAGCAGAGAATACCTATACCACAGTGTGAGAAACTACCCCTGAAATAAAGACTGAGTACAAGCAAAAAAGCTTTCATGGTACAGTATCAGCTGAAGTTGCGCTGCTGGGAGAACCTCTTGAAAAACACTCTCAATGTCACTCTCAATGAATAGCTCTACCAATGGAGGTAACAGAAGTCACCAAGAGCTGGTAGCACAGTCAGACACCAACGTGCCTGTGACTACATCTATTCAATATACATATATATGTATATATAAAAATTCCTGTGACTGTGTATATTCCACCCAGGAAATTCCACAACAGTGTATAATGAAAAATCGTGTTCTCACAGCTGTTTTATATTGCCCTTTCTTTTTTAAATGAGCACTGGACAACACAATGTGCCCAAAAGAATTTCTGGTTGAGTAACTAGGCAACAGAGGCAGACTAGTTATCAATTATGTCACAATTTGTCAGTAATCAGCGCTGATGACATCAAGGTTTCCTTCTTGTCCTTGAGTAGTTCACATACCACAGCATACTAAAAACTGGCAAATGCTAAGGGCTTTCCTTTATAAACAGGTGAATAACTGCAGTGGCTCAAACAAAGTCAGAGGTAATATTAAACAGGAAATAATCAGCCATGGTAGAACAACATTTACATAAACAAATAAAAACAAGCAAGGCCCAGCCACCTTTGAAAAGGATCCTGGGACATACTTGAAAGCACTCAGCAAACCAGCTGTCTGGACAGAAAAGGAAGACTAAATACTTTATCAGTTAAAATTAGCAGATGAACTTCAGGGGGCAAAAAGCAATTATTTGATTTGGAATTTGGCTCCATCACACCCCAGTTATGTGACAGTAGTATAGATCTTCTGTGGCCACAAACAGACAAACTTAGTCTTACGATTCACAGAACTGTACTGGGATTACGGTATCTGCTTATAATTTTTGTAGGTACTTTATAGATTATTCCAATGCTGAAATTGCAAAGCAACTTGAAGATCAGTACATTAAAATTTTATGAAAGTGGATCAAAAAGATTATCTTAAAAGTTCTTCTGGGAAATGTTTATTTGTACATTCAACATTACAATATAAATTACTGTAAGTGAGTTAAAGATTCTAAACAAAGAGCATACAAAATGCTCAAAAATAATTCATTTTCCTGTATCATCACCTGTTCAAGAGGCATCTCTCCCTTGAGTTTTTTAAGTGTAGTTGACAACTAGTGAAATATTGCAAAACACAGGCCCACTTGTACTCTTCTGCCAAAAATAATCACTGACTTCAACTGCGCTCACCAAATTTAGATCAGCAGCGTCCAGATTAGAACCTGGACCTCAGATATCATAAAATTTGTTAGAATTATTTGAAAAAATAGTATTTTTTGGCAGTCGCAACTCAGAAGATTTTCAGACTTCCCAGTGGAGGAACTAAAAAAGAAAAATCTGCTGCTGGACCACAACTCTGACAAGTATATACAAGATGTTTTTCTGTTACTGTGCCATTATGTCTACCATACATTGGACAATATAACGTAGTCCATCGTGCCTGTAGCTTTCCTCAGCTTGCAATTTATAATGTTCTCTGTGGTACTCATTATACAGCCTGCAGCCACTAACAGCTGCTGAACATGTTTTTGAAGTTCAGTATTTGAGCCTTTCTTGCTCTCTGACAGACATTGAAAATGCTGTCTGTGGAGTCAGCTCATTTAGTTAGAAGAAGATGAAGATATACCTAGTGGTACATATGTAGGTTTTCTTGAGGTTTTCTTAGAAAGTGTGTATCTTTATTTCAGAAGAAACTATATGCACTTCTCAGCTGGAGGGACAGTGTGGATCAAGGTTGGGGGATAATGAAGCGTTGGCAAAGGAGAGGCAGAGAGATTTGTTTTACAGAGAGTTTGTTTTACAAAGTTTAACTGGGGGAAGTATCTAACTCAATGTTGTAAAATTTTGAAATGGGAGCATGTAATTAGGAAAATGATTCTATGATTCTATGACTCCATGAAATGTAATTAGATCTGTCTGGTGTGAAAACTGGATGAGTCATCATTTTCTGTAAGCAAATAATTAGTGCACGTATATTTCAAATGTAAAGTCTAAGGAGTGCATGCACTGTCTGCAATATACATTAATGACTATAATCTTCTAAATGGGTGTCCAGATATTACTGGGGGAGTAAATAAAACTGTAACAGGGAGCTGTCATTTTTCACAGCATTCTCGTTAGGGAGGGCAAATGTGGTATGATGACTGAGGAGCTGTCACTCATGGGAGTGTTTTTTAAATGTTATGCTGTACTAGGATGCTTTTATTTTCTACTGCTTCACTGAATGAGGTGAAAAATGATATATAGCTTTAAGGGAGGGAGGCTATTTGTAACTGACTGTACAAACATTAAGGAAATCAGAATAAAAATAAAACACTTAATGATATATTTGTATGAGAGCAGTTAGGCCTGCACAGCAATATTTTTGCTAGCATTAATAGGTCAACATTAATGATATGTCCTCTGCTCCAGAATTAAGCTCGCTGCTGTGGGAATATATGCTCTTCCCTGATAATGTTTTTTTCTTCCTTGAGTATAGATTGTGTTCTTTGTTCAATGCACAGTAAATGGCTTTTCTCACTATAAATATTATATGTCTGCTTCAAGACATGCATAATAATGAGTCAGTTTTATAACTGTATATATATTTTAAAGAGGTATATAATAAAAAGAATGATCACTAATCATGTCTCCAGATGCAGAAATCAAGACAAGGGTAATTCATTTTTCAGCTCCCATTTATTTGTAAAATATTGTGTCTCTTTCTTAAGCTCTTTTATACACTTCAGAAGACTTAGAATTCGTTTATTGGTAGAATTGTGGCTTTTAAGTTATGAACAACAACATTTATTCTGAAGATTCCACATTTGTATGAACTATTCTATATGTATCCTTTTGATGAAACTGCATGGGATTAAGTTTTCATCTATACATTCTATTTATATAGATATATTTGGAAATATATTGAGAGAGAAATTTTGAATCTCTAAAAGCAAATAGATGAGAAAATAAATGACCTACAAGTACCAGCTACTCAGTTGGTAATCAAATCTATAGCATCATGTCTTGAAAGAGAATCACGGGATTGCATATTAAATACTTGACATTATTTTCTTTGCTCCCAGAGAGAATATGACTTTCTTGTGCAAAACATTCAGACTGTAGTTTGTGTCCTGTGCTCTCAGCCCTTCAAATTGTTTAAGGCTTTAAAATTTAATCAAGGGATTTCTTAATAGAGGCAAAGGAAGAGTAACATCAGAAATACATTTGACAAAAGGGTAACAAATTTCTACTTAATTATTTACAATGGCCCTATACTGCTACTTAGAGACACAAAGTAGTCAGACTCCTGAGCATCAGATCCAACAGTCTGGAAGGACAAGGGCATCAATTCGTCCTCACATCATGCAAACAGTTTTCAAGATTGCATCTTGTTGATCTTGATGAAATTACAAGTCTAGGACCTGATGCAGCATGCCAGTAATTTATGATCACAGGTCACTCCAAGCTGAAAGTTTTCAGGGCACATCAAGCCTACTTGTCATTTGCATGCAATTCATTTTATCACCTAAGAGATGTTTTTCATCAGGCCACTGGGCAGACATTTGCAGTTCTGGAAGGCCTGCATTTAAAAAAAATGACCTCTTTTCATCCATCACAACATTTAAACAAACATCAATGCAAAATGTGATATTAAAGCAATTAACCTATTATCTTCAGGTCAGGTGTTTGTTATTTTGCCATTTACAGAATGACAAACTCTCCCACTTGGCTGCTGATGTTTGGACTGGGCCAGCTGTCTGTTCTTTCTAAATGCTGTTTCAGTTGATTACATGACTATGAAGTGCCCTGCCATTTGGGATTACTCCTAGTTAACTCTATAGCTGAGCAATTTTCCCTATATTACCTATTTGAGGGGGAAGAAAAAAAAAAAAAAGGTAGCTTCTGCAGCTATTATGTTATATTGTTCTCACTCTGCAACCTTTTGGACAGGTTTTATTTTCCAGAGGAATCTCACTCCTAATGTACTAGGTGGAAAAAAAATTTAGTTCTTTGACATTGTTATTTCTAATGTCATACCACTCACAGGGATCACAGGGTTGCTATAAGAATAATAACAATTTAGAAAAGGAAGGCAACATTTCTCAAGACATTTCAAAATTAAAGGCTAAATCGGAGAAATATGCTAAGCTCCATATAAAGTTAATAGAGGAAGTTTAAATATTTGAATAATTCTGATTGTGGGGGGAGCGTGGTGGAAAGGAGTTTGCGACAGGAATAGAATTTATTTGCACTAGCTTAGGCATCTTCAGTCTATGTCAGTGCTAGTCATCCTAGGTTCCTTTGCAAGCAGCTCCAAAAGGGAATTCATCCCACCAATGATAAACATCTAAGATAAATCAGAAAAAAAGCCTCCTGAGGGTTCCCATGTCTGTCTAATGACTATGGGGGAAAATAGGATGATTCATTCAGATTTAGACATAAAATTGATGGTTCTCTGATGTTATGCAGGATAAATCCTGCATCAGGCATATTTCTACTGTAGGTGCAGACTGCCAAGTGGGTCAAATCTTTGCTGTAGCATACTCAGTGCACAGGTTCTGTATATCACAATGCACGCTAGCTAGCTACCATGCTGCAGAGGTCTTGCTTCTATTCTAGAGAATAACAATGGAAATGTTTACGTCGTCATATAAAAGCATTCTAACACAAGTAAAAAAGGATTATGCCTATACTGCCCTCACAGTAGTTTAAAACAGACTAAGTTCAAAGTATCTAACTTGAAACCATTTCTATTCATACCCACAATGGGCTAACTGTTGTGGACTATCGTGCTTCCTTGATCCATTTAGAGAATACATAATATCAGCCCAGTATGATTTCAGTCTTAGTAGTCAATCTGGAGATCAAACCCAAGTCAAGTATATCAACAGCAAATTGATTTGAATCACTGTTGTGATTGCACTAGGCATATTTGTGATTGTGACTTGTGATTGTGATTTGTTGTGATTGCGCTAGGCATATATTCAGGATCTAGAGAACAAGTCTAAGGTCTAGAGAACAAGTCTTATGAGGAGTGGCTGAGGGAAATGGGGTTGTTTAGTCTGGAGAAGAGGAGGCTGAGGGGAGACCTTATTGCTCTCTACAACTACCTGAAAGGAGGTTATAGCGAGGTGGGGGTCAGTCTCTTCTCCCTAGTAACATGCAATAGGACGAGAGGAAACGGCCTCAAGCTGCGCCAGGGGAAGTTTAGGTTGCATATTAGGAAAAACTTCTTCCCCGAAAGGATAGTCAGGCATTGGAACAGGCTGCCCAGGGAAGTGGTTGAGTCTCCATCCCTGGAGGTATTGAAAAGATGAGTAGACGTGGTGCCTGAGGACATGGTTTAGTGGTGGACTTGGCAGTGCTAGGTTAACGGTTGGACTCGATGATCTTAAGGGTCTTTTCCAACCTTAATGATTCTATGATCCTATGATTTAGAGTCTCTGATCTTGCTCTCCTCCAGACCCTGAAACAGAACAGTCCAAAAATGCATATGAAAACATGTTTACTGAATAATCTGAGTAAAGTTGCAACCTGACCCTATTCGGACCCATTTATGTACACTTTCATGCAGGTTTTTGGGTAATTGGATGTGGTGCATAGCTTGGACTTTAAAGTAAGTGATATGGATGTAGTATTTTAAAACTAGCTCTCTTTTTCCTTCTTTGCTGGTATAACATGTTCTAGTTTGCACAACCTTTTGCCCTTATACTTTGTCTGTTTTACCTCATCAGCTTTCATGTTTCAGCTACTATAATTAGACAAATATCTATCTCTCTCCACTTTTTGCTATTCCACGTAACAAAGCAAACAGCTCAACCAAACTTTCTGTCATGTCATCCTGTTGTCAATTCAAACACAACAGAGGAAAAAAAAAATCACCTCTCCTTCTTTACCGTTTCTGAAACTGTCATACAGACATATAACCCAGGTCATATAATTTCCTCCAGAACATTTTCTGCAACATTCATGGGAGATGAAGGTGCAAAGAGCATCCAAGGGTGTATTGTCACCTATAGGAGGAAACCAAATTAGTCTTGCAAAAGTGCAAGGTTTGTTCCTAGTTCATACCTTTTCTGAGTGAAAGACTAAGTATGCATGGACAAAGAAGTTATTTCTAACCTCCAGCAAATGCAAATAGATATTACAAGAAAAATAAAACATTTTCTCTGTGTTCTGTTTTCCTAAAATATATGCCTATCAAGCTCTGAGCAACAGTACCAATTAAACTAACCATAAAAACTTGACATTTAATTTGAAATAGATAATAAGGGAACACAAGTGAAACCTTTCAGGGGAGCAAGGAAACTGAAGGTGAGTCATAGCACCTGGAAACATCCGTGGATTCTGTATGAGACTTAAAGGACAAATTATATGCAGATTATAAAAATATAATTTTATAATGGATACAGCAACTTGGGTGCTGCAGTGCCATACATCTGTTTTATAGACTGCTGAATAATTTAGTAATGAATTTTAAAATTAGAATACGTTACAAAGGGCCATTAATATTGCAAGAAGCATTGTTGAATTACATGGTATCAAAATTACATCTGTTATAGGGTGTTTCTTCCAGTAATGGTCAACTATGTTTATACATAGTCACTGTTTTTCTTAATTGTGCGTATTTTAGTGATGTTCTGGAGAGCGAAATCAACAGATGTTATATAGTATATAGCTCTTCCAGATGGCAAACCCTCCTGCTTTAATAGCTTAAATCAGCCCTTTTTTTATCATCAATACTTAAACCATCGCTACAAAACTGTTTTTTTCTTGCAACTATTAAGTTGGAAAAAACTTGTCAAATTTTGCAGTGTGTCCTCAGAAAGATGACAAACGCTGAAGCCTTAATCCTGTAATCTACTTGATTATGGTACGCATCTTACTTTTTCTGAAGTTCCCCAGGAAAAGGTTTGGAAAGTGTGAAAACTATTGCTATTGAAGAGACATAGGCCCTATTTCTTTCTGTATCTGACCAAGTGTCACCATCTTTACCTTTTAAACTGCCATGCTTCTATGTCATCAGACAAAACCACAAGGCTTTCTGAAACAGTGAGTGGAGAATAAAACTTCTTCTTTGTTGTTAGAATATAGAAGAAGGATGTCTTATACAGTAAATTACTTTCTACTAATATGATATACAGTATTATCCTATAAGGATGATATTGGCCAGTCTTTATTGCTACTACTTATATTGATTAAAAAATATTTTCTCATATTCTTTTAGTGAATGCCATCTTCATAGTATGACATAATTACTGAAATTATTTCAAGATGCTGATAGACTTTTTAATTAGCATTTTGAAAGTAATAAAAAAGGTTGCATCTGACCCTTTTGGTTCAGAAAGGCACAACCCTTGGCACAGCCCTGTTGCAAACAGCTACCACTAACTACGTTCCTTATTGAAGCCTAATTACAGAGATTTAAGTATCTGCCTTCCCAAACACAAACCCATATTCATTTTGCTGCAATATTACTGTCAATCTCAGCACAGCTGTGAAATATAACAACCCAGCTTGCTGTACTAATGAAGCAAATGGTAAAAATTATATTCAAGCCCAGTTTTTTTGGTTGATATTAAGGTAACTTCCATGTTTAATCACCAGCTAACTACTTGGACCACCTCCTGCTTCTCCAAAGCTCACTGAATCAAGTTGACTTTGCAGGTTTCAGCGAGGTACTTAGTACGGATGCACACTGTTTTTTTCTCCCACTCCTGCCTCAAAACACAAGGTCATATCTCCACTCTTCCGTCCCTTGATGGGTACTCTCCAGCTGAAATCTGTTATACAGCCATCTGTTTATTAACTACCCGCATTCTGCAAAATGCATCTGTAAAAGAATCTAGATTTTTTAGAGATACCAACCAGCACTTTAGAAAAACAATTTCCATTTTCTGCACCCCAGTCTTGACAGTGAATTCCCTCTACCTTCTGCCTATTTTGACCTTCCTTATTGAGCAAACATTGATCTTCTCCTTTGCACTTCTTGAGTGAATAGTGAATGTTCCTCTGTTTCATGTATTTTTGTCTGTGCTCCAAAGTTCTTGCTGATACAATTATTGTGGTAATGTATCCAAGACTTTCTAAAAGCGGTTTTCTTTCTCCTGTCTGTGACTGAATTCATACTGAGTATAAATCATTAAAGAATTGCAGTGCTAACAGAGGTCCAAGTTTTGGAAACTAAGCTGTCATCTTTAGAATACTGAAAAGGTTCTTCACTGATATAAGATGGGTAGAAGGAAAAAACAGAACCACTTTTCTTTCTTCATGATATTAAAATTTCTGAGATTTAATTTGTTCCCGTTATTAAAATTATAAGAGCTCCTCAGTCCATTTGTTCTTGGTCTGATATATATGTGTGTGTATAAATACATACTCACACAGAGAACAGGTGATTGCAGGCAACAAACACAAAGTATATGTTCAGACTTCAAATTCCTGGGCAGGTTCCTTCAGGTGTTGCTGCCTGTCATTCTGCAGTTTGCAGTATGTTGGTTCACAGGTGCCACTCAGTTACCGTCTTTGTCTGGAAGTAGATACACAGTATATATTTTGGCAGTGCCAAAAGTTGGAGGAAGAAGGACGGTGGTCTTTTAGAGGGAGGGAGTGGAAAATTTCCAGGCATGATTCTGGTGCAGACAGAAGTTTTAGCAGTAACTTACAAGACTGTCTGTAAAAACAGATGAAGAGAAACGTAGTATCACTGCTCATTTGCTATCAAGTATATATTGTGTCTTTTTGTTTTGTTTTTTTTTTAAATACATCATTAAGAATCACTGCATCCTACTACAACCTGAAAGTCTCAAATTTTAAGCCAGTGAGAGAGAGGGGGGACTAACTTAAAAAATATATATTATTAATATTATAACTAGGTGTCTGGTTGAAAGAGAGAAATAGACATCTGTTATAAGACAGGTGTTTAAGATCAGCAGTATTGCTAACTTCAGGGGTCAGATCACAACAATAGCTGACTGTGGAAGAGTTAAACAGACAATGAGCTATAGTGAATACACTATGAGCTGTATTTATAGCTAATATAGCAAACTAACTACCATGGCAGGTAAATTACTGACAATCCCATGTCTTACATAAGTGTGTCAGGGTGTAGGTAAATTATCTGAATAGGCTATTGAGCTATTCTATGAGTCATTCTAGTTAAGTCTTGTTGAAGGAGACCGAAGGTGAATGGTGAGTGCTACAGATACTGACAAAATCCATTCTTACATCCTTCCTTATTCAGGATGCTTGTAGCTAATCCACAATTCAGTGACATCCTGAGTGTGAATACTTCCTATACTGCAACTTAAATTATCATATAGTCATGTAAACATATCATATAGCTAGGTATCATATAGACTATACAATAATAATTATAGTGCATTAAAAGCATCACAATCATGATACAAATTATCAGGAATTCAACATTTATGCAACCTGTACCAATATTCAGTGGTTCTAAATTGTAAGCCTCACGAATAAAATATGATTTTCACACAGATTATTCACATAGCCGAGGCCTGACATTCTCAAAGGCACCACTTGTGGACAGGGGTCTATGTAATATAGAATATAACAGAAATAAAATATATGAGAGGACCAGGGAGAAATAAAGATGTCTTAAAATGTCTCTAGGCACAGATATTTTTTATATGCAAAAATACAGTCAAGCTCTAGCAAGCACTGCATAGAATGGCCTTAATTTTAACTCTTTCATATTAAATTCTAAACGGAAAAGAAATCAGTAATGTGTGTACTGTTGTTTATTTAGTACAGGTCCAAAGCCTTCATTACATTTCAAAGCATTATTTGCTGCTTTCTAGATTTGAACTAGTCTCTCAATCTTCCTCCAACAGAAATCTACCAGCTGTGACCACCAGTAATTCCTTTTTTTTGTCATAACAAAACATGTAGTGCCATATCCAGAGATAAATTAGTCTGGTGGGTTCAGAGATGGGAGTCAGCAAAATTAAAGAAGGAATGAATTCCCTAAGAACGGAACAACAAGGCTGAGAACAGACCCATGCTGAGAATGCTGTGGCATGGAGAAATGTACAATGTAATCAGCATAACAAAAATAAATGCTGTACTTCCAGCTGAAGAGACTCCAAAATTTCTGTCCAAACAATATAAATGAAAGCTGCTTCTTCTTAAAATTTCTGGACTATTTCTATTTTCTGACAAGTGAAAGTACCAGTTATTATTAAAATTATCTCAAATTTTAGCAGGCAGTTCATTCTTTTTGTTTCCATTAATCACAATAGATATGTGCTTTGTATCCCTACAAGAAGAGATATCCAGTTATAAAAAATGCATGTGCTATATTTAAGAGAAAACATATTTTACACATCTGTCTTTGTCACCACCTCAAATTCAATGCAGCTTCAGAAATGATGTCTTTATGGACAGAACTTACCTCAAAAATTATTTCCATGTCATAAAGCTTTATACTGACTTACTTACACTAACTGGGAATCTACTGTATTTTTAAAGGGAAGGATCCCTCTTGGCATTGAAGAGGACAGAAGGATCTGCAACTTCATAGGCAGAAAGTTGAGGTATTGATGCCATTGAGGGGGAGAATACCAGATGAAAAACCTCATGAGTTGAGATAAAGACAGGGAGATCCCTTACCAGTTACTGGCACAGGCAAAACAGACTTGACTTGGGGAAAATTAATTTAATGTATTGCCAACTAAAATAGAGCTGGGTGGTGAGAAACAAAGACAAAAAAAAATTTAAAGCAGCACCTTCCCCTTTTTTCCAGGCTCAACTTCACTCCTTCATTCCTGATATGTGGATAAACCTGCTCTGGTGTGGTCTTCTCCAGGGGCTGCAGGGGAGTCTCTGCTCTGGTGCCTGGAGCACCTCTTCTCCCTCTTCTCTCACTTTGGTGTCTGCAGGGCTGCTTCTTTCATATTTTTTCCTCGCTTCTCACTGCCACAGAGCGTTTTTTACTCTTTCTTAAATACGGTTTCCGCGAGGTGCCACCACCTTGGCTGAGGGGCCCAGCCATGCCCTGCGGTGGGTCGGTTGGAGCCGGCTGGAACCGGCTGTGTCCGGCACGGGGCAGCCCCGGCCTCTCCTCACAGAGGCCGCCCCTGCAGCCCCGCTGCCAGCGCCTGGGCACCTGCACCTGGTACACAGACATAGGCTGAAAGGATTTTCACCATCTGAACTCTACCAGATGTGTATCACTGACACCCTCTCTGTTATACACACACACACAAAAGCAGTCTTGCTAAAGGAGACAAAGTAATTGGGTTATTTCATAATCGGGAGTCAATAAACTAGTACTCGGTACCTCAGCACAGGTAGGGCCTCATAGGAAAACAGCTTTTCAGAACGGCACTTGCTTGAACTAGTGTCAAAAGTTGCATTCAGCCTCTGTCTGACACTGAGTCCGCAGTGCAGTGCACACATCTCACCTGCAAGGAAACAGAGGGGAGAGCAAAACGTCTCACAGGACTTCTGAACCAAAAGTTGTTTCTCAATAAGGATGAGATCCCACCTCAACCAGTTTTATAGCTCTACAGTATAGTTAGCTACACCTTAGCTGAACACGTTTGTCACCCTTTACAGTCAATGAAAGAACCAGGCACTCTTCAAGGCATAATTAATCTTACTGTTGAATAGACCCGTTGGTTGGTATTACCATGAAAAACATTCTCTGTTTACTTAGAGCTGATTTGGATTTAGCCTAAAAAAAATCAAGTACTGAAATATAAACCAGAAAACTAATGACATCCAAGAAGCATTAAATCTTTGTACTTCTCTGTTATAGGAACAGGGTAGTGCCTGAATAAAACTGAGTAACTAGCTAACTGAAAGTCTCATTTTGTTCAGTTGTTCACAAGCCACAAGCAGTACATTGAACCCACTAGAAATGTTCAGCTACAACAGAGAGACCATCATCACAGTCACCACTGTGTAGGTATTTAAACAGTAAAACACAGGGCCTCCATCCTATGCAACCCAGAAGTTCCTAAACTTCCACAGGCTGCATCTTTCCTCAGTTCCATTCATCTTTAAAATAAGGAAGAGAAAACAAAATAAAAGAAAAATACAAAATTGCACTGAAAACATATTAAAGATTCAATTTAAAGCTGAGAAAGGAGCAGTGTGTCCGTAGGTCAGTAATGCTGAGAGACACTGTGAGAAAGAGGTGCTTTGACACACATACCCATGCTCCTGAGCTTGTTCAATGGGATAGTAAATTTCTGTTGGTCTAATCCAGCAGCAAATGGCAATTGCCTTTACAAGACAGAGCTGTCTTGGACACTGCATTGAGGAGTTGAGTCAACATTCTTCTTTCTTCCTATTCATGCCATACCTGACTTGGGAGGACTAGGCACACTGAATAACCTTTATACCAGCTAGTTTTAGGTACCTAACCAAGCACTGTTCCTGTTAGCTCCTCACACAGTCAGTGGAGATCTGAATCACCTATGGCAAATCTGGTCGTAATTTATCTACTTAGGTTAGGTGTCTAAATTTAAGTTAAATTAACGCAGGCCTGATTACCTGCATAAAAATGGTCTCCCAAGGCCAAACTTCAGGCATAAAGGTGTAGGAGGGAAGCTATTTACTCCCATGGGCAAAGTTTTTGTGCAAGACATTCAGATGTGTTACAAAATAAATGTGCATGCATGTGTATAAATATGGAGCTGGCCCAGCTAAGAAAAGTGGTGGTGCCTTAGCTGAAAGCTGAAAAATAACTATTTTAATAGGTGAATTAAGGACCGATTCTTATCATATTTTGTCATGTGTTATATAATTTAAAACACAGAATAAGTCAGCTGGCTTTAGTAAACACAGTCCCCAAAGTATTTGGCTTTCATAAATTTTCAACACAGATGTGGGCAATGTTTAGTTAGTCAACGTAATAGTGTTTTTTTCTTGATACACAATAAGTGGCAATATTAGCATAGTGATAAACACAGACCTGTCATTGCTAGTATTTTTGCCCCCCATATCTGAATACTCTGTCAGGCAGTCTGTCTAAAGCTTTCTGATATTCTGAAATAGATGGTGTTATGGGGCTGCGGTAGTCATTCCATGGCTAAGGTTGTAAGTACCTTCCATTATAAGCTCATTTATGCCCTTCGATCTAATTTTAACATCAGACTGTTCTATTAGAAATTTCTCTTGTGCGGTGTTCTGAAAGAAGATGATTTTTTTTCCCCTAGAAAGTTTGAGGGTAATTGGACAAGGCATTTGTGAGACTTGAGAGGCTGTAAAATCAGCTGTAATTTGCATTTGTTACATTATCCTAATGTATTTCAGAACAGCATATCCCCAAAACAGCATGTTGTAGAAACAGCAAATGTGGTTTATTCTCCTGTCTTCACTGAGGAGTGGGGAGTTTATGAGCTTTACAGGACTAGACAGACCTACCAGGGCTAGGGAAGAAGCAGAGCTTAAAAAGTTCTCAGGAGCTGGGCTGCTGTCAGAGCTTTTGTTTAGAAGGTACTCAGCAAAAGCAGGCCTTTGGAGCATCTTCCTGCCTGAGAATACTTTAAAAGACAGAATTAGGAATAAATAGAAATATTAGATTAAGTTTTCTCTTACCAAAAATAACTAAATTCCCTTAAAAAACATTGACACTAATTTTCAGATATGTCTCTCCATTAGTTTAGAAAAAAAACTTTATTAGAACATTCTGCAAGAAATAAGAAATTTGAAAGCCAGGAAATTGTAGTATCCTAAAGGAAGATTAATAAAACCTAAAAATCAGGAAGTTTAACATTCTTATGTAAAGTACCAGCACTTCACTTATTTCTTTCTCTGACTCTTGATCACCATCATGTACCTTTCAGGCACAGTTCAAATACCATCTATTGACCTAGACTTTTAGGTCACAATCATCCACTAAGTAATAAAACACAACTGCACAAACATAATGTTAAAATATAGGTACCATAAAGTACTGAAAAAATATTACAAATTTAAGCAAAAAGAAATCATACTTTGATGCTGTTGTATCCCCTTTTCCCTAGCTTATGAAGTATTCTCTGTAAAGTTCTTAGAACACACATATATATAAATAACACAGGCTTACCTTTATTATCACAGGTAACTGATACACTTTCTAATGTAAATCTCATGCTTTCATTTTTCACACTTTACTTTGAGGAAGCTAAGAAACATAGATTTAGAGAAAATGCCACATTATAAGCCTGTAAACTGGGCAACAAAACATAGCTATTACAAGTTGAAGACCAAAATATCCCTCCAACTTGCATATAGATCAAAGATATAATATTATACATACCATTGTTCATATTAATATTTTATATACCTTAGTGTAGTTTTTAATGTACTGTATTTCATATACTTTTTAGTATTATTCATAGAACGTACAATTATGTCACAGAGCAGAGACTGATTATTAATCCAGCTAGTATGGAAGGCATGGAAAAGAAATTATTTCACCTGACTTCAGTCACCTAAAATTTAGTCACCATGTCCAAAGTAGTTGTCCCAAACTCTATTTGTCCCATGAAAAAAGAGAACACCTCCAAAAGGTAATTCATCCCCTTTGAAGAGTCAAAGATGCAGTTCAGTTGCCTCGAAATAGGAATTCTGCTCTGTTTCAAGTGTTCTAGGATACCTGTGACATCAAGATGGAGCTGGCAAACATGACAAAAAGAGAGCCCTTTGGAGACTCCTTTGGAGCTGTTGCTGAAAGCGACACAAAGCACACCAAGATATTTAAAATGTCACTAAATTAAATGTTTTGGGAACTGAATTGCACCCAGCTGTCAAGCTTAAACTGGATGCACAACTTTCTTGGTGTCTTAAATGAGGTAAGAGTATTGCCACCCACACTCACAGGCATAAACATAACCCTAATGGGTGGGTTTGCTAGTCATGTAACTTTTTTTTTTTTTTAAATTGCATTACCTGGAGAACAGTTAGTACAGGTCTGCCAATCTACACTGCAGTTGCAGTACAGTTATACTGTCACAGAGAAATAATAAAGGTGTAATGAGTGACTTTTACACCAGGGAGAGTGAGCATAGGCAGTTCTCTCTTTCCTTACCTTGTGAAGATATCACTATTTAGCAAAATAATTACCGACATTCTAAAAACACATTTTTCAGTTTCATCAACTTTAAGTGTATGCTTAAACTTAGCAATTGCCAAGTGTTTTCTGAATGAGAGCTTAAAAGATGAAGGATAAACACAAGAGAGAGAAAAAGAGATCACTGGAAAAAAAATTGAAGATAAGAAAGCTAAAAATATTTTCTTCTCTCTAGAGTAATACATTTTATTGGAAATACATAATGATCTAACTACAGTGACGCTCCTCTTACAATGAAAACTTATTCTTAAATGATTTAGCAATGGCAGTGTATGATGAATAAATTATACATGAACATTAAGTAAGGCAGCATTAGAGCGTCAATAGCAACTTTTTTTTTTAACAGAATTAAGTCAAGGATACTTTAATGAGTGTTCTAACATTTGAAAAAGCCGTGAACAATCTAATAGCTCTAATGTATGAATCCAGTTTTACACAGATAATTTCACAATTCTCCTCTGTATTTATAGTTGTGTTCTAACCAGAACTGGTATTATTTTATGCATCATATGGAAGGAGTCCTTAAAAGAATTTAAGATGTTATTTTTCTTGTGAAGATACAAATCTTGAGGTCTAGAGATGCTCCTGTAATTGCAGATTTTTGGAAAGTCTGAGGTGCTTTTGGCAAATTTTACCAACCTACTCTTCCTCTTCATGTGCAAATGATGCCGTATCAATATTTGAATATAGCTATAGGTGTCAATACTCAATGGACTATTGGAGCAATCAGTACTGACCAGCTGATTTAGTCTGCAAGTTCCTTGTACCACGAAAGAACTTTGTGCAGAGATTTGAAGCCCTGTTTAAAATTGCCCTTCTAATTCAATAAACCATTTGACTCTTGTAGCTTAGTCATTTAAACACCAAGTGAGTGATATGTAAGCTTCCTCAGTAATCAGCTGATGGCCATCATATTTTCAGTCAAGGGGATGCCCTGCATGCAAGTGTGAAAAATAGAAAAAAAAAATGCTTCTGTGTTCTTTAATAGTTTCCTAAATCAATATGGCATATTTCGTTCCATAGTATCACTCATCTTTCTTCAAACAATTCTAATTGCTGTCTCCTATCAAAAGACTAACAAAGAGAACCCATGTCACATCAATTTTTAATGACAGATCCTTTTAATGATTGCTATCCATAGCACACAGATTTTATTTGTTAAGCTGACAGAGAAAATCAGCTCTACTTTTCCTTTAAAATCCTCTCCCAAAAACAAATCAACCGGCACTGAATATCAGATAGAACAGTAAAGATAGCCAAGAAACTGTGATTTTTTAAAATAACATATATTTGATAGACATGAAAAAGATTATTAAATCCCTCTCCTTTTGCTATTTGACATGAGCAGCCTAATACATTTCATTTTAGTCTACTCTTTTTTTGTCTGTACATTAAATGAAACTCAAGAAATGCAGGGCAGACAACTCTTCATTCAGAGAACTAGTAATCTCACTAAGTCATAAGCCCTGCCTCAAATGAGCTATCGTTTTTCACTTTTCTTACACATCTGAGAGGCATTAAGCAATTTTTCCTATGAAGGGGACTTCTTTCCCTATCTAAAGGAAGTGCTTTCCTTGTATAGCATCTGAATAGCAAGCCACTTTAAGAAAAGGATAACCTGAAGATCTTGTGTAATGGAAGTGCTACATGCAGGTTATATGTGGGTAAAAGTCCATGGTGAAAATTCTGGCTCTCAAATTTCTTCTGACTGCAGGAATACTGGACATGGATAAAGGTTCTGCTTTCTTTCTGAAGTACTGTATGGTTGAGAGTTTTGATCTTTTACCATAAATTGTCACTTTGTAACACGATGCTAGAAAGTGCTATGTGGTCTGTGATATACAAGGTCGTATAAAGTAGATGTTCTGTAGACCCTGTACAGGACACTTACCTACAGCTCATAGGGTTTGAATTGGATTATTTCCAGGTCTTTTTCCCTTCTATGACCCTACTATTTGACCTCCAGATGACAGCATGTAAAATCAGTTCTAAAGGTTATACATTTCATCTCTAATACCCAGAAAATAGCTTTGTCCGAGTTTTCAGTCCTATCATTGCACCTGGACCATGCTTCTGAAGAAAACTGTAAATTCCAAAGGTTGAAGCTTTGATGAAGTGCTTGAACTAGAGCTGAATCTGAGGAGAGAATCTGGCACTGATACTGAGGAATGTGAAATCCCATGTCTGAAGAAGGACGAGGAGATAGCTGGCTATTGGTGCTGATTAAAAAACATTTTTACAATCAGACAGAGAACTGTGCTGCTCTACGTTTCATTGCTGAAGTCTGAACCTGTGCTTGGTTAAATAAAAAATAACATTCCCGTTTATTCCAGTGATTGTCGGACTAAGCTCCTGAGAGGACACTTGTCATACTCTAAATACAGGGCAAAGTTTCTCAGCAGCACATACTTCCACTTACAGTTTTCAGAAGACATTATGTCTTATAGAAATTACAAATGAAAGTTGTTTCTAGTTTGCTGTCTCCTGATACAGGTTAGTCTCAGAAATAATAATTGAGCCATATATAGCAGAGAGCGGGTGAAAAGGAAGTGCCACAGCAAGAATACAAAGGCTACCTAATACATGATACCTTTCGCTCTGTCAAGGCACTTCTCGTGAAATACTTACTGGTACCTTAAGGAAATTAGTGTGAATTATAGTCATGGGGAGCAGAGGGAAAGAAAGATGTTAAACTTGTCTTTCTTGCTTTAAAGGTTATTTCTAATTCTTCATTAAATCTCCTTAATGAGATACCTGTTGTTACCCTAGACATAGTTGCCTACTTCAACAGGGGACAGATTGAACCCCAAACTTCAAATATTAGAATATAATAGCTAGTTACAGATTTTTTATAAGAAACATAAAGAAAAAACCCATCTACAAGTATTCAGAGAAATCAAAATGTTCAGGAGTGACCGATTCCTGAGTTTAAATGTTAATTTTATACTGCTGATTTTCAAAATAAAAGCATATATGCTCCAACATAAAGTATTACATGCACATTAAATAGCTTTACCAGTGAACACATGAGGATATTAAGTCAGTCTATTTACAGTTTATGGGCTATGTTTCATATTCAGTGCTAGTACATAGTGCTCATACTAAGTGTCAGGTTGCAAACGTCACTTTGAACCTGGGCCTTGCATGTCTTTTCTGCTGACTTTCAGCTCAGCATTGAGCTAAATCCCATAGGTGGTGTTATGAGAAATTCTTGCTTTTATCACAGAGCAGACAACAAGAGTCATTAAACTTTGATGACTTAAATGGGATAATGTTCAACAAAGAGATGCATGCAACCCAGAATATTTTTCTTTTGAGTGTGAAAGATATCATTACTTGGTAACAGATTACCCTGTAAAGGCTTTGGTAACTTGTTTGAGAATTATCTGAAAAAGTCGGTTGACAATTATAACAGAAAGGTTTGCTGTGAATCCTCTCTCCAGGATGGGTGCACTCCGTAATAAACCTCATAGTCCTTGTTCACCAGTTATCCATAGGAGGGGACCTAATGAAGAGCACAGGAGCTTTCTCTAGCCATCAACTTAACTTTCATCCACAACAAAGCATCAGTGATACAAGGGCATGCAGGTCTCTTTCCATTATGTACATGAGAATTTCTTCTGGGTTGGTCGGTTCACATATAGTCTTGTATGACTGGAGTGAGACTGAAAGGAGAAAGTCAACTGCAGAAATGCAAGGATATTTCATGGCCCAGAAGAAATATTGTATGACAGAAGAAACGCAAAGAAGGGTCTTGGGCTATTTTACAAGCTTTTTCCCAAAACCTAAGGATGCTCACCAGTCATGATAAAACTGAGACAGAGGAGCATGTGCAGATATTTATTGTTTTACATGATGTGGTGTTCCATTAGCAAAGCATGACATGTTTATATGTGTCTCAGAAGACTGACCATAAACCCAGAATGTACTGTTATGTTTTTGTGGGAAAAGGTGTTTAAATGACAGCAGAGGCTGAGCAGGAGCAACGACACCAAGCAGAGTTACATCCTGCTTATGAGAAACAGTAAGAGACAGAGAGAGACCTGTGCCCTGAAAGGATGCCAGAGGGCAGCCTATCTACACTGCTAAATGCACCCACCCCAGGGAGTGTTCCCTGCCTATAGACCAAGGTAGAGAATAGTGCTGCACACTGTTGAGCACTAGTTTGCTAAAGCAGACTGGCTATATCCACAATACATAGAAATCAGTGCTGGGTCTTTTCTGACACTCATGTAGGCAAGGTGTAATGATCTTTTTTTTTTTTTTTTTTCCTCCCCAGGACAAAGTGAATAACGTGATGGCTCTGTTACAGCTCACCAAAGTGATCTTTTTACAGCATGGAAGTGAGGACATGTATTGCATGCTCAGGTGTGTTTAGTTAGGGCATGTATGAGGTCAGGATAATATCGAAGGAAGGAAACAAACCTGCTTCACTCTTGTCTACCTTATCTTTTAAAAAAAAAATCTGGATATGTTCAGAGGTTAGCTGCTTGATGCATTGTGAGCTTCAGCATGAATTACCATTCATGCAATCTGGAGCAGGAGCGGACCTGCACACTGGAGGGAATTTGGAACTGAAACAAACACCAGAGATGTACTCACAGCAGGCAGTGAGGAAACATATTCAAGCTAAGAGAAGTTTAGGAGAACATATTCCCCTGTGTATCTGGGGAAAATGTACCTGGGACAAGTAATAGCTAATTATCCCTTCAACATGTATCCTTTTCATTTTAATTCAGTCTTACTTAATACTAAGTGATTTCTTTTCCATGATGATGTGAGGCAAAGTTTAATCCTGACAGAGCAGGTACAAAGCTTTAGAGGGGAATAGGAATTCAAGGAAGTAGTGATTATTAACACATTAATTATATTAATTATAAAAACTTATAATGTTTTATACCAAGGTACAAAAGCTTCTTTTAACCTTGTAAAGTTTCATGCCACAGTAACTATATTTTCTCTCCCTGCGTTGCCACTATATATTCAAACCTTCTTTCTCCATCCATCCATTAAGCATTTAGGTAGAAGATGACCTTCACAATTAAAAGATCTTTTGGTCTTTTTTTTTTTTTTTTTTTTATGAAGTACAGTCTCTACATATTAGTGCTAAATAGAGATAGCTTCTTCTTACTGACAGTGCCCTGAGCAATACAAAATTCCTGTTTGTTGGTAGACATCCCTGCTACTTCAATGCTTATCACTAAAATGAGATAATAATAATGAAAACACTTCTTTTTTAAGGATGACACACTCCTCTGGCACTGTAGCCTCTGTTGGCACCATATGATCAGATCAAAATAAGAGTGACTTGCGGGAGTGTGGAAGAGCAAATGATTCACAGTGAATAATTTAATAACATTTAGCCTCTTTTCTGTGTGTCAAGTGCCCACAAGTAGCTTAATACGTTCTCAGCTATATTCATTACCTGCGACCATTCACCACATATTTTTTCTCAGTACCATGGATTTTAAATTGTTCACTTGAACTGTTTATTCAAATGCTATATTATTTTTCTTGACATACAAATTTTGTTCAATGAATGGAAAAATGCAAATGGAGTCAGGTATCTGGTGGAAATATCTTAGATTAAAAATTCATAATTTACTCTCTCAAATATTTGCTATGTGAGCAGTAAACATATGTCTAGTAGCAAGTTTTCACTAGAATGCCTGCAAAAATTGTGAGTACAACTAGAAGACATTTAATAGCTATATTCTGTTTGTTAAGGTAGTCTCCTTGAATGGGAAACCAAATTAACAAAAAAAGATTAACCCAATTCTCCCCCCACCCCCCAAAAAACACCCCGAAGAAAAATCATGCCAATATGAAAAGAAACGGGTCTGATATTAATTTCTCTCTTAAACCAGTTTCTTCAGGGTAGTCCTTAAGGTTTTAGGATAAGTTCTTATGTCTCTTTATTTTTCTTCTCTTTCTCTAAAGCACTCAGATATACACTGAGCAACCTTATCTGTGAAAAGCTACCTACAGCAGCATAGAGGTCAGCCTTACCCTTTGGCCAGGAGTCCTTGGAACTATAGTTTTAGAAGTGTAATCTGGCTATTTTTTTACTAGCAAATGTGACAGCCCTTTGGCAGAGCTCTCATAAGCTTTCCCCCCTCTCATTTCAAAGTGCTTTACTACATGTTGCATATTCTTTCTCTAAAAGCTAGTTCAGCAGGAATGATTAAAACAGACATTAAAGCCATTTACCTGTTCTGTGCTCCTTGCAGTATTTCACGATGGTAATGAGGCTTTCCATAGAAGACTATTGAGATGTTACAGTGTTTACTAGTACCTACTGCTTTTCAATCCTATTACTCTTTTGCAGCATGCTGAACTCATTGGTCACTCATTTGTATTGCGTGTAGACTCATTTAAGCACACAGAAAGTTGAATTCCTCCAGCTGTTACTACTGTGCTTGACCATAAAGGAGAAACAGCTCATGCATGATCCCCCCTTTTTGTAACTCTGATGCCTGTGGCATTATTTTTCTTTAATATCAGCTGTAAAGAAGACCCAAAGTTTATTTTACCCAAAATGCCAAATTCACTGTAAAGCTAGATATGGATTTTTGCAACTGATGGACACAAGGCTAGTAAAAGGGCGAGGGGCTGAGACAGGTCATTCATTGAAACCCATTGTACAGACAAAAGGCAGCTACTACTGCTGCCACCTGATATGCTGACAAAGGCTCTAACTGTTGCTCAGTTTCCTTTTTGTAGCTATATTCACAACCTTTAAATTGCTGAGACTTGGTTCCCGTTTCCTGTCATGCCTTTTATTTTATCCTTATCACTTCAATATCTTTTCTTGAGAGATTTGCAGGCAGGTTATCACTGCAGCAGAATTCTCAACATCTTTTTGTTCTTATCATACCCTTACTCTCCAAAATTGGAAATGTCTGTTTTTAGACCAGCAGAACAGGTCTGGTAGTTATAACCAGGATCAGTCAAGAGTCCAGATCCCCAGACAAGTCTGTAGGGATGGGGAACATCCAAGGTCAAGCTGAGAAGTCATCAGCAAGCCAGGGTCAGGATCAGGTCTGGAGACAGCAAGCAGGGTCAGACATAGCCCAGCAATTTCTGGGCAGGTCTACAGTGATGAGGCAGGACTCAGATCAAGCCAGAAAGTCAAGTCTGCAGTATGCTGTATTTAACCTTGTTTCACTAAACCTTTTGTTTATTTGAGATTTACTCAAATTAAAGCCATCAGCACCTATACTAATCAAGTGGGAAATCCAAACAAATAGCTTGACTCGATAAACCACCTCTTTTTTTCCTTATCATATATCTGGCCCTGCAGTAACTACAATGAGAAAGCAAAGTGTGAACTTTAAAACAAATCTTTTTCATAGCATATTCTTATTCACAAGGCAAACACTGCAGATCAATTTCCCTGCTAGCAGCATGGTATTGCATTTGTTTTGAGTCTGTGTTTTGCCTGATTCATAGCCATATTCTGTACTCTTTTTCCTAAGTATCTTCAATATTATCCTGTTGAATACCTAGTCTGAAGCAAGGTCCCATCTTCCACTGTCTCTGTAGTGAGGGAATATTACTCTGCTTCTCATGCTGTCCCCACAGTCATTCTCTATTACTGCAGTTACTGTGTTTTATAAACAACAGATGCTCCGTGCCCCTTGTCCACCTTAAACAATTGCTGTCAAGATGTAGCATCAGAATAGGCCACCTTGGCAACAAATAAACTTAACATCCCCCATTCCAAAGTCTGGACTGTAGGTCATGCTTTTCAGTGCCGACTGCTCTGGCTGGAGATATGAACATGATTCCAGCTCTTTTGTTTTTTTCTTTGGGTTTAAAGAAACAGAGTTCCCAGAACACTTGTAATTCTGGCAAAAGAATTCATTTAATGAATTATGCTCCAACTAAACATAATTATACGTGTAGTTGGTGTGTGAGATTCATACCCACACCAATGCAAAAGAATAGTAGAAAGCTAAGTATACCCTTTTACTATTGAGCTAACTTTCCTTCTTTCATTCATCTCAGAATTGTTTTAGCCATGAACTGAAAAAAATAAAAAAATCCTCCAGCATAAGAATAGCTGTTTTCCATCCTTCACCAGACAAATTCAAGAGGCTGTATTTGGTAATTATAGGTCAAGCTTTAAAAAGACATGTGAAGATACATCAAATTCTCTTACATCTAGTCTTACTGACTTGTCCTTAGGTTCTGCTGGTACTGTGGAATTTAGTACTGGTTTAATTATTAATTTTTCCCAGGCTTTATGTTTGATGCTTTCTTTTCTCAGTGGAAATTTTAAAACATAATTGTATATTTTTCTCTTAAAATCTATGTTCCAGTTATGTACTTCTCAGCACAGAGTTTACAGACACTTGCAAATTCAGGAAAGCTAGCTAACGGAAGAAAGATGTATTGTCAGAGAGTTTAATTTTGGACTTTGCATTTTCATTGTAAAAGTGTGCAAGGGGCTGAAAATCATAAAAAATGACTGTTACTTTATTTCTTCAGTTATTTCTGTTGCAGATGAATCAAAAATTAGTTCAAAGAGTCCCATGGCCTGTATTAAATCTGGCAAGATGATTAAAATGATATTTTCTGGCCTTAGAAGGTGTGATCCTATGAAATTACTTATATGTGATATGTTGGAAAGTTATGCTATTTTAAGCCTTGTGCCAACACACCATGTTTATTTTACATATAAGCATTTTTTATGTGGATACACAGTTGTGAATTTCCTTTAAAGTGGACAGGAGAAAGATGATTTGCTTGAGTTTGCATGTCAAGGACCCTGAAGACAATACAGGTCAAATAACAGGCTCCCAACTTACTTACTTTCAACTTACACCTTCTTCTTGCCTCCCGGCATAATGATTGCACCAATTTACAGTCCTTTATACATCAGCAGAATGAAAGCAAGTAAAAAAGATTCCAAGTGAGTTTAATGGGAAGGGCTCTAATTTAGATGACCTTATGAATAATTTTTGGACTTTCCCCATAGAAATTAATGGTGTGGAATGTCCATTAATTCACCTATTCCATCCCCTACAGTACAATAAATCTACCCTGGCCTTATGTGGGTCTATCTTAGATGAGACAGTAATGAGAAGCTGTCTTAGAAAGCACCACTTGGCCAATGATTTGAGAGAAATTTCTGACCACATAGGAGGGGAAATATATAACAGATTAATTTAGATATATGACTCAAAAGGAATTTGCCATTCAGGGATAAAATACACATAGCAATAGAAACCCTTCTAATGTGTCTAATTTTGCTATATCATTCATAAGAGAGATTGGACACAAAATTCAGTCATTTCCACCCATTTCTAATTTTCTAACAACCAGGTGCCACAGTGATTTCACTTACAGAATATTACTAATATCTTTTTACTTTTACAATATTTTAGAACATGTTATTTTATAAAGCAAGAAGTAGCCACCATGGTCATCTGTCCTCTGAAATGTGGACACTAGGAAGAGACTGCACTGTACTAGCTACTCCATTATTGCTGAATGTAGAGTGCAGTCCCAACACCAACTCAGTATTGTCCTGCTTGTATATGCAATATTCACATCGGTTCTTTCAGTTCAAGTGTCTTAATGGGAGTTTACATACAGCTGATGAACCCTCTGATAACTGAATTCATTTTTCCCCAGTCACATATCCCTGAAATATAATTTCTTATCTTCCAAATTATTCAGTGTGTGAACACGTTTGGACATACTAAAACACAAGTTTGTTTGCTTGTTTTTAGTTTAGAAGCATCTGTATAACTTTCTAGCAACATATAATTCTTTTCATTATTTAATATTTTCCAGTCTTTATCAGTCATGTTTTATTCCATATTGTAATAGTAATGTGAAATAGATGGGTGCAAAGATCCAAGACCATATCTACACATAGGGCGGCCAAGGGCAGATTGCTGTTCCCCAAGCCAAATTTTATGGACTGACTAATGCCAGATTGTTTAAATCTAGCCCCTTGTACAGCAGATTAGCTACATTCACAGTCTGTGGTATCACTCTGACCCCAAGGCATAACCACCACTACTACTTAGAGAAAAAAATCAGGTCAAGTATCTGAAGTAATGTGAGGACTGTTTTGCAGCCGGTGAGAATGGTGATTTTATACCGCGAAACATTTTGTAGTATGTGATGAATGCCCTGAGTGTAACTTGAGGACAAATGCAAGTATTTGAGAGTGTAAATCCAGCTGATACTTTTGGAGGAATCTATGTTGATTGGTGTTAATGACATCACTGTATTTAAATTGGGTGGTGGTTTTATTTTGTTTTTATTAATATTTGCATCCCATATTAGCAGTTCAGCAATTATTTTTCTGATGATAAATGTCAGGCCAACAGACCTATAGTTTTGTAGGTCATTATGGTTTTTAAACATTGGCACTGTGTCTGCTAATGCTCTTTGAAGTATTACCATGAATAATTAAAACTAAGCTACAACTGTTAAATACAAAATCACAGTTTATTTATGATGTCTTATTTTTGCCAACATTTTATTTTGTGTCTTTGTTGACTTCAGGCAAAATTCCACCTTATTTATTCATTTATCACTTAGCAGAACTCTTATTTACTTCTGTGTCTGTGATGCTCCTATTCATAATTTCATTGATGTCTTTGCCATATGCTCAGGTTAAACCACTCACCAGATTTGCACACAGATTTTCCTTAGTTTGGGCTGTCAGTGACAATAAGTGATTTCTCTGCCTTCCCCTGAAACAAGAGGTGTGGTCCAATTCACAAAATAAACTGTGCATTTACTTAAGAAATTCCTGAAAGTTGCAGAGACTTAAGACACAGATATTTTTTTCTCTCTTCTTCTTTTCTTCAATTACACATGGCAGCTTTTGGTTTTATATACCTAAGATATTACACCAGCTCAAAAGTTTTGTTGAGCATTCTCATGTCTCATGGTGCACAGAGCAGATTGTCAGTGTACTCTTCTGGAGTAAAGAAACATTGCCCAGTCGCTTGAGAAGGGCAATGGCCTAGTCAACAGCCACACCCAGCTTGGTAGTCTCCTCTGTCCTTCCAAACATACTAGTAATTATTGAGCACTGTATTTTATTAACATATTGTGAAAAAGAAGCAAAATCTACATTAGTTATGGTACATCATCCAAGAAAAATACTTCTATTTGCTGTGTAAGTAGCTTGACACCTTCTTTTCAAGGAATATCTATTAAGATCAAGGTTATCTTTATATATATTTTTCACTGTAGTGAAATCAGCAACTGTATCCATATGCTATTTCTAATTCCAGTCTACAGCTACTGCTAATTAGCAAGGAGATTAAAAAAACATTGATAATGTCTTTCAATGCTAAAAATTTACTCGAAGCTTTTAAAATTGTCAGGTTCTTTGCAGCAAATGAAGTGTACTGCTTAGAGAAAAGCAAACAAAGCTAAACATGTACTTGATATTGTTTCAGTCTACACAACAGATGGCAACATGGATGCAAATAAAGTGCTTGTCCTTTTATTATTGTTAGTTAATATTTACATCACTGGAATGCCCAGAGGCCTCAGTCAGGAGCAGAGGCCCATTATGCCAGACACTACACAAATACGCACCGGAACATTTTGTTCCAGTATCATTTTTCTCCTGCTGCACACTAAACTCATTGATGACTCATTTGTATTGCCCAGAGAGTCGTTGAAGCATACAGAGGGTTGATTTCCTCCAGCTGCTCTGAAAAGTTTATAACCTAAGCAGCGAAGGAAGGAAGAAAGGAAGGAAGGAAGGGAAGAAAGCAAGCTTCTGAAATGTAAACTTTCACTTTGAAGGTTTTGCCTTGCATTTCTTACAGTACAGATGTGTTGGAATACCCCGTCGTTTTCCTGTTTCTCAGGTTCCCTTCTTAGTTTCCCTCTGCTCCACTGTTATACTCATTTTTTTAATCCTGTCTCCTTCCCTTTGCTGCATTCTCCTTGCTTTTTCTGCACCGCTTTCATGGACTAGGCTTTTACCAGAACATCACCCCACATCCTCCAAGCCTGGTAAGACACTAGGAGCTATACAGGAGTTAGAAAGCATATAGTATTCATTGGCCAACAAAGTCATATGTAATTATTAACTAAACTAGTGCATTAAATTTTCAAATTCAAAATGTTCCACTGTTTTCATCCAGAGTGTAACATATTTTAATTATGACAATTAATGTGTTGCTGTATTATATATAATCAGTTCTACAATACAACTGATTATTGTATATAATCAGTTCTTCACAGAAAAGCCTCTTTGGCAGTAAGTTTTTGTCTGAGGACTGTTTCTACCAGGTAACAGGAGCAAGCTCCCCAAAATTCATCCTTGCCCTCAGCAGGTGCATCGTTCTGTCTCTCACAATTAAGCCCTAGTGGAGTTTGAAACTAGATTTCAGTCAGCTGCTTTCTGATCCTGTGAATGGGTCTCAACTACATTGGTATACAAAGTTTCTTCTCTCCTCTTTTCCTGCTTTCTCACCTCTTAGATGGAAAAATTGAAAGACTTTTTTTAGAAGTCTACCAAGTGTTTTGATGTTTAGGATTGAAACAGGAACCCACTATTCAGCTCATTTCAAATATGGCAGAAATCCAACTACCTAAAAAGAATAATAGTTTTTATGATCTGAAAATTCAAGAGATGGAAAAATCAAGGTTTGTATGGAAATTTTGTTGCAGCATAAACTACAAAGTACTGTAGTATTAGCCTTACCAAAAAAAAAAAAAAACAAAAAAACAAAAAAACAAAACCAAAAACAAACAAACCCAAAACTTAAATGCCAAAGAAAGTATTCCTTTGCAAAATAAAAACATTGAAACATTCAATTAGTATTAAAGAAATATTATCAATATCATTATGTCTTATAAGAAAATGATGCAAATGCAGAAAAAAATGAAGAGAAGTATTGCTTAGACTTAGTACTAAGAATCTCTACTTCCCAAAGTAATGAAGTGTTCCTGATAAAATTCAAAGGAGCAAAATCCTTTATATTTGCAGTCAGTCATCATTAGGGTTGAGAGTTAATACCCATACTGCTATCTTATACCTCTTAAAAAATGTCACAGATGATAGTGATTTGTGCATACAGTGTCACACAGCATTTATTTGATGAAATGTTAGTTTTATGGCTAGTAGCGTCTTTCTTCAGTAACTCCTGGGGCTAAAAGAAATATATCTGCACAGATTGCTGACCAGTACAGCTTACTCACACTCCAAGATTCACTAAAACCAGTTAATGAGTATATTCACACTAAGTTTCTTTGGGAACTATCGGCTAACATCAGGGAACACTGAGGCCCACTAACAGTCATTACTGAGGTGATCTTTTGACATATATTTTTGGTAGAGAAGAAAAAAACATGTTAGCAATATTAAAAAAAAAAAAAAGGATAATTGATTATGTACAATATTCATGCAGCTAATCCTATGCAAGACTGGTAATACTGTCCCAGTTACTATTACTGTGCTGCACTATTACAGGAAATGAGAAGCATTGCAATATTCCCCCAAAGAAAACAAGAATATGCCGTTCCATACAGATACTTCCCTTTTACTGAGCCCCTTTCTGTCAGGGGCTGTTGCTTGTAAAATAGTTCTGGTAGGATTATTTAGTTAGCTGTATTTGCTGTAAATCAATTAGAAGCACTAGGTCAAGCTCTCACCTGGAAACCTAAGGGAAAATTATATTAGCTGCCTATGTTTGATAAGTGATAATTCCTGATTCTTTAGGAATAATTCTGGCTTTAAAAAGAAAGGTAATAGTGAATGCGAAAATTAACCTAGAAGTTAAATAACAGGAGGAAAAGGTTGATACATAATGGACTGGCAAATAATAGCACAAAGATGTTATTTGTGAAAGTTCCCACCTCAGGATGTTTCGACAACAGATACCGTCTCATGATCATGAAGAGCTGTTGCTATTCAACCATTATCCATCAACTATCCTTCCTTGTATCTCCTACAGCTTATTGTCCAGTATTGATAATCTGCATTCTGGACAAGACCACCTCTTGTCCTTCTGACACATGCAGTTCAAGATGATCAAACAAAATGATTATTGTTCTCTATTTGGCAAGGTTGCCTATGGAGAGTTTTCTGGCTTTAAATGAAGCACTCCCAACTTATCTGAATATTGCCTTATAATACTTCTACCTTACTCAGGTCTAAAGCTGTTACCATAATATAGTGGGAGACTGTAAATAGACACACGTGAGCCATACGTGCTCCTAACTAATGAGATGAACATTTCTCATTCCTTCTAGAATAAAGCTTTGGATCAAATCCCATCAAGTAGCTCTAGTGGTATCAGTTACATGACTAGATTCTATCGCCCAGCTCTTTGATTTATCTTCAAGTTTGATGCAAGCAACAGTTCTGGAATTAATTTCCAAGCCTTGATTTTTGTAATTAAATGTGAATGTGGTGGCCTGACTCTGCATCAAAAATGCCTTAGAACATGTGCTGTGAACTGCACATGTTTTCCGTAAGTCCCTAACACTAAAGCATTTTAGCAGCACAATATGAGTGTTACAAAAATCGCAACTCTACAGTCAGGAGCCTATTATCTATTTCAGAGCAGTAATCTGAACGCTGTTCAGCTGGCATTTTTGGCAGTGGCACACATCTAATCAGAAGTTCTTGCTCCCCAGCTCATGCCAACTACGGTAATGCCATAACCCCTCACTGACAGCCGTGATGACCTTCCTTTATAGGCAGTCCAGTTTCACAAGGTAAAAAACAGGAATGACAATAACATTGTGTAAGGTAACAAATTCAGACACAAGCAGTAAATGATAGGTTTCAAATGCTGATAAAGCTAGACACAATAAATGTCACTGATAGAAGCTCTCAATATGAAAAAGTTATTTTTAATGTTTTTTAAAACAATGTAAATATAGCTTTAGAAAGTTACACGTGCTTATTCTGGTGATGCAGATAGTAGCAGCCTCTGCAGCAAGGAGGTCAGATTCTATTCTGGTTTATGTCAAGGACTCAAAACAGTATTCCAGGTTGACATTGGGGGCAAGGAAGGAAGAATATGACCCTTAAAAGCTTGTATTAAAGACAGGACAATGAGTTTCTTGTCAAAGACACTTGGTTTCAATTTGTGTGTAGTTTAGCCTATATTCTTACCATAGTTCTGGATGATAGACACAAATGAAAAAAACTCCACTATGACTTACTTTAGCTTTATTACAAACTATGTGCAATTAATGTTTTCTTTTTTTCACTATGGCAAAAGAGGCCCAGATAGATGTTTGATGTATCTATTCTATATTAGGCTTGATCTCTATCGCTGCTCTGTTTTTTTATTGACACAATTCAACCGTATACTGATGAGTCACTCTTACTTTAGCCTAGCATATATGAAAGAAGAAAGGTTCAAACAGTACAAAAAAGCAAATGTAAGGCAGACTTATATTTCTAGTATGGGTTAGAGGAATTTTCTTAACTATTTTGGCACTGCTTTTGCCAAAAAAATTTTAATATGTTTTGCTGCTGAAAAGAGGAAGACAGGCTATAGATTGTTTTCTGTTACAGTACTTTATGAGCCATATAATTTGCCATGTGTCACATTTGTCAAATAATGCTTATTGATAAAGTTAATCTTGAGCTATTGACTAATTCATCTGAAAATTCCTTAGCACCCACACATGATATAACCTTTTTGTAAATGTGAGTCATTCACTTAAACTAAGGAAATGTTTATGGCAGTATAAAGCATTAATTAGTTATCAGTCTAAGAAGATTCCAGGAATGAATGTTCAAACTCCTTGTATTTTAACAGATGACAAAGAGATTAAGTCAAATAATTAACCTTCATATGACAAAAAAATGTCAGAGGAGAACAAGACCTTAGTGTATCTGTTAAACACAGAGAAAGAGCATGCAAAAGCAAGCAAAAATCTAATCAGCAAAAAGAGACACAGTGATTTCTATACAGAAATATATTTTACATTGGATGTCATTCAGGGTACTTGTAGCCTTCAGTCTATGATTGACATTGCTTGGGTAACATGTGCCAGTGCCACAGCAAATCCATTTCTTTTAGTTTATAGTCTGAAATAAAACAAATTTTAAATTATGGTCATAGTTTACTAACCCATATTAAATAATATGATGTAGTGACTCTGCATTGCCTTCCATTTTGGGGACTGGCTTGTCCTTGGTTAAATAATGCCCTTGTAAAATTGCAAGGCAAAAATAAACTGTTTTCCTCTTAACTAAACAGAGATAGCCCTGTGATATGAAATTACTGAAAAGATGCGATTTGGGGAAATTATAGTTCCTTGCTTAGTATGTATTGTGCATGCCCCACAGCCTTCCCTAACCAGTAGCTCCCAATTTCATTTAAATTGTAATGATTTCCTTTAAGGACAATTACGTTGCCTAAGAGCAATGCATGCATAATAATGCTGCTTTGGCATGGTTCAGTGTAGAATGAGAGTAATAACTGTTTATTAATATGATAATTAACTGTTAATGCTTAGCAACCTAATTATATCTGTTAAATAACTTACATTTTTGAGCCAAATTCTAGCAAAAAGATTTCTATTAAAAATAATAAAAAACTGTGAATATCATAGTAAAGGCACAGTTACAGTTTAAAGTGCTGGATTTTGACTTCGCTTCCATGAAACAGATTCTGGATTTCTGCATACAGCTAACAAAAGTGGCTGTAAGGCCTTCTTTGTTCTAATAGGAAATGGCTCGATGTTAGAATTTGGGGCTTATTTCAGGAAATGGATGAATGAACTATGAATACCATGAAATATGAAGAAATTAATAAAACTGTGTGTACTCTATAGGGTTATTAGAAAGAGTTTAGAAAGAGAAAAACTCTTTAGCAAGAGTTGCGCAAGTTTCACCAATGGTGATCTTAGTAAATTGTATTATTACTTTTCCTTTCTTTGGTCTAGCCTTGATATTGAACAAACACATGGACAAATACAGCCCTGGCAAGGTCTTGGCTGGGAGCAATAAAATTTCAATGCCATACCTCAAAAAGGTGGACTAATTGGTGATAGTCTGAAAGACAAAAATAAGGAAGATCAAATGCTTAAATGGTATAGCCTATGCCAGAAATGCATTTGTTTAGCCTAAAGAAGAAAAAAAACTGAGGAGGAACATGACAGTCTTCAAGTCAGAAGTTAAATAGAATTGAGCAAGAATTGAATTGAGTAGAGTTAGTAAACTGAACATGAAGAATCACCTTTAATTTAAGAAAGAAATGTTGAGACAAGTCTTTAGAATGTATTTCTAATGATAAAGATAGCAAACCCATGCGACATTTTTTTTGGGAAGACTGTAAAGTCTTCATTTTTTGAGGCCTTGAAGCTAGTTAAGCAGCTGTCAGGAATTACACAAGCTGAGCTGACTCTGAAGCAACAGGATGGCTCAATCAGCTCCTGGAGACTCCCAGCCCTGGGACTCTTTGGTAGTCTTTTCTCCAGAGCAGCATAATAGGACTGACTATTATTTCAAATGTTGAAAATTTTAAGTAGTGGCCTGTGAACAGATTGTTTTCATTAATTTGGCCAATTGTTCTCTGAAGTACTATCATTGCACTTAAGATATCTGTGCCATTTGATTATCTCTCTTACTATTCACTGGACCTGCAACCTGTGCAGCAAAAGCCACATTTTAACCTCTGTGGCTGCTAACTTTTTATGGTGCGCTTCTCATTTCTTGACCATAGAATGCTTAAAAACATTGTGATTGCAATTTCCATTATCCTTGTTCTATAGATCTTGGCACAAAAGCTTGGGAAATAATTCACTCATGCTTCCAGAATTAATCTAGGTATGCCAAAGACAATGCCATATCATAGGATTCTGTTCTTTAGATAACCCTTTCTGAAACATTTGTTTAAGATCGAAGTAGAAATTTTCCACCTTACTTTGTTTCCTACAGCATCTTCTTTTGTCCCATAATTTTGAGGACTATTATTTTTCACATTTGGTCTCACGCTAAGCCTCCAGTATTTTTCACGTTTGGTCTCACACTAAGTCTCAGTCCAGAATTTTATATTATAATAAACAGTCTTTTTGAAACCCTGACAACCCCTAATAAAACACAGTAAGAATGTTCCGGGTTTTCTTTCCCCCAGTGCTTTCCTCTGCTCATCACTATTAAGTTAAATAAGAATATAATGTAGAATAATTTTACATGATCATTTTGATCTCCTTTGGATAGCTCTGAAACTGGTTTTATAACCTACCTCCTATCAGTTTCATTATCATCATCTATAATTCCATTCTTCAGGATAAAGAATACAACAGTATTTCAAATAAGTTCTCCCTGTCATCCAAACATAAATCATTGAAGATTTTAATTATCAACAACAAGCATTTGAATTTAATTTTGTTCCAGAATTAAGACCAACTTTCATTTGCAGAATACAGTGTCATATTAGCCAATGTTACTTAGTTGGCAGATAGACACTTACTGAACTAGTACACTTTTTCCCTAGGAATTCATTGGCATGCCAAGGTCAACATACAAGAAAAGTATATTGAAGAAGATTAAGGGTGATGATAGGTAATACAGGGATTGATTCATAATCCACTGTAGTGATCCAGAAGTTTTATATTAACTCACTAGACACTAGATTGGACTTTACAATGTAGACATTACAAATGCCAAAAATTAAAATATATCTTAATAATGGTCATTTGAGTCACAAAGATAATGGTAGGAGAACTGACTGACAGAAAGTGTACCCTCAGATGTCTTATTAGCCCTGCTCTAGAGAGTTTCATTGGTAAGAATTGAAGGAAGCAAAAAAGGAACACTGAAATTTGTGATCTTTCATCACAACTGGAATAAATCAACTCTAAAATAAAAGGGCATAACACTAGCACTCTGCATTCTCCACATTGAGGAACCTCATCTGTCTCTTAGAGGAGAAATGGATTCTTGGCAAACTCAGCTGGCTGACAGTGTTCTGACTTGTTTGAGCCAGCTATTTCAGGGTGATTCATTAAGATCTATTAATACAAAATTTAAGTTCCCTGACTTTTCACTTTTTATTTCAGAATTAGAAATTCTGCTGCAGAGAGGTCAATTAAACCCCGTATTATTACCAAGCTGATAAAGTAAAAAAGACTTTTATTTTCCTTTAACTCATTTATGGTTGGTTGGTGCAGGCAGATTATACTGAGTACTAGAACTGTACTGCAATCACAATCGTGAGATTCAGGAATCGCTGGACTTATGTCCATAGGTCTACGAAATGTACATATACACAAATAAATATATACATGAAATAATTATGATTAGCATGAATCACAGTATGATCTGAGTGTTTACCCCCCTCAGGGGAACTGTACATGTATTCCTTCAGTTCTCTGTGATGCAAAGAGAGAAAGAAGATTACAGTTGCTTAGAGGAATCTAAAGCCCTTACCAATGCTGGTTAGTGCCTACACAACATGATGACCTGACCCCACTGGTCTCACCTCATCCCAGATACAGTCACCCAGCCATAACAGAGTGACTCACAGATCCTGACTTAAGCATCCTCACAGACTGTTTTGCAATGGCTAGAGACAGCCTGAGAAAGATGATCTACAAAACCATTTTGCATTTGTTATGGAGCTGTGTAAAGCCAGTCAATACACTGGAGAAAACACTCCATACATATTTCTGGATGCAGACCTCCCTTCTCAGAGACAAGAAGCCTCTATCAATCTAGCATCAGGGGCTAGGCCCATTCTTGAAAGTCTGGAGGCTTAACTGAGGCTTATATTCATTAAAGAGTAGATGTCAGCGGTCCTCTCTGACTATATACACTACCCTAGTGGCTAAGTGCACCTGCCCAAACAGTGAGGGACCTGTGTTGAGTTTGCAACTCACCTTGAGGAAATTCACATCCACATTTTAGTCTGGATGAGTGCAAAATTTGGCTTTCATGTGTAGTTGGATGACTATATGAAAAGGAATGCAAGACTTGTGGTGGCAGGTGGAGAACAGGAGAGAAGGATAACTCGGCAGTGCAGTTGAGAGCACGCTTCTTGGATGTGGAGGAAATTGGGTTCTGGTCATTGTCAGTCTGGTTCTGATTTTCTAATCCAGTTACCATGCAGTGTAAAAATACATAAACAGTTCAGGGCACAAGAATTCGAGTGCAAGTCTCTCTCTTTTTATCAGCAATGTGTCCCATCCACTTGTCTGCAAAGCCCAGTTTCCTAAATTCTCTCCATCTGGCCCCAGGAAGCTCATGTCTTTTTGCACATTGGTGTAGGTGCAGCAGTGGGAAACATCCATGGCAAGTCCAGCTGTCGTGGCTTTTCCCTCACCTGAAAATTGGAGGTCTCTCAGAAAGAAGATGTAGGTTTAAATACTAAGCAGAGAAAAAAAAACCTGGCACTGGGTTTCTCATTTTCTCTCTAAACTGCAGGTTGTTTGAACTGGAAGCTACCTGGCTGAGTACTGCTGAAAGGATATCTTTCCTCTGGTCCTGCATTTCAGTGGAAGTGTCCACAGCTGCTACTCTCCAGAGAAGGCCCATACCCTGGGTGTGCTTCAGGAATGCTGTGAGCACAGCTGTGGGGCCGGGCTCACCCGAGGTGCCCATCTGCTACCAGCCCAGGTCACGATGGAGCACAGGTGAGTGCTTGTCACCTCATTCCCCAGGGGCCACTTCTCCTGTGCACATGTGGGCACCTGTGAAACTTTACAATTCAAAATTACGGCATCAAACAAGTGATGAATTGTGTGCTTTTGGGATACATTTCCACATATGGGGTTTTTTTTTTGGTGCTCACTCTTCCTGGTTTGCACCACATCAGTAGTTTCCTAATCTCCAGGCATAAAAAAAAAAATAGTAAATCCAAATGGATAAAAAATGGCTCTCCCATCCTTCAATCTCATTCTACGCAGTGGCCTAATGCTCTTCCTAGCAAAAATAGGAAAAGATTTGTTTGTATTATCCACAGATTACTGGTCATGTAATTTTTTTGTAACTTGTCTGTAAAGCATCAGTGGAGCGATATAAATAACAAGGAGAAAGTAAAAATGAAAATCACTCAGTAGTTGATGTAATCCTCTCCACGTTGTTTTGTATCATGGAAAATCTTTTCTTGTCTCTCAGCAATTTTTTGCCTAAAAATTAGTAAAGTGGAGAAAGGTTGGGCTGTCATATTTCAGCCTCTCTAACAGACTCTTGCTCACTTTCATTTAGTGAATGACATTGGACCTCACAAGTGATCCCAGACCATATTCTCTCTTAGTGTCACTTTATTGTTATTTATTGTGTCACTAGAGCCTGTACACAGCAATTTGTAGAGTACGAAAGGCAAGGCTGCTTGGCACTCCTCAGCTTAGCGAAACAGAAATAAGATCATATTCATAAATTAATACTCAAACACAAAAAAAGATATGTAAGTCCCAGTGTAAAAAGGAGGAATAAAATCACTGCTTTGTTTATTATTTATTTTTCTCATAATGTTTTTCTGTCCTGTCAGAGTTTTCTTAGCATCCATATAAATACAGACATGATTAAAATTGTTGATGACTAAAAAAGTGTAGGGATAAAGACATTGTGAAGGAGAAGACTATAAGATGACCTGAAGAAGTGAAAGGAAAGATATCTGGCAATGGAAGGTAAAATTAATTAAAGGCTTACAAAGCAATATCCTTGCGAGAAATAAAAAAAGAAAACATTTTTTTCATAAACATATTTATATATCTACATGAGCTCTGTGTAAACAACAAAAATTAATACTGTGCCAAAGTTCTCATCCATTTCAGGCTGATGAAGGATTTTAGAACAATAAAAGCAATATGTTCCTCAAATTTAGGAAGAAGAAATATAACATAACCCAGACAGAATAAGGAGAAGCATATAGCACTGAAGAAAAAAGCTTTCATAGAGAAAGTATTTCCAGTCTGCAAAATGACAGAGCAGGCTGTAAAAAATGTAAAAATCAGTTTATAAATAAAACTATTCATGATGGTGTGTAGCTATATTAAAAATCTTGAGATGTTAACAAAACGTTCTCAGCATCTCATTGTTTTTAATTTTCTACCATCATTGTAAATTCGTTCTAAGCTCTTTTTTAAAGAAATGATATCATAGGTAACTGCGTAGAATAATTGTCTCTACACAGCTGAAGCTGACTTTATTATCAATCAATGTCACATTTGAGCCATAAATATTTGTACGATGTCACAGCTGTTAAATGATGTCACAGCAACACATTAGCATTATGCAACACTAAAGAGCTGAGGGTCACCAAATAGTTTTGAGACTTTACATTTACAACTTTTTGGCCACTTGGAGCCATTTGATACTATTTTCTCCTCCTGATCCATGCATGAATAACAGAGAAATAGATTTGGTACCTGCACCTGAGTTAATCACACTCACTAGTCTTGCTTTAATATCAGTGGAGAAAAACAGAAACTTTGGGACCACTGTTCATCTCATTTTAAAGTAAGCGTCTAAAATAGGTCAGAAGTATTGCACCTTGAAAGGTCTTATTTGTGTCCCTTGATTAGAAAAGGAGCCTACAAAGGCTACATCAGATGTGGATGTCTCCACTGTAGTTTTCTAAAGTTAAGTGAGATGAATCCCACTAATAGATCTGAAATCTTTTTTTTTTTCTGTATTAGATCCTGGTTACATGTGTCCAAAAGTACAGGTAATGCTCCTGTGAGCAGCAGTGCTCACTCTGGTTGCTTCATCAAATCTCCCAAGATTCTGCCAGAGCAGCATATAATATTCTAAATATATGTACACTGAATTGTCTTTAACATTTTGGGTCTCAGTCAAAACACTATTGTCTTTAAGGTAGTATTTTCTGAAGGGAATTAATTATTCATATCCTCAGAAAATGTTATGATAAGGAAGAACAGCTTATGTCACTAACTTCAGACATCTAAAAGTTACAGATATAAGACTGAGCCAGTCACCCTAAGTTCCCTTGATAGTCACTGGAAAGAAACTGGCACCTCCAAAGGGCAATCCATCTGACCTATCCTAGATACCGATCTTAGAATGAGATGAGTCATTCCCTTGAGGTGCCCATTTCTCTCCTTTGACTATAAAGAAAGAATAGGGTGAGTTGGCAGAGGAATTTAATTTTTTTTAAGCTTAAACTAGGACATATTAATCTTACCCTAGGAGGAAAAATGTTAGGCTACTTTGTATGGAAACCTCATAAGAATAAAACAGGGGCCAAATGGAACTCTCTTCAAAACAGGGCAACAGCACAGAATTTGGTGAATTTCTTAGCATGCACTAGGCTGAATATATACTCAGAATAACTGGACACTCAAGAAAACTCAGGAAAACTGTAAACAAGGACTTTCTGATCAAACATGGAAAGAAAGCATCTGTTCCAAAGCAGCCACATATTTCATATTTAATGCTAAGAATAATTTTAGGACTTCAGACTTAAAAAAAAATTGATAGATTAAATTTACCTGCACTTTTAGAGTAATAAATTAACCCTTCTGATACTGGTGTAATACTCATAGAAAAGATTAAAGTCAACACCCTCCCTATATGTAGGAGACTTTCAATAAAGAAGCACATGCTTAAAGCCAAATGCAGAACCAGACCTACAGTGAATGCATGTTTGGAAGCTCGTCAGGGTTGGGTAGAGGGAAATGGTAGGTTTGGAAGAAACTGACTGGAAATAAGAGGAATAACAATTTCTCTCTCAATTTATTTACAAGAACAATCCTATATCATTTAAATGTGTATTTAAAACTTGTAATTGGAATAGATCCTAAAAGATCGAAATTTGCTTCTAAAGTAGGGAAATCTATTTTGTCCTATCCTCAATTTCCATTGCTCAAACTTGCCAAATTGGGCATGAAATGATTTAAAGCTTTTTGCCAGAGTTTTGTGGTTGGGTTTTTTTGGTAATACTACCTTAAAATATAAACATCACACCTTCATACAAAGTGCAAAGAAACAAAGCATTCTAACCCCCTTTTTTTTAACCATAAAAAACCCCTAAAAAACTCCTCATATGATAACACTTAAAAATCTATAATAAAGGATAATATATGGAGGAAAAAGAAGGAAGATTCCTTACATTCTTCAGCTAGATATTGCATAAGTAAATATTTTCATAAATGTGCATGACTTTCTGTAGAGCAAATATATAGAATAGCTGTCCTGAAGTCAGTAGGAACATTTCCAAAAAACTGGGTAGGGTCAGGCTTTCAAATGCTTCTGGATGTATTGAGACTGTGTTTTCTACCCAGGCTATTGCACTATAGGTGTTCTCTTCCCTCACTCATTCTTTTTGTTATACTGACTCTTATTTGCACAACACAAATAGCATATACGATATTTTACTGAAAAGAGACAGGACTTGCATTGGTCAGGCATGGGGTAGGAAAGACCTAGGGAGTGGGAGAGCATTGGGGTAAAGACAAAGACAAACCAGGCTGTGCAAAGTAACACCAACTGAAGTACAAGAATGAATACCTCAACATCTCAAAAACTTCAATTTCATCTGATTTTAAACTACATTTGACTACATCTAGAATCATGATATAAATGCAGTATCAGCAACCTACACTGAAAAAAGATTTTTTGTTTAGTCTGTTTGATTTTACAAACACATTTCTCTGGTGGAAAGTTAATACTCTAAGAAGTTCTCGGAAATCTCATTAAATCATCTTTTTAAAACTGTATTACACAGGATCAACATCTATACATTTTTTTTCCCCTGCAAAGTCAAGTTATTTAAGAATTTGTTTTTAAACTCTGGTGAACATAACTATGCTTTCAGAATGTTACCCAGAGTATATGTCCTGATGCATTGAGGAAGGACAGAAGGAATAGACTTTATGAAAACCTTGAATATATAGACTAAAGGAAAGACAGCATTATACTATGATTCTGTGTTTGGGAGAACCACAGGGACACTGGAACTATGTACAATATGAAAGACATGATGCAAGACTATTTTTTTACTCTGGAGTTTAACAAAAGTTATATCAATGCTAACTAAATGAGACTAGGAGTAAAATTTTCCATAGCGATAATCTTGTTTCATAATGGTTCTTTTTAAGTGTCCACAGGGGACACTAGAAGGAGAATGCCAGGTCAGATAAGCCACAAGTTGGATACAGTATAGTTATTTTAATGATGCAATAAGGAAGACAGAGATATGATCCAAACGGTAGGAACTGAGTCCAGACTGGTGCAGGAGCTGAACAGAGTAAGATGGAGACACCTGAAGGGAAAGATGGATAAAAGATATATTTGGAAAACATATCAACGTTAGATAGCTTAGCATTTAACTTTCAACATAGCACAGATAGAGGCAAGTCCAGTCAGGAATACTTACCTAACTGAAAGCATGCATTTGCATATAAAATGTGCTTTTTTCTTACAGCGGACTTAATAAAAGAATTTAACAACAACGTAACATTTCCCTTTTACAGATATCATGGCTTTCATGAATCTTTCTTTTACTTTTTACCTATACACTGTATTCAACAGAATGTTCCATGGTCTTTCATACTGGATAAGCACACAAAGGTCATAGACTCAAGCTCCACACCTGGCTGAACTACTCAGCAGAAATGCAGCTGGATTGTGGAAACCAGTTCTGTTAAATTCAGCAGGTGTCCCCCAAAGTAAGTAGCTAGGAGCTACTTATTTCACTCAGACCAGTTTCTTTAATTTCATCCTTCCCGTGCACCACTGATTCCAACAGGCCTCACAAACAACCTCCTATAATGGAGAATACTTAATGAGAAAATGAAGCCAATGTTCTGGATTAATGCCTTCCGAAGTCACAGGCTATTAAGTAGGTGCCCAGAACAATTTTTAGACACGTCCTCTAATCATCAAAAGGTCCTTAGTATCTAAGCAATGACCTCAAGCACGATTTTATTAATGCTTATCATTAAGTTATTGCTACTGCATTCAGATTTTGAACAGAAAGTTGCTGCCAATCAGCCTTAAAATAAGCTCAAAAATCTTCCTACTTGTATGAATGTCGGTTAAACTGCTTATAATATTTGATGGCAGGTTTTGACTATGAAATTAGAAAAACATTGGATGATGATGTACTAGAAAGCACAGAACACAATTATAATGAAAGTTATTTGTTACTGTAAATACTAGGGTATACTATCAAACACAAAATTCAGGGTGAGAGCTTAAGAAGGAAAGATTTAAAGTATATTCTTTTCTTAAGTAATGTACTTTCTTAAATGTAGTACATGTTACTTGTGATCACTGTAGAGGAAGTTATTCTCTAAAGGAATTTGAATAAGTAAGAGCTGGTGGTTAAAGACTTGCTGACACTGGAGAAAATCTGAACATGAGGATCGTGTGGAAAAAGAGTAAGGAGAACAGTGCAAGAAGGGAATGAATTGGGTATGAAGGTTAGAGCAGAAAATTGGGGGCAATTAGTCTGGAACACTGCAGAGAGGCCATTGTTCCTGGCTAGGACATTTGCTGAGACTGCAAATCACATATTTATTTATTTCTGCTGAACTAGCCTTCTAAGTAATAAAGTGCTGCAAGGGCACAGACCAAGAACAGTAACATAATTCATTTGAAATTAAGTCACAGCAACCAGCTTATAGATAAATGGATAAAGAGCTACATATTCTCCTGGCATAAATTGGGTGTAACGTCATTGGAGTCAATGGAATTTTGTCATTTTACAGCAGGAGAGAATTTGTTCTACAACACAAGCAATAGTTTTGGCAGTTATGTCGCATTTTCAGTAACACCAAAGCTATAAAAAAATCCCATTTGCAGCTTCTTGTTGATCTGTCTAGTAGTTCTGTCTAACGGCTGGAATGGTCCCCCAAGAATTAAAAAAGAAATCAATTTCCCTGCTGGTGACATCCAAAGACAAAGGCACAGAATGAAATTCTGACACTATTTACACCTGGAAGTTTCACTGAGCTCAACAGCACCATTTTATGACACATAAATTTGGTACATTGTTTCCTATAGTTCTTTGCCATTTAGATGTCTGAATATTTGTATAGTAATAAATACAATATGTGCATAAATGTAGATTCTTTGACACCTTCAGCACTGACATTTCCTCCATACAGAGCTTGATTAATAAAGGAATGAGCTGTGACAACTTGTCCAGATTGAACATTTGAACAGTTTCATTCCTTAATGAAATTTCCATATTGTTTTTTTTCTTTAGGCATTTAGAAATTATGTTGCAACTTACAGCAATGGTAATTCTTTATTTCACAAACTGCAAAATTTTACAGGTATCCCAAAATGCTTCAAAAATTAATTGAAATACTTGTCTCTGCAGAGGCATTGCAATTCTTTCTTGCTCATATTTTGTTATGTATTTGTTTCTTTCTTGTTATCATTTTTTGTTGTTGTTCATTTTGACATTTTTCAGGTGAAGAAAGAAACTAAATCTCTTTGAGAAGACAGATGGATCTAAAAGCAGCATAAGCCTTACTAAGAATATGCCTTTTATTCTAAAATATTTCTATATTTTTAATTCATGTTTCTGACAGCTCACGGAATCCAATAGGAAAACACAAATGGCTTTTGCCAAAAGGGAAAGCTTTGTTCCAGAAGGTATTAGTCACTTTCTAAATATTGCTACATATTTCTTCATGGTCTTTCAACAAGCTACATGGACTTCTGAGAGTCTCGTACGTTCTTCAAATTTCTTCTTCAATATGCTTAAATGCAGATAGAATAGTAAGAGAATAAGAAATTGTTATTGTCAATGCTGCTTCGATCACAGTCATCTACTTACAGTTACGACAAGCACCTTTTCATCTTTTTAGTAAATAAGAAGTCTTAAACTGAAGCTGTCCATACCCTGACGTGTAACGTTAATGACAGGACAAGAGCTTACACTGTGGAATCTGGAAACTTTAAGAAGAAAATGTAGCCTGCAGTGCTGAAGAATTCACAACAAATTTAGACTGTATGCTAGTGATCTTCCATAAACATATTTTGGTGCTGGAAGTACTGTGACTGTGGTACTGTCATACTAGGCTACGTCTACAAAGGGACTTGCACACTGAGCACTGACATTGTAGCTTTACTATGTTGTTCAGAAACCTTGCTGGACTGCCACCTACATCTATAGGCAACTGAAGACCCTTTATTCCCTGTCCAATGATCTCCATAATAGAGGTCCTGATGCTACCAGCCGCCTTTGTGCCTATGCCCTGGTAAGGCTGTTAAAAGGCTGGTCTCACCAGGGACTTCCAGTATGGTCAGCTCTCTTACATGTTTGAACAGCATCACACAAAATGCTTTTATCCAGTATCTTAGTAGTCTCCTAGAACAGAGATTCTGAGAACTGAATCCTCACCTTTAACCTCAGCTTCCTTTGAGATGAGTACTCTATTACTATATTGAGAGTGGCTGGGACTTTTCTGTAGGCTTTCTTGTTGTTCAGTTTTTATTTGTCAGGTTTTGGGTAGCAGTGTGTAAAAGAGTGTCTCAGGCTCTTATATAAGAGCATTCTTGTGTCAGAGAAATAATAATGTCTTCTTGAGGAAGGGGTTGAGGTCCTACCCTTCTCTATCCTCAGTATTTTCAAAGAGCTTGACTATTTCATGTGAATCCCTGTTCAGCTTGCAAGTTTCTGTCACACCTCACTTTCCCCGTGCATTGAAAAAGGACAAAATATAGTTTGTCTGCAGAGCTCTCAGAAGTTAGATTTTGCAGTACTTAAATTCTTCTCTGGATCCCTATCAATCTCCCTGATGACCTGGGAAAGGAGGAAATCGTGCTGCATTTATATCTAGCATAGCATCTGAATTTCAACACATTACTATACTATAATTCCAGTTAGGTACCTAAAGATGCAGATTCAAGGTACCCATTTCTGACGTCCTCACATCCACATGGAGAGGTAAGTGAAATGTCATAGTTATGCAGAATATGCTTCCTCTTTATCAGTGACAAATACACAGTATTTGTAAATATTAAAACATTTTATTTCCAGTCCTTCTCTATGTAATAATGGTTTTCAAAGTATTAGATTAAATTCACCCTGTTGAAATATGATAGAACCAGTGGAGTTTCACCAGGAATGTATTTGATTTGGTAACAACAACAACAACAACTTTTATCTATGTTTCATTCATATCAAAGAATCCAAACTCCTTTATAAGCAAAGGAATGAGTTCAGATACTAATGAAATACTATCACCCATAGGTGAAGTGCAGCAGATTTCCTCTTTTAAAAAAAAAAAAAACAAACATAACTGTTCAGCACTAGTAGTGTAAAAGAATCTCTGAGATGAGAGAAATTGCAACTGATTTTTTTTTTTTTACACTCCCCTGAACACAGCAAAACACGTTGTGAAGTTTCAGGGTGAACTACAGCCACAGTTCTAGAAAAGAGGAAGGCTAAATTAGGCCCTTAACACATAAACAAATGTATGAGAAAAATGACTTACAAAACCATTGATCACTGACTGTCACAGCTAGGTTGAGAGCTGCTTGATGAGCTACTTATTCGGGTAGGGACATGGGACTGTTATTAACAGAGGTATATACAAGGAAAGAAAAGGCAGTGTCACAATGAAAGGGTTTAAGATGTCAATAAAGCACATGTTTACAGCAGTAACATTAAGCAGTTAACTGTGATTCACGGTTTTAAAAGCAGAAGGCATTTAGCTTGCTAATTACAATAACAGCTGCAAAATTGAAGAATTCTTCAACTATTTATGACGTACGAAGACAAAGTGTGGAGACAAAGCATTAGAACATTTTAGATCTGACCGTTAAAGGTTTCCTATTAAAATAGTCTCACCTGAGTCCGGCAGAGTCCCACCAAAGGGACTTGGGAAGCATCCTCTGTGTTTCCCACTCAGTCCCTGTCTTGCATTACAGTTTTAGATGCTGCTGGTCCTTTGGTTGATTGTTTTAGCACATTGGCTGGGTGTCTGGCGTGTGAGAAGCCTCGCCTGGATATTGTGAATTGAATTCTTATATGCCTGCAGAATGTTTGATTCAACGAAATAGCAAGTCCTTTCACAGGATGATCAGGCCACAAACCACAGATGTCTAAAACAATTCATCTGAGTTGTGGTTTCTGACTCCTTTTCTGCAGATACCACAACCATAAGAAAGTGGGCTGTGACCTATGCAACAGTTCCTGGTGGTCCATACCCAGGTCTATTTCCTCCTACTTTCTTTTCTGAAATTCACCGTTTCTCTTCCATTTCCTTTACAGATGTGAATCTGTTTTCAATCAGAATATATTATACTATAAAACCTAGTAGATAAACAGCTGGTTCTGCGGTGGGATACATACATCTGGTCACACCCCTACAAATATGCCAGGGATGATCAGTGCACGGTTTATCCTTAACAGGACGTTGAAAAATTCCCTGTATCTTTTGGCAGCAAGGGGGTTAGATTTCTTTCCGAGGAAACTGTAAAAGGGTCATTACTCTGTTTTTTGAGGCACATCCAGATAGAAAAATCCAGGAAAGTTACCCTCTGCATAAGGAAGCAACAGTTAAATACACAGTTAGGGAATTTGAAGACACTTTTACATAAAGCTGATCTGAGTCTATCTCACAGGATTACAAGTCATATGAAAAAGCAGTGCAGGGAAGTGAAAGCCAAGGCACAATATCCACCAAAGTAGTGTAGCAAAGTATATAAACAGTCCTTTGATAGCTATCAAGCAGTGGATGCCATTGCAATGGCACTGAATACAATAAAATCCTGTAGTGGTTATCCACTGTCATATGTTGGGCAGTCTCATACTAAGTGGTATGCTATGCTGTCCTTAAGAGAATGCAATTAACTCTCTCTCTGGTGCCTTGTTCTTCTTATTTCCCCTATGAAAAAGAATTCCAGGGGGACCACATGATAGAAGCTGCTCCTACAACTGTCTGGACAATACGTAGGAGTTGTCCTTCTGTGGAATAAGTAAGGGAAAGGAGAGAAGTAGTTGGCAGATGCTCCCTCTGTGCCTGGGCAAGAGCACCTGGAAATCAGCTTTCACTCAATACATCACCTGTTGCCTATCTGCCATCTTAGCATGTTTATCTCAACAGCAATTAACTCTTGTTCCTCAAGAATAAAGACTATAATGAAATCCACCATAGGAAACAGTCCTTGTCCTTTCGTTTTTGCATCCTCATTGGTTAAACATTTTGGGTAGGAAGGGCCCCTCTGTTGGACTTCCTTTTCAGTCCTCTGTCCGTCTCTTTTTTGTCCACCTGCCAGTCCATCTACATGAATAAAATCCGTATTAAATATGCAATGGTTAGTAGAGATATAGTGGAGAACTTGCCACTAAATAATGTCATTTAGCTAATTAAGTTAGACTGCTAATAAAGATAATGATAGAAACAATAGTTTTGGCAACAAGTAGATGTGGTGCTTAGGGACGTGGTTTAGTGGTGGACTTGGCAGTGCTACATTAATGGTTGGACTTGATGATCTTAACAGTCTTTTCCAACATAAACGATTCTATGATTCTGTGATTCTAAGAGCTGAGAACTCTGGAGATTGCTGCTTGGATCATGTTCATCTTTTAAGGTGCCATTTTGACGGCCATAAAGCAAGCACTGCTTGGTGGAAAAAGAGTGCTTTCAGAGCTGCATAGATCAGTAATAACTACAGAATCAGGGGATAAAAAAGGCTGTTTAAGATTCTGGGTGTCTCTCATGCCAAACTCTGCATTCTCCAGAGAGTTCAGAAGCTCACAGCCGGCGTCTTCTGGAAACGTGTCACCTTCAGTTGCTATTGATCAGTAGCTATCTACTGTTGTGCTGGAGATTCAGCTCACCAGCAACAAAGTATTGTCGGCACCAAGGGTGTTGCACAACAGTGCACAGAGCTTTTTGATGACTAAAGTAAAGACAGACGTATCTTTGAATAAGGTCAGAGATTACTCAGTGATAACGTGTTTTCATGTTATCTCTGAAATCATCACCATGGCTCTGTTGACAGAGGTAAGAGGCTTCTCCAAAACACTGAGAAACAATCACATAGGCTATCTTGGTTTTTTAATACTGAAGAAAAACTTCTTTCTCTTGTTTTTATCTTCATTTTTATCAAACTGAACTTGCACTATTTCACTTAAGTTTTATTTAATAATACTTTGTGAAAAGTGATTTATTTTTAATGTATCAGCAAAATATTCCCATAGGGTGGTCTTTTTAAAGTACAAAAAATGGAAGTGCCTATTAAAAAATGAAAATTGTCTGAGATGACTATACATTAAAAAAGTTAAATCTGTGCAAAAAAGAACGACAGTTATGACAAATGGGATGCACACCCATCACCAAAGTACATACACGCTCATCAATTAAATTGACAGTCTAGTCAACCTATGGACTTTCTGCCTAACTCCTTTCCTGGAAACCTGTGGGCTGTAAGACTTTGCAGTATGTTCCCTCTCGAATTCAAGGTCCAAACCTTGGCTACAAGAAACTGTTATTTTTTGGTATACTCAGCAGAGGGAAAAACCTGTGCAGGTTGCAGTATGGAAGCTGGTTAAGATAGCTGAGCAATGCTCACAATACCTTGCTTATCATTTCAGAAGCAGCTCCTGCCACCTACCTGTTCTCTGCAGTCCCCAAGATCATGGCAAGGGTCTATTCTATCCTTTGGCAGGCAGTAGAAAAGTCCTATCATACTGAAGCAGATTCTTCATGGTTTGAGTAATCATCTGACTTACTACAAACCCACACATCTCCACAAAAAGAGTGGTAAAGAGGGGGCTGTAGAAAAAAAATGTTGAAGTCACAAGAGAAGACACCATTACTAGATATACACAGTAACATGATGCATACTTTATCTCAGGCTAGAATTGCAATGGAATAGATGATTATCTTACCCATCTATTGTGGACTTTTCAGAAGGCTGTATCACCATGGACCTGAGTCTCTTTTGTCCAAGTTTCTGCAGTTATTTCCCACGTGGTTTCCTCCAACATTTACAAAAATCACATTCAAATTAGAATATGTTAGCACAATCATGATTTAACTGGTTATACTTAACTTTGGGAGGGGCAAAGTTACTGAAAGGCAGTATTTTTCTTTCCTATCAATCAATCAGCCTCATTTTTGTGACCAGTGACTGACTGACTTCCTTTTGCTTTTACAAGGGTATTTGCATTTTTATTCACGTTTCTAACTTTCCAACAGCAATTAGAAACGGTTGGATAAAATTTACGTCAGTGTCAGGCTATTAGTATATAATTAGTAAAGGTGTTTGTGCTTGAGAGAATGCATCTGTGGAAAACCAGGGAATGGGGGATAAGGTTCTTAAAGTCTAAGGCCCAGTCTTAAACATATGCTGTATATTTACTGGAACGGGGGAAACACTGAGTTATTTACAAAACCTGCAAAGTTCTGCAGCCTGCTATTACAGGAGGCAATGTTCAGCAGGCTTAATAAAAAGATGTGCCCTTCAGACTGCTCTCAGTTTGTCCTATCATGTCTTTTTCCATCTTCTGCCTGATAACATTTTCTATGCCTTGTAAACTGATAGGAATTCATTCCTCAATGGTCATACACAGAGGTTAATAAGCTCCCAGCAGCAGCTGACTTGGCATTACAGAAGAAATACTCTCCCCTACATCCAGTCCAGAAATGTTACCTTCATATCCTTTTCCCTGTTTTGGGAAACCGTACTGACACCAAGTCTTTTTCCACCTCAGTTCTTCTGGATGTAGACTGGCAATGCAGTCAGTTTTTCCTCTTGGCCTGTAGCTGAGAGGCTGTTTGTTGTGCAAATTGCTGGTCAGCGTGATGTGACACTGAGTCAGCCAGAGCCGTGAGGTAGGTGTACCGTCATTATTCCTTACGTCAAACCACAAAACAGGGCTTTGAGTGTTAAAAATAAGCATTCATTAGGTCACAGGGTAGGACAAGGTAACTATCACAATGGAGAAAAATAAGACTTTGTGGGGAAACAGCTTAAACCATTTGAAAACAAATCTCTCCCCTATCAACTGTGTCTGTCCTGCCTTCTGACCTTGTTCACCATCCAGCAGTTTTCACCGTGGATTGCAGCAGACTCCCTCTGACTGTCTCAGAAAGTTTCCTTTCTGTCACCTCTGTGTCTGTGCTCTCTGCTTTCTTGCCGGCTTGCACACCAGCTGCAGGCTCCCTGCCTGCTCCACCCTGCACTTGCCAAAGGTTTTCCAGCGAAGCCTCTAAGCTTGCTCTCAGAGAAAACACCATCTCCCTCTCCCTTCAGACGCTGCAAAATCCAGGACAAAACAAAGCAGCAGCTTTTGACCTTGCTGTCCGGCGCAGCCTTTCAACAAAACACACTGCACACAGAAACTGTGAACAAACAAATAACTCAGGCTATTTAACATGTCACAGTGACAGGGTGGTGAATGGTAGAAAAGGCTAAAAGAATTTAAGAGATGATTGCAGGACAAGCAACTAATCCTATGTGTATTTCTCCCACATTTCTTACATCGTAAAATGTCATTCACTTGTGTAGCCAGGAAGCAGAGAACTTGCTTGTTTAAAAAGAACAGATCAGGAAGGTACTGAGGATTTTTATTACTCAGAAGGATTCCTTCTAAGGTGATAAAAGAACATAGTTATCTGTACTTGCACAAACAGCAAGGTGTCTCTGCCTTGTAATATTAGAGCCAAAATATGACACTTTCTGTGCCTTAAATTCCATTTTTTTTTTAATCCTCGGAAGATGTGTACAAGTTCCACTACAAAATAAACAGAGTTTTGCACTGAGTTGAGAATGTTAGAGGTTAAAAATATTCTCTACCTCTTGCCTCATGCATGCCCTTCCATCTCTATATATTTTCATACATATGCAAGTTTATGCTGTAAAATGTTCCTAGCAAGAGTTTGCTGTTAAAAATGCTATGCATTATACCTGATAAAATGTTGAGATAAAATGGAATTACAAAGAGCTACGAAATACACCTCAGACAGTGTACGATGCTGCGCTAGGAAATGTACCTTGCAGGAAACTATGAAACCTGTAACCTAAAGCATAGCGCCAATCAATCTGTGAGGAAAACTAATATGCATGATGCCTAGGTTTCGTGTACTCAGTGAGCATATTCACAAGATAAGGCTTTTTTTATTTGAATGTGCTGCACTAGAAGGGAAAGGATAAAAAGTACACTGTCACCAATTTGGAATGAGGTCTGTAGCGGTCTGCCAGAAAGGAAGCAGACCATAAATGGGAGAAAGGCAGATGTCTAAATAGGCAAGGTTTTCTACAAAAAAACACCTGGAAGAATGAAGACAATTGCTATAGATTTTTTTTCCTACAGATTTTTTCAATTATAATCCTCAAAAGATTTGGAGACAGTAATTAATGTAAATGTTGAAATGTCCTCAATTTACCTTCTTTTGTTTTCTTGTTCCTTGCAATTTAATACAATATTATGAGCAATGTTGAAAGATTTTTTTGCAACCTTTTCCATTCTTCCAGACCTTCAGTTCCTTAAACAGTCATGAAAGCACCAAAAGAAATATTAAGCCCTGTAATTTTTCTAGTCTGCCACTCTTCCAACACGCATTTTTTTAAAGTTACAGGATTCCTTCTTTCACCATTCTGAAGCTTTCATAGGCACAAAGTTGCTTGTATAAAAATAAACCCTAACAGCACTATCACTCAGTCCATTAAACCAAATAGGAAAAATAGGGTTGGAAGAGACAAGACGAGTAAGGGAAATTAAAAAAAAAAAAAAAAAAATCAAAATACTTTTTCCAAATTAGCTGGTTTTAAAACTACATGTGTACATGTAGTTTTTACTTCTGTCTTTTCTTCTCGTTTGATCTTTGCAGCACTGAATAAAACTACAATATGCCATTTATTTATGTTTTTGGCTTTGCACAAATGTTTCTCTGCTTTTCAATAAACTCTACTCATAACATGTAAATATCTGTGGCAAAGACCATCCCCCTGGAGTGATACATGATGCATTGCTAAGCAGCATTTTTTGAGTTTGCTTTGGTTTTGTCCTTTTGTTCTCTCTCAGAGTTCTTTTTGTCGTTTGCTTTCTTACAGTATGAACACAGAGCGAAGTTCCATGAGGGCCTCTTTTTGCAAATAATATGCATGCAGCTATGTAAAGATTTCAGATAGCCCATGCAGAAGATCATGACATTTATTACATAACTTTGAATCTGATGTTCAGAAGCAGAATCCCACTGGAATGTGGGAACACAAATCTGGAGTATTTCCACTCCAGATTACCCTAACTCTCTGGGTGCATGGGTCTGCTGCAGGCTCAACTCCACAGCGGAAAATTATGAACTTTTCCACTTTTTCTTCCTTCCTCTATGCTTTCGTTTTTTTTGTAAAAGAAATCTGAGCACATAGATTAGATGAAAGGCATAGAGTACTCTAGCAAGATGCCTTAACTAGATGATCAGTGGTGAGGACTTGAAGACTTGCTGGAGTATGCAGTCTTTGACCAACTGTTGACACAGCCTCAGCTTGTCTAAGTCCTACCTAGCTAAAGACAGAACACACATACAACAGAGCAACTTGTATCATTGAAAAGCAAGCATTAGCCTGAAGGTCTGAATGTGCATCTCCATTCCTAAAATGTTTGAAAGTTATTAATGGACATATATGCCCTAAAATTGCCAACCCAAACAGCAGAAATGCAAGCAGTCTTATGTTCATAGATTTGTGGTTGTGCAAAGTGTTCCCAATACAGAATACTCTGCCAAAAGCTAAAAACACAAAAGCAAACCTTGTGGCATTTTCCTTAAAAAAAAAAAAAAAAAAAAAAAGAGAGAGAGAAAAAAAAAAGAAAAGAAAAGAAAAAAGAAAAAAAAAAAAGAAAAAAAAAAAAAGAAAAAAAGGTACAAGCTGCTTCTGAAGCTTCCATTTGAGAATATGAAGCTTTTCAGCTCCTCAAATCATAACATGTCTTCCTGCCTTGCTCTTGAGACCTGCATTTTTGTTGATGCCAGTACTAGGTATGACACGGCAGTAGTTTCAAATGGGTTTACAACTGACCAGTAGCAGTCAGAAATGGTAAGTTTCCAGACGTTTATGACAAAATGCATCTCTACAGACAAGAAAATCTTATACTGGTATGATACCAGCAGCTCCAAGGCAACCTTGACATAAATTTTTAGCAAACATATTCCTGCCATTGCTGGCTGTGCTATCCTATCAATTCAGTGTGATTATCTAGTCCAATACCAGGAATCCACATTTAATAGATGGTTCCAGCAGCAATCCTCTGACACCATCAGCTAAAGCTTGTTCTCGCTATCTTCTTTACCCCCATCTTTATTGCTGTCTGCAAGAGAGCTTCCCAGTTCCATAAACTAGTATGTAAGGGCAGGTATTTGCTTCATAAACTCCTGCTGTTTCTCAACTGTTTGTCGGTGCAATGGAGGATTTTCAATACGGCATGTAATTAACTATTACTGAGCAAGTAAAAACAGGAGCGAGAAGTGTTTGTTGTTGAAGTGTAGCAGAGAAAAATGTGATTTGTCAGGGTTGTTCCTTCCTACAGTTTTTAAATTGCACCATGTCTCTCCCAGAAATGAATTCATGAAAGACTATGGTATTTTTACCAGTGATCTCTGCTTGTGGAAATGGAAATGCCTGGCTGCACTCCAGAAAAATAAACCCTCTATGAACAGAAACAACCCGCCAACATTGCATATAACAGGGCAGCACTGCAGATGATTATAGGACGCTTGGGCATAGCAATGCATGGGTAATTCATGGACATCCCTACCCATTTTGATACAAATATTCACTTGTAATGAGCTAACAAAACTAATTTTGGGCAAAAGTTACATTTTGGGAAGTAGTTACATCAATAATTTTACTTTGAGGTTTCACGCTTAGGGCAATTGTATTTGTGTGATCTTTTCCACTGAGCACAGAAACGATTTTTGCAAGCACTGAAACTATTTGTTGGGGACAGTCTGGGACACTCTGGCACTGCCTTTAACACTGAACTATATCATCCTCTAAGGACACCGGAGGTCAAGGCATTAGGCCACTGACAACTCGAGGACTGTACAACTTCACTGTGATACTATCAAATATCAGCACATATTAAACATAAATAGCCATATCGAACTAGCAATTAAGCTTGAAAGTATGGTTGTATCACCACCAATCAAAAGTCTTGGTTTAATGATACCAAACTTAGATGCTTCTCCCTTTCCTCTTTTTGTTTCCTAATTTATATCCTTTCTCTTGGTGTTGCCTTTGTTTCTGCTTCATTCTTGGCTTTCCTGACTACAGCCCTTGCTTGTCAGAATACTCCCACATCTTTTGCTACCTAGTGCTTCCTAAACGTCTATCATCTCTACAGCTAAATTGCATAAGGCATTACTTTGCTACCAAAAAACCCAAAAATCTCCTGCAAGGGTTCGCATTGTCCTATTTGATGCTCTTGTGGACCGTTTCCATTTCCCCAGCTATCTTGAGATAGGAAGCCCAGCTGTTTGCTTTTTTCACTTCTTTCATTAGAGTTCACACTTTACCTCCAGATACCCTGCTAGAGCAACTGTTTTCCTACACCAAAACCCTCTGGAGATGTAGAAACATTAGTGATCATGTTAGAAGTACTAATGTGCAGAAAATTACCCTGTATTGCGTATGCTGCCTCTTGAGTTCTGCACAGGGAGCAGTGAGTCTCACAGTGCTCCTCTGTCTGAAAACAAAGAAAGTGGATGAAATAAGAAAGGTTCTGTGCAACTGCGGGAACACGTCTGTTTTCTTCTTATAAACACATTTACCAAGCAAACATCCAAATCCAGTGGAGTTCTGCCTGATGAAGCCCGTCTCCCTGTGGGTCCATGGTTGCTGTCTCTTCAGGAAGAAGCTCTGGATGCTGTGCGCTTCTACCGTCCTCTGCTCCTTTGTCCCTCTTAACTGGATATGCTATCAGCTCTGTGGTCTCTTCCTTACCTGAGAAAGCGAGGTCTTTTGATTATGCCAATGGGTTTGAAATAGCATTTTTTATTATTTTAATTACTGTTACTACTCTTACTTGATCAAAAAGAAGATTATAGTCCTATCATCCTTGTCACCAAACTTTATGAGAGAGTCACTGGAATACGAAAAGCATTATCTGACTGGCATCCTCTTTCCTTTAGCTTCATTTCTTCAAGTGTTTGCAACTTTTCTTGTCAGGCAATAATGCGCTGGATGCAGTAGTGGTTTTAATTACCTCAGTCACCATTCTAATACTATCATTACTCCCATAATATGTGCTCATATAAAAGTAACCTTATTGTTGAATGCAAGTGATGTCAACCTTCAAAATGGATGGTCACTTTAATTATAACAGAATTATAAAAGGAAAATTGCTTTTTAGCCAGTATTATCCTGTTGAAGATTTTATCTGCAGCTACTTAACTTGACAGCGTTACTGAAACTTTTTTATAATTAAATTCCTGTATCATGTAACTGTCTTGTTTGATTTTATTTAATATTACAGTTTTTAATTCATTTAATTAACATTATAGCCTCATTAAGCAATGGTATGTTTTCAATGCATCTCATTTGTAAAACATATTAAGTTACATCCTAATGGACCCATTGCACTCAAGTTCTATACAAATTGCACTCTTGCCTGACCCATGACTGAAATTAGACACAGTCTTAGATATTTAAATTCTTGCAAAATAATAGGAAACTGTGACAAGCAGGAGTAAGATAACACATGAAATTTGTAAGTAAGTCCTTCTTTGGCAAAGCAGGGATAGCAGAGAGTTGCAGAAAGTGAAGATGTTTGTGGTCTAGACAGAAAAAAATGCAGCTTCAGTTAAGGCAAATGATAACACTTTTCCCAGCAATTTGTTATTTACATACAGGTTTTTTTGTTTGGTTGGTTGGTTAGGGTTTGGGGTTTTTTTAAAATAAAAAAGGTATGATAGAAATTTTAGACCAGAAAATGGCAGAACTGAATTATAAAAAAAGGGGGATGAGGACCTGCATAACTCATCACCTGTTGATGGAATGAGGTGTTGTTAATTGTTGCCATTCTCTGCATCTAAGTTTGGAAATAGAAACCTCTTAGTAATGTCAAGTTGTCAATGTACAATGACATTCTAAATGTGCCTCTCTTTTAAGTCCTTTCAAAGAGATCATAGGTCCCATACTATTGTTTGATGAGTTAATAACTATTATTCACTGGTTTTAGTTAGGTTTTAAAAATATTTTTTATAAATTTCTTAGTGTAATTTAAATTACATTATATTAAGCGCAAATAACTAAAGGCAATTATTTAAATATGCACTGGTCAAAACTACATGATATTACAAATTATTCCGTTATTTTCTATTATGGCAATTTTACACAATATTTTGTCACCTTAATTGAACTAAACCAGAGATTCACAGTAATAGTGGATGTTAGCTTAATTTGTTTAAATGCCTGGGATTAAATTAACAGCCTTGAGGCATCCAAGTATTTTGTTGTGACAGTGTATTAGGCTTTCTGGTGTCCCGAAAGCAGACTGTATTCAATAATTTTTTTTTTTTTTTAAAGGATAATTACTATGGCAACTGTCTAGCTTCATGCTTTCACTTTGCTTGTCAAAATCTTTGGAGGAGTTGTAGATGACATGCAGTACTTAAAAATATCCTCTAGATGACACTGTTTACTGCATTTAGAGATGTGCGGGCGTTTATAAGAAATGGCTGTAAATTGAACAAAATACATTTGACAAGTATTGTTTGAGCCTAAGTCTGCTCTCTTGACGTCAGTGACCACGAATTCAGCAGTTTCAGTGAAAACACGAAGAGCTTCTATATTTATCTATAAAACTAAACAAAAATCTTGTCCTTTTCTTTCAACAGGAAGGACTGCTCTTTAAAATGCAATTAAAATAGTTTTCATTGCATCCTAAGCTATAAAATGTACCATAGGAATGCTTCCTAATTACTGAAACGCCTTCTTACATACACACACATACTTAATTATTCTGGATGGCTTTGTTTAAAAATGACACTGTATAAATATTAATCTTTTTTTCCAACTACTCTTTGTTCCATGATCTACATTCATTGTAGCACAGTAAATTTGAGTTCATTAGATCAGTTACTGCTATTTAGATGTAAATGTCTTCAAGGAGGATTAATTACTCTCTAATTTTGATTTTTTTAAGTCAGACTAATGAAGGTATTTTCTGACATTACTCTGATAAAACAAAACAGAAACTCCCCTTGTGCCCCCATATAACACAGTTCACAGTAGATAAAATTTTGGAAAGCATCTGGGTAATTTTTATTGGACTTAAGCTACTAAATTAGGTTGAGCTCCAGGAAGCCATTTAGTGGTTGAAATGTCCATGCTCAAGTTGTCTGTTCCCCACAGGGGCACCTTGGTTGCCTCTAGAACACAGGGGAAGAGTGAAAAATTCCAGAGTGCTCTCCTTCAAAAGTGAATGAGAGGCCACTCTTTCCTTTAAACAAGTCATAGAAGAAGGAACTGTGACTACCATGGTGATTTATCCATAAGCACGTGTAGAGCATGTAGCTGTACATGTTGCAGCAATACGTTGAACAACTTTTCAATTTGCACCTCCCTACAGATTCTCTTAAAGAATGAGTGAGCCCTGTTTAGGAAACTGAAAGCAACTGCTAGTAGGAATGCTTTTGAATTGCCTGTTACAGACCTCTTAGAACTGCTAAATGAACCACCATGAGCACTTGAATCACAGGCTGGAAATTCCTGATAGTTCTCCAAGGAAGCAGGAGAGCTGAGAGATTTTTTCCCTCTGTCCTGTGTGATTCGAGCGTGCACCACCCTTCCATTAGCAGAGTATCTTAACCTGCAACTCGTTGGTTATTTGTGGAGGGTCAGGCTCACTGACACAACGCAGGATTTTCTTTAATGACTGTATCATGCAAGGGATGTACACAGTTCATGGAGTAGGGAATGTAAGCCAAGACTCTCTAGTCTTATCCACTATGCTTGGGAGTCAGCACACACACACAACCTGTCCCAGTAGGACTTTAACCGTATTATCAAAGTGAATAGCATCATTAGGGGACACAGTTAAGATGTTCTTCCAGAAATTACGAGTTGTGATTTGAGTCTATAAAGACAAAAAACGAGTAAATGCCTTCTGGGCTAAAGGAATATTAAACCCATTTTAACACAAATTTTATGGTTCTGCATATAAACAAGGTGAAACAAAATGCACTCTGTTTTACACAAAGCTTGATTTTTGGAAGCATGCACTACTTTATCCAGTGAGAAGAGGAAAAGCATCTTATTTGTAGATCCTGATAGGGCTTGAGATATGCGCTGCTCAGACCGGCCAAGACTAAGAGGCTTTTGAACAGCCACAAAAGTACAAGTTCAGCTTCTCAGAAATTTTAACTATGTAAATTGAAGCAAGCTGCGGAGAAACTTCCTCCAGTTTGATGACATTGAAGTTCAGGCTTTCAGGACTGCATTATAAGGCAGATGACTATATTCTGTTCCTATCTTACTTTAGACAACTAAGATCTTTTTAGACCTGTGTTTTGAAGCTTTGATTTTTTTAACCATGTATCTTCTCAGTGGTCTTACAGTATTATGTAAGATCTACTTCACATCAGAACAAGCAGTATCAGTGTTAATGAGAACAGAGTTTGTGACAACATACTTTAAATCAGAGCTGCCTTCGGCTATGTGGGAACACTGACATAATCATTTGTAATGATAACTTCATACAATTAAAGAAAGAATTATGAAAATGAGCCTCATGTCTGTATTTGGTGGGGACGATCTCGGTTTTCAACATTACTTCCTCTTAATACTACTAAGACATGCAGCTCCTGATCTTGAAAGGAGTTCCAAGTGTCTTAAAGCCCATGTTCAGGCAGAACGCATTTCAGATTCAAGACAATTTACTTTTTTCCCCCATTTTTAGTAAAACTAAAACATACGAGCTTCTGAAAGAGAATCAATTAGGTTCAACTTCTGTAGCCTGATTAGAAGCTTACATCCATTTAATAATAACTAAAAAAAAAAAAAAAAAAAAGAGATTACTCTTCAGCCATAGACATATCACTGCTAAAGAATACCAAAATGGCAAAAGCCTTGGCTTTTACATTATATTTTAGATTAAATGCTTCCAAGTGACGGATGGGGCTAGCTGAGGAATACCTATGTAGTTGTTCCATAGAGAAAGTATAGGGCACTGACCCATCACAGATCAAAGTGGGATAAAAACCACTTTTATCAACTGAATGGAGATTTTCACTCCTGTTCGAAGACTTAGATTCAAGGCCAAATACTTAAAGGGGAAGAAAACTGAAGGCTCACAACTCCACTGGTTCTCTTGTAGTAGCATAGGTATGTGTACAGAAAGAGTCCTGCTATACCATCTGTAAAAAATATGTGTCTCTAGGGCTAGCAGAGACAGCTTCTTCATTCACTTAAATGTAATCATGTTAATAAGAATTTCATAGTTTCCGGATTAAAAAAATTCTTATTTCTGTCAGTAATGAACAGCATATTATTGTGCTGAATACAACTGGCTACTCTGTATAGTATAGTATACCCTGAAGTCCTCTGGCACTCATGTTGTAAGAAACAAATCCTCTTCAATAAAATTCCCTGCATTTCTCAGTCAAGAATCAGCTGAACAGTAATGTAAGCCAAGCAATAGCTGAAGTTCATCTTTGAAATGACTGGTGTTCAGTATATGAAGTTTACTAAATTGTGCAGGTGTTTTGGGGGATTGACAGCAGTGCAGCAGTGGGAAAAAAAAGGCTTTGTAATTACTACTCCTCACTGGTATGGTAATAGCATAGGCAGGGTGGATCTGGTTTTACAGTGACTGACATACTTTGTAATGCTTGAAAGTAAAAGACCTCCCAATTACAGAAATGAGATAAACTTACCACTTTTGTATTACGCCTTTATGTGTCTTCTAGCATCACATGCATTTCATCTGGCTTTCAGTCCAAGAAAACCTGTAGGTTTCTTTTTTTGTTACACAAATTTACTCTCTTCAGTGACAAACAGCTACATAGATACATATTATATAGAAAAAGAATGCCTAAACAGGACTCTCAATAAACTCGAGTTACTGTTTTCCAAAATGTCATATCTTGGAAACAAGCATCCTCTCCTCATTGCAGGCCTGAGGTTTGCAAGCATGGATATAACCTAATCAGCCAGAAGGCCTTCAGTCTATCCAAGCTTTAGAAAGATAAAGGGGAAAGACAGAGATATGAAAGGGAATCTAAGCACTGATCCTTGTAAATACATCTGAAAATAACAACTTTCTGGCATATGTCAGAACAAACTTTGCCAGGAAAAAAACGTATGATGCTCCCAAGCAATTCCTAACTGCTTTTTTTTCTGATTCTGAGGTCTTCTCCCTGGGAGGGAGGATTTTCTTGCTCACACAACTCAGGTCTGCCTAAGCCCAGTTGCTGGGCAGAGGGAGAACAGTGGTCTGTGGACCACTGCGGCACCCTCCTGCCTCTGTTAGGACTGAAAGTAATCTAATCTACCTGTCTAGACAAGGCTTTGCTCTGGTCTGATCCCTCTCTTTAGTGTTGCTTGTGACATCCAGAAATTTGACAAGGAAAGCAATTATTGATCAGTCTGAGGTGTGTTTTGCTGTGATAATTGTCTAAGCATGACTGAGTGATGCCCCTATAGATAGGTGCTTACTTATTTCCTGAGGCATGTCGTCCTCAGAGCGACAGAAACATTGATAAGGAAGAGGACAAAATGACTAACTTTGATGGAGTTCGTGTTGAAACATCTGCTGCTTGTCAACATGGGAGGCAGAAGCAGTGATTTATTAGTAGTAAAAAAGGAAAACCAATGAAACTCTCTGACTTATTCTTCCCCTAAACTATTTTCTGACTATGAACGCCCAGTAAGTTCCCATGAAGAGAAAGTACTGCCCCATCTGTATATTTTTACTTTGCTTATATTATAACTTACTACATACATGATAACATATTATTTACTTTAAGACTTTGAGTAACTTCCACCTAAGGAACCTGGCCAATAAGTCACTGAATGGAACAGTGAAAATCTATGGAGAAGTCAAATTGTGGATTTAGGGTCTTTTAGATTTTTTTTCTCTTGTCCAGAATCTAAATATTTTTAGGATACTGAACAGAATGTAAATGAATACGAAGATATTTCATGACATTTCCTATTCCCTGAATGCATACCAAACACAGGCCTGTAATTTTCCCCCATTGCTTTAATGAGACGAATTTCATTTGGATCAATCCTTTCTTTCAGGCTCCGCTCTGCATGGGCACTCTGCAGAATTCTGGTTTCCACATCAAGAGGAGCTCAGAGAGAAATCAGCCTCCAGAAAGCCAAAATTACATCAAAGTACTTCCCCAGAACATGGTGGCATGTACAAAGTTGGGGTACTGCCACCCATAGGAGGAAGACACGCACCATCTCTTTTTTTGGCTCTCAAGCCCTGAAGAACGAAGGTTCTTTGAGAGTCACAGCCATGCCACTGGGGCACAGAAAAGGGATGCAGTTCAGGAATATGCACTCTTCCGTTTAGTGCATATGCATGGTAAATAGATGGGCATAATCTGCTCAATGAAAGGGTGTAGCTGTTACAGTATTTCTACCATCATATTGCAAAACGTACCACCCCCAAAAGATAAAACCTTGAAACCTCAGATCCCTTGGTTTAACTGGAATGTTAAGAAAAGCAAAGTGTTAGAAATAGGAAGCAATCATAACAGCACAATGCTTTTAAACAGAAATTAGTCTTCTGTCTGCCTGCCTATCTGTAATTTAAAGAATGAAGCTATGTCTATGTCAAACGAGTATTTTTTCCCCAGAGCACATAGAGTTTAATCAAGCTTCACTACCTTAGTAACCTTTTGTAAATGGTGAGGCATGACTGACATCAGAGTAGGACTGAAAAACAGAAGATATTTAGGTTCAAATCTGGATGTAAAGATGTCAATCTCACTAATGCAAGTTAGTGTGAGTATATATATTGATTTAAATTGAGCATTTTCTATTTTCTGTGCAAGCAAGGAGCAGGTCAGAAGTTGAAAGCAGAAAAACAAAGTAAATGCCTGAAGGAGGTCTCATTCCATGCTTTGGGTCTCATTCTGATCCTGTCAACATTGCATCAGCATAACTCCATCAATCAGATTTACATTACTGTTTTGATGGAAATAAAAATGCTTTAGTAACGCTTTCTTCAGACATTGTTTTGTCCGAAAACCTTTAGACTCCCTTTCTTTTTCTGTTTTTTTCCTTCTCCTATTTTTAAACAATAAAGCATCAATAAGACAACAGGTAATTTGCAGGTCTTGGAATATTTTCACCTTACGCAAAAGCACACTGTTTGGAATCTGCTTCTGTATTCTGATTCATCAGCTACTTCCATTGTAATAAATAACATGAGGGTAGCAAAGAATAAAATATTTTTTTTTCTTTTTGTGCCACATGTAATTATATCTCTTTTAAGTGGTCCAATAACTGCATTTTAAACGACACTTGTTTATTATTCTCTTTTTGCCATATCCAAATTGATTTTCATTGTTTTACTAAATAGTTAATAAAGCCCTGTGAGGGAGAAAAAAAACCCAACACTTTCAAGCAAACAATTCAAGTCTGTATGTTAATCTGTACCTTTAAGTAAACAGCAATAATTAATGGGAGTTCGGCACCTTGCTGTATTGTACAGTGACAGGGATTAAACACTGGAACTGCAAAATGCCAGTTTTCAGCTTGTGCATTTGTAGACCCTTCAGAGCCATGAACTGACATTTGCAATCTTTGTCAGTCAAAAAAAAAATGGCAAATTCAGTTAAATTTAGTTCTGCCATTCAAATGGAATAAAGGTCGTCACGTGCCCCTTTTGTGATTTTATTATCCAGGGACTGAGTTTATTTTCCTGATGGAAAACATATTAATAGGGCCCAATTCTGCAACTATTGCCCCATCTCAGCAGCTTGATCGGCTTAAATTATTCATCATTAACTGACTTAGCTATTGCTGTTTATTTAAGAGTACAGTACTGAAGTGTTTGCTTAAGTGTTTTTCCTTTTCCAATTAAATAAATTTTGAAATTATAAAAATGACTGTGTTAAATAAATATAATTTATAATTCAATTACCTGGCTTTTTGAAATTCCGTAGTTACGTATGGTTTACATTACACAAAATATTTGTATTGACTTCATTTGAACTACTCATGTAAATAAAGACTTCAGGTTCAATCCCTACACCCAACAAGAGAAGGCAACTCTGAAGCAAGCTCCTGAAATCCAAACCATTAGGTATATAATGTCTGGATAAAAGCAGCATGCTTGTAAGGATAAAGATGCTTGTAAGGATATGCAGAAAACAGGCTCCACAATCCTCTCCATACGCTGCTCCTGCCTTTGTGGCATTCTCCTCTCTCATCTTCATAGACTCCCTGAAGTTTTGGGGGTTAGGAGCACAGCAGATGATATGCATCACTTTTTGGCCCAGTACTTCTTGTAAGAACTGGATTTCCTGAGGTTACCATGAGACCGAACTGTGGCAGAAGCCCGAGTCAAGGACAGAGCAATGCCAGTGCTAGTTTGAGCAGAGAAAATGTCTGCCCTGTGGAGGTGGACTACTTCATGGATTAAACACTATTCATAGCAGGTGGGGTCCTCACTTCTTACCTGCTACACTGAACTCCAAGCCTCTTCCCTTTCCAGGGACAACAACATCAGGAACACCCTGAAAGATCTTGGCAGAACGGGCAATTTGGCCTTGAATATTTCCTATTGGAGATGGGATCGGGGCTGTATTTGCTAATGATTTAAGCAGCATTTAAGAAACAAGGCCTCCAGGGATAATATTAAGGATTGCTAAATAGCTAGCACATAACCTGCTATTTGAACACACAAGAAAATATTTATAACACATTTTTTTGCTATGCTGGACTGAAGGGGACATACTATAGGTACACTATATGTCAGGTTCCACTGTTGGCGGTGGGATGGCGTGAAGTAAAAGAGCTTGTTCATTAGCATATGAATCAGGTCTCCATAGAAAGTGGTAGAACTGCAGGAGAGGAAAAGCCATTTTGCTTTAATAATAACAGCCTGTAAGAGGCAATCCCATGTACAAAATGATCAAGTGACCAGAGCCAGTTCAGTGAAGAATGATAGCATTTTATGCTCAACACTTCAAGATTAAAGTCTTTAGTTAGCTAAGCATAATGTGAATCACTTTCATGTATAATGTATTGTGTGAGCCTGTAGCCAGTATGATACAATGTAAGCAATTCCATTTAGTGCAATTTGACTATAGCTAGTACAGAATAATTGGAGTCAGTTTCTAGCATGTTAGAATTTAAGTCAAATATGATATGGAAAAGAATTTGATACATAATAATATGGAGGCGAAGATAACAAGCAATGATGTGGATGTATAGTTAATATGCTATAATACAGAAGTCATTTTAATAGGTTATGATGTGATTAGGAGCCCAGTGTTCTTATATGCGGACAAAAGCCTAATACATCATGGTAAAGAAAGGAGACTATTACGGAAAAGTATAAATAATAGTACACAGCTGCATTTGAGGAGAGCATAACATCAAATACTGTAGTTTTCTGAAATACAAGAGCACGCGAATAAACATTTACTGGAGGATAAAACATGTCTACTCAAGTGAACGTGGGAAATGGTTCAGAGCAGTTCCTCGCATTTCAGAGGCGGCGTAATGCTGCACTGGGCGATTCTGACTCCTGCTCAGGAACTCAGCCCTTTCTATTCATTTTCTCCCATTATTAGAAGCAATTGTGACAGTTCTAGCCCCTTTGGTACTCTGGGCCTCACTTTTACAATCTGTTGTGCAAACACTACGGTCTAAAGACCTGCCTCTTCCATGAGGTTAATAATGTATGGTTAGTTAAAGAACTACAGCACTTGAAAGCGAGCACATAAACATTAACATGACAGAACCGTGCGTAAACATCTTTGGCTTTCTAAAATAACTTCAGAAAACGGCAAAAATATTCTTTTACTGTGACTTGTGACTGTGTTCGGTTTAATTCCAACAGCCACTAGTTCATTGAAATTTGACTTTTTTTTTCTCTTCCTAACTTTTCATGAGGCTAACCCTGTGTACATGAGAAGAGCTCATTTATGAGCATGTGCTAATCAGTTCTGACTACAAGTTAAAGTCATCCCTGAGCAAACAGAAAACTATTCAGCTTAGCAATAAAGTTAAATAATTATTACCAGGCTATGTGATGTGACTACAATGTGACATTGAAATGACTATGGTGTGATTAGAATAAGAATGTTATATGTCTGTGATGTTACTAGAATGAGGCTATAAAACGTCTGTGATGCCATACTGCTGTGATATGAGTAGCGTCAGGAAAAATGTGTGCATTATTAACGCGTACATAAACACGCCGTATTTCAGAAGCAGACTGCATTACACAGAATGCTAGTAGTTCTAATTATCTTCTTTATTAATGGCTGTTCTGCTTTGTATTTTAAAAGATGAAAGAATTGCATACTTAATTCATTCACAGAATTCTTTTTCTAAGTGGTTTGGCAGTAAGGTTGCTCCTTCATGTCACTTGCTTGACTTTCAATGCTGGGGCTCTAGCCATCCTTCCTGTATTACATAATGAACATTTTTCTTAAACTATTATTAGATTCAGTTCCGTTTGCTACCATTACTTGATGTCATCAAAACCAGGATCAATCTTTTTCTGCATGTATCTGTAACAGGAGTCTTTTGGACACAAATACAAAGCACAGCAAAACTAAGTGTTTAATCTTTACCTATCATGGGACTACAGGATGTGCAATGTTCACATATGCAGTGTCTGCATCCGTATGACTAGCAAGGATATGTACATTTATCAGTATGTACCACACAAAACCAAGCCATGCAAATTACTGACCTCTGACAGATACAAGCAGCTTCCACCATTAGTTAACAGTGCATCATAAGTGCACACGCATACGGGAGTCTAAAGGTAGGAACCTGCATCCAAAAATGTAAAATCTTCAAGGTAGGAACTTGGATCTTTAGCTGGCCAATGCTATCAAATGAAAATGTGTAAATTATTTAGATATAGTACCGTGTACAGAAAAAGTCAAATGCTGATGTTATCTTTGTTTTTTGCATGCATATGTATTTCAAAGACTTCACCAGAAACAGCAGCCAGTGTGGCCACCACGTACACGGGCATACTAAATTGGATAGGTACTGTGTCATACCGCTCGCAAGTTCAAGCCGAGAAAAGCAAGCAATAAAAGCACAGTCAAATGAAGGTTCATTCATGCTTCAGAAAATGTTGAAAAAGGCACTACATATAATGCACTATATATAATGCACTATAATCATCTTCTTGTCACACTTTTGAGGTCACTCATATCCTAATACATTGGCATTTTATTACACTGTCTTCCAGGCATGCGACGCTTCTTTGTGGCTAGCTGGATAATTTACCTGTGTCATGTACGGGGAAGGCGAAATGATCACTTTTATTATTTATCAAACCACAGAGAGAAATGTTTTCCAGTTCAATGTTTAAGCAGACAAAACCCAAACCAGCAGAGCAGCTCTCTCCTTCCTTCGGCAAGTATCTCGGCTGACCCTTCGGGAAGGGGAAGGAGAAAGGTGTGCAGGCGTAAATGGGAGCCGAGACAGGGCTGGAGTCAGAGCAGCGTGAATTATAGATGAAAAGGCATGTATTAAATATAAAGCCGAACCGCGCGGAGGAGGGCCGGGCAGGGTGCTTCCTCCGGCGCTGCGCGGCGCCGGCCGGCGGCCCCGCGGCAGGCCGCGGAAGCTGCGCGGCCACTCGCGCTCCGCGCCGGACCCGTAACCGCACCGCGGGCGGCGGCGCTTCCCGCTCCCCCGCGCAAGGGGGACGGAGCGCGCTCTGAGCGCCCCCCCCGCAAAAAAAAAAAAAAAAAACCAACCAAAAAGCACACTACCAACCCAAACTCACACCAAATCCTTATTTTTCCGGATTACCCCGGGGCTACACGCAACCCGTTGATCCTTTCTGCCCCACTCCGCGCCCACCGGGGCGACCCGACCCCTGCTGCGCTCCCCTTCTGCCCCCCTCCCCGCCCCGGAGCGCTGCGCCCCCTCCCGCGGCGCGGGAGCGACCCCCGCACCGTGCCTGCCTCCGCGTCCCCCGTCCCCCCCCGCCCCACCGCGGCGCGGCTCCGCGCACCCCGCCCCACCCTTCCGCGCGGCGCGGAGGCGCTGCGCCGCCCGGCCGCCCCCGCCGCCCGGCCGGCCCGGGGAGCGACGTGCCCGGCGGCCAATGCCAGGGCCGCGCTCCGCCATCCGCCGCCCCCGCCGGCGCGGGCCAATGCGGTGCGGCGGGAGGGGGGGCTTAGCGCCGCTCACACCCTCCCTCTGGGCTTATTGAGAGTTATATCAAGAATTTCAGTTCAGAGGGAGAGAGAAGGAGAGAGCGTGTGTGAGGGAGAGAGGCTGGGAGGGAGGAGGGAAAGCGCCGTCGCTTCCTCCCGTCACTAAAGCAATAACCTATTAGGATTTTTTTTTTTTTTTTTTTTTTTTTTTTGTGGGCAACTATCACCCCAGAGAGAAAGAGGGAGAGAGAAGCACCGCCAGACCAACTCTTGTCATTTCCAGTAAGAAGTTGCAGACTTCATGTAGCTGTCTCTGCTCTGCTGAGAGAGGGATGGAAATTGTGTGCAGTGCAGAGTGGAAAATACCCCCGGTCTAAAGAAGTGCACCGGATTTTTGCTTGCTGCTTGTTTGGGTTGTTGCGTGCACGTTAAACACCCGAAGGATCGCCGCTTAATAGAAATGAAACGTGGAGAGGATGACTAACGACAGAACTGTGAATTTGTTCCCTGGAGTTGCTAATTTGCCAACCCGAAGCAACACATATCTCAAGGAGGAAGCGTTTGGCTGCTGCTGATTTCTTCAAAACTGGTGGTTTACCAGATGCATTGTGCTGTATCTGCTGGAATAGATCATTGCTTAGCTGCAGCAGATCGTCAAAGGTAGACAACCAACGTAAGTGCAAAGTTACCCATACACTGTGATGCGTTTCATTTAAAGAAAAAAAAAAGCCAACACGCAGTATATTTATCTAGGGAAAGAATCAGTGTTTCAGATTCAGTAGATGTTGGTGGCAAATGCTCACCTACTCGCTGTCTCTGCATCCCTACCTGCATCACTCTGCTGGAAGTAATCACGGGCATCAGCTACCGTGCAGCTTAATGCAGATAAGATTAGTGCTTAGGGTCTGCCTGATTCTGCCAAACTGTAGGTGCTGGCAGCCTTGCACCCGGATAATCCGCGGTTAGCAGAGCATGCAAACAGAAGTCTGTCGCTTTCTTTTTTTTTTCACCTGCATTATTAGTCTGCAGTATTTATGTGTGGCAGCTGCTAATAACATCCTGAAGGGAGATCAGTGTCAATGGGGAAAGGCTGCACCTTTTTTCCTCCTCTCGTCATCAGAAAATATATTCGCCCCCCCCTTCTGTAAACATGCTGGCTGCTCCTAAGTTGCATTTGGAATCTCCAGCCTCCTGATTTATATTGTGTTTAAAAACAAACACATAAAGTTTACGGTTATTAAAGACAAGGAGAAGTATCCAACATCTGGAGAGGAAACATTGAGCTGAGAGTGTAAGAAACTGTAAGTCCTGTTATTGTCTCATCAGTTAATAGGGATGTGAAGTAGCCAGTGACGACTGCTGCAGCAGCAGCATGTCCGGGTGGTTATTTCCCAGTACGATAGCTATAGAGGGGGATGCAAGGCACAAGGAGCAGAGAAAAATCTGGTTTGCAAGAGCTAAAAAATATGTATGGAAGCAAACAACAAATTACATTTGGCAGCTGACATAGCAGTTAGAATCCAGAAGTAGTGCGGGAAGATTTTTTACTTGCACCAAATCGCTGGGTGGAGGAGGGTAGAGGGGGAATGCACGTTACGGATTACACGGTGTACCAAGAAATTATTCAGAAAGTACGTGTCGAAACTGTAGCTACCCTTAATCCTGCAAGTAGTTATTTCCATTCTTGCTCTGTGCAAATGCAGCCAACGGGATATTGGTGCATTTGTCCAGAAGGATTGCTTGTAAAAGGGAGCAGTAGGAAAATGTACTGCTGCAAGTGTGCATTGCAAAAACAAGTAGTATTTGGAGATTGTGGATTTGTCATGCCTAAAAGACCAATAATGCTGTTCTGTGTGGTTGTGTTGACAGTGCTGTCTCCAAATAAGAAATGAGATGTAATGCATCCTGCAGTCCATGCACGCCTCCTCTTGCAAATCGCGCATCATTCCTCTCTGGAAACCTTTAATTCCTAAAATCTGGGAAAAGAGAATAAAAACATTATCATGGACCTGAGGGATTTTTACCTGTTGGCCGCTTTGATTGCCTGTTTAAGGCTGGATTCTGCTATAGCTCAAGAACTTATTTACACTATTAGAGAAGAGCTGCCTGAAAACGTACCCATAGGGAACATACCAAAGGACCTGAACATTTCTCACATCAATGCTGCCACGGGGACCAGTGCCAGCCTGGTCTACAGACTGGTGTCTAAAGCAGGGGATGCCCCTCTGGTCAAAGTGTCCAGTACCACTGGGGAAATCTTTACGACATCTAACAGAATAGACAGAGAAAAACTCTGTGCTGGAGCTTCCTATGCAGAAGAAAACGAGTGTTTCTTTGAACTTGAAGTGGTGATTCTCCCCAATGACTTTTTTAGGCTGATCAAAATAAAAATCATTGTAAAGGATACTAATGACAATGCACCTATGTTTCCATCCCCTGTCATCAATATCTCCATCCCAGAAAACACTCTGATCAACAGTCGCTTTCCAATCCCATCAGCAACAGATCCTGACACAGGTTTCAATGGTGTGCAGCACTACGAGTTGTTAAATGGGCAGAGTGTCTTTGGACTGGATATTGTAGAAACTCCAGAAGGAGAGAAATGGCCTCAGCTGATCGTGCAGCAGAACTTGGACAGAGAGCAGAAGGACACCTACGTGATGAAAATCAAAGTGGAGGATGGAGGTACCCCCCAGAAATCCAGCACAGCCATCCTGCAAGTCACAGTAAGTGATGTCAATGATAACAGGCCGGTGTTTAAAGAGAGTCAAGTAGAGGTTCATATACCAGAGAATGCCCCTGTAGGCACTTCTGTAATTCAGCTTCATGCTACAGACGCAGATATAGGAAGCAATGCAGAAATCAGATATATTTTCGGTGCCCAAGTTGCCCCTGCAACCAAAAGATTTTTTGCTTTAAACAACACCACAGGGCTGATTACAGTTCAGAGGTCCTTAGATCGAGAAGAGACTGCTATTCACAAAGTGACAGTGCTGGCTAGTGATGGTAGCTCTACACCGGCTCGGGCAACTGTTACCATCAATGTCACTGATGTAAACGATAACCCTCCTAACATAGACCTCAGGTACATAATAAGTCCCATCAATGGCACAGTGTACTTATCTGAGAAAGATCCCGTCAATACAAAGATTGCCCTAATTACAGTTTCAGATAAGGACACTGATGTGAACGGCAAAGTGATCTGTTTCATTGAGAGAGAGGTCCCCTTCCACTTGAAGGCGGTTTACGACAACCAGTATTTGTTAGAGACCTCTTCCTTGTTGGACTATGAGGGCACCAAAGAATTCAGCTTTAAAATTGTTGCTTCTGATTCTGGCAAGCCCAGTTTGAACCAGACTGCCCTGGTAAGAGTTAAACTGGAGGATGAAAATGACAACCCTCCGATTTTCAGCCAGCCTGTAATTGAGCTGTCAGTTTCTGAAAACAACCGGCGTGGTCTATACTTAACAACTATTAGTGCCACAGATGAAGACAGTGGGAAAAATGCAGACATTGTTTATCAGCTTGGCCCTAATGCCTCCTTTTTCGATCTGGATCGAAAGACAGGAGTTTTGACAGCCTCCAGAGTTTTTGACAGAGAAGAGCAGGAACGTTTCATTTTCACTGTTACAGCCCGAGACAATGGCACCCCTCCTTTGCAGAGTCAAGCAGCTGTAATTGTTACTGTGTTGGACGAAAATGACAACAGTCCCAAATTTACTCATAATCACTTCCAGTTTTTTGTATCAGAGAACTTACCAAAGTATAGCACGGTGGGGGTGATCACTGTGACCGATGCGGATGCCGGGGAAAATAAAGCGGTGACCCTTTCCATCCTGAATGACAATGAAAACTTTGTGCTGGATCCATACTCTGGAGTTATAAAGTCCAATGTTTCTTTTGATCGAGAACAGCAGAGCTCCTACACCTTTGATGTTAAGGCAGTGGATGGAGGGCAACCTCCTCGCTCTTCTACAGCGAAAGTAACCATAAACGTCATGGATGTTAACGATAACAGCCCCGTTGTCATCTACCCACCTTCTAATACTTCTTTTAAGCTAGTGCCACTCTCAGCAATTCCAGGATCGGTGGTAGCTGAAGTCTTTGCTGTGGATATAGACACTGGAATGAATGCCGAGCTTAAGTACACAATTGTAAGTGGAAATAACAAGGGTTTGTTTCGGATTGATCCAGTGACAGGTAATATCACTCTGGAAGAAAAACCAACTCCTAATGATGTGGGGCTGCATCGCTTAGTTGTCAACATAAGTGATTTGGGTTATCCCAAATCCTTGCATACTCTTGTGCTTGTATTTTTGTATGTAAATGATACTGCTGGAAATGCCTCTTATATTTATGACTTGATACGCAGGACTATGGAAACACCTTTGGACCGGAACATAGGGGACAGTAGCCAACCCTACCAAAACGAGGACTATCTCACGATCATGATCGCTATTGTGGCAGGTGCCATGGTTGTGATAGTGGTGATATTTGTCACAGTTCTCGTTCGCTGTCGACATGCATCCAGATTCAAAGCCGCCCAGAGGAGCAAGCAAGGTGCTGAGTGGATGTCTCCCAATCAAGAGAACAAGCAAAACAAGAAAAAGAAAAGGAAGAAAAGGAAATCTCCGAAGAGCTCTCTTTTGAACTTTGTGACCATTGAGGAGTCCAAACCTGATGATGCAGTTCATGAACCTATCAACGGGACAATAAGCCTTCCAGCGGAGCTGGAGGAGCAAAGTATAGGAAGATTTGATTGGGGCACAGCACCACCAACAACCTTTAAGCCTAACAGTCCCGATCTTGCCAAGCATTACAAATCTGCCTCTCCACAGTCTGCTTTTCATCTCAAACCTGATACTCCAGTTTCAATGAAAAAGCACCATGTGATTCAGGAACTCCCGCTGGACAACACCTTTGTTGGTGGTTGTGACACCCTTTCCAAACGCTCTTCCACTAGTTCAGATCACTTCAGTGCCTCAGAGTGCAGTTCCCAAGGAGGCTTCAAGACAAAGGGCCCCTTACACACCAGACAGGTAAACGAGCACTTTTACTGGTCTATAAGTACTGCATACAAGTGCCCGATCAACCAGTATTAAAAGTGCCACTGTGTTGTGGGGTTTTTTGTTTCAGTCTAATTTAATTTATTTATATTACGGGGGGAACAAAAAAAAAAAAAAAAAAAAAAAACAACCAAAACAAAACCTTGACCCCTTTATCATTTACCTGGGGCTTAACCATGCATATGCGAAATGCCTCTGATACTTCGGGTTTTAAAGAATACTGATTGTTAAAGTACTGTTATGCATCCATGCATGTGGACATGCATGTGCATAAACAAAACCGAAAAAAAAAAGACTTTTTTTTTTCTCCCCACTATTTGACTGTCCAAATGTAAAAGTTATTGTAGAAGAAAAACTGTTTCCTTATATGCCAAATTTCAGTCAGAAAATTTGACTTTTTCAAGACTGAAGTACATTCAGTTTCAAATTTCGAAGTGAGTTGGCTTGAGTTTCTTGTATAGTTCAAGCTGATTTGGAACCTTGTTAAGTTAGTGTTACTAAAGGGGTTAATTTTTTTCCCTAATAAAGACAGCTGAATTTCCAAGCTACTTCATCTGTGAAGCACGTGGTTGGTTGGTAGGATATAACTAAGCCATACGGAAGTCTTCCTCTGTTTTGAGCTCACAATTATGATGTTGTAATAGATTAAAGTTGGTATCGCATAGACAGTTTGTTGCATATTTTAAAAAAATGGCCAAAGCATACTTTTGAAAGGAATGCATTCTCTGAATACATCTGAATTATGCAGGAAAAAAAAGTCAGCCCATTGTAAATATTTTCTCATCTTAGTAATGCATAAATGATCTGTCATAACTCATTTTAAACTGTGAAATACGCCATATGAAGAGGGATTAGGAGGCTGAGAAACTCATATTTCAACCAAATCCAGCATTAGTTTTTCTTAGGTCTAATAATTCCTTGCTAATAAAGATTTAAATGCGGCGCTGTCTAATTTATTTTATTGGTGCTTGTCTTTTGCCACTAAATTACCGTGTCAGCGTAGCCTGTAGATGGCACTGAGGTACCACGTCGCTTACGCTGGCCTGGTGCCAGCCCTGCAGTAGCTGGGAAAAGCGGGGGGAGGGAAAGATCAAGCTGATATTACAGCCAAAGAACCTTTTATTTAATGATAGTTGCACTGGAGTGGTCAGTAGTTAGGTTTGCGTGTTTGCAAGGCAGCTTCCTTAGTGCTTTGCTTTCGCTGCACCGACTTTGTAGGTGTTAGGAGTCTCGCTCGTATTCCTGCTGGCGCTGTATCCTCCAAGTTATGGTGATTTGTCTGAATTTATTAGGGATATGAATCTTAGAGAATCAAGTGAGACACATTCAGGCTTGTCTTTGCAAAAAGATTTTGACAGTAGCCAAGTTTAGGATAAAGTCATCCTCTTGCTGTTGCATTAGCCTTATCTGAGATGAATGTGACGTTCCCAGAACTGTGTCTTGACTTTGGGTGTCTGTAAGGTGTCACACTAACAAGATGCTAAGAATAAAACAAGCACTTTTGAGGCAGTTCTGCTAAAGTAACTGCTCTAAAACAACTTGTACTTACAACAAGACACTGAAAACATCACAGAAGGTTGTCACAAAACCTTAACCTTTCTAAGGACTTTAAAGAAGGGTATACTCCCGGAGCCGTCTTCAGGCTGTTACACAGCACCGTATACATACTGTCAGCGTAAGTTAAAAAAAGAACCAATTTAAAAAAAAAACCCAACAAATTTATAGAAGAGCTCTGAATAATCTCTGGTTACTCAGCTGAAGTTTTCTCCCCAGTTGTAGTTAGAAAATGTAACACCCCCAACCCACACATTCATTTTCTGTTCTGAGATGTTGTTAATTTAGCTTGAATTAGCTTTCCAAACTCTATTAGGAAACTCAGACTTGATTCCCCCCCCCAGTATCTAGAGGCAGTTAAGACCCAAAAAATTATTTACCTGACAGAATGTATAAGCTCTGCACAGTGAAATTGAATATGAGGAAAAAACCCCACAAACAAACAAAAACTACTGGCAGTATTTTCAGAGTTACCTGTGTTCATTACATAAAATATACTGGTTTCAGTTTAATAATAATATCAGTCATTGTACCTGCATATGGACATGATTCAAATTCCACTGATGTCTTATTGAATCCTTTTTGAAGTCAGCAGATACTCATATGATTTGGATCGCTCCCTGCAAAAGCTGTAATACTTTGTGTAACTGAAAATATAACCCTTTCTTAGGTAGACAGTTATCTAAACAGAGCTTGTGCATTTTTATTCTGTGGGGAGGGAGATAGTGTCTTTTTTTTTTTCCCCAATGATGAGTGTTACAGGACGTAACTTTTGTATGCCCCCTTATCACTTTTGGCTGGAGGAGTATAGCCAGCAATGGTAGTAATCATTAGCAGCCTTCCTATGATTCTGTCTGTAATTTCTGAAATTAGGATGCATTTTAGCTAATATTCATTGGCACAGAAGTTAAATACACTTTCATAGCTCTTTTTTAAGATTTGTGATAGAGTATGGCCTTTAAGCAAAGTATTCAGACTTAAAAATCTTACTGAATAGTAGTGTGTGCTAATGCCACAGTATCTGAAAAACATTTTTTAAAATTCCTTTAGGAAGAGATATGTAGTTCTGTGCCACTGTACTGTTTTCTTGAGATTTAACATAATTATTTTCTCTGTATCTAATGTTAGCAGTCTTATTAAGCTACCTATATATTTGGCAAGTTTTCTTTATGTGATTTGCAAAGGGTTCAGGAATTGTTGTGGAGGATGTTAAGATAGGGAAAGAAGAAATATAGGATTAATATATATCTAAGAAATACTAGCATCCTCCATTTTTACTTACAATTTCTTTCAGTCCAAGGTAAATACACATGCAATGTATCTTGCAGATACATTAATATTAATAGAGAGCTGAGACTGAAGTCCACTCTTGGAGTTCATTCAAGCAAAATCCCGTTACTTTTAATGGGAGCTTGGCCCTAGAAATCTGTTAGAACTGGGTCCTAAGTCAGTAAGCTTTTAACATTCAAAAATAGATTGTTCAATACAAATTTCTTAGTATTTTTTTTGCTGGGCAATTTCTGTGCAATCGTCAGTAAATTTAGTGGAAATTCTGTGGTTAAGTCTTCACATGTCACTTTGAATTTCACAAGCTGATGTTTCAGAAGTACCCAGTATAAAAACCAAAGCCTTCTTCAAGTGCCTATCTTGCAGTAAACCTGGTGGATGCTCTGAAAAGAGCATTTTTGAATACTTGAACTTGGGATTGTTCTAAATGCTAATTCACATAATTAGGAGTATGGAAAGGATGTTGCACACCACCAGCTTATATAGCTAAGCTTCCAGAATCAGTGTTATGACTCATAAAGAATACTGAAATCTATGCAGGCTTCTCAATCAGTGTTCTTTTCAGTATTTGATTGAACTTTAAAATGCACTTCAAATTAGTAAGTCACTACACCAAACAGCTACATAGAAATACAGTAGAAGACGACATGTTTTATTCTTCTGTGTGAAAGACCTCTTATAAAAAGCAAATAAACAGACAAAAGCTCCCACTCAGTGTCATTAGATTAACAATAGATTAAATAATAAAAGAAATTAGGGCCAATTTACCATGGTTATCCCGGTTTTAAATGATAACTACTTCATTTAATCAGATTTGAAGTACAGCAGTGACAAATAACACAGGTTTAAAAACATGTATCAGTATGGGTTATGAGAAAAACCTTCAGTCTTCATTCCTAATCAAATAGCATTTAGGCATGTGCTTAACTTTCATTTAAAGTGGTGGGACTGAAGCAGATCCTTAAAGTCCAAATGACTTCAGATGTCTTCAAGAAAGACAACCGTAAGCACACTCTAAGCACTTTTCTGAATCAAGATGATAATTTATAAATTTTGGAAATGTGCACAGTTCTAGTAGATTCAGGAGAGCTAAATATATGTTAATGCTATCCTTTTATTTCTGTGCTCTGATGGCAGAAATTAAGGATTTGGGGCTTGACTGACACATTAAATACATTCCATACTAAGGTATATTTTTAATCTACGGTCAATAACATAAGCCCTATGGAGCTTGCTTTACTCCTTTTTCAGTCAATGGACTTTTTGCCTGATCAAGGAATGAGTAGCCAGGCTCCCGCTGATCAATGCACATCACTTAAGCTTTCTGTGGCAAATGTAATTGATGTTATCTAACTCTGGAGTGTTTAAATTTGTAACTTTAGGGTTTATGTAAGAGAAAAGAAAAGCCGAAAGCATTAATGACTCTTAATTTGATACGCTGAGAGTGGCAATTTCAAGGTGCATGAGTTGATGGAAATCTGCATTGGAACAGCAGTGCGGAGTCTACATCACCTGCAAATATTAAAATTCTGTAACCATAGCATTCCATAATTCTGTGCGTGGTATTATTTTTATTGGCCTTGTTTTACCGCTTCGTATAAAAAAAATACAATTCCATTGTTTCTTTTTTCTGCTTAATTTGTTTTATGTGTTAGCATGGATATTAGTCTTGGGTGAGGACTAGTCACCTGGAAAAATGTCTGCATGTAAAATTCAATTGTTTTTTAGTTCTATATATTTATATATCTATACTAAAATATTAGAAATGGTTAAAATGTACAGTGTATTTTTTCTATCCTTGTATAACTGAAAAATAGGTTAACGGATTTTGCTCAACTGTCTAAAGAAATTCATCTTTGAGCTGAGACCAAGCATGGAAAATTTCAGCTGAAAAGAAGAATTTTTCAGAAAGTTAAGAGCATGTGAAAACTGGGGGTTATAATGGAAATCTGAACATAACCCTAAGCTATAATACCATTTTCAATAGTGACAGTAGAAATGCTAAACTAGACTAGGGAACATTTTTTGTACACAGATACAGACAGTAAAAGCTTAGCAAGCTTCATTTCTCTTTAAACGTTTTCCATGCAAAAGATTTTTATCAGAATCACTGAGGTCTCATCTGTCCTGAATGTGCAAAAGCCAAAGTTTCAGAAATGCTAATAAATGTGGGCCACACACTGGAGTGAGAACTGGATCCTGAGAGTTTAATGCTTTTGGAATTTTGTGATAATGTTCTTTTGTATATAGGAACAAGGGGGGATCTTTTTAGTTTCCATTTCAGATTTTCACTTCCAAAGAATCTATTCTTCTAGCACAGCAAAGCCATATCAGCCACACTTTATTGACAGCAATTTTATTGTAGCTGCAGGCTTACAGTAAGCTGTTTATTGCTGTTCCCTAACTCGGTTGACAGCAATTGGGGAATTAATTTTCTTGCCCCTGATGTGCTTTCTTGGGTATAAACAGCAGATGTTAAAGATATGAAAACTGTGACCCATTTACATTCAGCAACTCTTTACAGGCACAGTCTACCTGTCTGAAGTGCTGGTTTCAAGTCCTCAGTAAGACTGCTTCATCAGTTCTAGGATTCTTATTTTTGCAGTAGAACTGTTCATCTATACATATTCTGTACAAGGACAGATACATAATACCTAATGGACCAATCCTCATCTAGGCAAATACAGTTCAAGAATAGCTGAGTTCAAGTTTTGTTTATTTCACGAGATGCTGTATCTTCTTACTCTAGCATTGAATTGCACCAAACATAAAGAATATAACTGACAAAATGGACATACTGTGTTCTGAAAGGTCTAACAGGAATTACAGGTGATGATAGCTGAATTTTTGGTATCACTTATCGCACAAAATATCATGGTGGTCTGTAAAATCTATACTCAGAAGTTTCCTCAATTGCTACTCAAGTGCAGCCATTTCACCTACATTCTGTAATGTCCATGTCTCTGCTGAAGGAAAAACAAACATGCACAAAATCATATATTACTTTCTTCTTGTTTTATTACTGCTTTGACTTTCCAGCCTGTTGTGCACTGTATGTAAAATGATTTATCCCGATAGACTAATGTGGGCATTTAATCAGTTCATTTCTGGTTTACATGAGATAAATTCCATTGACTGGAAAAAGATTTCCCAGGCTGTAGATAAGAAATGAATGGACGCTATCATATTTTACTGAAGTGTAGGGGGAGGGGGGCATCTTTTGTTCATTTCCATTGGTGTCTTTCAGCAGGACATTTGCAACATAAGGGGCATCTTACCTAAATGAGATTTTAAGTGCTTGTCTAGACGCAAAATGCATATCATCTTAACCGTTCCCTTATAATTAAAATATCATATAAAAGAGTTCCTTCTAATATAGTTGCAATAATTTTGTTGTAATGGATTGTGTTCTCATGAGCTATAGACTGTCTCTGGAAACAGAAATAGCTGTTACTGACAGAAGACACCTTAAATTGGTATTACTGCACTATTACCTTGGTCATGCGATTATGAAAACTTCAAATAAATAAATAAATGAAATTGTTTTGTATAGCAACATTTTTGTAGCCATACAAAACCATGTGTAGATTATTCCTAGGCCCTAAGGATTCAGGGAAGCATTGGGGCCACTATAATTTTGATATTAAATTCATATTGATCTTACTAAAAGAATCTGGAATTTCAAATCTTGGAAAGATTTGGCCTGCATTCTCAGTTTAGTTTTCAGTTTCATGAGTACCATGAATTATGTGTGATAATAGAGAGAAATGTGGTTAAAAATCTGATTTGTAGTCATACTAAGGTGTCCAAATGGTACCAGTCTCAAAAGTTACCCATTCTTTGTTTCTTCTTGTTGTTTCTTTTGCAGCTAGTGAGTTGTGGGGGAGATTTGCTTTAAAGTCTTGGCATGGGTTTTCCTGCATCTTCTGTTGCACAGAGAGAAAATTGAGTAATTCAGCATTTGTCAGGATTTGTTGGTGTGTAGTGTCTGTAGTTTCCTATGAGCTGATGTTGTAGCTTTGCCATTTCTTTTGTGAAATGCCACACTGAATTTTTTGTGCACAAATATTAGTATTATTACTTGAAAGTTGTTCTGGAATATGCACACTTCTTGCTGCAAGAGGAATATAAGGAGCCCTTTCTTAGAGTAACAGTTGAACATTTGAAGCTAAATCCAAACTGGGGTAAATCTGCTGATTTATGCCATCTGCAGCTCTTCCTGATGTTAATTTCTTTACAAAAGTAATAGGATGATGTTGAGATAATATTTCCAAAATCTAAAAAGTATGTAAAAATAATTGGGAGTCAAGTGAATTAAAAATCATTTTATTTTGAGCTGAATTTGCTAAAATGTGGAGGATCAGCTGTCAGATTTTTCTCCCTTCCTTTGTTTCCTCCCCCAGCTTCACAGAAACAAGATCTAGGTAGCATTTTAAAATAGCAACCTCTCCCCACTCCAAAAAATTAAACTCGATATTCTCATTGGCTGATAGCTGAAAGAGGATAGCTATTGATATTGATTTGTAGAACACTTAGTAGCCTCAGACTGATATTTGTCCATTGTCCCTCATTCCTTCCAGCCAAATTAAGTGTTAGATACAACTACTTTTATTTGTAATTTTGCAGGATATTCTTAGTCCCTCCTAGGCTTTCATGTGTTACTAGTAAGAAAATTCTGTGACTGGTTTTCTTAATTGTTATAAATTGTTAAATATCTTCCTGTACAATATTTTTGATCAAATGAGCTACTTTAGCCTATGCCTTATATGGTCATATAGTCTTTAAAATGCCAAAAAAAGTAAGAGGAAGACCATGTTTCAGTTGTGAATAGTATTTGCCATTCTTATAGTCTCTTGTTGGTTGGTAGCTAGCAGTAGTATCTCTTAAATGACTAAACCTGATAGATGCAAATTTCTGCCTCATAATCTGTGCTCCTTCAAAATGCATAGGGTTACGGAGGCAATTGTGTTTCTGATGTAAAGACATCTGATGTAAAGACATTCTGATGTAAAGACATAGGATACATATGTTTCTATATATGACCTATTTATAGGGAGTGTTCAGTCAGAATTCGTAAGAGAAATAAAGGATTTGCTACTGAACTTCATGGTGGAATACTTTCACCACTGAGGTTTATGTGAGTCTCTCTCTTCTCCTACCAGTATTTTTTGGAAGAAAGTTTTAACAAAAGTTTGGTTTTACAGGAAGGGGTCTAGGAGCTCCAGAAAAGGGTGCAGACTCGTGAATCTTGATTTAAGAGAACACCTCCTTCCTGTGTAGAATAAGATGCAGAGCCTGAAGGGGAGTGATATTTAACCCCTGGTTTTAGTACCTTTCTATTCAGTGGGATAGGTTTTGGGAATACTCTTGATAAGCCAGTCCCTCTCCTTGCAGCATGTAATGAATATATCTGAACATTAGGATTGCTTCAGGTGCCCAACTTCTGATTGTGGGTCTAGCTTAATTTCTGTAAATGATGTTCACAAAAAGTATAATTTGTGTAATTTTCAACAGTATACTTAGCTGGTAGCGCCTGTGCACACAGTACCTGATTTTGCTTCTGTTGACATTATGGTGGGATTCATCTTGTCTAACTTCTAATCGTACATCAAATCTCATCTGCTTCACGGGGTTCATGATATACTCCACCCTGAAGAAAATATGCTGGTTTAAACTAATTGCCAAAGCTGATGGATACAGTTGGGTGCGATGCATCCCACACCAGTGAAGTGTATGGTCCAGTGAAGTGTATGATCCAGTGTGATCCATACTCTTCACTTTACCAATGAAGAGCATGATCCAATCCAGTTTTCTCACTGAAGTTGAGAGATGGGTTTTAAGGGTATGTATTTCTTAAAGAAAAGGTATTATTTGAATAGTGTATTATTTGTGAACAAAAATGTATAATGTGCACAGTTGCCTTTGGGAAAGTCTTCTTTAGATGATGGCTCAAATTCAAAGGGTCCCGAAGCAACAGAAAGACTCTTACTGACTTTTTATTAAATTGTTATCTGGCCATTCATACAGCTGTCTATTTTAGGAAGATGGTGCAATGAAACACCAGTTATTTTGTTTTGGTGCTGTGCTGAGTATTTCTGTTTTTCCTCAGCGCTGCATGTTCCTTGATACCTTGTTCTGTGAATATGAGTAGAGAAAAAGGAAGTTGTAATCTTTTGATCTCTACCCTCGGTCACATCTGGCCATTCACATTATAGTGTAAAAATGCTTCTTTTACCTCTCTGGTTTAGGTATGTGTCCATAGCAGTATGAATTTTCAGTCACTTGTCAGATTGTGTCACTTTCACCATTTCAAAAATGCAGGTCAAAATATCAGTGAAGTACTAGTGCCACCAGTAAAAGAATTTGAAATTGCCTTCAGTTTGTGACAACAGTACCCTGAAACATGGATCATATTGAAGTCTGAGGCATCCAGAGCATCAGGAGGTAGACTATGCACCAATAGCAAAGCGCTAGTCATCTCCCATACTTTTAACAACTGCCAGATAAATAAAAAAACAAATAAAATCTGCATCTGTCTAAGGACAGTAAACCTTGCCTGTTGAAATTTAATCTCTCCCCTGTACAGGAGATGGACTTTCCTATTTGAGATTTCATCAGTTTCATTTCAGAAAGCTGTTACATCTGTCAAACATTTCAGTTTGAAATGAACGCCTGATTTTTTTTGCCTTTGTATGCTACAAGAGCACCAGGTTGTCAATCAGCAGAAATACAAAATGAGACAAGATAGGTGATCCGCTACTATGATTGGCATTTTATTTTTATTTTACAACCCCTTTTTTCTTTCTCAAACTGCAATAACTTAAAAATGGCAATGCTTGTCTATACTGTGAAAACAGATAAGAAACATGGATATAGTGAAGGGAAGCCACCATTGGTTCACCCCAGTCCTGTTTGTCTTGACTTCTGATGGCCGTCATTTTGAGAGTACTGGTACAGTTCAGGTGGACAATGAAGCTATAGGTGACTAGCGCTATGAATTGTGTGAATATCAATCTCATGTGAATGAGATGAAAATATATTGTTTGGATGATATTTAGATACATTTACTTTTGCTTTTCTTCATTTTTGCTACAGAATTAATACATTGCAACAAACCTCACGCAGTCCATAATATTTAACCGGTAGAGCAGGACCGCTTCTGGGTGGACTGTGTAGGTTTTCATAGCGCCTCCTCCAGGCAGAGGGGTGATTTAGAACCTTCGGCAAGTAATTTGAATCTCATAACATTTTTGGGTTTTTAATCTGCTTCCCTGATTACAAATCAGAACTTTTGTTTCTTAATGTGATGTTTTCAAATTCTGGACTAAGAAATTGTCAAAACGTAGGTGCTTTTCAAGAGTTTTAAGAAACTGATGCACTTCTGTGGTTCTGTGATGTGTCTATGGATAGCATCCCTGCTGAACATCCCTGGATTTCACTTTTACACAGCTTTGCTCAAGTCTAGGCTTTGGTCTTCTTCTGTGCTTTAGCAGCTGATTAAGAAATATTCTAATCCATCACAGAGTACCAAGAAACTAATGGCTTGTGAAGTATTTTAGTCTTCAAGCTTCCACTATAAATGATATGAAAAATAGTGTCATTTGGCTGATGCTTAAATAAATCTCTTTCTTTTATGAGATATTGTCGCTGTCCTTTCCTTGTTTCTCTTTTTAATCTCCTCTTTCATTCTCTGAGCATGCTTATTTTCGTAAAACATATGCATGCACGTATTAGAAATCTGAGATTTCCCCTCAAATGAATACTATCACAGTAGAGAAGTGGCACACTTTGTGTATGATCTGTTGTAGCACACCCAACTTGTAACCACACGTTGCTGTAGGTAAGGACTTTTAATGAACTGACTGGTTTCATTAAGATTCAAAGATTCGAAGCATTTGGAAGCATATCTGGATAGAAGCATAATATGGGAGGTAAAACACTTTCTAAACTAGATAGATACTTGCTTTGACTTGTTCCAGTAGATTTAAAAGAATCAAACTGGAATGAATTGTAGTTATTAATACAAATCTGAGAAGAAAATCCATTCCTGCAATATATATCACACATTTTCCCTCTGTAGCTCGGTGGCATACTACATTTGGATTCCGAAACTGAGCTGAAGGTTTGGCAGAGGAAAAACTGGGGCCTAACTTCCTAACTGTGGATTTGCAGAGATGTTAGCTGGGACAACTCCTTCTGGTTATAGGTGGAACTGAGGGAGTAAATGTATCTGGCCCTAAGTTGCATGTCAAAATCTGAAGTATGTTTAATTTAGTGGACTTGTAAGTACTAAAAGCAGGTATAGGATAAACAGAGATGTCTGGTTTTGTAGTGTTATGCACCTGCATTTTAATACTGACCAAATCTGATTCACTTGTGATTTATATTATATAGGCATCCTAGAAGTGCATTATGGAAGAGTGAAAGTAGTTTTGTATGGTATAATGGCTTGTATGAATCATTTTCCTTCAGAGGAGTTAATATCTGTATTATAGACATACACAACCAAAATCCTCTGTATCTATTTTCACCTATTGCTGCTGGAGTACTGTGCAATACTGTAGTACCAGCTAGCCTGCTGGATTTCACCAGCTATTTTTGTAGCCATAGTTGTCATAGTTAAAACAAGCAGACAAAATAATTCTTTAACATATTTTTGCTTGCTTGTCTTTTTTTTTTTTATAAGATTGTTCATACTTTTCTCACAGATGGCATAATGCATTCACAATTTGTAAAAGGTGTGGTATCTCACTGAGACTTATGATAGAAAATTGATTCTGAAAACAACAGCAAAAAATGTAAATCACAAAGCAGAGCACTGGAGATTGCAACTCAGTAACTGGATAGTGTTTCTTGAATTCAGCAATTTGAAAGGGAGATTCAGATGAGAGATGAAAATATTTATGTATCTTTACATTTCAAAATGGTTAAAAGCTCAGCGTAGATGTCTGGACTTGTAGGAAAACTTAGTCTTTTAATAAGAAAGCTGGCAGTGCTGCTGTGATATACAGAATGTCAGTGATCCTTGAGTCTGCTTGTTTAAAGCAGCATGCTGAGCACTTTTCAGCAGAGCAGCTTCATGCAATGCCTACTAAGACGCTTTATAGATGGTGCAGATCAGCTCCAGACAAAGTGCTTCTTGTTGCCATTTATGATTTTTATCTGTCATAAATATGTCACAGAAGTAATTCCCAATTTCAGAACTTTCACTCTTTGGATCAGTGGTGACCACATTAAAAAACATTCTGCATTCACTATCTCACACTTGGTATTTTTTAACATTTTCATGTCCTAGTGCTAAATAGAAGTCTAGCTTGTATTCAGTATTGTTGAAGTTCATTTTGGGAAGCCTGTAGCAACTGAAGAGTGTTATATCCTACTTCCTGCTGTCCTCAGTAAAGACAGTTGGGGGTCAGGAGAGCCCTTTGCACTGTGTGCTGCTGCTTGCTACTGCTCATGACATTTGGAGTCTGATAGGGATGCTCCGATACCACCTTCCATTAAAAGCCATAGGCAACAAGCATAACAAAGAGAAGCCTTAAGACTGCTTAACATTATGCCATTGCCTTGACTAGAATAAAACCAGCATGAGAATAAATTGGCTATATTAGCTTAATTGTGATCTTCACCCAGGCACTGCCCATGAGACCTTAGACCTAGCAGCAAACCCTAGCTGAAATATCGAGGGGCTTTTTTGGAGATTGCTTAAATTTATCGTATTTCTGTTAGAAAACACTAACACGATTCTATTCCAGTTTTAAAGCCTTAAGCTTTTGCTGCCTGTTTTGGGTTTTCATTACTTTTACGTGTATACAGTTACAGAGATAATGAGAAACCCGCCAAACCTGCATATCACTGCATGTAACGTGGCTCTGCAACTATTTACCACCTCATTAGTTTTTTCAATAGCAAAGATAAGTTAGCATTCTGTCATGAAATTTGAACTGCCACCACATCCAGCTGAAGCTTATAAGCCATGGCATAATAACTTTCACAAAATGCATTAACTCTTGCACCAGAAGATGCAATCTTATAAACACAAAAAATTCATATGACTTTTTATATCTGTGAAGCCAATTTGTTTGACATTTTCTTCTGTAAATTTTGCTGCTCTTAGAAATCTTTTAAAATGCAAAAGGAGGAATTTAGGTTTTGTGTTATTCTGCACAACTCAATTGACTGAGATAGACTTGATCTCATTTACATTTGGACTGTGCTGTACACTCATTACTCTTTAAACATGATGTGCCTTTTTCTCATTTTTGTTAAGGCTTTCTCTTCACTGAAAAAAAGGTGTGTTTTACATAAAGATTGCTGTTGTGAGGTATCTGTCTAAATGTAAAATCCTTGTGGAGACAAGAAGCAGGTATTTCGTACCTTGATGTCGCTGGTCGAGGTCAGCCCTGAACAATACACTTGGGGTTGATCTCAACTGGCTATGTATAGGTGAAACTACAACACCTTATCATTAGCAGGATTTTATACTGCATTACCTACTTCAGTGTAAAATCATGTTACACTGTCTTGCAATGTAAAGGTGCCTTTGAGGATATGAATTACATGTGTACTTATTCTAGGTCCTTTTACATTTCTGAAGTGATGCAAAGGGAATCTTTGCCCTACTGCATGGCAAAACCATACAGTTTGTTCCTGTGGCTGAAGTAAAGTCCTTGTTGGACTTTCACATTTATCCCTGGTGATACTAGCAGCAGTACCCCTAAACCTTCCTGCCAGGCTTGCATTACCGTCTGGTATAATTCCAATGCATTTTCACACCTTCTTCAATGTTGGTACTACCATATTGCAAACTATGCATGATTGCATCAATGATTGCAGCTGTATACAATGCTTATAACTCAGTCATCCCCCCAAAGTGGAGTAATAGGAAATATCAAAATCAAACATTAATTTAACACAAGCCATTAAGTTGTGATGGTGATGGTATAGATGTGCCTGTATTCAATTTTTACTTCAGTAAAACACAGTGCTTTATGGGAAGCATGACCAGAATAAAACATTTCATCCGTGGTCTACTCCATCTTGACAATAAATGAGTAGAATAGGAACAAATGCCAGGTCCTTTGCAAAGCAAGGTGAGCAGTCCTGAGCATGAGTTGCCTTCTCCGTTTTTTTTGTGCTGTAGTTTGAATCTGCCTGCTCCTAAGAATGCACTTCTCAGTGTACATCTCCCACCTTTGTTAAAGTATCTCCTGAAATTGTCCATAGGTTTGGACTGCTGTCAACTGAAGGGTTATCATTCCTTTAAAACCACCTTTAAGATTTGCTGTTTATTTTAGGTAAGCAATCTGGATAAACGGTTGTTTTATACCTTTTAAAATGTTCCTTTACTGTTGTCTCGTCTCTTAATTTTTGATCTAAACTCAATGACTTTTTTTTTTGTACTTTCTATTTCTGAACTTTCTAGGTAATTTGCTTGCTCATATGCTGCACCGATGCTCCACCCATCTAAGGATCCTCTGCTTTTCAGTATGCTTTTTTTTTTCCTTCTTTTTTTTCCCCCACAAACCTACATACAAGACCACATATTTGGTTCACAGTCAGTAGTTACTCAGTCAGAGACATTTCCCATTCACATGTGATACCTGCTGGCTGCTGCTTCCAATTACACCATATGCTGGAAAGCTGAGCTGTTGAAGTATTGGAGTCAATGTTATAATCAGACTAGTTAAGAAGGTAGCAGTGTGTCTCATAAAGGGTTCTGGACATTGTCTGATTTCTGCCATAAGCAAAATACTGACAAGTCCTGCTTTGTTTTGCTGCTTTTTCAGGTGGCAAAAAGCTAGAAATACATTCATTATATTGTAAAATCACAACCTTCGAGATCTTGCTGAATCTGCCCTACAGCTATTTATCACATGATTGCAGGGAATGAAAATAACATTTTTCCTTCTACTAGGAATATGTTACTAACCTTGAGGCAAGATAATGCATAATTTTATGTGTGCCTAGTCTTGCTGTTTATATATAGACTGTTTTGAGATGAATCAGTGTTATCATTTCCCAGAATTTAGCACTAGTGTTTTAGCAGAGCCAAGGAGATTTCATATACTTAGGCTCTTGGCTGCGACAGTGACCAGGGATCCCAAGTCTGAATCACATTTACACTAATGCCATTTTACAGTCATGGAAAAAGGCCAAGAAAATGCTAATATAATTTATTCCCAAGTTAAGTTTTTTTTGTTGTTGTTGTTGAGGTTAGAGCTGCATGTAGTAATCTCTGTATAAAGGCTATCTGAGCCCAATTCTGATTTCACATCCATTAATTTTATATTTGTGAAATTACAGCTATTTCACTGATGTTTTTGCTAGTAATCAAGAGTTGAATCTGTCTCATGTCTGTGCAATAATCCCTCTTTCTTCCTCCCACAACCAACAGTCTGCAGGAGACTCAGAGATCTCTAAGACTTTTTTCCTTTCCTGCAGCACCCATCCTTCTCTTGCGGCTTCTTGAGTAATCTCTGTTTTTTAATATGAAGCATTAATTCACTTTAAATAGCAAGAAAGGGGGAAACTGGGGCTCAGTCCCTCTCCACAATTACGAGTTTAACTGTCAAGTTGCCTGCCTGATGCTTTTATAAGTGTAGATCTACTATAGCTGTGTACTTAATATGTAGCTCTGACTTCTTGGTTTAGTTTGTTCACAGGGTGACCTGCAGTGAGTAGGTTTTAAGCACATTGAAATAATTTCTGATACTACATGGACACTTTCTGTGATGGCCACTTTTGAACTAGTTATGTGTATAGACAGCATTTTTTAGGTATTGTCTAAAGATAAACATTTGCAGAATGCAATATCCAAGCTACATAAATTGAGTTTCAGTTTTTAGTATTTGTGATACTTTTAACAACTTAAGAGCAGCAGGAAAGCATGACATTTTTAGAAATAAAATTGAGTATACTGATGGAAACAGTTGAATATGCAAATCAGGCTACATCCACTGTTTTAAGGAATAATGTACTTCTGAGTGTAGAGTTGTTAGGATTGTCTGTGCCCTTAATAGAAACTTGTACAGTAATAAAATAGATGTCATTATTTTCTAAGCACGGGGGACAAAAGAATCACATGTTTAGTCCATAGATCTGTGGTATTTTGAGATAGTTTAACACAATGGTGAGATGCGTTATACTTAATCCAAACCCACTGGAGCTTCAGATTATGCTGTTCCAACTGGCTGTGTGAATTTTCTTTAGGGGATTCCTAGTTGATTAAAGCTTGATAAAAACAAACATCAGAAAGGGAGAAGTTTGGTTTTACTCTCTTCTGGACTGCAGTAGCTGTCCCAAAATATAGGTATGAAAGCAGCAGTCCACTTTTGCAGACTTAGCTGAGGCAAAAATATCATGGTAAATTCTGCAGAACATACTTGGGCAAAATGCTCATTTGTTTTATTGAGAATTTTGCCTGATTAAGACCTGTTTTCCCCTTATCTCTGAGTTTCTTGGACAAACTGTGTTGACTCTGATCCAGTAAAGTAGAGCAAGCTTCTTAATCTGGCACATTAACTAAAAGCTCAGCTGGGAAAGGAATGCAGTATTTTGTCTTTGCATTTCAATTGAGTTGAAACTTCTTATTTTAAGATTAGGCTGTAGAATCATCTCCAAGCAATGTAACATAATTTATAAAGCCAGGTGATACATGCTTGGACTGAATACAAGTGTATGATGGGACACATCTTTCCTGTTAATAAAAACAAAAATAAATAAATGCAATGTTCAGACTTCCTTATTCAGTTCTTTCAAGCAACTCCATTCTGACTTGTAGCACTCCTGCTGTTTTGAGTCGTGGACCTTTCTTTTAACACAGACAGCGTATTATGCTAATCTGCATGCTGGGCAAAAGCCCAGTTAAGAGTAGCTGAAAGTCTAAAAGAAGTTTCACTTTTGACCACATCCCTGTTTTGAACGAAGATGGTTATGTAGAAAGGCTTGCTACCTCTAGAGGTGTGGATAGGGTCTTGCACCTCTTCCTTAAAACTCTGGCATCCTTTTTCCTTTCATTTTGCTTCCTTTTTTCTAGGGAAATTTCTCATATTTTTACCAGTGTAATAACCAAAAGAGTTGCACTTTTTATTTCTAAAACAAATGAGCATTTTTTCCACTTGTACTGAGACTTCAATCTCTGCCAAAAATCTGAAAAGAAATCACCAACTGTTCTGTAACTCTTTAAGCAATTACCATTGAATACACACACACTATGGTTCAAAATGCAATAAATACAAAAAACTTCAGCAAGGAAAATCTAGCACAAATCATAAACAAGTAACTGATGCAAGTACTAACATACATATTTTTGATGTTAGTACATATAAATTATGAAATATAAGTACATTGTCAGTAATCCCGTGAATGATTTGGTGTATTATCTTACCACATGGTTAACGAGGTGAGGCTGCATGTACACTGAATGCTTGTAACCTAATTTATCACCCAGGAATACGGAAAATACTCAGTTTAATATGCAGAAGTACTTGTTAAGAAGCTTACCACAACAGTATTGTGGGCTTAGACTAAGATCATACCAGAAGGTCCATCCTTCAGTTCTGTGAATCATAAGAAGAAACAGATTGTGTCAAATGGAAAGTGAGAAATAACGTAATCTAACCAATCTGCACTTTGGCAGAGTCATTGTAGGCTGGCTGAGGTTTCTTGCCTATTCTTAGTTAATGTAGGTATTTGACACAATACTGAAGAGCTGGCCATTTTAATTGTGAGTACATTTTCCTGGAAAGCAAAAGTGTTGGTAGTCTCAGAGGAGTCTTTATTGGTGGGCTAGACACACAGTGCTCTTCAGGGTCAACCAGCAGGGTGAACCAGTTGGTTGCATCAGTACTCACACCAATCCTCGTTTGGGGACTACAGTATTTAAGAGAGACCAGGAAAAAATACATCCGTGCTTTCTTCAGAGTTTTTCTTGCTTCCTCAGAAGCCTTCTGTCCATGATTGCTCTTGGTCTTTGAAGTCCGTGCAGTTTTTTTCTGGGGCTTGGGAACCGTCATTTTTAGAAATCTACTGATGAAAGTTTTGTGACTCCTTCTCTTTTTGCTGAGGTTGCAGACTTAGTTTTTCCGTCTCTTTAAGGTGCTTTGGCTTCTCTTCCTATTGTCTAACGAAAGGTAACAAGGATATTTGTACCATTTTCCTCTCTCTTGTCCTGACCGCAGGCTTACTGTTTTTTACCTTTGCTGTATTTCACAGGAGAATGAACAAATACTCCCACAGAGTAACCATTATTTGTTATGAAGTGAATTATACGTCTGTTGCATGTTACTGGCTTGTGCTGTTTTAGCAACAGTTAGTATTAACTATGTAGGCTTAATTAGCATATATGGGATATAATGTTGCATAGCTCCTAAAAATTAAAAAAAAAAGTTTGTTTATATATTTTATATAAATTTTAAAGTGGTTTACAATAGATAAATATCATTACTGCTATTTCAGTAAAGGGTAGACTGAGGTATAGAGAAACAACATCTTAAAGGTGACACTTATTTTCAAAGCCAAGAATAGAATGTGGATTAAATACTATGTACATTAGATGCAGTGGCCCTTATGTAGAATAGTTATTGAACTAGATATAAAATTTTGATGTTTTCATGGAGGAAAATGTAACAGTTTTATAAAGCTGAGAATGCCAGCACAACGTCAGCAGTTATTTGCATAGTATTGTGAGAGAAAAATATTCTGGAGACAATTCAGTGAATCAGAGCTGTTTGATTAATCAAATCAAGTCTCTGTTGTAGCAATGCAAAGAGGTTATGTGTGCTGGCAATCTGATTTGAAATCAAATGTTTATGGATTAATGAACACAAAACAATTGCTTCTAAGCCTCTTTTCAAGCAAAATCTTAGGTCTTTAGAAATGTGGATAAGTAGGGAATGATTAGCCGGGTCTGACAGCACAAGTGAGAATTTATCCCCTCAAACATACACTCTTTACAATTAAAGAAAACCCAAGTAATTAAAAGCAGCCAAAATAAAGCAAAGAATACAATTTACAAGTTGTGTTTGCTATTTTATTAACATATGATAATGTAAGCAAATGTAATTGTATACATTACATTCTAATTGAATGATAAACTTAACAGAGCTATGTCATTTCATATCAACGGAGGATCTGTCTCACAATCTGCTTTTTAAAAAGCTGTCCAGGCCTCATCTTCAAATGACCCTTGCACTTTAATGTATTGAAAAAAAATCATTCTTTCTTTCTTAGCAGTTGTTGTTCATTACATTATCTTTAAAAACTGTGAACGATGTGCATATTATAAAGGGAAATGCGTAATCCATTTGAGTATAAAAGAAAGTTCTTCTGCTTTTATAGGAATTGACTCAGAAATAATTCAGGTACAATTTTGTGTTCCCTTTGGTCTCTTTCTTCTCTGAGAAGGCTCTCTGCTTTGGTCTGATACTAAATTAGTTATATCTAAATGTCACCTTCGTTTCTGCCCCCACTGAGCTTAACAGTTAGTTTTCCAGGCTAGAATAAAGAAATCCTTGCTTTCATTTTTTATCCCATCCCTGTGGTGCAGTAGACCAATAAGAAGCATATAGTTCTTACTGAGTTAAGAGAATAGGAGCACTTCTCTGAAGAAAATTGTCTGGCTTTCACTCACTACATAAAAAAAATCATCAATTAAAAACGGAAACAGCTGGAAAAGAACATCTTCTTGTCAAAGGTGAATATTAAACTGCTCCCTGATTTGACTTTCCCTTTATTTATTTTAAGATGGTCATCATTATTTTGCAATGACTCTCTTATTTGCTAAGGTAACAGCAATAGCATTACCTGCTTGGGCTTCGTTTTGGAAAACTGACTACACATAGCATTTGATCTGTAAGTAGCTGCAGTGGCTTCTGTGCACAAGGTAACTGAATCCTAAGTTCATAGGGGGATGAAATTTTTATCAGAACAGTTTAAGGTTAGCAAAAGATTTCCATTAAAATCTGTGGGAATTTTACAATTGATACTAAGTGCTTTTGAAAAGCCTGCCCTTTTGCCTCATGTTAGACTCATGAGGATCACAGAACTAAATCCTAAGGGTGTTGTCTGGTACTTCACCTGAAAGGTGATCTAATTTGGAGGTTAGAACATTTTAAATGGAAACATTAATGATGACAGTAGTTAATCTGAAAAAAAAAATGAGCAAGACATCAGCCACACTGTCTTAAAACTGTAACAGGTAGGTGCTGTTTTGCGCAAGGAGAAACTCTCCATGAACTGGCTACTTCAATCAAGTTTCATACTACATTGTCATCTCAAAGCTATGATTCTTTTAGTGTATAATAGTGACTGCACCTCACATTTTTTTACTTCCTTACTTTAGTTCTAGTAATTTTATTTTTTTTAGTTTTAGCTATTTTAGCTATATTAGTTTAGTTAGGCATAGAAATAAATCAAGCAAGGAGAATATGATAGCATTCATCATGTCACCTTGTGTACAGATATATGCATGTGTACAGATATATGCATGTGTACAGATATATACATGTGCATGTATGTACAGGATTATATATACTTATTGAAGTATACTGAGGATTCTACCTTAAAGAAAAGACACAATGCTGGGCAAAGGTACACTATTCATGTTGCCTAAAGAACATGCACTGTTATATAGTTAAAGAGTCATAGGAAGGAAGTTCAAAGTCATTTTCAACACTTTCAGAAAGATCAACATTACTTTTCTTATGACTAACCCAAAACTGCTTTACATTTTCAAGTTGAGAGGTGAACCAAGTCTTCAGGTAGTGTTCTTTGTTTATGAAAACACCTAATTTAATGACATTTGAAGATTTATTTTATAGGGTAAAATAAGATGCCAGACACTCCAATGAACCATCTGAAAATCTAGTGCAATTGCAGTCCTAATCAATGTGAAGCTTATCCCACAGAGACCTATGGCATATATATATCAGAGGTGAATATATGCTGTAGGAATGACTTTAGACAAAAGCACTGATAGAAGGCAGAAGGGATGAACAGTTTGTAACTGCCAGGCTCCTTAGCAGGCAGTTCCCTGACTGTATTTCTGCTGCTTACAGTCTAAATGAGAATTAAAAGGGTTAAGGATGTCATTAAGGCATCAGCTAGCATATGAAGGGAGAGAGATTCTAACTGGAAGAGATCATGAGGTACCTCCATGTGAATATTTCTTATTCCATTTGGGTTTACTTGCATTTTAGTTTTTGACGTGAAAGTCTTCAGGATTGAGACCACATGAATCTTTGCTCTTGTAGGAGCTGGGCAGATATTCTCTTCAAACTTTCAGTCAGGGAAACACCATGCTGGTACTGAGAGTGAGCTGTCAGGTACCACGATTTCCATGTGTAGGGGTGTAGCACTATTGCATTGTGCAAGAAGACAGACTCCTTGTGAGGAGCATGGCTTGTGCAGCTGGTCATGGCATGGTTGAGTCCTGCCCATGCTGATGAGAAGTCCTGTCCTGAGCATGTCCTTAGGCAGAGTCCATGTGTAAATGTAGTTTGAGCTAGTGTAAGCAGCAGTGCAGACTGGTGTGACTTGTTTTCAAGTACATGATATCTGCTGCTACTAGTACGACTTTTAGAGACCTGTTAGAGTCAGAATTGGACACCTAAACCTTCTTTTCCAGTCAAATTTCTCTATCAGATATTGAATGTGTATTGTTGCTCAGCATGCATTAAGATCTCTTAAACTAATTGCATTTGAGCCTTTTATTTTCATATAAGAAATTGCATTTTGCTAAGTGTTATACCGTAAGAGTATCCTGCTGTTTTAAACAGTGTTGCAAGGACACATGGCTGGTATTACTGGTAGATCATTTCTGATTATATTTAGTATTATAAATGTTGAAATTTGACAGTGAAATCTCAACTATTTTTAAACTAGTCATAGAAAATAATTCCAGTTTGACTTTCAGTAAAAAATGTGTTAAGTTTGGGTTAGGCTTCAGTAGTCACATCAACCTTCAATATGATTCTTCTGCACAGATTTTTCCACATGTTATGCTCTGTGTACATCAAAAGAATGAAAACTAGCTCAGTGATCCAGAGGTAGTATACACTACACCCATGGGTGAGTAAGGTTGATTCATTCAACAGTATGCTAAAAAATTTAAGTGGTGTGTGGCGAGCATGTAGATCATGTAATCACACTCATGACTGCTATTCTAGCAGAAAGGATAAGATCTTGCTGAACTTCTGAAGGATGAGATAGTAGTGAAAGTATAATACTTCCAAAAGACAAGTCAGCTCTTAGAAATAAAATGTTACAACTTTAAATATATAAGATTATATGAGATAACTAAGAAGACGTTTATTTTAAGATTTCCTCTATTTTGTGGTTGACTGTGAAGCTTTGGCTGTTAGTTTTTGGTTTTGTGATTTATTTGCTTATTTATTTCCCTATTTATTTTATTTCAGAATTAAAATATCTAAATATTTAGTCAGTTTTTTCTTAATTAAAGATTGTTGTTGGATATGTCACTGAATACAGACCTTAGTAAAACTAATAAGCAATCAAGCTTTTCTGTAAAGGTTTCGCTAGATAATCAATCACAAATCCTGGCTAGGAGCTTGTAGCTTACTTTTTCGTGTCAGTAGTGTTAAACCAAGGTTTACAAGTTTAAATTGATCGAGCTGATGAAAGGCTGGGGTTTTTTTGTTTGTTTGTTTGTTTTCCTAAAAAATAGATGAATTTGACTTCTGTCTATATGGGAAAAAAAAGATAGGGATACACATACTTGATTTGCGATAGAAACCCTGTGGCTTTGTGCATTTGTGAATGTGTGCATGTGTGTATGAGAGACAGAGAAGATCCAGACAGATTATTCTGCAGCATAAAAATGTTGAATTAAAAAGAGAAACGCTGGTGTTTATAGAGAATCTCGTATTTAACGAGAGCAGGCCTGGAAAGGAATGCTCCCGGTAATCTCTCTTTAACAGACTCAAGTGGAAGAAAGCCAAGTTGTTCAGTTGCACAATAGGCTGCAATCATGTGGGAGAGTTCCCAGTTGGGAATTGAAAACTGAGAACCTGACATGCATAAGTGAATGAAGCAACCCTACGTGATGTGTTGATTTAAGATTTCCCCCCCACACTTAAAAATACAGCTGGGCTTCCTCCTTTGTCTGGGTACTGAAGAGGTGACACTTTGTGAGACACAAAATTAGTTTAAAATTGACATTTTGGATGTCAGTGATAATTTGTCCTGACGTTATGGCTACTGGTTGTGACGGTGACAAGTGGGCTTGATCCAAGTGGGCACTGTAAGAGCCAAATTTAATAGACGACCATTGTAATTTTCTGCCTTGCAGACAGCAGAGCCTTTCCAATGTTCCTTCACCACAGCAATCAGGGGTTACTAAATAACAAGTCCACAGGATTGAGGGAAGATTGAAAGGATTAATAGAGTATGACAAAATTGCACCTAAGGGGGAAAATCTGTAGCAGTTTTTTGTATGGTGATGTGGTGGATCAGGCAAATTGGCAATTGTTACTGATCTTTACACATGCATGTCTTCAAATAAAGTGTGTGAAAGTCAAGTGGATGCAACTATGTGGCTAAGACTGTCATAAAAATTTATGTCATCAACCGCATAAATCACTTAATACTATTGTTTTAAGTGTTTTGATGATCAACTATATTAAGCATCAGTGGATTGTAGGCACTGTGCTAAATAATTTTTTTACTTTGCTATAACCACTTATTCTGCTAAACTAAATCCTAAAAAAAGATTTAAAATGTAGGGTTAGTCCAACCCTTCTTTTCAAAGATAATTAAGGAATACAGTTGCTGTTTAAGAAGAGTGTTTCCAGCTTTAGAACTTAAAAATATGTATATACATAAATTGGTTTGCAGTCTGCATTCATGTGCTGACCTGATGTTAAATAAACCCCCTCTATCCCTTTGATAAATATCCATTTCAAAACAACAATAACAATCTTAGCCCCAAGTTCTAATGCGATATTAATGTACTTTTAATAAACTGATTAGCACTATGAAACATCAGAAGTTTGTTAACAGATACTTGGTTTCTTTTCACACTGGTTTAAACCAAGAATCCACCACTGATGGCAGTGGATTTACATGAAATAGAAACAAGGAGAAGCAAGAAGAGAGCCATTCAGCTTTATTTTTAAAACTCTAACTTTTCTTTGGAAAGGAACTTATCTATTAAAAATTGTTTAATACCTCTCTAAGAAAAATCTAAACTTGGGAGTCTCTTTTTTACTTCAGTGGAAGTTTTAGATTTACGTTGTGTTCATGATAGCTGAACTTAGCCTTTAGAGCAAGATACTTTTCCTTTCTTTCCAGTTTGGTATAAACACTTAGGCATTAGGGAAAATAGCAACTCGTGCAAACAGTTAAACTTTTATCTATGTAGATGTAAGCAAGAGAAGAAAAATCGCAAACACATTTATAAGTTGCTCTCTGAGGTCATCTCTCATGTATTGTGAATTGTTTAAGAAAACGCTTCTTCATCAGCATTGACTGAAGGTCATGTTGTTATTTAGACTTTTTACTAGTGGAACAGCAAACGATTCATTAATTCCATTAGCCATCCTTTCTGCGCTCTGGGAAAAGCAAATGTAATTGTCAACTATTCCTACTGTATACTTAAGCTGTCAAGGATCCTGGAAGGCTTCAGTTATCCTCTTTGAAGATATCAAAGGAAGGGGTGGGCTATTTTGTGTCTTTAAAACAGAAATAGGGAAAAATGTGCCACATAATGTAAGCTAAAAGATTTCTTTTTAACCTGAAGTGACACTCTAATACAGAAACACTGGGCAGGCTTCTGACTGGTAAAGCTTCTGGTTATTATTATTATTTTTTTAAAAAAGAAATCTTAAAGTACAGCCTGTCAGCATGCCATTAATGTTTTCTCTAAACCTGTCTTGTCTCCAGGAGCCATGCCAGGGACTTCTCATTTTGCTTCCCTTTGGGATCCTGAGACAATCCATAGGTCTCACTCCGCTACTGCGTGTGGTGGACAGGCGAGTGTAGTATGACTGAAGCTAGTGGGCATGCCACACTCTTCTTGCACATGTATTAGGCAAAATCAGGGTGCATGTTTTTATAGCTTTTCACCATGAAGTTTCTGGTGGGTTAGTGGACAGCAAAAGTGAAAAACATGAGGTGGATCTGCAAAATTATTAGCATTTCTTCCTGCTGTTAACGGGGCTGACAGCTGAAAGGATAGTCTATTACATTTAGTATGAAAAAGCAAAGAGAGGTTCCCGTGTTAGTAGCCCAGCCAAAAGTGGATTACATCTGAATTGGAGTGTCTGCCCTCTAAGTGATCACTGCTACTAGGTAGTGTTTTGCAATGAGAGAGTAAACTTTTTCTCCATAGAAGAGACAGTTATATTGAAAAGACAGTGAGGCTCTTTGGTGCAAGAGGCTTCGATTTAACTATGGTGAAGAAGTCCAGGAAAAGTAGGTAAGCAAATCCCCATAGGGTGGATTTTTGTCCACTCTACCTGTATGCTTAAAAGAAATAGCATGCTCTCTTCTGCAGATCTTAATGTCCCAGATATCCTTGGTGGTAGTTAAAAATCCACTGTCAGTTATTACACATTTCAGTATATTCCTTTTATTTTAGCAATAATGAATGCAAAGCTGTCTTGTCCTTTGCAATGCTTTGAGCTGTTCAGGTAACACACCGCAGAGTGGCTGGACACAAATCACATAACCCTACTGTGCTCTGTTTGAAAGGAAAGTACAACTTTTAATTCATTATTGGCTAACTAATTTTCTGGTATGCTTTTCCCACAGTTTTGAGTGACAGTCCCACACCCCCAATACATGGTTTGTTTAATTGTGGTGCCGAAAACTTGATTTTCTCTTTAAAGATGTAATTTTACATCCTGATTGTAAAATAATTAATAGTTTGCTGCTCACTCTTCGATCCTGAAAAAGGAAACACATTTTGCATACTTCTCAAGACACAACTTTGTCACTGTGTGATGATTTTTCTCTAAAACTTGAAAAACTGTGGAAAAGGAGGTCCATCGGTTGGGAAAGTTTTCCTCTGTGTGTGATATAATGTAATGAGTAACCATAAATGTAAAACACTTGATGTGACAATTTCCTATATAATGATTATGCAGTAGTTAGTAGCCACAGTATGCTATATTACTCCTGTTATGTATTTTGGAGGTGGACGCTATGGATTCATAATATGGTTTAACTTGTATAAGTAGTATCAGTCCATCTGAGGGATACTTTTCCCCCAGTTTGAGAATTATGAATTTACAGTGTTGATTTTTTGAATCTTATGAGCCACTACAGAGTGGAAAATATTTAAGGATAGCAGTGTATGTACTTCTATATGTTACTGAGTGTTAAAATAAGCAATCAATTGATTGTTAAATAAACTAATATATATATAATGCATTATATTTATGCAAAGAATAGCTGCAAAATTCAGGTGAAGCATTTCACTTTTATTGTAGTAATAGGCACCATTGCTATGTATTTATCTATGCATAGTTTAGGAGAGAAGAAGATGCTGTCAATTATTCTGTAATATTTTCTTCATTGTAGTGGCCATTGAGTTGAATAAGAATTCACTGATATGTATAGTAATGAATCTTTAAAGCTATCATTTCTAATCAGTGTTGGACAGTGCAAAAAAACAGGTGTCCTTTAAAAAATGGACCTTTGTACACTTTGAGTAAAGAACTACCTAAAAAGGATATAAAGTAGTTGTACATTCAAAATGTATTAAATTCCATTTTTCCTTTGCTATATTTTGTAAAACATTTTCATTGTAAACAGTATGCCTCTCACACATGTCAAATCAAAACTCTTTATTTTAAAAATATATAACTAATGTAATTGGAAGCTTATTGCACTCTCATGCAATGTATATATTGTGACTTCAAAAAGTCTGTACTGAACTTTGCTTAAACTACTAGTATGTGGATTTCTTTCAAATTTATTTTTAATTAATGATATTAAGGATAAGATCCTTTCTAAATGTACTTTAAAATTCACAATAAAGTTTCAGAAGTTGTTTTGTACAATGTTGAGGCTTTGTGTTGAATTTTCTTGTTGAAATCTTTTTAAACTGGTACCTTGACTAAGTTCCACATTCCTCAAGTATGTGTAAATCTGTGTTTAACATCATCAAGATTTAAATCAGGTGTGCCATATCACAAAATTCAGTATCTCCATTTACTTAGAGCTGTCTTTATTAAATTAGGGACTGCTGCTCTGTTGAACACAGAATCTCCTGGCACATCTGTAATTTCTGCTGGAGATTCAGTCTGTGTTCAAGAAGCTCTCTGTATTGGACTTGAGGGGTGAGATAAAACGTATACTGTATTTTGTGTATCAGCTCAATCCAGGAGACAATATGGAACGAGCTGGATGAAATAGTAGCATAAACATAGAGAAAAAACAGGTGTTTATTTTAGAATATCTAAAAATCTGGTTTATAGCTCCCAATGGAAACAAAAGTAAATATACAATATTGGAGAAAGATGCAATGGTAGGGTATACAGTCAAATCTATTGCAAGCTTTCATTTTTATTCTCTATGTCTTTTGGTTTTAATGCTATTTTATTATTAGATGATTCAGTAGTTATTGAGGTAAAAATGTTAGTGGCCTCAATGGGGAATTTGCCTGAGTAAAGAGGTTATTAAGCTCTGTAGCTCTTGGAATAACGATTATTTTTCATTTCTGTCCTTCTCCATCTGGAAGAAAAATGACAATTGTTTTGCTCAGAAGTTTCCATTTAGCTATATGTTTAGCAGTGACTGAAAAGGTTAAGCAAGAGGATAGTATAATTTTTCTTTTGAGGATAAAATAGTCTATTCCACATGAAATTTACTACTATTTAGCTGTTTACTTAACCAAAGAAGATTAGGATTTTAATTTTATGGATGAAATTTCAAAAAACATTTAACATTTTCCCATTGATGCTACTAAGAAAATTGCTAGTGGAACAGTTTTAGGTCATTGGTGTCCGTGTTTGACAACCCAATATGGCATACCTGTGTTATCATGAGATTGTAATTTTTCAAGATGCTTTCACTGGCACTGTAGATATGCATATGTGAAAACATATATAGCTTGATAGTTCCCATTCAGAAATCCCAGTATAGCTCCTTAACTATGGTTAGCTAGATTTTTGCACATTAAAAATGTAATTCTCATGTCAAGTAAATCTGATTTGAGAATGAGGTAGAAATCTATGTGTCTTTCAAAATCCCCTGTTTAAACCTTGTCTGTTTAAATAGGTAAAACTCTTCTAGAAATTATTTCCCACTGCAAAGCTTCAACTGAGGTCCACGGCAAAATTAGACCTAATTATCTTAATGACAGATAATACTCAGCTGAATACTTTACTTAAGAAATGCCTTAAATTTAATGGTGCTATTCCTATAGAAAATCAGATCTTTCTTTTCGAGTGACTCCTTCATAAAAGATGGAAAAACGGTTTTGAGTTGTCTTCAAAAACAAATCTGAAATTCAGGCTCTAAAGACAGCCCTCAGATCTCTAAAGAGATAAATAGTTTCACCATACTCAGCTATTTTTTTTCAGTCTTTAATAACATTTATCTCATTAAAGATCTGCTATAGGGTTAACTCAACACTCAGTTACAGTGAAGCACTGATACTCCAAATGAGAGAACCATTTTCACTTTTAAATTCTGGAAATGGGAATCAATGCTCAAGTATATTGATATATATCTTCTATATATTGCAAATATAGCCAGAGACCAGAAAAAATACACCAGCATTATTGTACAACAGAATAAACAAAGCATTCACTGTCATCAGGAACGAAAGTCAGCAGATTGTCTCTTGCTTGGTTTGACGCTAGTCATCGCCTGCTTGGCTTGCTGGTATTTGAGACTCATAATTGTCTCTTGATGTATGACTTTGTGTCTTTTTGCTAAGGTTCACATCTTCGCCTTCTCCATTATGAATTATGAATCTTTTTATTGCAAGACTACTGCCAAAGTGAAGTGATTAGCCTAATTTAGAACCTGATTGTGTAACCCGGGCTCATGTTAGCTGGCAGCTAAAACTGTGAGGGGCCCTGTTAGTTTCAATATCACACTTGGAAGTGCTCGCTGGCCTGCCAGGGGCTGTGTGATCCAGTGCTGAATAGGTTGATCCCCCTGTGCAGAATCTGAATTTAGCCAAGGTCAAGGGCCCTTGCATTCATTTTTAAATAATTTGATCTCAATGACAGAAAAATGATCACTGGTGCCCATAAGCAGAAGTCCCATCCTGAGTTTCATTTTATAAAATTTTAGAATACTGCAGTATCTTGGTAAAATGCTGGTAAAAACAAAGTTGTAGTCGAATTAGGGTGTGGTAACTTTCCTCAAGTAGGACAGACTTCTTGTATCGGGATTTTTTTTAATAGCTACACGTGAGAATGATGAGCACCAGTTTCTGTGCCATTTATTCATATTGAATGCCATACACCAACACAAACCTTGTCTAGCTCAATAAGAGCCAGACTCTGCCCCCCCCCAAAAAAAAGAGGGAGAGAGATTGGAGCTAGCTGTGGCAGGAGTTGGGGCAGGATGAACTAAAACCTCTTCACTGACAGCCATCATCAAAGGAAAAAAGAAAAACATAGTTTATTATGAACCCAGGGGAACAATTTAATTTAGTTTTTGAACGCAGATAAACTAAAAAAAAATACCCTACAGAAAGAGCTCTAAATTAAATCTTATTTTGATCTTACGAATGTTACATTTTTTCAGTTGTTGCAGGTTTTTTTATATCAAGTGATACAATCAATCCATGAACTTTGATGTTAAAAAGCATTTAACAGTCAGACTCGGACTGTTATTTCTATATGCATGTATTTAATTCAATTTTATTTTCCTAATGGAAGAAATTATTTTGCTGGTGAAGTTGCAGGAAGTGCTCCAGCATCGTGTCTTTACAGCTTTCTTGAAGAAAGAGGGAATTTTCCAACAGCCACTGTCTAAATACCTGCTAAGAGCCTGCTTCATAAGAAATGGAGTAAAACATTTTTGTCTTTGAAGAAGGCTTCCCCTAGATTTTTGATGGGGAGCAGACTTGCTGGAGGAACTTGTTCAATTTCATCCTTGCATATTGACTTTGCATTTAATACAAAATGTTTTCTTGCTTGCAACATGAAGCAGGATCTTGTCATAGCACTGCAAAGGGAAAACACATAGTAGGCTTGGCATTCCCTGACAATATGCTTTCATTAAAACTTTAAAATGTAAATGTATGGAGAAATGCATGTCATATCCCATCACAGAGCTGCACAGCTATTGCATTCATTGCCACTAGTATGTGGCAGAGTTGTTCTTTCTTCTTTTTATAGTTTGTTTCCCTTGTAAATGTAACTATATACAGAAAGTTATTTTTTGGAGTGAGTGTTTTGCCAACCTTAGCTAATCAATAGGAGTCTTAGCTCCAGCTCTGTTAGATGATTAGCAGTTTAAATGAGTAACCAATGGTTAACAGGTTTTTAACACTGCAATTTTTCTACCCCCAAGTTCTTTCTCAAACTACTTTGCAGCACTATTTTCAGGTCGCTACTCAATGTCTTATCAAAAGGACTGGGTGGATTAGAATTCAGATACATGAGAAATGTTAAATGGAAATTGCTCAGTACTGCTTTGACTATGACCAGAAATATGTTAATTAAAAACAGTGGAGAACATAATCCTTTTCTGAATCCAAATGGCTATGACAGTTCATACAGTTGGGAGGCATGGGCATTCTTCAACCAGTTACAAAGCTATTTAGATGGATCAGAAAATATAGTGTAGAAAGATTATACCAGTGAATCCAATTCCAAAAGTGTCACATCATCCCTCCTTTTGCTTTTAGTTTCTTATTTTAATGTTAAATACTTGAAACACAATCTATCATTTCGAACATATGTTAATTACAAAATAACGTAAGAGCTCATTTTGCTGTCAGAAGCATTACTTCTTCAGTCTGATAGTACACTGCAATATGCCTGACAATAGCATTATCAGTGGTTTGGAAAGCTTTTTTTGCACCAGCTTCTTCAAACTAGCCTTTGCAAAGCCATGTTCAGAGACCACAGGGACAAGTCTCGTTTCATGCCAGAAAAATCATACGTTCCTTAGTAAGAGAGAATGACCAGAGAGGCCAATTGCAGAACCTACCCTAGGATATTTTTAATTTTCAAACAAGAATGTCACTACTCTGGCTGTAAATTTTCAAACAAGAATGTCACTACTCTGGTTGTAAAACAATTATTTTTGCAATGGATATGCCTCCTTTTATAGAAGGCTCTGATAGGAGACTTAGGGCTCTGTGGTGACATACCTGCATGCCACAGGGGTACAGTAAGAAAGCTTCAACAGTGTTAAGTCTCTGTGCTTCTTTGTGATTTTATGCTTTATTTTTAAAAGTATTTTGACATGGCTTTTTTGTGGGTTTGGTTTGTTGTTGTTTTTTTTTCTTTTTTGCTGGCCCAGTCTTTCTGGGCTTGCAAAAATATTGATTTTTTTTTTTTTTCTTGCTAATTAATATTCTTTCTTAGATAGTCTCTTTTGCTGACATAGCTCTTTTTCAGGATGACACAGTATTATCTTGTTGGAGGCAAATGTTGACATCACCTAGAGTTATATATCTTTAGAAATGGAAATAGTATATTATTGTTCTGATCCAAATCACTATGCAAGTACCGTTGTAAACATCTTTGCTATAGACCATGACAAGAAATTAAGTAGTCTGTCTTTGTAAGTGTGACAAGAATGTCAAGCTACAGGAGAAAAAAATGGGAAATCAGCATTATTTGAGGGAAAAAATAATTCACTCTTATATCCAAAAATAGCTGGTTGCCAAAAGCAAATATTTCACTTAAGTAAAGGCTTTGAGCCTTCTTTAAACAGACCTATTTTAAGGATTTTAAGCCCCCTCAAAAAAGATTTAAAATAATAACCATTAAAAAAAATTAGAATTATCAATGAAAAGACAAACTTCACTAAGAAGAATCAGTTTTAAAACCCTCTTAAATGTTTTCTCTGAAGAACTGGTGACACAAAATGCTACGTAAGCAGAATAGTTTCTGAGAAGTAGATGCGGTCCTCTAGTAGTATCAGCTGCCTGCTTCTGCAATTATCTTGGATGAAATTCATCTGACTGAATGATCTAATCACCCAGTTATAGTTAGCAGAGAGAAATAAAGAATTTGAGGGTTTGGTTTAGGTCATTTCATCCTAAAGTAGGTGCCCAAAATCAGTCTTGTGAATTTAACCCTAAAGGTTAAGTAGCTCATGTGTAGACATGAGCTGTGACATCCCTGTAGAGATTTAAAGCTAGATGAGGTCATTTTTTTCAGACCTCCTCTTTCTTTGAATGTTCTAAGTATCTCCAGCCTCAATATTTCTCTGTCCAAGTCTGAGAGCTTAATATATAGAATAAAATTCATCACTTGCAATGCGCTTCATTCAGAAATGTGTATTATGGAGCTGAATGTTTTCAGTGACGGCAGGCTGAAGCCTTGATAGTCATTGTGATTGCAATACCTTAAGAAAAAGCATAAGTGATGATCCTAGCATTTCAATTGTTCTTTAACAGTAATGTAAAGTGATATATGTGGTTTTATGCCAGTTGACCACTTAATGGCAAGTGATTTATGTGTTGGTCATTATCTCCCTTGAAGCAGGTGAAGGAGTTAATTCTCAGGACATTTCTAAGAGCAAGCCCTCTAACCATGAACTACTTCGGCCTATTTTTTAGCTAAAAAAAAAAAAAAAAAAAAAAGCATTAAAATTAAATTTTATGCTGAAAAGTGACTCTTTTACCTTTGTTGCCTGCAATCGTTGTCTTGCAGCCACCTGTGTCTGACTCGTGTCTAGCTTACTCTATAAACTGGTGTTTTTCTAACGGCTAGCACAGAAAACACAAATCTGAATAACAGGCTAGAATTCTTTCTTTCTTCTATATCATCACCAATTATATATGAGTCAGACTAAATTGCTCAATCAGGTTTATGAGAATCTATCTTAGTGTTTTTCTCTTTCTCTGAGGAATTTGTGCCTCTGTAAGGGTTTCCTCACAGATTTCTTTTGTTTACTTTTTCTGAATGGGCAGGATTTGCTTCATTATTAAATCCTAGATATTGTGACTGGGATGGAAGAAGCTTTACTGAAATATTTCTGGATTTTTCTTCCAAATATCACCTCACTGGAACATCACTCTGGAGGGTATGGTTTTTATCTGTGAACCTCAGTGGCTGCGCAGTCCTGTTCAAGCTCCATCTCCATAACACCTTAAGGCACTTAACACCTTAGGTCTAGCTGGGTTTCTTTAGGTGTCAAGGATGCTGGCAACAGGGCTACCTCAGTTGCTCTGTTGCTCTCAGTATTACAGTTTTGAATCCACTGCTTCCATTCTTTTTGTCTCCAGGGTGAAGAAGAGGATTTTAGCTTTCGATGACAGCAACAATAACCATAATGATAAAAAAATGAAAAAGGGAAGAAGAAAAACTATTTCAAGCATAAATTCTGAAAGAGAGATCAACAAGCCTATGGATATATAATTTCAAAGACCTATAGATTTTCAATAAATGCACTAGCAAAATATTTATTTCACAGTGGGATATGATCAACAGCCTGGAATTTATAAAAGACTCTGAGCTCTCAATCCATTCTTTTTTTTTTCCAGCTGTTCTGCCTTTGGGAGCAGTGGAGCAGTCTGGAAAAGACTGCAGCAGATGAATCCAGACACTCCTTTAGGAACATAGCAATGAGCAAAATATATCAGCATTTCTCTACTGACAATATGCAGTAGGTGATCTTTTTCAAAACTCTGTTACTCACACGGTATTAAAAAGACATACAAAAGCTTAGTGTACCCACGGGGCTTGGGAGTCATATTATTTCTCTTGGTGAGTTTGCATCTGTAAGTTAAGGACTGTATTCTGGATGTTAGCTTTGTTGGTATAATAAAGTCTCATAAAAGAGAAATATATAAAACTACATCCATTGCCATGGAAATAGTGAAAGGTCATTTCCATGGAAACCATGGGAAGCTCTCATACTATAATTTTGAAGAAGCCTGTCTTTGAAGCTACAGTGCATTTATAAAATGAGATGTGTTTTAAATTAAATTAAACCTATATATGTAAACTGATAGACATTTTGAAAATTCTAGTTTAGTACATAGATTTGCTGGAAAGGGGATGAATATCAGAGCCAGATGTGTCATTCATTTGGGCAATGGGGAAGCTGTTCGGTATCTTTTTGTGCCTTGTGTTGTAAATAGCTGAGCTTTTTTACTGAGAACACTAACCTTGTAGGATTCGGGACTGAGTTTTCTGTTTTCCATGGCTTCCTTTCCTGTCTAAGCCCGATGTCAGAACTTCAACCTCAGGAGAATGCTTTCTAGTATATATATATATTTGTAACTTGAGAGCTCATTCAGGCACAGTGATGAGACAATTTGCAAGGATCTACCTTTATGAAGAAGTTCTATAAAATTAGTACAAAGAGCAGGGCTCTGTAGAAATGTCTGTGAAATCCTGTGCAAGCTAATTTACCCTAATTTTTTGTTCCTTATCATCCATCACCACAATCTTAGATTTTATTTAGATAGTCCTGTAGGTAGTCCTTTTTAGAGACTTTTGAATAACATTTCATAACAACTAAATAGACAATCAGCCTATAGGTGTTGCAAAACAAAATCTTATCTGAATAAATAATTCTTCAGTCTGATTTTTTTCATAATGAGAGAGAATTTACTGTTTCTATAATGCAAGTATGGATAGGTAGATGGAAAACGAAGAACACTAAGAGATATTTAAAGGTATTTTTTATGATACTGGAACACCCATACACCTGCCTTCAGTGTGGATTTCCAAGCAAATATGAAGTTTGCTTGTGAAATCTTTGAAAGTTTGCTAAACTAGCTTTAAAAAGTAATTCAACTTCAGGATCCTCGAGCGCTGGAGGGTAAGAATCCTTACTTAAAATAATTTACATAAAATCATAATGAAGGTTGGAGCCAGACTACTTTCTTTTTCTCTTATCTCATCAGAATCACTGAAGCAAAAGTCAGGGCATCTACTTTTACATACCTGATTTAGATTTGAAACAGCAGTAAGCTTTCAGACATCCTACTCCCCAGGGTTGCGTATGAAGTCAATGGGAAGAGTTAGTGATATCTCAGGTTAGGCAGACTTTGCACTACAGGTCCTGCCCACAGAAGTATTTAGGAGTCTATGCCCCATTAAAATCATTGGAGTGGAGTCACTTAAATGTCTTCCCGAGCCTGACTATGCAGTTACTTGATTACAGAGGAAGCCTGGGTCTGCAGCCTCGGAGGGCCATCTGAATCACCCTTTATCTTAGAAATAACAGTAGTTACAGGGCTGTGGCTGCATTTTTCTAGAAGAGGCTCTGGACACTGTCCATACTTGCTTTCCTCTCAGGATTTCAAAATGCTTTCCAAATGTTAAGCCTTTTATCATTCTATGTTTGAGGGAATTAAGGATCAAAAGTGTTAAAGCCAACATTTCTAAGTTTCCACCAATTTGATGAAGGTTTATCAGTACTCATTTTGAAAAAGCTTGGGGCTGACTTCAGTCTAGGAGTCGAGGACAGGGAGTTCTTGCTGAAAATAGTATCCACTAGCATCTGCATTAACTGAAAATCAATTTAAGTTGTTTATCAGAAGTTTTTTTACAATTTACAAGTGGGAAGGAAGAAGTGATGTACTGATCTGATGCATGGGTCACTATGAATAAGGTTTTCCTGGTTTGACATCCTGACTTTCAAGGTGCAGTTAAACTGAAAGAGATAAATGAAAACATTATGAGTTTTCTGCATTATTCGTCATGTCAAGGGGACAGCCTTGGTTGGAGTCATCATAGTTTGTCACAAACTATAGTGCAGCCATGCACTTCAGACTTTGAAATTGGAGATTTTTCAGTCAAAACATTTGCATTTTTTTTAAAGTAATATTCAATGAGGGAATTGCAATGCAAGGTCTTGCCAAGTACCAGCTGGTGTCATTAAATACTCTAAATGCATAGAACACTGTTAAAATTTTTTTGCCATTGTATGCACGTATGTAGTTCTCTCCATCTGGGAAAGCAAATACTTGAACTCACTCAGAGCATGTATTTAATTTATGTTAATTTAGTTCAGTGATACTCTCCAGGATATCTAGGTTTTTTTTGTCCAGTCCCAGATTGGCCAGATGAAGAAGTGTGGATGCTGTTATGTAGAAAGTCCACTTTGCTCCTTGACTGACTAAAGGAGGTTGCTAAACATTGGAACAGTGTTTTTTTTAATTCTTCCTTACCTCTGCTAATCTCCTCTGCTGAGCAAAGATACAGATCTTGATAGCAGAAGATTCTTTTGACATAAGACCACCACGATCTCTCTGCTGAGTGACATTTAGGTTGGGATCTTGCAAAAAGTTCTACTCACATCCCATCTTTATTCACTTGTCTTAGTTTCATGTATGATACTGAAGTTGTCTTTCATTTTTTGATTATTTGAGGTGTCACTACAATCCTATGACATTTATCAGAAAGTGTCCTGCTCTACAGATTTTTCTGGAAATCAAATAAAAATATTTTAAGAATTAAGTCAACAGCAAGGAAAAATCAGTCTATCTTTTCTATCCCATATCTTTTGTCTTAAGTCTCGCTTCTCCAGTCTTCCCCACTGGGAAGTGATGTTCAAAGTCATAATTGTTTTAGCAGGATAGTTCTGAACTACATTCAACAGAAAGTACATCTATGCTTTTTAATTTATTTATTTTATGTAACACTGTTGCCAAGGAACTCTAGTTATCTAGTATGTTTTCTGCACATTTGGCCAGATCCAGAGCAAAGTCAAGGAAAGACTCAGAGAAGTTTAAATGGGCTTTGGAAGAAACTTTTTTCATTTGTGTACAGCTAGAAATATCAGAGTAGTATTTGTAAGGGTTTCCAATGACATGAATCAATCCTAAGGCAAATATTGCAGTTATAGAATTTCAGTTCGTAGGTGTTGCATATGAAAAATAGCTTTGAAGTTAATTGGGATGGAGGAGATGGGAAAAGATGATACACCAATGAACGTTCGTATAGAATTTCCTTTGCATCCTCCCATGAGGCAGCTTTTAAATATGTAGATGACTTTCTTATTTTGTGTAAATTATGACTATTTCTAAATCACAATTTGGCTACTTTGAACCTTCCCTGCTCCCCACCCCTCTCTTGTTTGTTTTTTTTTTTTTCCAGCTAGGTTTTTAGGAGACTAAATTTAGTACAGAGAGTCACCAGCTAACAATGGTCAGCTGGCCCAAGCCTCCCCTGACTTTTATCATTTTCACTGATGGAAAGGTAGTACCTTGAGTAGCATTCTTCCATATTTTACAGCCACTAAAATAAGGAATGAAGCAGGACCAGATCCATTTGGTCTAACCTTATGGACCCAATCCAAATCTTCTGCAGATTTTCTCAGTGACAATATTGATACCATGATGTACTTTTCACCTTTTGTATTTGGAATTACTAGATCTGTTCCTTTGTTTATTCATTTTTAAAGAATATGATTAATAAATGCATAAAAATGGGTCTGCATTTCTAAACTAATAATTTTCATCAAAGCAAGTAGGATATGTCATTTGATATCATTATAACTGACAGTGTTTAATTGACATTTTTGAGATTAAAAGAAAATAGTTTTAAATTATTAAAATGGGTCAAATGGTAATTTGGTGTTTTGAGCTCGAGAACAAGAACGAGAACAGTATTTCTTTGTATATTTCTTGCTCTTGATGATTTGGAAGTGGGAAATTGGAAAATATAAGTTTGATTTCTTTAGAGGATATTTATCTGCTGAAAGGTCAAACAAAAGGTTATCTTGAGATGACATTTTTGAGTATTATATGAAAAAAGGGATGATAAAGATTGTAGAAGGAGTTACAAGGAGTGAAGAAGCTTTATAAAAAGCATCAAAAGATAAATTATCCATCATTTCAAATTTTTGGGAGAATATATGCTAAAATGTCAGAAGAAGAACATTAATTATCAATTTATCAGTAAAAGCGATGAAATACACCATCACCCATTATTGTTATTGTCTGATTTAGTATTTTGATTACAGACACTGTTTATATAGGCAATAACTTCAAGAGCGTACTGCCACAGCGAGATCCCATGTGCCTTGCTCTCTGCATTTGCAGAACATCTTACACCATTGGTGCCAATTCTACAGGCAATCACTTTTAGCAAATTAAAGAAAGTTGTGAGTATATGTGTTTCAAGATCAAGTCCCCAGTTGAGAAGTAACTCGAGAAACCAGAGACAGAATTTTGAGTATGTCAGGTGGTAAAAAAAACTGTAGGAAGATGCAGCTGGCAGAGAATTTTAAACTAAAAGCTGTCCTCAGTCTGTATTGTATCATATGAATGTCAAAAGTGCTATAATTGAAGTGGAGATCAGAGAAGATTGGGCTTGAAACACAGAAGTTTATCGATATTTTTGAGTGGAAGGCATAATGAAAACAAAAAAAAGTGATGGTTATGCCAACAGAAATAAAATCTAGCCTCACTCACTCTAATTTATCAATTGTTCATAATATTTTTTTCTGATAATAATAATAAATATACATAGGGTGCATCTAAAGATTAACAGATATGATAACTGATATGCTATTCACAAAGAGCCAAAGATCCTCAAGCAATTCTCTCCAACTCAAAATGTGACACTGGTCTCCTTAGGGGTATGTTGGGTGCAGAAGAGCAGAAGTGGGAGCAACCAACAGTAGAGGCCTGCATTCATCCTGGGCTCACGAAAAGCCTCTGTCAGTGACACAAATTCAAGCTGCCTGGTAAGCACTGGGTAGGGAGCTGAGGTCGAGAACAAGGGACTAGGAACTTGTTCCTCATCACCTCCCGTATCCTCCCAGGGCACAGGGAAGGATCGAAGCCAAAGTGATTGTTTATTAGTGCATGCAGTTACTGACACTAGACAGACCAACATTTATCTTTACCCGACTCTCCTCTGACATATTGTACTGCCCAAAGGTCTGACTCAAGTATAAACATGTATGAAACTAAAAATCTATGAGCATTTCAAAGTTACCCATTAGTGGACAGTCATAGCATTGGCTGTGAAGATACGGTTCTTCCTTGTCCACAACATTAACCACACTGCCAGTGCTAAAGGAAGTGATATTAAGTATAAGACCATAATGTAATCAATAATAATGTATGATATAAGGCCCACTTCTTCCATCACTGAAAAATGTGCTGAAATTAATAAAAATGTACCAAGGTAAATTTGGCTTTTCTTGTCCTTTCACAATATATAAACATAGGATACACAATGAGTTGTAACAGGATCCTGAGGGTAAGATTCTGCCAAAGATACTTTCAGGTCTTTTATAAGTCACTAGCATTGCTACGCATGAACTATATGGCACAGGATTTCTTTTATTTAATGTTTGGTATAGTTTAATTCTTCCTTTAATATTTAACAAACAGAATAAGAACCACTCAGAAGTTTGTTCTGTAGAGTATCCTCTAACCTTAGTCTTTATTTCCACTTTGAGAGTTCTTTGGAAAGTCTTTTTATGCTTTATATTCTTGTAATAATCCATTTATTTACAAGGTTTTACAGTTATAGCATTACTGGCAAAATGACTAAACATGTAGGAAATTAGTAATCCCTACCTTATTTTTATATTATATATCCTTATGTATAATAAACTTCACCCTTTTAAAATCTGTGTGGGGGTGTGTGCATGTATCTTATAATTTAAGTAAGATGATATATTTGGTGTGGATTACATTTTCCCTGTTCAGGTAAGTAATTTACCTACCTTTTTGTTTCAGAAAATTTTTACATTATTTTGTGTGACTTCCTTCTGTAAGGTTCCAGCTCATCTCAATGACATTGCAGGTTTTGTTGTGCAGGCATTATCTCTGTCATATAAATACTGAAGACTTTAAAAACACTTTTTTTGTTGTTGTTGTTTTTATTTTCAAAATGACGCAACAACTATCATGTTCCCATTGATAATAATAGAGATTTTGTGACTCATTGCTGTGGGAGCTGGCATACCGGTGTAAAACATCTATCTAGATCATCCAAACAGCATTCAGGAACCTCCCAGAGTTTATTGGGTCCATGCCCAATCCAAATTACAGAGTGCAGTCAGATATAACTAACAACTATACTGGAATCACTAACTTTATGGAGCACTGAGCTGATAAGTGTACGAAGAGCTAACGTATCTTTGTAAATAAGTAGTAGAATTACTGTGTTGGGGATATTTTGCATCCTTCTTGATATTGATTTTCATTTCCATCACTCCAAGCTACACACAAATATTTTAGAGAGATAAGATTGCTGGAAATATGATCAGAAAAATTACTCTGAAAAGCCTGTGAAGTTCTGTAGTTGCTCTCAATGACTTTCCTGTCAGTGTAGGTAGGAAGTCAAAGATGGCTTTTCTAATTGCCAGCTCTGTGAATACAGTATCTGAAAATCCATGTTTCTGACTTTCACATTTAGCTTACTAATACAAATTCTGCAGTTCAGAGTTAGATAAATAATATTGCTGATGATGCATAAGATAGAACAGAAATTCAGCTCGCTTTTAAATGATATGTAATTATAACAGTAGTAAAAACTTGGTATTTATTATTAAAGGAGACTTGCATGATTTTCTGAATGGCCGTGCAGATAGACCCGTATGAGGGGGAAGGGCAAGAATTGGTCAAACAGTGACTTACCTGAGTTTACTTTCAAGTGCTGAATGTAAAAGACCTGGCCTTAAGCCTACTGAAAAGAAGATCCCCTCTAATTTCAGCAGGCTTTGAATGTTGGGCTGATTACAGATTATAAAGCATGCACTTCTCGGTTCTTTTAAGTGCATTTATGTACTTACTTATGTACTGTTTTGTAATGTTATGCATGTACAGTACATATCATGATAATACTCTGCTGAGACCAGACACTTCAAACCTGTCCTCCGTCATACTTATTCTGACTATGCAGATGTGAGGTCCAGTTACCACCTGGTTTTGCCTGTTTCAAATTTAGAATCATCTTCATCATATTTTCAACTTAATATATTCCAATTTCATTACTCTGTGAGAAAATACTCTTTGAAATCTTAATTTTCTAATTAACGCACAAGTTTTTTTCATGCCCTTAAGGAGAGGAACTTTGAATTGAGTGTACAAGGGAGGTATGAAAGACAAAAAGTCCTTATAAATAAACCCTTTATGCTTCAAAAATAGTTTGATGGAATCAAACACTTCTTTGAAATAAAAGCTCAAATATGCATTTGATACAATGATTTTTAATGGCTAGAGTCCGTGGGTGTCATGAGACATCCCATTTCGCTTTTCTTGGCAGTTTATAACAACTGATGCCGTGTAAGTCAAACCCATCAGAGGACACCTTTCTGCAAATTTCTACGCTCCGCTGTTGCAGAGCTCCCTAAGGGCTCTGGAGAGACACGAGGAGAGATGTTTATTACGAGCTTCATTTATTGAAGAAAACAACTCTTGCATTTAGTGGGAGGATCACAGAGGCGCAGTGAAACTCGGAGAAGTCCCTCAGCTCTAGATTTTAAATCTCCTAAGCTTGCTTGTTCTTTTATTTGTCTGTCATTGTGCACAGAACAGCATGACCACTGTTTGCCTCCCGAGCCACAGCTGCCGGCGGGGGATAAGTGAGAGGCCCAGAGCAGCAGAGGGGAGGGGAGGATGTTTACACAGACCCAGACCGCTAGAAGTTTATGCAGGAGGAACTGCTATTAGAGACATATAAAAATGTTAAAAGGGAGGATTGCTTGTCATCTAATGGGGAACTTTCTTAACCTCTGCCTTGCTGTCTTTCTGCCTGGCAGAGCAAGGGATTCTCCACCTCCCTTCAGCTCTGCTGAATTTTCTTTAGCTAAAGCTAAGCTGATCAGGTGGCCGGCCCTGGGGAATCCCGTTAAGTGTTAAAACAGGCCAGGTCTGTGGCCCAGTGGGCAGCTGATGAGCTTTCTGCTCAGCGTGGGCAGTGGGGGCTCATTGCTGCTCGGTTGCAGTCACTCCCCGCTTCAGTAGTGTCACCTCAGAGTTGTTACTCCATCAGTGTTCAGGCTGCTCTGAAAATGCAAAAAAAAAGTCCTTGAGCCTTTCTGGAGCTCCCCTTCCTTTATCCGCAATGGTCTTTACAGATTTTGCAGCAATTGCTAGTGTGCAGCCTTCAGACAGTACACTTTGGTTTCTTGGGAGTGGCATTGAATACACATCCCAGGAGGCTGGGTGGCACACACTGTGTCAGTCTTCGGAAAGGTATAATTCACTTCTCCTTAGTCACTCAGCAACTTCAGTGGGCTCTTATCATCCCTCCTGGACACCCGGCAGCGTAAATAAACAGCAATCTCTTTGCTCCCCTGTGATACCCTGATTATTGCAGTGTCTGTGCAAGGAAGAGGAAAAACCCTGCATGTGATCTCATGGATACTTCAGCTGCAGCTTGGCCTTTTCCTTCTTTGGATTTCCAAACATTATGGATTACCAAACATATATTTATATTTTTTGCTAATAGTCTACTTTAGGTAAGCATGTGACATTCTACTCAGAGGTTGTATCCCATGAAAGGCAAGAACCATGTTCAGGGTGGGGTGCATCTCACCTAACCCTAATTGTCTACAACATTACATCTGAGCTCCATGTATAGTTGTAAAGAAACAGGAAATAGGGTGTCACAACCCATTCAACATTTTTTAACAGCACAAGATGACCTAGAATTCCTTATTTTGCTCCACGGACTAAGCATACTAATGCTGTACCGTGCTAATATTTCTTGCAGGATCAGATTATTTGGATGTGATGTGTTTGCTCAGAGAAGGAGCTGGTTTGGTATAACACATGTATGTCATAACACATTCACACAGAGAATGTGAATTGCTTTCATAAAAAAAGTTTAAAGTTTTTTTTTTTAAAAAGGTGTTTGTAATCTAGAGCAGCTATGTTATATGGATACATTTTCCTTTATAGCATGCATGATATTCAAAACTATGCTACTACAGTGTTTTTATAACCAAGCACAAGCTTTCCCTCAAATTGAATCACTTTTTTGTCTCTCTGTATTTATTTCTTTTCAAGCATATTTGTCTCTTTCATACGTGACTGTGTATTTTATTTGCCTATGGTTTCTTTCTCTCTGTTTTATCTGCCAGTCTAATCTGTCTAACCTATTTTAGGCTTTTATAAGCAAGCTTATCACTACAGTATCTAGGCATTAAATGGTCCAATGCACTTCTGAAGGCTTTCATTTTACTTAAATGCCTTTGAACACACTTAGGAAGTGTTATTAATTAGAATCAGCAGCCCAGTACAACTTCAGGTACTAATTAGACATTGCCCTTCCATAAATTCTTTATAACTTTCCCACACATAGAACATTTTAGCTAACCTAGTAATTTGGAGATGGAGAAAACCATTTTATGTCCTTTTGTCAATCTTTACTGCATACACATTAGATATGTCATGGTTAGATTATGCTTCTTTTGTAGAAAGCAAACATAAATCTTAAAAATAAAGTTCTGTGTTGCCAATTATGTATACTTAGGTAAGTTCTACCTTTGGACCCCTTCATGGGGAATTTAATGAAGACAGTGAACTTTAAAAGCAGTCATCCAATGACAGTTTAATTATAACTTTTTTTTTTTCCTTTCATGTTTGGTACAGTTTAAAGGGTATGTTTGTTTGTTTGTTTGTTTGATCTCTTTTACCTCATAGAAATAACTTCCCAGAATATTTTAAACAACATTTCCTTCTTCAAAACAGTAAGACTGTATTTACACAAGTCCTGTAATTTTCAAGCTGAAAACTCAATAATGGAATGGCAAATGTAATGTCCAACCTTTTCTGTGAGTATGACAAATTGTTTCATGTGCCTGGCATTGTATCAGTGTTCCTAGCACAAAGCCTGGTGAGCAAGCATTTAAATACTTTAAACATGTCAGAAAATATCTTACTGTTTATTGAAAGCTAGGCTATCACTGGGAACTAACAGAAGCTGCCCTTACTTCACTGGAAAGCAAAACTTCCTTTGCACTGCTACAGCAGTTAGAGCCACAGAACTTGGATGCACCTTTTGCCACCCAGGGACTGTATGAGTTATGGACAGCGTAATGCTGTTAGGCAAGGCTGCCTTACCCTCGATCTCATCCCTTGAGCTACATCTGCATGCGCATCCTTTCCCCAGAGGTTCAGTGTCAGGGTTGTTGCTAGCGATTCACCAGCTGTAATCGCATTTCACTGGCCTTCTCACAAGATAAGGAATGGATAATGCTTTCTCCTGGTAGTTGTTCAGATACAAAAGAGAAGTCAAATTTGAGAGACTTCAGTTACATACATAAATGCTTTCCTTGGCACTTTATTAATGTGGTGGAAGTACTTGCAGGACACTTCAACAGATCATGTGCACTTAAGAAAATAAATTGCCCTAATGTTATAAACTCAATGGGGAAAAATACAGTATGTGCTAAATGTGAGCTGCTTTAAGTCTGATTCTGTGCTAGTGGGTTTGAAGAATAGCTCCTCTGTCTTTTGTGCTGTAAATTTTGAAATGCATTTTTTAACTTTGAAATTGTTATGATGGGAATGAAAACTGGATGTTAGATAGAGTAAGTGTGAGGCTGTTTATGAGATGAGGCTAAGATAGATTTGCTTAACTTAAACAATAATCCTTTATTTGCACCACATTAATCTTTACACCAGAACTCTATTTCTGCCTTGCGTACTTCTTTTCTAGTGTGAGCGCTCAATATTGTTTCCTCCAAATAATTCTGTGAAAACCTGAGCCAGCTTGCTACATTTGGACAACATTCAGTTTCTTATGACCCATTTTTATTACCTTTTTCTTTCAAATAGGCCCTATACTTCGTGTACCTCATAAAGTCAGACAAATGTGAGTATATTCTGTGATTAAAATTGCAGCTAGTATAGTTTAGCCTCTTGACACAAGTTTAAAATGAACAAGTTTTTCAAATTACTTTACTTTCCATTACTTAAGGTGCTGAAAAAAAAGAACAAATAGATGTGCTCAGTTTATTCTTTTGCATGAATCAACCTTACAGTGAGGGATATACCCAGTGTGTAAAGTGAAACAAAAAAATCCTTCGTAACAGTAGCACTTATTGGTCTTGAAAATCGTAGGAGATTCTTCCCACTATGTTTACTATGAAGAGATCAAGGAAGGAGCTTGCAAGACATTTAAACCCTGCTTAGATTTTGGCTAGAAATTCAGCACCAGCATTTGTCAGGAATGGACCCACAGTGTTTGCAGATGCCAGATCAAATGATAGTTATTGTTAAACATGTTTAAAATTGCATCTGTATAATACCTGAAATTAATTTATGAATCTCTAAGGAAAGTGATAGTGCACTTGATGAACACAACTCCAGAGCAACATGCCAATTCTAAAGATGACTGTCTCCAGAAAGGTTTATCTCAGCAGGCTGATTTCTCTACCTGAAAATAAAAGTATCAGAGAAAGGTAGTGCAGTGATTTATGAAATATAACAGGAACTGAATCTCAGATCTCAGAAATCTCCACATAACCTTTGCATGTCTACAGCTATCCCTGAAGTCATGATGCTGAATCCTAAAGAGCTAGGAAAGAAAGCAAGCTTTTGTCAGAAGTAGAGCCTTTGCAGTTCTTCAGGAAGGAAGCTTTTGTTCAGCTCAGTGCAGTGAGTTGCAGCTCAGCAGAACTTTTTGTACTTTTTCTTTGGCTGACATTGGACTGCAGCTGTGATACAGATACCTTTTCAATGGATCTTTGCTGAACAAAATGAAAGGTTGAGATTGGGCAAATATTTTTATGAGGTCCTCAGGGGAATTAAGGTTCCTGCAGCAAAAGGAGTGATGATCATAAATTCACATAGTAATCTGACATTCAGAGTTCACTTGAAATCTGAACTTTAAACTAAAGGACATACAGGTCACATTTAGTACATGGAGTGCCACAACCACAGCATCTCTCTTCTTTCCTCATTACTTCCAATACAAGGTACCATGTATACAGCAATCTAAGTGAATCATAGCTCCTTAGAGAGTCAGATTCCTATGAAATAGCTGTTCTTCTCTTAAATCATATTAGAATGAGTTCTTCTGCCAGCAGACCACCAACTCGACGCTGCCATTCATACACAGAGACTTATATGAAGGAGTGATTTGGAAGTCTGAACTGGGTATGTATCAGCCATAGTACAACACACTGTGGGTGCTTCCAGTTGTGTCATTTGACACCAGAGCATCTGTTACTTCTTCTGATGCTCATAATACATACTAATACACAAAGAGATGCTATTTGCGTCAGTATGTACATTTAATGTATGTTTGTATGTATGCATACATTTCTGATAAAATTCAACATTGTAGCTACATTTTAAGAATGAAAGGAAATAAGTATGTGAAATGCAAAAATCATCACATTATATAAACTGTAAACTTAGAAATACCTGATGCATTTCCAGAAGAATACAGTTGTATGTATATTTTAAACATGTGGAAAGTTCTCTCACTTTACTGAAAAGTGGTGTTGCCTGACAACAGGCATGCAATACAGTTTGGGGCAAATTAATTCTCTGTGGGTGAAAATTATCTGCCTAATTGGTAAGAAAGTTTTCTTTCTTAAAACTGATTGCTTTATTTATTCAGTTTAGCAGAGCAAGTCTTTATTGTGCAAATTGCATGCAAGTTATTTGTTCTGCCCTTTTTTATTCCACAAAGATTTCTCTTGGTTTTTTTACAAGAAAAGATTTTTTCTAAAGAAAAAAAAAAGAAAAATAATTCTCCATTTAATCTTTTCCACCATAGTACAGTAGTTTCTGTTGAGTTGAACTTTTAGTTCAGGTTGAAAGAGTAAACGTTCCTTCATTTTAAGAAAGCCATTTCAATTTTTAAAACATATAATGTGAAAAATAGTTTTACAGCTCAATCCGCATCCATCTAAGCATTGCAGGGGTGCTTTCCTTCAAGTGTGGATGAAATTCCTTATATTTTAATGGCAAATATGTTAGAAATATATGGGTTCAATGCCCTGTGCTTTGTCCAGGGCAAGTGACTTACACAAATCTTTTTTCCAGATCTCTCCAGGGATCCCTCAATGAGAAAGATGACAGGGCTAAGCATCCTATGCGAAACACAAGTTGTTAGCCTCTCCATTCTGACTACTTTGCTCCTGGGCATCGTAGTCCTTGTAAACAGATGTTTGTAAACTTTGAGTTGAACATGACTGAAAAATATTCCTTTTCTTCTCTGTGTAATAAATACCAGAAATTCCTGCTAACGGAATGTTTTTTCTCTCTGTAGGCCTAGCTGACCACTGGTGTAATAGATTCTTGGTTACTTATGCAAAAGGGAACTTTCATCCTCTTTGTTTTTTTCTTTAAAAATTGTTTAAAAGACAGTTTTTTCGTTTGTGATGATAGGAAGAATATACGATATTTTTCAAAGGAGTCTCACTGGAACTCTAAAACTTTCTGATGTCAATCGATTTTAAAAACTCCAGACAGTTCTCTGTTTATCTTGTACAACATATAGAAAAAACAGCTTATAGTGTCATTCCTGCTGTCATACCCGTGTCCAGCCCACCATCCACGTAACTCCTTAGCATGAGAATTTAATGGCCAGAACTCTTGGATGAAAAGCAGTAGCTATTCCACTCCTGCTATCTCTCTCAAACATTCTCCAGATAATGTAGTATCTCTTAGTTGACATCATCCTAAAAATGTACCTTGGATGGATTTTTTTTTTTAAAGTGATAGTTTCCTGTACAGTCTACTCCATCCTGGATCCAGTTCAGTACGGAGGAAGATAATTTATCATTCTGTAGACTGATTTCATAAGATGGCACGGGTTGGCTCCTGTGAAGTAAAAATTACTGCAGTGTCTGCAAATACTAGCACCTGGGAGCGATGGCCTTGCAGTGATCTCATGCCTAATGAATTAGGATTTTTCCCATTCTGGAAATCTCCAAAGCACACTCATCTTCCGGTCCTCTCCCCAAAACCCAAGCCTCCAAAGACAGTACCCTGCTGCCGAGACAATAGCTGTGTTTCCAAAACAGACCCAGTGGCATCATGCCATTGCAACTTGATGGATAAGAGGTCACTTCTATTGCTTTAGACCGTCACTGTGAGGTCTCCACTTCCTAAGGGGGAAAGACTGTCCTACAAAATGCCCAAGTTCTTTCTGTCCCCTGTTCAGCCTAGAAAGGAGGGAGCATGACCGTGACAAAGCTGACTCTCTTAAAGTCTGACAAGATCTGTCATACCCACTGGGTGGTAAAGGGAAGAGAATACATTGTTATGTGACTAATGGTGGTTATGAAAGATCTAAAAGATCCTTCTCCGCAGATTTTCCTGCTATCCAGCGGGGATTAGAAACGGTTGCTTGCAGTGCTTTTCCTTATACGGCAGCAAAGCCATCACACATTTTGTTTCCCAACAATTTTGGCTTGTATCAAATGTGAAGCTGGCTCAGAAACAGCTTGTAAAAGAGAGAAAAGTAAGACTCTTAGCTCCAGTAAGTGCCTGAACACTCTTTCTCATTAACTTGGCATGGGTATGATGGTATTTCAACTTGACATTGACATGAACATTTAAATGGCTGGACAGTAAGCTCTCTGATAAAGCCATTGTCTGACTAGGAAACAAGGCTCTTTTACAGGGCAGCCTCTTTATAGCAATTATAATAAAAATTAACCTTTCAGAAGTTAAGTTTCTGTTTGAGGGGCCAAAAGAAGGAATGAAAGAAAGGATTAATTTCCCAGCAACAATCATCTAAGCTGTTTCCTTTTCAAATGAAAATAAAACTCAGACAGGATTTTATGAGAGGTATTTAGATGCACATGAAAATATCAGTCTTTTGATTTTCCTAATTAGGCTCTGCTTCCAGATACGAACACAAAGAGTCTTAGATGTGGAAACAACCGTTTCCCAAACTTTGGAAAATTAAAAGCAAAATAAAGAAGAAACCCATACAGGAAATAATATTTTTCAGAATATGACAAGCTTGTATTTTTAGGAATAGACTTTGACAAGAGTTGTCTCATTATACTTGGTATTTTTTTGGCATGCAGTTTGAATATAGTAGTCTTTCTCAGTACACTGCATAAAAACATAGCTTTGATATGGCTTAGGATGTCTGTTCTGTGGTTCTCTGTCTATTTCTTAGTTTTGCATTAGTTGCCATTGTGTGTTTTTAAAAAATGTACATGCAACTTTTTTCATTTGTCTGTGCTTCTTCCTGTTCTTTGTTTCCTTCCCTTTGGTTATAAGCATTTTATATCAGCCTTCTGAATCTATGTTACTATACTAGAGCAGTACCTTAAAGTGATATCATCTGGAAGTTAAGTAGAGGCATTATGTATTGAAATAATTCCTAAATCATATATTCCATGTTAAGACAAATCTGGGGGAATAAAATTTCTGTCATGACTTGTAAGTAAGTAATGTGTGAAAGACTTGCCCAATACTGTCAGACAGTAAGTGATACCCACAGTGAGAGTCCATCATATTTAGTTTATTGGTTTGCAGTCTTTTCAGTTATATTTTTTTCATTTGAAAGTTCATTATCTGTCACTGTACATTCATCCACTTGTTTAGGTTTTGGTCATCTTCTCTCTGAATATATGATCTTAAGCCATTTATTAATCTGAAGATTAATCTGTTTTTAAAGAGTACTTTTCCCCCTGATTAGCGTCAAGAAAGCCTTATTCCTTGCTGCTTTAGATGAATGCAAATTGTTTTGTTTTGTACGTGATGGCAAACTAGGACTTCTGCCAGTTCCCTTGATTGTTTTAGAGAAATTCCAGACAGATAGAAAGTACTAGCTCCTTAATGCATGTCTAGTATTCTAAGTCTCCTATTGATGGTGCATTAATAGCTGTCATCAGAAGTATCATATAAAAATGTTGGTGTCAGCAGTGCTATGCCTAATGGCAGTCTCCTTGTGAACAGACTACAGAGAGAGGTGAAAAAGGATAGATGATTGTTTTAGACCCTTGCCCTTTATTTAGAGGAAAAGAGGGGTGAGACCGTCACTTTAAATAATAGTTTTCTACTTCAGGAGACAGTTTGTTGGTTATTCTCTCTTCATGTTATGCCAAAGTTGATTTTTGTGTACTGGAGACAATAAACGTAATGCGGGAGGCTGATACATATTCATAATTTTGCTCTAAGGCTAAAGTGCTTTCCTTGTAAATTCATCTAGCTAGAGATATTGTGAGCACCAAAAGCAATTACTTCACCCCATCAGTTTGGTCTAAAAAAGAATACCATTAAACTCCTTGTTCTATATTTATTGTTCTAACAGGGAACAAGAAGAACATTCTGCTGAGACACCAGTGCAAGAACCAAAATTAGGATGCTTTTATTCAATTATATTTGACAAAGCTGGACACCTTTTTTTTAATGTGTAATGTAGTAAATTTATGTACCTATCAAAAACAATTCATAGAGCTCTCCAGTGTTAAACTGTAGTAAAAAGGGAAGGCTAGGCAAATTTAGAAAAAAGAACAGTATGCTTTCCATTTGCAAAGGAAAACATGAGATTCAGGAAAGAATGCTAATTTTTCAAGTTGGTGTTACTATTTTCTGTTTTTTTCCCTATATAACACCTAGAAACAAGAATCCATTCACTGGGTTCTGTACAGAGATTAAAAAGATGTGTCCTGCCTCCAACACTTACATATAACACGGAATTAAAATCTGTATAAAATCAAAGGGACAGTGGAAAACAGAAAAATTAGGAGTTATTTTATGGTAAAGGACAAGTATAAATGAAAATTTAAAAAAGAAGAATGGACTAGCTTTCTAACTGGGTAGCTAAGGGACATTTCACCAAGCTTGATACACATCTAGAGAGGTATTTGAAAGTGAATAGAAGACAGAAGTTGAGCTAACAGGCTCATCAGAGACAGAGGTCGAACTCCCAGTATGGAAGAAAAATTGACGGAAAGGTGGAAGGTCAGCTGTAAAAATTCTTGAACGTTAAAAAAAAATAATAATTTCTATGGCAAAGTAAATAATACAGATGAGAGAACCTTTAAAAAGAGCATAAAGCAAGGAATATGATGAAAGCATCAGACCAAATCAATTATCTTTTGCGTAAGTATTTTTTATGACTGCTAGCGTGTCAAGATCACAGTTGTTGACGCAAGGGGGGACTGTGAAGATGTGAGATGGGGAGAACCTATATGATAATTTTTCCTGTGTGCTTCAGGAGATATGAGGTACAGATGCCGGCCTGGAACTATCCTAATTCATGGAGCTGCCTATATTACTAACATAGTGGTCACTGATTGACTATGCAGTCAATGGACAGAGGCACCTCCAAAGCATCATCCATCCTAAACCAGGCAGGCAAAGTAAATGAGATGAATCATTTTTTTCAGGGATTCCTGGGGTTTTTTTTGCTATGCAAGACAGTTTAGTGACTACCCCAACTTATAACATAAACATCTTGTCATAACATCTTGCAAGATGAATCTTAGCAATAGTTGAATCGTGAATGTAGATTTTTACTGTAGTACTGCCAAAAGGCTCTACACTATGTTAAAATCTTGTTGTGCAGGTGCTGTAAAATACAGCTCTTTATACAAAGAGTCACGTATCTTTCTGTGCATGCATCATGCATCTTACTTGGAGATTCTGAAGCATGCGTCTTGTGGAGCAGAGGCAGAAGCTTTATGAGGTGAACCACAAAGAGCTTTTAAAATGTTTCTAAGTGGGCTGAATTGTGTCCAAAGATGTTCATAGACCTTGTTTCTTCTCCATTTAATGGTATAAATTTCAGGAACTGTTTTTCTGTTTGGGAATGTAGGTAATGTGAACTGCTGCAAAACAAATTGCATTAGATATATTTGTATTCCATATGAAATATGCAATTAAAATTACATATTTGCCATGAAAAACTGATAGTGAACAATAAAAGTTATTTTTAAAACTAACTTAACTGATTTTTTTAAATGAGTACTGCCAGTTTAGAACTGGTGCATACAGGCTTAATATTTGCAGTTGTCTTTTTTTTAACAATGTGCTCTAAACAGTCTGAGACTGTCTATGAGTGAGTACTTATAGCTAAAGAAGAATTTGATGCATGTGAAAAGAACATATTTCAAATCATATACAAGGACAAACCTGTATTTTTACACAGTTTTTCAGATTTTATTCTTTCCTGCCTCAAGAGAAAAACATTTGCTAAAAGAAATTAGTATTTTCATATTTAGTTAGTTTATTGTTTTTAAAATTAACCTCAGGACAAAGCAGTTTCCTATGCAGCACTGGACTTCTGGGTTCACTTACTATCCTGTAAGAAACAGACTGTATCATCTAGATTTGTATTCCAAGAAAGGACTCTCCAGAGACTGAGCCTCTACCTCCATGATGGTGAGGCACGGCTGTGCCATCTTGGTGACATCAGAAATGTGGTTAGAAGCTGTTGTTGCCCTTATCACTGTACTGTCTCAGCATGACAGTTTGAATTTAGCTATCATCGCTATCTTCTGTGAAATAAGAAGATATCTGTTGTCCTTTCCTATGAGCTGGCAAACATGCTGGATTAAGTGATTTGGCCAAGATGACATAGGAAATTTGTAGCTATAACAGAAAATGAACACATGCCTCCTGAAGCCTACTCAGTTACTTGTCAAATAAAATCATTAAAAAAAAAACAACAAACCACCCCACCTCCTCATTTGGTTAGTTTTTTTCATTAGGACAGGTGTCTCAGCAGTGTGCATAGAGAAGAGCTTTGAACTCTGCTGAAGCTAGGGTTATATGTCACGTAATTCCTAGAACCCAGTAGGGAAGATATAATTTTATGAGATATTGGTTAATTTAGGAGGAATGTTTCTACTTGGTGTGATATCTGTGAAGTCTTGTCTAACTATCAAGGAACTGGAAAGAGGAGCATGAAGTACACGTCCTCCACACTGGAAACCCTTATGGTTAATCTAGGAGGGAGCAGACATCGTCATCTTTTTTTTTTTTTTTGTTGCTATTTAAAGTTCTCAGCTGTTACTGTATGTCAGATTTAAAAACATGATTTCAAACCCTGGTTGACTTCTCTGTTCCTAACAAAGCTTCCCGCCCAACACTTACCATCTCAACATGCTCTCGGTCTGGACACCCATTACAAAGTCTCCTTCATGTGTTAGGATGCATTGCAAATGATCTGTTCCTTCATCTGTCCACGCAAAAAAGTTTTTTTTTTTTCCTGCGAATGCTTGTTGTTTTTTAAGCAAATTCTTGTCTGTGTGAATAGGATCTGCCTGTGTCAAGGTGGAAATGAGAACTAGATTTGACTCTTTGATTTGAGAGAGAGAGGGAAGAGGGAGTTTACCACCACCACCACTTTGAGTCCGAGGATCTTCCGCAGGGTCTTCGGTGGCCTCAGGCGTCGTCGGGGGCTGAAGGGTGGGGGGGAGCCTTGAGGGTGCAAAAAAGGAAGGCGTGGTCTCACGCGCGCCGCCACCGCGGGGCACGTCTGCTCCCAATATAGGGGCTCCCACGCATGCGCGGATCACAAATGTGTACGTGCGGTTCGCCACGGCCGGGCTGCCCCCGCCTCTGCTCTTTTCGCGCCTTTTGTCCCCGCCTCGGCGCTTTTCGCGCCTTCAGTCCCTGCGCAGGCGCACGAGGTTGTTTTTCTCAAAACTGTGGAGAAGAGGGTTTTCTCGAAGCGCGACGCTGGATGGCGCTACAGCGGCAATGTCGAGACAAAACCGCATTTGGTACCGGTTCTCTACAATTCTGGATGTCCATCTGAAGCAGGTAATTCGAAGTTTGGCTTCTGTTCATCAGCAGTGCTGGACATCCATTAGTATTCAGGAAATATTTTGGACGTTAACCTCTGTTGCTTTAGTTACATCTGTACTAATGAAAATTCGTGTAAAAGTTTCACAGGAAAAACTTATCACTGGTAAATTTGAGATAGAGAAGCTTTCAATTCTGTGCTTCTAATAAATTCAATGACATAAGAAATTAAAAGAAATTAGGTCTTTTCTGTGAAATGCTGTAGTGCAAATAGGATAGTTACAATGAGCTATTGCAGCCATTGTCAAAAGCCCTTTAAAATAAGATTAGATCATTTCATTGTTGTACCATTGTCTGTTGGCAAATTGTAACTTTGTTTTATGAGGCCTATTTAATATACAAATTTCACTGGAACTTGAAGGAGTGAAGTAATAGCTGTGATGATTTAAGATTAGAAGTGTTTGGATAAACACAGATGATAGTTGTAATAGATCTGAATTGTCACCTGAGATTATATAACCTGATTTATCATTTCACTGAAGAATTGCAGATAACAGTTTACAGTATATTTTTATATGTGGTCTTGTCATTGTTTCCCTTAGTAAATTATGCTCCTCTATATAACAGAAACAAGAGTTTTATTTTGTCCTGAGGACATGTAAGATTTATGGAAAATAGTTATTTTCTAGGTAGAAGAACTGATATTTGCTCATTCACTTTGATAGAGGGAGGGACAGTTATGATCTTCATGTACTTATTTATATTTAATGCGTTTTGTTTCTCCTTCATGTTCTGGAGTTGCTAGAGTAACTGCATTTGTGAAAACTTGCAGTTAATTGAATTTCCATTTGCCAAAGTTAATAAAACCGCTCTAAAAAAACGGCTTCTTTATCAACCTATTCTAATGACTACAGTGACTAGACAGGTCATGTCTCTTATCTTCTGGAAACAGAGGGAGACAAGAAAGGATTCTGGTAGGAAAGTATAGTTTGTGCTTAAGTGTTTTTGTGTAAGTATTTTTGCATATATTTCCCAGCCAACTTTTCCAAACTTTGCTATTAAAATTTAATGGCTTGTTTCACAAAGATTTTCTGTTTCAGTGGTCATGAGTCAGATAGCTATTTTCTCTGCTCGAAGCAGCAGTTTGTTTGACATAGGAGATCTTTTTGTCTGAACACATGATCACAGAGAACGCTGCAGACAAACGAACGCACGGGCACTTTCCATCCTCCTGCTATGTGTAGAGTGGCACAAAGGCAAGGTTGCACCTTATTTTCCTCATTCACTCAGGCCTGTAGCCTTTTTGTCAAGGGCACTGAAGTACGTCCAATTTTTATTTTCTGATGCAGTCTCCTGCTGACTGAAATCTAGGTCAAAACCTTGTGACCTTACTCCATGTGCATTCTTTCTGCTCCTCGGCAGCAGTGCTGTTTGATGGCTTCACCATGAGCTCATAGATCAGATGCTGAAAGGCACATGGCACCAAACGGTTTTGGCTGCACGTGAAACTGTTGTTACAAGCCTTTCTTATGCAAGAGCTCGAGAGTGAATGTGCTTCCTGTTTAAAAACGTCATATTCCTCCAAGAGCGTTGAGGTATTTCAGTAGTGATCCAGCAGTGTCTCCTAGAAGAGGAAAATACATTTCTGGGGTCACAGCAAAGGTCCTGCTTCTGGCAGCGGACAGCAGCGAGTGTCGAAGGAATGGTGTGACGGCAGGGAGATCACAGAGGTGACCTTCTGAGGTGGGGGGTTATTTATTTCCTGCTGTTCCATTCAGAGCAGTTAGCAGTTAGTACAAGTAGGAATCAGACCTCCTTCATTTGATAGCAGGGGCAGGGGGAGTTAACGCAAAGTAATGGGAAGTAGAACATGAATCAAGCAGGAGAAATATAGCTTGAGTATCAGAGAAACTACTTAGTGGTAAGCTGTATTACAGAATCAGGCAGCTTCTCAAGGAGAGATGACAGATTTGTATTGCTTGTGGCATTTAAAAGTGAGCTGTGCACAGCACATGAAATACATTAAGAGGTATCTCACCATCTCTATCAGAATGACAGATTCGATGAACATCTCTAGATACAAATGTTTCACTACCCAGAAAAAGATTTAAATAATTCCCAGAATAGCTTAAATAAACACAAGAAAACCAAAATGCATTGAGTTTTCTTTGAGATGATTGCAAAAAAAAGTTTCAACTTTTTTTTTCCTGTTCGTCTGGCAGAAGTACCTTCCTTCTGTGAACCATAGTTTTGCATGTATAACTTAACTTTTATAACACTTGTTCAGTGTTATAAAGGTCATATAATTATCTGCATTCAATTACATGCTCGAAGACGTACTTAAAAAACGTATGCATTTTTAGAGCACTAGGTAACTGAAAATATCTTGCATCATTTCATTTTACAAAACTAAATTAGTATGTACTGTATTCTAGCTAATGCCAAACAGTATCTTACATCAACTCTAGCTCCATGGGAGTAGCATACTGTTCAATTTAAATAAGCATTTCATAACCTGGGCTTTCATTTTAACCAGTTGAATGCATCTGCCTTGTGTCTTTTAATGAATACTTTGTCCGGAATGTCATAAACCCTCTAGTGAATTAAATTCTCTATAGTCTGAAGCATTTAATTTTAAAAATATTTAATATGCAGCTGCCTGCTAACATACATAGCAAATCTCCATGTGAAGCTATCAAGTAGAAATAAGGCACTTAAAAACTTCAAGACATCACACAATTTTGCCATTGAAGGCTGTTTAAAGCTTTAGGCACTTAGGTAACTTAATTTTTATGTGAGGGAAGAAAGAGATTTAGGTATTCAGAAGAAGATGAAGTCAGAGAGTGCTGTGCCAGGTGTTTCAGCTGTAGGAAGGCTTAAAGCATGGAAGGAGCAATGTAGCAGCAAAGCAGACCTGCTGAATAATTCATCACTGTCTTACACACTTCTGCTGCTGTACCATTATTTAGGAAAGAATATTATATTGTTATTGATTACAGCACTTGCTGACACGTTTCATTTGCTAGGAGGTGTGTGTGCATGCTTTGTATTTCCGACACTTACACCATCACCTGAGAAACTTGTGTATGAGCTTGATTAAAATTTCAGAGGCTGGGTGTTATACACACACACACACGTGCACACACACACTCAGCATTTATCCCTAACACTCCCAGTTTGGGGAGGGAGAGCTTGCTTCATGCGTCAGAGGAACAATCTTCCCACAGATAGTGTTTTCAAAGTGATGAAAAACATTTCTTAAGGGAGTACAAGTGGCTTTGCCTTTACCATAACACCGCTGGGAAAGCAACTCCTTCGTTATACCGACCTGCCACCCCACAGAGCCACAGGAGTGCACGGGAAAGGACCCAGAAGCATCCTCTGCCGCAAGAGCCAGCCCCGCCGTGCCGTGATCACAGACAGCCCCACTTACACAAGCCAAACCCCAAGGGTGCCCTTTACTTAGGCTGCTGCAGTTGCTGATACAAATAAACTTTTGCCTGTAGTTGGCTAAAGGCCAGAGGAACTTGATGGTTGTTGCAGCTAGTACATGTTATTTGAACAATGAAATGAAATCCTGTTCCTTACATGCTTGAAAACAAATATAGATATATATGCATGCATATCTATATAGAGAGAATTGAATATCTACATAGAATATAGATAGAAGTGTATACAAATATAGATATATGCCATTATTTATGCTTTCAGATTTATACTGGAGCCTTGCGAGATGTTTCATTTTTAGACTTCTGAAACAGTGAAGGATATTTTCCTTAGTTAAGGAGAGGGAGAGGGAAGAAACAAACCAGAAATATTTTTCTGATATTTTTTGTTGTTTGAGGGAAATCTGGTATAGATGAAAAAGGTGTTGTGACAAAATCTAGATTGTCTACAAAGAGTATTGAGAACATCCCAAGTGGCTGTGGTAAGCTTTCTCTCAAATGTTGAGCTTTTAAGGGATCTTGTGCCAAATTCTGAACAGCACTGGAGGTTGACAGAGAATAAACTGCTGGTATCATGGAGGAAACCCTTTCCTTACCTCTCTTTGCATGTCTAAATCCATAAATAGCAAAAAGACTATAAGCAGAACGCAAAAGACCCTGAATGCTTTACTAAAAGAATAATCAGGTTTCTTTCCCCATTTTGAAAATAAAATTCATTTTATACCAGGATTAATCCACAGTAAGATACTGATCTGTTGAAGCAAATGGCTGCCCTCTCAATGATTTCAAAAGAGTCAGGGCTCACTCCTAATGGCCAGTTTTCTCAGGTGGCAAACAGTGATTAGATTCATAGATATTCGTTTCATAAATATTTGCTTCTGCTCAGATTTTGGAAGAGCCAGTTCACATTCAGCAGGTCCAGAAGCTTAGCAGATTACATGATCACCCAACCCATCAGTCATACGTACACAGTGTGTCCCTGTTTGATGTATGCAAACTGATTTTGCATAGCTTGGATGTTTTTAACTCTCTAAATACTAAATGAGGACCGCTCAGTACAATATTCAGTAATACGACTAGCAAGTGTTACTTGCAGGTTTGTTTTGGTTGTTTGGTTGTTTTTTTCCTCTCTCTCTTTCCTTCTTTGCCAGGAGGAGAATTAGATGGACAGTTAATATTTGGTTTTGTAGATTTTTTTATTTTACTCCTTAAAACTGAGAAGGCAAGACTGAAGGAAAGTGGTGTGCTTGGAAGAGAAGATTTTAAATAGATTTCTCATGGTTTGTGTTTTCAGTGACTTTGTATGGATATTGGTTCAATGTCTGACTAGAAATTTGTGAATATAATTTAAAAAAAAACATTTTTCAAAATCCTTGGCATTTACTATGGCAAAAATGGATGAATGCTGCAGATTTAGAAATAGGTGCTTCAAGACTTTGATGCTTTTTTATCAAAGACATCTCTTACTTCCACTATTTTGTTATTGTGATTTACCTAGAAGAAATCCATACATAGATTTAGTCAGCATTTTGATTCTTGGCAGATATAGTCAGTGTTTTGATTCTTGGTAACTAGTTAAAATGAAAAGCAATGAATTTCTGAAACTTATCAAGAATCTTAAAAGGTACAACTTAATCGTTATTTATTGTCTAGAGCTTTTGGTATGTCAGATTCATTTTCAAGACAAGTGCCAAAAAAAAAAGGAATGTATCTTTTACAAAATGCTCAGCAAAACTCACAATAATATGGTAGTGATTAGTGCAGAGCAATGCTTACAGCAATCATATAGTGCCAGTGATTATACTTCAGATCCACTATAAAAACAAGCTGTTCCTGATGTGCTCCTCAAAAGTAGGACAAAATGTTCTCCATTAGTCTGTTGCTACTTAACATCTTTCTTTACGTCACGTCTCAATTTTTCTCTCATGCCATCTGCAGAAAAATATGTCTCTCAACCTTCTAGATCCTGAGATGGCAATGTTCAGATCTGTAAGAGGAATTAGGCTATGCAAGAAGAGAATCTTGTCATGGTGGTATTGTAGAGGCTTTTAAAAATATAAAGAACAAAGTTGCCAGCACTGATTTTTATCTTCAGTAAAAGTAATTATATCATTATTCACATATAAAGTCAAATATAAATTCACATATAAAATTAAAATATAAATCATATTCTATGATTTTAATCTGTTTTTGTTGCCAAACTATACAAATGTTTACACCTTTAATCTTGGCCTTTGTCACTAAGTTTTAGAGCATTGTGGGAACAGAATGCATTTTGGGGCTAGCTGAATGTATCTTTTCTTTCTCTAGAAATTAAAATATTTCATAAATAATTACATGTGAAAATGCACTCATTGTGAAACACATTCTTGTAAGTGTATATATCTTGTATTCCACAAAGAGGGCTCCCACTAGGTAGGGAGCATTGTGGACCAATCTGACAATCTGCGTATGCTCCCTTACCAGCACATCCTCTGTACCAGAATGCTGATGAGATGAGCGTGGACCCAGGTGTTCTGCTGGACTGACACCGTGGCGCTGAGCGTCTCACCAGCCCTGGCTGTCTCCAGGGGCTGCCTTGTATGTTTTAAGCTCCTTTTATACCAGGTGAACAAAGAGCAGGAATGTATTTCTGCTGCGGGGCAGTGCTGGGACCTCTCAGGACTGGTTGATGATGAACATGGAGTGGGAGCAGTGTGGGAAGGACTTGAGCAATACACCTAAATTCATTGGGCTTTTCAGAAAGAGAAGCACTTGTGATCTAGTGACACAGTGAATGGTGGCATTCTTCTATAACATACGTTGCTTCCTGACTGACAATGCTATCTGTGAAGACTAATGCCGCTCAGCTACACTGAACAAGTTGGCTCAAGAAGCTCAAGGTATTATTCTACCTATGAGAAACAAGGCTGGTTTGGAAAAGATTAGAGGCCTTAGTGGGGCTCAAAACTACTCTGACAAACTTGAAGCTTCACAGTGAATTATAACTGTCGTGATTGTAAGGAAGCACCTATGGACAAAGAGGCAAGGCAGCTAGAAAACTTTGAATGTCTTTGCTGAGTTGGGAGAGGGCAAAAAATAATGAGAGATGCAACTAAGGATCTTATGACAGGCTGAGACATGGTATGATGTGAAGTTTTGCTGAAGTCAGTGAAAACTGCTGGAAAGGAACATTAAAAGGAACATCTCACTCACCACGCGTCCATGCGTCATGTGGCAAATCTCTGAGACTTTTACCATGTACAGTGTTCTCCTCTTATGGCTCTTTTTCCTATTTCAAACATGCTCCCTTTCTCTCTCCCATGTGCTTTCAGTTTTCTTTTTACAGTGGGTTTCTTCTTCTGCTTAGCAGTGAATATTTGATTAGCAGCTACTCAAGTACTATCCAACTTCCACTCCAGGTAGCAACAGTCTTTTTTCCTTTTTTCTGCATCTTTCACACTGTCTTTTTATCCTGGGATTTTTTATCAATGCTGCATTTCTGCAACTCTCACTGGCATCACCATTTTCTTTTTTCCTATTCCATTTTACTTTCCATTCTATATTTCACTCAGTACTGAGAAGGAGATTGGCAGGTATTTTACGCCAAAAATTAAAGGGTTGGAAACAAAGGGTTTTACAGAAGCGGATAGAATTATTTATTGTTGAAAAAATCTTAGTGGTCTTTTAAAATTAATTGAAATACCTTCAGTACTGGAAGCCCAAATATCACAAGGTTGTGAAAGAGCTTAGCCTAAAGCAGTCTGATGCCAATAGAAGGATCACAAGTGACTTATAGTCAATTGGTATTAGAGCTGATTGGAATCTGTGACACTTCTGTGAAAAATATGTTCTTCTCTCTGGGATTAACGAGCCTTAATTTATATTTACAGTGTGAATATAGCTGCTGTTGCCATAGGATATGATTACCTTTCATATTCTGCAATGTACTATGTCAGGTACTATACTATATTATGTAGCATGGTTTTAAAGATTTTTCTGTTTTCCATTTTACGGTTAAGAACTGAGGCATGCACTGCTTCTATGGCTTGCTCAGGGTAACATGTGGAAGTCTGTTTCAGAGCAAGGACTTGAATTTCAATCTTGTGAGTCAGTGCTTTAACACTCAAGCAGTTGCTACTCTCTGACACCTCTCTAGGAATCAAAGACCAAAAAGTGAAGAAGGGTAAAATGCCTATGGTATACCAATCTTTATGTTGAACAAAAAACAGAGAGAAAGAATTAACCTAAAAAAAAACCCCACAAACCTTCTAAAATATTCTTATTCTATTGAAACTGGGCCACTTGTGCACCCAGGGATTCAAGATTCATGGATTTAGGACAGCAAACACAAAGGTGCTTGGTTGTATATCCTAGTGGCTGAACAACTCCCCAGGGAAACGGGAGTCTTAGAGATCTGCTCATTAAACTGTTCAGGCATTTTATATTAGAAAGGTGTTAGGTAAAGAAAAAGACAGGAAGAATAATGGAAATTAATACCGCCACCACCACCCCCCAAAATATGCTCAAGTTAAATTTTAGGGATAAATGTAAGTGTTATTCTGCATTATTCCTGTGGAAAGTAGATATCTAAGACTGCTTAAATGAGAGGTTGCAGGCATGCTCAGAACAAATAACTAGAACATGGTGTGGTATGCACTCACAGTACAAATAAACCTGATCAATTTAGGCATTTTTTATCATTTATGCAAAAATTTTATTATACATTTGTTTTAAAGAATGTTATTTGTGCTTGCTGGGCATAAAAGAGGTACAATTATGTGTATCTGAGTGACTGATCTCTGCAGTTTACCACGTTACTGTGCCTCTGAACATGATGGATAATGGGTGCAGAGAGAAAATATGGTTGGCAATAATATTGTCTCTTTAATTAATTTCACATCAGTACAAGTACACATGGACATGTGTCTTCATGGACATGATTCCCACATAAGAACTGTAGAGCTATAGAGGAAAATGTTACAGCTTTAAATTCTGCTGTCTGTGTTGATTGCCTTTCCCCTTCCCCTTCCCCTTCCCCTTCCCCCACTATCTTCTATGTCCATGTGTATCTGTAAGGTGCTTTTTTCTATTTTATTGTGGTTATTTCTTTAGCAAATTTGAGCAAATATTCCTTCATCAGTATTCTTGACAAGTTTTATTGCTACACTTCAACCTCTTCCTCCACTTAAGGTAGAATAATATCAGTAATCTTTCTCTCAAAAATAAATACGGTAAATGCCATTTCTTTCCTCATTCTTCCTTTGGCAATATGCGTTTCTCTGTTTTCACTGTGAAAAAATGCTACTTTTTGGAGAATGGACCTATTTTGGAAAATTTCATAAAGAATATAGTATCATGGATTTTATAGATTTGGACAAGGGACAGCATGATCTGGACTGACACAGTGAGGATTTAAACAATGACTTGAGTAGATGTGCCTAAGTATACATGCATCTGTAATTTTAAAAAGCCACACAGGATGCAAAAAATTGTTCAATGTCTGTTTCAAGACTAGTAAATAGAATCATAGAATCATTTAAGTTTAAGATCATGGAGTCCAACTGTAAACCTAACACTGCCAAGTCCACCACTAAACCGTGTCCCTAAGTGCCACATCTACACGTCCTTTAAATACCTCCAGGGATGGGGCCTCATCCACTTCCCTGGGCAGCCTGTTGCAATACTTGACAACCCTTTCAGTGAAGAAGTTTTTCCTAATATCCAGTCTGAACCTCCCCTAGTGCAACTTGAGACCATTTCCTCTTGTCCTATCACTTGTTCCTTGGGAAAAGAAACCAACACCCACCTCGCTACAACCTCCTTTCAGGCAGTTGTAGAGAGTGATAAAATAAAATTAAATACAGTAAAAATAACTAAAAGAGCTAAAGTCTGTTCTTTATTTCTGAGGACAAGCAGTATGTCACAGCTCACATCCATGCAGCTAGACTGTCTTTCCCAAAATCAAGGTGACCACTGTCCTGCAGCTTGGGAACTGTCCCCATTCCAAGGTAATGCCTGAACACCCCATGGTGTTGTCCATGACAGCAATAGTTGCCTTAAAACTGGCAAGGACTGTGCCACTAAACATACTGAATGTGCCCTACTGCTGTTTAGTTTATGAAGCTGGATGAACCTTTCATTTTGTATGGTTCAATGACAGTGTGAGAAGGCACAGTGTATACTGAGAAATGAGCTACATATATTATTATAGTTTTCTGCCTACTACGCTAAACATCAGCAGTATCCTGCTTCTTTAGTGGTTGATATTTTGGGATTATAAACCCAGAGGATGATAAACCCCAGGGATTATCATCCCAGGGGATGATAAACCCCTGGGATTAATCACGGATACCCAGAACTGAACTCAAAGTCTGTGGATTCTAAGTCAAATGGGGACCAGGCCCAAAAGGGACTCTTGGTTACGGGGTAAAACAAATGTGACTGACTCTAGGACACCATGTGTGTTTGAAAAGTTGTGAGAAAAAGTGGTCATACCTGAAGAATTAAAGCTAATAGGCTTAATATGCACTGTGATCATTCTGCATGGATTGACAGGTCTAATTACAATAGTCACTGTTAAAAGACAGAGCTTTTTACTTTAGCCATGTATGTGCGTGCAACCTGGCTGTATCAACTTGGTAGGAGACTTCAGTGAGTAAAAAATAGTGAATAGTAATCAGATCGCTATCTATCTTCTGTATATACTTTTTTAGTTTTGAAAGGCGAAAGTATTATTCAGTTTCTGACATTGAGATGTTTTCTCTAATCTAACCGTATTCTTTTGTGGGGTGATATTTCTTTTTCAGAGGTATCCCCTATTTCTCAGTTTTCCTATCTTATGTTATAAAAGACACCAGTATTAGCAACATATATTGCTGAATATTCCTATGTACTCATGGCTTCTTCTAAAATATGAAGGTGTATTAAAATCCTTATTAAAAAAGTTATTTTTTGTGCATAAGTGCACATGCATGTTGATACATGAAAGGTACCATCTATCTTCCTCCTTCCTTCCCTCCTTCCTCTCTTCCTTCCTGCCTTTCTTCCTTTCTTTCTTCAGACATAACTGCTTGCAGGTTGCTCTCCTGTCTTGCCATTCAGCAGGGACATCAATCATTTTGAAGCTGAAGATATTTTCAGGAAAATGCTCAGGTCTTTTCATATTGAAAGAAGCTTGATTTAATCAGAGATTTGAAAACTTCTTTTACCTGTCCATGGAGTCTATGAATTTGACTGCCTTTATGTTGTCACTGTAAAATAAAAGCAAAAATACGTATGTTTGTGAAAAAGACATTCCTTCAGTTTTGCTTTTTATCGATAAAGCAGCTTGAATGGCACAGCACGGCTTCAGATACTGAGGATACATAGCCATGAGAAGTATATTGTTAATTTTATCATCTCGGAGAAAACCAGGCCTGGAATTCATTATTCCATTTTGGTACTGGAGCAGAGAATTCGGCTGGGGCTGGACTGTGCATCTGTTTGGAGCCCCCTGAAAACACTCAGGATTTTGTCTTTGAAGCTAGCTGAGGGATGATACTCACAGAGTGTGTTTATTCCTTTTGTGTATTTGGTTCACTCGTCTTCTGAATGTGATAGAGTCAAATGGGGCAGGCTCAGGAGCTTTATAAGCTCTGTGACGTGGTGTGGCTCTTAAGTTTATCTAAGATCATATTTACATAAGCATGCTTGATTTTATCCAGCAAACAGTTTATATTCATATCCTGGTTGAAAAGATACGGGGTCTAACTGCTTCTGTAGAGGTGACATGATAACTCTGGCTGTACCGTAAGTCACCTAACTCAATCCTAATGTGTAGTTCCTAGAAATACCTCCATTATTGACCTCTGTGTGCCTTTCTTATTTTCTGACTGAACTCTTCCTGAAATGAGATACTTTTCCAAACTAGCATAGTCTCTCAGAAGAGTACTTATGGAACCTTTAAAATTAAGTCAAAACAGGAGCCTGTGCAACTAACTAGTGTTTTCCCCACTGCTATTGTACATTACTGCCGCCTTATTCTGTCCTTGTTGTGTTTCCAGACCAGAAACTCCTGGGGTGAGAAAGCTGGTTTTGTTGTTGCTGTCTGTAAAAAACAAACAAACAAACAAACAAAAAAAAGTAGCTTACGGTGAGCAATGATAAGTAATAATATCCACTGACTTGGAAAAAAAACCCCACTGTGATTCCAGATTTGGGCAGGCTGGTATTACACTAGATTGAAATCCTTCCAATCATTTAATTTGTGGGATAACACAAGATTTAATAAAAGTCTTATCCTTATTGCATTGAAGACAGTTCACACTCTCAGTGACTGCTGTGTGAACAGGATCAGCTTTTACGCATGCAGTAAGGTACAAATCCTACAGTGCTTTTTAAAAAAAAAATGTTTACCTCTCTGATAAAACGAAAATTGAATTAATTCTCCTGGTTCTTTTCTGAGACAGTAGTGGCAATAAGTCATGACTGTTACTGAAAGTCTATTTAATAGCTAATGACTACCAGCGCTTTAATATCTTGGTTATCACAGAATTTCTAGGTTCATAAAGAAGCAAAGGCTACATGCTGCTCTCCTTGAGTCAATGAGAACTTTGCATTGATTTTGAGGGAAGCGAGATGAAGGCCCAAGTGCGATATCTTGAATTGTACATTCTGGTTATCAATGATAAATATTGACTTTTTTCATGGCAGGTACTAAGGATTATTTTCCCCATTTTCAAGTGACAAAAATCAAAGCTGAGAGGTTAAATGCCTTGTGTTCAGTCACAGGTGAAGAACATGAAAGAACTAAGAGGTTCAGCGAGCTCTTGATGGTCAACTCTGAACTGAATCTTCTAGAAATTTGGTAGATACAGCAGGCAGCAGATGAGAAAGGAGGCATATACTGACTGAAGGGCCAGGAGAATGTACAGAGATTCTTAGTGGATCAAGTGAAGCATGGGCTAAAAAAAGGCCAAGAAAAAATTTCTGTGCATTGAAACTGCAGTATATGCTGTTCTTAACGGAGGTGTGGAGGAGCCCCTTCAAAGTCAGGACTTTAAGGGTGTGGGACCCCTTTCCCGGGATCCTGATCTTCACGTTCGCTACTTGATGAGGTTTGACAAGGTCATGCGTTGCTTCACTGGCACTGTAGGAAGTAAAATTGCAATGTGCAGATACAGAAGCATCGAGTGAGCCTGCCTGTCTGGTATACGGTGTTTAGGGAGGCTGAGATTGATGTAGCCAGGTTTCTCTAAATGACAAAGTAAGAGAAGGAGCTGAATGAGCAGGCTAGTGGCCCTTTTAACCTTAGAACATGAAACCTTTTGCACTGATCAGCTTTTCCAGAAGGCCTCCCAATGAAAAAAGAAAATTTCTTTAGTATTAAATGGTGTAACCAGCAGGATGCACAGCACAAGGAAGAGGATTTTGTTATCCTTTTGCCTAGAAGAGTTTTGCTGTCTGGAGTTTCTGCAGAAGGAAAAAGAGGAAGAAAATAACGGCTGTAGGAGACATAAGTTGCACAAGCTAAATTGATATATTTCAGATTTCTGCTTTTCTTTCATGAGGGTTCTAGTTTACAGTAAAAATTATCTATCATCAATCACATTAAAATAGGTGGTAAGGATTACTTATACAGAGCTAGAAAGAACATAGTCTGTTTGCCTCATATTCCCCATGACACATGTAGCATCCCTGTTACCTAAGAGAGGAAGGCATGTATGTTAGGTATACAAATTAGAAGGAGATGGGAAATGTCTATAATTGGTCCCTAACTGCGAAAAGAGGTGTTTCAAACAAGAAAAATGATCTTGTTAGGCGGTGGTTTTGCATCTTCATTAATAGAGAAAAGGAGAAAAAAAAACCCAACAGAAAATACAATTCTTTTGCAAAAATTAGTCTGAATGTCCACTCATCAGCCATAAAGAAGTGTGATATGCATTTCATATATATATATATATATCTCCATGCATAACTATTTATAAATTCTCAGTATCACTGAGAGCTACTGGGCTGCTGAGGACTTATGTTAAAAAGATAGACTTGCATTTAAATGCTGATCTCAACTTTCCACTAGGGACCACTAAAAAGTCTTTCAGTGGAAAAGGCTGGGATCAGCAAAACATGAAATCATTATAGCTGCAGACTTTCTGGACCTGCTTTGTATTAAGCTTTTGAAAGGGACATTTGTTTAAGGATAAGATAGTTTTATCCTGCCTCGAATGCTTAATCTTCTGCTACAGCAGAACCCCTGTGTTCTCACAGCAAGGTCAGTGCACAAGGACTGAAGCACATACCTGTCCACTCCCTCCAAACTGACACCTGACACATCGTGCTGCAATCTGACTCTTAAAGGATGCCTGCACTAGGAAACCTTGAAGTCTTTGTCTTTATTCCATGATTGTTTACATCATCATTTATCAAAACAGACCTGTCTTAAGATGTAACATGGATTTAACACAGGTGAGGGAGCAGCCAGGTGAGAGTTTACCTGGGTGAGTGCCTTAGGGGATATGCCAGCTTTTTCCTTCTTCAATTCCTTTACTACAAGCAAAGTGAAGGTAATATTTCCACTGTCATGGAGTGAGTAGGACTTTTTCAGCTTGCTAGAGTCTTTTTGAATTCCACCATAAATTTGGTCACACAATGATGTTGTCATTTCCCTGTGGCAGCTGAGTGAGGGGCTAGCATGAAGTGACCTGCAGCACCAGGTAACTTGCTATTAAATATCCAAGTACATAGCTCCAGAGAGGAAGGAATGCGTGCTTGTCCTAGATTCAGTTATAGGAAAAAATAAAGCACCCATGTTTATGGTAGTTATTTTTTTTATTTGCACAATCTGAAGCACCACTGAGGAATTACATGGGAGCACAAAAGGGATTCCATACAAATGTAATCCTGTGGAAATTTGGATGAAGAATTGTAGATCATCTGGGCTTTACCTGTGAATTGATTTATCCTCCAGCTGCACTCAGGTCATTGGGATGATTTGCAGACCTGAGTGGTCCCTATAGTCTGCAACCTACAGAAGACAGAGACAATGCTATGAAGAGACAGTTGGTAAGGTGGTTTGCATTAGGATTTGCAGAGATAAAAAACATTCAGAAAAGCTATACTGTGAAAATAAACACTGTTTAGAGTAACTTTTTTTTTCCCCCAGCTTGTATTTTTGGAGTTAAAGAAACTCTTTGTCCTGACTTCTTGCTGCACATCCCTTTCACCTGGCAAGAGACGACAACTCATTCTTTTCTCACTTCATGATTCTTGAAGAGGTAGCACATTCTAAGGCACTTTTTTTATATATCCCTTCTGCATCTTTTTATGCTACTATTTGCCTTAGGTATTAAGTGCTTTAAAACAGGGATTTTCTCTGAGTATCTTACCAAATTCACCCATCCAATATTCAAAAAAATGTAAGTAAAACCCATAGCAATCACTGTGACTTCATAAGCAAGCTGATTCTTTCTCCCTTCTTCTGAAGTAGGAGTGGATGGACTTCTTCTGAAGTAAAAACTGTGAATAAGAATGACAGATACACTAAAGGGGGAGCTAAAAAGAACGTTTGCATGTATGTGGTAAGCACAGACCTCAAAGAAAGAATCGGTTATCTCATAATAGCCATACACAAGGTCTTTGATTAATTCATACACAAAACAAAACTAGGAATTGAACATGTTGAGAGGGTCAGAGCTGAACTTAAGTTCAGTTGCCTGTTTAATATCTGCATGTATTAAAAATAGAAGCATAGAAGCTGATTGTTTAAGCTACTCATTGATGCATGCCATGTATCAGAGTCTATAATTTGGCATCTGGGATATAGAAAGTGTTCTCACTAGAAGATTTGCTTATAATCCGATGATAAATGGCATAAGAAATGGCTTTTCCTAGAAATGAAGGGTGGTCAAGGAAACCAGCTTTGAAATCCCTATTCTCTTCCCCTTTTTTCCAGTAACTATGAGTCCACTGAAGTGTTCATATACCTGAAGAATGCTGAACAGGAACATTGTGACAGAAAGTACACTGCTTGGTAATCCAAATGCATAGAGGTAGATCACATCTGAGCTGCTGAATTTTAGCTCTGTGTAGGTGAAATGTAACAAAACAATGTCCACATAGTTTGTGCACTAGTGTATAATTAGCCAAGTACTTAAGCTTTCCTTTTTATTTTTGATCTTTTACATGTGATAGGTAATGTTCTGTACATAAAAATGAGACAAAGTACAATTCTTTCAGAGTATTTCCATTTATAGAGATGTCAGAGAGCTTTTTTGTTACTATTCTGTGAAACATGAATGTCTGAGCCTCTGAACTGATTAACATCTCGTGCATGCAAATCTAACACAAAAGAATCTATTTACAGCTTGACTTCACAGCAGATTGCTACCATATTAGCAAACACCTTTAAGTAGTTTGAAAAAGTGATGATTTGTTATTTCCTTTAGTCTGTGTATCTCTCGCTTGTATATGGCTTCTTTTTTCTCTCTCTTTTAATGATCTCCCCATCATCACCACCACCACCAAAAAAAAAAAAAGAAAAGCCTTTAATAGTTTCTCCCCATGCTCCCCATGGTGATGGATAATATACACAAAAATCATTTAAGGTGTGGTATGGAAACCAACTACTTTAGTCTATCTGTGGTTGTCTTCTCTAAGGTTTTACAGATGGCTGGAAGACAACCCATAGAATCTTAATTCAAATTAGAATTTCAATGTGAATATGATGGAGTATGAATAGAGTGTGTAACCAAATACATCAGAATAAATTAGTAAAGAAAACTGTTTTGAAAAGATTTTTAAAACAAAGTTCTGTTTAGCTGTCTCTGCTATACATATATTATCAATTTAATATTGGATCGATTCAATTTCTGCTGTATAGGTAAAAATTTATGTGCATTAGTTAGTTAACAGACAACAAAAGGAAAGCTGAATGAGCATTGAGACTATTTTCCAATCTCATGCCTAGGAGTGGTTATTTTGGGTCAAGGATATTGTGAAGGAGAGAGCAAGCAAGGACAAACAAGAAAGCTTGCTCATTGCTCCTATGTCGTGCCTGTTCTAAATTTGGCTGTTTTCAGGGAATTCAATCCTAGCACGTTCAAAAACAGTGCTGAATGAACAAAAGCATGTCTGGGAAAAGGGGACCAGATTCTTAGTTGATACAAGTTATCATGGCTGCACTGACATCAGTTAAGCTACTGGTTGCAAAATACAATGTTCTAGAAAACACACACGTATATTATATATATATGTATATCTTTATGCTAAGATATTTATATTAATGGAGGGGAAGAGGAAGAGGGAATCAGATAAATGTTTGCATTTATAATGGGCATGGAGAGGAAACCTACTCAAAGGTAACACAAAAATATTTTTACAGTTAAATATAGCCTTAGAAATGGGAAAATAAAGACTGCTAAATGTTTCATAATAAATTTGTAATTTAGTAAAAATTTCACAGTGAAATGGAAGATTATTTTTGGGACTCCACTCATAACTTGTATGAGCTGCTTCCAAGCTGTCCAAAACAATATATTGTTTTGGAACGAATTCTTTGGTGTAACTGTACCTTAGCTAAAACCAAGGCCTGTCATTGAAGAGTTTGCTTGCTCTTACTGATATAAAAATGGCAGTACAAAGAAAAAGTCAAAAAATGCAAGAAAAATGTGTATCATTGAATACATATCATCATCATCCTTCAGATAATCATCATCCTTCAGTTGATGATGATGTGTATTTCCTTGTGTACCACCATTATGCCACTGACAGTTGTGGTTTGATGATCAATATTGAGGATGCCCAAATGACAAAATAACATGGTTGCAATACTGTAGTGTTATGGTGCTGTGAGTATAACATGATGCACAACTGAAATAAATTTATACAGCAGAAGTGCTGTAAATTTGAAGTCCTAGGACTGATTCCTAGTCTAAGTGGGAATACATTGACATTGCAGTGGTTGGATACATTGTTTTATTGGTCTGCCATACCTTTTAGAAGCCTTAGTCTTGGGGATGGATTCTGTTGCATTAGATGTCATCCAAGCACTGTTAAGGCCACACCTGAAGTACTGTATCCAGTTCTGGGCTCCCAGAAGAGGAGAGGCATGGACATAGAGTCCAGTGAAGGGCCACTAAAATGAAGGGACTTGAGCATCTCTCCTATGAGGAAAGGCTGAGAAACCTGGAAGTGTTCATCCTGGAGAAAAGAAGGCTCGGGGGGATCATCCTAATGTGTATAAATACTTGAAGGAAGGGTGCAGAGAGGGAGCCAGGCTCTTTTCAGTGGTGCCCAGTGGCAGGACAAGAGGCAATGGGCACAAACTGAAACATAGGAGGTTCCTCCTGAACATGGGGAAACACTTTTTCACTGTGAGGGTGACCAAACGCTGGCACAGGTTACCCAGGGAGGTTGGGAGTCTCCGTCCTTGGAGATATTCAAAAGCTGTCTGGACACGGCCCTGGGCAACCGGCTCTAGGTGTCCCTGCTTGACCAGGGGGGTTGGACCAGATGACCTCCAGAGGTCCCTTCCAACTTCAAACATTCTGTGATTCTGTGAAACAGGACTGCTAACTGGTGAATTTTTGAAGGTTCAGAGCTTGCTTTATGGTGCTGGACTCTTGCAACAGTGTGAAATGTGAGGGCTATGTTAGGCATACATCTGAATTTGTCTACTAGAAGACTGTTTCAAACTCAAGGAAAATAAATGATCGCCTTATGCTAATGTGAGAATAGGTCTTATAACACTTTATGTGCAGTGGAAATTATACTTGTGCAAATAGAGGTGTAAAGGATATAGCCATGCTAACTAACATGCTAATTCCTCTTATAGTAGAAGAAACAAACTGAGTGAAAATGAAAGCTAAAATTAGAGATTTCACATGAATCAAAAATGTTGCAAGACTGCGAGGAGCCAGTGTTTCTAACAAGGTTATGAAATAGACAGATCTGAAACTGAAGCTAGCCCTTGCCTGAATTTGAACCTTATCATTCCTCTTTAATTAAGAGGACTATTTCCAGTAGATTGATGCCATTGAGACCATTCTGTGGTAATAAGATATAAAAACATTGTGTCCTGGGAAATATTGGTCGTATGTGTGAGATTTTATTTTTTCCCCTCACAATACTTCTACTCATGAAGTACCTTAAATTACAAAGTATTAAGAGTAGGATAGGAAGAGCAATCAGAAAGAGAAAAGCTTGTATGAGAGGCTGACATCACAGCTTTTTCAGGTATCTCTTGAAGAGACTGAATATGGAAGGGAAGAGCAGGTGTTCATCTGAAATAAGGTCACCAACGAATAGAATACCAGACACAGTTTTACTAAAATTGGGTCTGACTCATTTTGGAACAGTATGAAACATTTTTTTCTCAAAAGGACTAGTCCTCAAAAGGATTTTTTTCTGAAAAGCTGGTTGGTCAGTCTGCTTTTAGAACATCATATGAAGGGACGAGGAGTTGAGAAGTGCTGTCATTAAGCCATTCAAGTTTTCATTATAAAACCTTTGCTCTTCCTGTCTTCATGAGAGTAGTGAAGGTTTGCTAGCATGATAAAATGATGCGCAAGTATTTTGTCTTTTCAGTTCTATTATATTCTGTTCTGCCAGTCTTCAATCTATTGTATGCCTACAGAGCGTTATAAATGTTTCAGAATATAGTGTGCAGTTTATCATTGTCAAAATATAATGCAGCTGTGATTAGTACAATAAATGTTGAAAGCACTGAAACCCAGTAAATAATACAAAATCTTTAACAAAATTACAAATTAAGAATTTCTAGTTGTTTACGAAATGTAACCTTTTGTTTATTGTCATACACAAGCACAATGCTAAACAATTTTTAACATTAACAGACCTTAATGATCAGAGATTTAACAAAGAAGGATATCTTAGGCTGCCTTTTAAAAGGTAATTTCTTCTCTGTGCCTGTCTGAAAAGTATGGCTATTAATGAGTCGGACATTGTGAGTAACCTAAACATTGAGTTAAGTCAGGGAACAGAGAGAATACAGTAGAGTATGGGAGGTAGAAGAGTTTGGACACCTTATGGTACAGAAGAAAATTATTAGGAGGGTTTGGGGGTTCCAACTAAGCACACAAGTTTCCAGTGTGGTCCTCTTTCTGAATTCTTATCACTCATATCTGCTGATGTCCTTTGCCAGCCTCTCATTCTTAATCCTTGTTCTCAGTGAAGTCCCTCAAGATGCTTAGTTTTCTTTAGTTTTCTTGGTTTATTCTAGTCTGGTTGAGCTTAAATAGCTGTTTCTCATGTCGACCTGGCTCATTATTTAGCTCTTGTTCTCACAGTTTTAATTTTTTAGATTTGTCTTCTCTTTCAGAAGAATTAACTAACACTTTTTTAGCAGAGCAAAAGCTAATGGAACATCTCAAAGCAAGGTAGCCTTTTTTTGCTCCATTTTGGCAATATCAGATGATGTGTTAAGCAGCTCTAAAAATCTTGGTGATATGACTGATATCACCTTTACTGACATTACTTCTAGCTACTCTTGTTTTATTACTTGTTTCAAAATGGAAGAAGACTTCCTATGAAGAACTTCAAAACTAGAACAGTAGAGATGGAAGAGGACCCATGTCTCTGCATTATTCTGCAAATCCTAATAAAAGTGAAATACTAAAAGTCCTTTGAAATCTTGAATAATTTTACATTGAGACCATTTTTACATTTCAATTTTACTGTGATTTACATTCCACCCTCAATTTTGATGTTTTTAAAAACATGTAAATTAGCTACTAATACGGTTATGCTATATCCATGCATATTTTCAGTTCTGTTGCTTCATGTTCAGTTACTGATAAATCACAGAGGAGATCATCCCAAGTATGATGTCATTTACTTCTGATTAGAAAATGCAGTCGTATGGTTCACACTTAGATAAGACTAATATCTGTATACTGTGCTAGGGGAATGCCTTGCTAGCATGTTGAAGAAATCTGTTGGTTTTACGTTAAAGTCATTCATAAGGTTGATGAGATTCCTGATGCTACCCATATATGAGATTAATTTGCATTACAAAATACTAGGGACTGTTCTTATTAAGGATGGCAGTTCATTTCTAGCTATTAAAATACCTAAAATATTCTGTTTTAATTAAAATTCTTGAACTATTACTACCTTAACTAATAATTAGTAAAATCCTTTATCAACTCCATTATCTATGTGAACCAACAAATGACACACCAACAATTCATGACTTGTCTTTTAAAATACAAAAATAGGAGAAGTGGGATGATACAGCATTTGATTCTATTTGCATTTGTCTTCGAGAAGGTTGACTCAGAAGATGAAACTGGATTTGTCAGAAATCTTTTGTCTCTCATGGAATTCACTTAGAGCATAAAAATAATTTAACTTGAACCAAGGGTAAAATCCTAATCCATTGCATTAAATTATAAGGCTGCTTTGGCTTTAGAAGTGACCACTTATTTACCCTGGTTGCTTACAGAAAGAATTTCTGAGAACCATGAATGTAAATGCTCCCAATTCATTTATATTGTGATAATGTAATCTGAAATAATCTTGTAGTCCATATTATTTTCTTCACATACATATTTTGTACTTTGACATTTCCCTTAAATCTCTTTGTTTTTAGGAGTGGATCTGTGTGACTTGAGATATTTCCCTAACAATCTCAAGGAGTTTTATTATGAACTTGCTGTAAAATTTAAAGTATGATTTAGCTTCGTTAATTCTTCTGCTTATCTTTGCCTATGTATTTCAGTCAGTTATGTCCTCAGTCTGGATTCTCTGTCAAGTCTATGGACTTTGGTTTCTCTGTTGGAGCTATGAACAGGAGATATGGTCTGTTTAGTTAGAAAAAGCACTCAGCTGTATGCCAAAAGCAGTGGTTATTATTTAGAATTAACAATGTTGGAAATGCAGTGCTTGTTTTTTTCAGTACTTATTTTGGTTCTGTTTGAAGGCACTGGGCCAAAATCAGGAACAATATGAAAAGCTCTAATTCTATTGATGTTGGTATATTCAGTCCTCTAACTCTGAGGCTAAATTGGCCCATTGCCTATGCATTTTAACTTTCAGAGGATCTGATCCCAGAGCAATGGACATAGAAAGCATTTGCCTGTCAGTCTTTTTCAATTACTTGAGAGTCAGTATGTTATATTCCTCTATAGCTGTAATTATAGTTCTCAAGGGATAGTCAAGACACAGAGCTTTCCTTTCAGACAATGCTTGTTGCCTCAGGGGGGAACAATAAACATGCAGATATTCTTAGACAGCCACTGCCACTCACAATAGCTGTTCCTAGATGTATAGGATCATAATGCTGAGGAATTGTATGGCTTGTTGTAAGGATTTTTAATATAGTTGCCAGCAGCCTCAAACTGCAAACTAATCCAAAGACTGTATTCATTTATTAAACTTCATCTAAGCTAGTATCAATGGCCCATTGAAATGGTAAAGAGAGTCACATAATAAGTTCACAAATATGCATACATTGCACAACTAATTTCAAAGTTAGCCTTATCTTCCTGGCATTTCTCTTTAGATAAACACTTTTTGATTGGTAGCTGTAGACTGAAGGTGAGAGATGGAGTCTGCTGAGGGTTGCCTTCTCCTGGGTCAGAACTTGCCCACGCACTGGGAAGACCGTAGGCAAAGCCACCCAAATGCCGATGGTCCTCTGATGCCTTCCTGCATTCTCCGTGAGGATCAGCCAAATTTGCTCATAATTGACTAGGAGTAAATGCTGGAATATCTTAGCACAAAGAATCATGGGCTCTGTCCTCATTGAATACAGCTGAGTGTGGAAACAAAAGACTTAGCTATTAATGGAATCACTTTGCTATAGGATGTTTGCAAGGTGGGCCTGGATGCTCAGTGTTGGGTGCCAGTCCATGAGCTTGCTGGCTAGTGCAGATAAGACCTTGGTGCCAGAATGAGCTGCCCTCTCCCTCTCCCTCTGCATGTGACAGTATGACCTGGCTACAGGAATCAGAGATAGAAATGGAAATGGCCTGTCATTCCTTGTCTTAGGCAACTGCTGTTCAGAAAGGAGAAAAAGGCGTTCTAAAGTGGAGGCAAAAGTGCATTCCTATTATAAATGTCATTTATTTAAATACCAGGATCACTGAAAGGGTATTTTATTTATTTTCTTGCTTTTGAAAAATTAAAGGAATATGTCTGAGAGTTTCACCTCAATGATCACAGTACAGAAAGCAAGGAAACAGGTCAGCTGTTAGTTGTCAGTTTTCCCATTACATTATACCTCAGAAATGAGTATCTCTGTGATTTACCATTTGTGTTGTTTATTGCTTTCATCCAGTTTTGAAAAATCCATTTTTTAAAAATCAGCGGTAAACCCCCAGAATCCTTAATTCTGTCAGAATGTAATTAAATTAGCAGAATTCATAATGAAATTGTTATGACTCCGGGTTCTGAAGGTACCTTGAGTACTGTTCCTAAGTCATTCTTTCAGGCAGTACAATGGTTTTTCGTGCAATAGATTCCTTACCCAGTACATTTTGTTTAAGGTCTTTGTTCTTTTAATAAAGATAAGAATCTGAGAGGCTGATTACTTGTCTTGTCTTAGGTGGAAATTACTAAATGGATGACAATATTGTTCAGAGTTGTGTTTGAATAGGTTTGGGCTCCTTTCACAGGAGTCTACACCTTTTCCATTCACAGAATTCCCACAGAAGCAGTGATCCTAGCAACTTTATCTCCTTAAAAATACTTGAATGACTCTGTTTTCAGGTTTGGCCTAAGATTTTACTATGATCAGCCAAGCCTCTGTGTGACTAGAGTGCAGGAAGAGTGAAAGGTCTCTTGCATCTTTTCTTCGAAGCAGTACATCTTCCTCTTCATGTGACTTTATGTGTATGTCTTTGTATGCAGGGCAGAAATGGCTTGAGGATGAATGCATGCTGGCAAAGGAAAGAGGGATTGTCTGGAGGCCCCATGTGGCCTACATTTATAAAAATGAAGACGAAAATGAGGACAGAAGTGAAAAAGGGTTCAGGTATTTTTAGGGATATATAATTGCTCCACTCGCTCCTTCTGTGGGTGTCTGTGAATGAAAAGGTGGAGGATTAGGTTGTGAATATTCAGTATTGCAATTCTTCCACTGTAAACTCTCATCTGTGGGTTGTCTACTGTTATTCTGCTAAGACAAAAGAGGAAAGGGAAGGAGAATAAGCTAGAGGTCTGCTGTGAAAAAATAATGAGCATAATGTAGTTCTTCTCCAAATCTAGATATTTAGTGCTGTATTAAACAACGTTGTTTGAAAGATGAGCTTTCAAACAGGTGAGGTTATTGTGGTCCACAGCTGAAAGGCAAGGGAGATCAAATTAGGGGCTCCTAAAAGAAATATAAAAATCTGTCATCAAAATTCATTTGCCTTGTCTAAACTCAGAAGATAAAATTAACTCAGTCCTGTCTGTCAGAAACATAGTGGATGGATTTAAGGTTAATTATTCTTAATTTGGGACATATTTTTAACCACTGAGGACAGGTTTTTAGTTAATAAGAACATAATAACTTTGCTTCCCAAGATCTTATTTCCACATCAGGTAAGTCACTAGAGGATAGTATGTGCTGTGGGAAAGAAACTAGGCTTATTACACTCATTGTTTATGAATTGGTCAGAGTAACCAGGTGAACATCTCATGCTTTTTAAATGAAGGAGACTGACAGTTGCTTTTTTTTATTATTTAACTTTATGTGCCTGCAAGGTTCAGGAGCCTTAGTGATCATACATGGTTTAAGTCCCATTTCAGAAGCTAAATTCTGAAAATCATTTCATTTATTTTTTATCAGGGGCAGATGAGTGCTGGCTGACAGTAAAACTGAGAGGCAAAGACAGAAGTTTCTCAGAGTTATTTTGCAAAGTATTTATGAATTCCCATGGAACTAAAATACATAGAACTTGCACTAAATGCATCCTTTACTTTTGAATACCAATTTAAAATATCTGGTAAAAATGAAAAAAAAAAATCCTTTAAAATCAACAGAATTTTTAAATTTTGGTAGATGTTAGTTTTGATTATGAGCTTCTTCAAATGCTTTTAATAATTTTGAATATTAAAATTAAATTTCAAAATTATATCGTGAACACATGTCGTTTAGATAACACCAGAACTAAAAGTAAATGGCCAGTCCCTTGGCTTTATAGGGAAGTTTAGTTTTATTGCATTCATTTGCACCTTTTCTTCATGGATTACTGAATGTTTCAGTGCTGTAAAGCTGTATTTTTCCCCACATCTCTCCTCTTAAACTGTGCTCTTGGGCCAGTTTTAGTAAGCGTGCATAACTAAATTCCTTCACTTCGGTACAAATAAAATAAACGGCTGGAGCCTTTCTTCCCCCAAGTCTAGAGCTATGTAACTGCATGCCTTCGCCTCATATTTATCTGATTGTACATATTGCTTTACCCAGAAAATACCTGCTTTATATGCTTATCTTCTCAAATATATTTTTGTTTTGTCTTCCTGAGTCTTAAGCCATATGTATTTTTTCTTTCTCAGAAACCATCTCCCAGAGAGAACTAGTTTCTTTAAGGGCTGCCCCTTTCAAGGTGACCCACTGCAGACAGACTCAGTGACTTTAATTTGTCTTTACCTTCCTCAGGCAAAGCAGAGATCACAATTCAGTAGTCTGCTGGCAAGAAAAACAAACAGTGACAACCTCAAGCACTCCAGACTTCTCAGAGAGCACTCAGTATAAAAATAACCACGCTCATATTTATTTTGTTTGCCTTTTGGTTTTAGAACATTTTGAGTCCACCTGGGTGATATTTTCAAATGCTTCCCTGCAACGAGGGAGCTGCATGTATATTTTATTTACAAGCCACATGGCCTTCTTCCCTCAAAATGCTCATGCATTCTTATGACTAAGAGCCAAAAAGCACAGAGGAGGCTACAAAATATATGATAAATCCTGAAAGCTGATCCAAAGCAAATTTGAAATGTGCAGCTTCCCTTGGCCTGACTATTCCTTCCGTTTCTTGAGGAGGAAGAAAAAAAGAGGGGGACATATTTGCAGTCCGTTACTCACTCATTTTATTCTCACTTCTGCTCCAGCAAAGGTGAGACAAAGGACAGTTTATCACAACAAATAATCTGTTGCTACAACAGGAACCTTCACTTAGTTCAATCAGTCTTATATACAAAACAGAAACTGAAATTCCCTTGTGCAGATATTGTTTATCCTCGTTGTATCAGTCTTTTTTTCACTTATGTGACTTCAGAATTGAGCCTGAAATAAATAAAGTCAGCGTGAGTGAGGATAGTGTTATAGAGGACCACAATACGCTTATTTTAAATGGAAGAAAATTCTAGAAAAAAGACTGTTAACTGTCCCATTGCAGGTACAACTGAAGCTGAGACAGTTGCAGTGATGCTACCTTTACCATCACAGAATGGGAGCGGGAGGGGCAACGCTACAGAAAAGCTAAATTTGAAATCTCTTTAAACAGCAGAGACTATGAAAGCCAGCTCACGTAACGGGATGGAACTGTACAGACATTTCAAGGTGTGCAGCCCTCTAGTGTTTGAAGATCAAATACTGTGAATAGTGGGACACAACAGCTTTTCTCCAGCTAAGGGAGCTTTCTGCTGTGACAAACAACTTTTACATTTTCATTATTAGCTCAAGTGTGGCAATGAAGAGACCTGATTCAAGTAAATTACTCGCATATCAGCTGCTTACATATATGTTACTTACATGGAACAAGTTACAAGTTCCACGAGCTTTTACAATCAATGCAGCAGCTCACTGAAGAAGACATAGTTTGTACAGACAGATTTTGTCATTTATTCTGTCAGTTCCATAGTTGCCAGACATGGTATATCACATAAGATCTCTTTATATTATGGTGCTTTGCTATAATGCTGAATTTCATTGAATTTCATTGAAAGCAATAGAATTGTGCTCTTTTACTTTCAATATGAATTTGACCCATTGATCCAATTTGGTCCATTCTATTTCATCAGCCACTTCATGTACCAACTTTATGAGGCAAAATGTTTCCATAGAGGTGCCTGTGTGCACATTATGGAAACTTAACTCAAAAAAATAAACAAAAAAACCGCCACCACCATGAACCCCACAAAATACAGAATTTTACCTATGTGAAAAACACAAGATGAAAACAGTAAAACAGTTAAGGAGACTGACATAACACATTTCTTTTTTGCCTCAGGTTGGAAAGGACATATTCTCAGGGCAGAGCTTGTGGCTCTGAATGCAGTATTTAAAGCATTGTATACAGTTAGGGTATTATGTGCTTTAAATAAACCTGAACTGAAAAATAAACAAAAGGATATTTACAGGTATCAAATTAGAGAATTATAATTTAATGCAAATTTACAAATAATGAAAAGTAAGTGTAATTACCTAAATACACAAACAGGGATAACCATCTCCCATGTTTAAAAACACTTCTTTGGAAGCTTTGGCTTTGTAGAACAACTTTGACGGCCTAATTTTGAAAGGTTTTTTTCCTTATAGTAGCAAAGTGGTGCATCCTTAGCCACTGTGTTAGTCTCATATGGCACAGTAACAGGAGATATATAAAAAAGCATGTATGAAAAAGATTTGATAAACTAATACACTAAGACTGCTTTGTTTCCAACATTTATGTGTAAATCTGTGGTTGAAAAACATTTTATACATCATATTACTGTGAGTGAAAAAGAGATGCTGAAGATGCCAGGAAGAGAAAAATAAAGCAGCTTTGATTTTTCTCTAAGTTGAGCTAAGAAACCAGAACCCTCTCAAGTTCCCGAGTGTGTCTGTGTGTTGGCTCTGTGTGTGGGGTGTTTTATCTGTGATGTTGGTAACCTAATGGCAAATATCATAAAAGCTGTACCAAAAAAATAAAAATAAAATTGTTGGCAGAGCATATGCAGTCACCCAGGGCAACAGAGGGGATTGTTCTAGGAGAAGTGACAAAGTTTCTCCTGATTTGTCACTTCCCTTGGGAAATAAATACGTCAGTGCATTTGCCGCCTTATGTGTAATAAAATACTCTTCCAGCCAAAGAAACAAATAAATGCTCCCCTCCTCCTTCCCTCTCCAGATAATAAGCAAGACTGAAGTCAAACTCACTTTTCGTTTCCCAGCAATCTCTCAAATAAGAAGCAGTGTCCTGTAATTTGATTCAGTTAAAAACTACCCTCTATTCCTTTATTCAGGAATGTCAAATCTAAGCTTATGGAAGAAGGATTTTGAGCGAGGGTGTTTATTACGTGGGTACAGTTTATTTTGATTTTACATACAAAGTAATGAAAAATCAGGCACAGCGAATCTGAAGTCAATATGTGACCTGCGTATGTGGGTTTGCATCTCTGTGCAGCGTGCACAGTATGCGCAGTCCATACGACCGGGTGCAATCACACACTAGCAAATGGTGTATTCATTGAGTACTCACTGCAGAGAGTACTCCTTGAGTGTCCAGCAAAGCTACAAATTAAGCTTTATATTCTGACATGATCCTCTGTCATAGAGACTACTGTAGAGCTGGACTGACAGTGCCCTTTGCTTGGTTTAGGCCATCTGTCTCTTGGACTTTATTATTCCTGGCATGGAGGAATTTAAGCAAAGATGGTTTGTGACTTTCTCAGTATTGCCACATTGAGTTTCCATCTGTTTTATTCCTGTACAAGAATGCATATTAGTGCTACCCCAATGAATATACGTAACTGTGAGTTCAGCCTGGTCCTTCAGGTGTGCTTTATAGGAATTGTCTGGCTGTGCTGGAGTGCTTTAGGTTACCTCAGTTAGATCATTTCCATATTGCTCTGTTTAACTTTTGGTGGAATTTGGTGCATGCAAGTTGAGTAAAACACAGTATTTTTTTATTTTTAATTTCTGGGGGCTTTGCAGTCATGGGCAGTGCTAAAAAGAGTATGTAATAAAAATTGGTCTCAAAAATTGTATTGTCTATAAAACGTGTTATGTAGGATCAATCTGAGCTTCAAAAGCATCAAAAGTTGTTTGTTTTTTTGTTTTTTTTTTTTTTTTTGTTAAGACAATCCTGTATTCTCTTGATCAGAAAAGTGAACTTAGAAGCATTTTGTTGTATGCTTAGATTAAAAAAAAAAAGGATGGAAGGGGAGAGAACTGTTCTGTTTAGTGCCAATCATTTATTCTTATGTTTCCTTTTGGCTATTCTTTTTTTGTTAGTTACTTCTGTTCCTTTTTGGAAATTTAGTTCAGTTAATTTATGAAAGTAAAGATAGGGAAAAAAATAGTTATAAATATCTGTTATATTCAAGAGATAAATTTTGCCTTTCCAGTTACAACTTGTTATTTGACAGTGTCTTAGTTCAGAGTGTTGCATTTTGAAAGCTCTACAGTCATTTTAGACCTTTGAAATCTCTTCATGAATACTTAATTCTGCATTTGTAGGAGAAGAGTCTGTGCTGGAGAGATCTGTAGTATGGTTCAATCTGTTGCCACTAGCTTTCAGTGCAGATTGTTCAAGGCTTCAGAAGAAATTAGTATTATTTTGAAACACTGTTTGTCCACAGGAATGTCACCCCTTCAGGTCCTTGCACGGAGCATATGAAATAGCACCGGATGCAGACAGTGATCTGTGTTCTCAGGTGGTTCTCCCAATTATCGTTCTGAAGCTCTCTTGCCTGCATTGATGTTTTGTGAGAAGAACAGAGAACAGCGCTGGTTCCTGAATGTATGTGTGTGATGCATGGCATTTATTTTAGTGTCTTTGTTCCTCTAAAAAGGGAGAGACTGGGTAGGATGGAGGTAGCTTTGTTTTCTTGTGTAGGGGAGATCCGAGAGGAGAGGGTAGAGAGCACGTGGCAGCTAAGCAGGAGCTTGTAGCGTGGGCAGAGAGCAGGGAGCTGGTGAAAAGTACAGGGAGCAGATGTGCTGCAGAAGTGTGGAGGTGATGGAAAGAAAACTTCTGAGGGACCTAGAGGGTACTGCACAGAGTGTGCTGCAACCCAGATCGAGTCATTTGGTCTGAAACCAAGCCTAGAGAGCAGGAATTGCTTTCAAATATATGATTTGGGATACACTGAAGGGAACATTCTTTATAATCCCATTTTATTTCTCTTGCTTTACTTAGCTGATTCTGAGTATTCTCCATTAAAAAATATTTGGTCAAGTGTTAGTTCAAATACTTAAAGAAATATCAAATCACTTTCTTTAATGATTAAGAACCTGTTGGAGTTTTTTGGGTACTCCTTATACTGAAAGGGAGTACCATTTCAATGTAAGTAAAAGGAGTACTTCAAAGGTCTGGCTGCCCTCGGCTCTTGTCACAACAGATGATTGAATTTTTCAGATCAGAAACACGTATTTAGATTTTTAAACAACCTCCCTGAATTATTTGCTCTAAAAATGGATTCTGTAATCATTGAGCTATCAGGGTTGGGCAGATGTAAATCAAGAATGGCATAATCTCTGCTCTAGATTCTCCCCCCCCCCCCCCCCCCCGCTTTTAACTATTTAGACTTTTTCCAAAAGGAAAAAACAAAAACAAAACAAAACAAAAAACAACAACAAAAAAACAACAACAAACCCAAAACCTAGTTAGCATGCAAGGTGTTGCTCTTTATGACTTTTAGAAGTGGTGTCTTGAAGACCCTAATCTGCTTCTGGAAACTGTAAAAATAAGCAGTAAGAAGAAAAAAACAAGTATTAAATTATTTTGTCTTTTTCATAACTTCCAACAGAATTAATTTGTTTGAGCTACCCGTGTATGGCATCCTTAATGTACTGAACGCCATGCTGTTTAGACAAACCAGAACTCGTAATAAAACCAATTCAATTAGACAAGACACTTAACCACTTTACCCTTAAGTGTAAATTGATAGTGAACTGAACTCAGTGGAATTTTCCCACCGAGCTCAGTTGGGCTGGAATAGATAAAACGTTACTGGTTTGCGTGCACGTCTTACAAGTGAGGGGGTTTGACACATGCTGCAGCAATTCTGGCAAACATTCCCTCTCACTCTTTTTTTCACTTTTGAATTTCCTGAGGGTCCTAATTAATAAAGTTAGTAAGAAAAGCAGTCACAGTCTATCGGCGTCCCTAATGGACTTTCATTAGAAGGGAGGCCAACTTCTTGCCTGTTTCTGATCCTCAGTTTGTTAGCCACAATATCTGGTTTGGATCTGAAACCTTTATTTTCTTTCAAGATTTCTGTAATAATAAATTCCTTGCCAGACAACTCCATTTTCTAAATTTCATACTGAGTTAGCCTCTCTACAATGATGTTCTTTTTTTGGGGAAAAGTTAGGGGGCTTTGCGGTCACAAATCTTCTCTTGGGTCATAACCAAACATCTAGCTTCTTAGCCAGAACACCTGAGAGACACAGAAACCAATATATTTACGCAAAATACTGGCTATACATACCTATAAAACAGCAGTTAATCAGCAGAGCTCAAGTATAACCTTGGGGTTGGCTCTGTAAGAATGGCTTGTTTAAAACCTCTCAGTGATTAAAAAATAATAAATACCTAGTTCTTACTTTGGCATTTGTTTGAGTAGATTTAAAAGCTTTTTAGAGGAGGTAACCTTGACTAACCATGTTTTACAGATGGGAGGAGAAGGACGCAGCTCTCCTAACTTCACTGAACAAACCAATAGCAAAGTTACAATTAGAAATTCAGGCCTCCAGGCTGCCTGTCAGGGCCATCTATGCTAGATCCCACTTACAGGCAATAATGTAAAATGAAAGTTGTCTCAATGCCTGTTCTGGAGGGACTATTATTAGTGTTGTGTATTTATAGAGGTTTGTGTCCTTTGACATTTACACACAGGCGTCACAGTTCGTAATAGGTGCATAATGTAATACGAGCAACACTAAACCAAATGCAAAATGGCTAGAAATTAATGGGGTTTATTGCAAAGACACATGGGTGTCAGACTTTGGCTCTTGTTCTTGCTTCGTTAACCATTGAAAGAGGGAAAAAAAAGCAGCATGGAAGAAGGCAGAAAATCGGCAGTAATCATTAAGGGTAAAGAGCAGTCACCAGAAATTCTGGAGGAGTGTGAGTAGATTTCTGGGAGCGTGAGGGGAGAAGTAGTCCAAAGTTTAAGTGGTCGCAGGGAGAGGGGAAGTAGATTGACACTGCAGCATTATTTGGGTAACAAGAGGGGGGAGGTCAGAATTGCACAGTGAAATGGACACTCTGGTTTAAATCTCAAACTGAGAAACGAAAAGCTAAATGCAGGAACTAATATTTTCCTAGTAAGGCTATGTGACATTCCTGACTAATTTTAACGTGAATGAGAGTAGATCCCATGGTCAAGGTTTTCCATGCAAATTTTAACAAAATCAATGTTAAATTTAAGTTCAGTTATGATAATTTTTCTGTACAGAGCAAGAAGAGTGCGCATCAGGACATTCCCACCCCAAAATCAGGCGGTGAAGAAGTGACCGCCAGCAGATGGGACGAGACAGTGGATTTTAATCTTGTAGTCAGACTGGAGTCTGAATGTGAATTGAACAAGCCAGATTCAGAGTATCGGGTGCAACACAGCGCACAGCCAGTTGCTGGCAGCCCACTGGGCTGCATCTCTCGAGAGGAAGATCAAGCACTCAGCAGTGGAAAGGAGAGATGATTTACTGTGGGGGGCTTAAAACTGTATTCAATTTAGGCTTCTTTTAACCTCCAAGACCTTTATAAAGACAAGAGACACAGAAAGTAAGAAAAGAGTGAACAAAGAGAGATGGGAAAGGAAGGATAACTGACTCAAAAGTGGATACAGGAGAAAATGACTAAGACATGAGAGAGGATAAAGTGGAGGAAGGATGGCACAAGGGAGAGAGGGGACCATCTTGTGCTAGGGAAGAAATGTGGAAGAAGTTTCCTTGTAGAAGTTTTCCACCCAGCAGTATCTAAGGCCCACAATAAAGATTTCATTATTCGTACTACTTTTAGTAGTATGTGCTAAAACGTACATACTTTTAGCATCTGGACTTGAGCCTGCCCTGCTGCACAGCGTCCATGCAGTGAGTAGGGGGGTGAAGGTGGGTGCACCCCAGCACCTCGTCTCTTCACGGTGCGGGACGGTTTGCCCCAGGCTGCAGGCACACGTGGGGGGGATACGGCCACAGGCGGTGCAGGGCTGTGAACCGTGCGGGGACTGGGGCTCAGGGAGCTCTCTGTGCTAGAGCGGCAGCGAGTTGGGGCTCTCACAGCGGTGGGATACTAGGGCACTTCTCAGAGCTACCATTCAGGAAGAGGAAGCAGAAATGGCTGCTAGGTCAGTGACTCAGAGAGGCCGTTCATAACTCTGCTTCACCCTTTCTCCCAGCTCAGGAGGTGTCATATTTTTAACCATCTTCATTATTTTGCTGCTCTCCTCTGGATGGACCTTTGTTTTTTTTTTCAGATTCTGCTTTTTGAGTCAAGGCACGAATATAGACTATTTAAAGTCACTGTATTTAAAGGCTTTATTTTCATTATTATTCTCTCTTTTAGTAGTCTGAATTCTTCAGGCCTTAATAATATTGTTGGGCTTTTTGACTACCGTTGTACATGGAACAAATGGTTTTATTGAACTGTCCAAAGTACTTTCCACATCTTTTTCTCTGAATAGGTGCACTTAATTTAGAACCCATTTGTACATAGGGGCAATTCACATTATTTCATCCAGTGTGTATTGCCTCTTGTCTACACTGAATTTTATCTGTTGAGTTTCTTAAACACATAACTTTGTTCAGCTTTTCCAAAGTTCTCCCTGGCCTTCTCTAATCTTGAGTAACCTGCGTCACTTTGAACGTCACTTTTAAAGGTTCCATTAATACTTTAAATGGTTTTTAATTTTTTGTTTTGTTTTGGGATTGGCAAGGCAGTATCAGAGGTACATTGAGAATACCTTTGTTCAGCAGAGCTGCAGTAATTGCTTCTGTCTCTTGTAGTTTGAAGAAAGTGAAATAAAGTGAAAATAGCCATTCATAACAAGAAAATGTAAAGTCAAATAGGCACAAAGTTTTTAATATTTAATTTTCCACATTATAAAGCAGACTCTTCTTCTCCGCCTTCCCATAAATGCAGAAATGGATAGGATTAATTAAACATTAAACCATTATTCTTCCTAAAAGAAAAGTCCTTGCTGGTCATGTTTGATATAATATGTTCCCAAGGTGATCTTTACGCCATCTGAAGTTTCCCCATCATTGGTTTAAAAAGTAATTAATAATAAAGAAATAAATATTTTGTTATCATATTGCTCTTATCTTTTTACTGGAGGAGAAAGGGGTATTATTTGGTAAATCTTCCTTTAATTAAATAATTGACTGGAGGGCTGGTTCCATAATGGAAATGTTGTGTGACATTCAGTGCAGGCAGTGATTTAGAAATGAGACAGTGAGTCTGTGGAAGGAAAAAGGTTTCTAGGTCCTTAGGCTCTAGGGAAGAAGCATATTTGCTTTCTAGACTGTTTGCCTTCTAGAGAAGGAGGAGGAGCAGGGAATGAAACCAACAGAATAGGGCCACTAGCATTTTTAGCTAATGATATGCAGTGTCAAGAAGGTGCTATTTGTATCTGTGAGATATTGCTATGGGCTGACAGAATAAGAAAACAAGAAACATATGAAGTAAACTCAAGAAAGCAAAAATATGCCATCCAGGAAGAAAGTAAACCAGAGAATTCATTTTTTGTGGTACAAAAGTAAGTCATGCTTGCTTAAATTACTTAAGAATTGCATTTTGTAACTGTGAGCATATGAACATAACTATTGCATTGGCTGTATCCTGTATTCTTTAATTTATCTCTATTACTAGCTTTGTTACTTTGCAGAGTGTGCTTAGGCTAAATGGATAGTTCTGGTCTACATTTTAACCATAATAACACTGAATAAAATTGATAGTTACTGACATACTTGCACAAATTACTGGGGAAAAAAAAAAAAAAAAGTCTTTATAGATTTACAAAATTAGGGGACGGGTGGGGTGGTGAGAGAAGGAGATATGTCCATGTAATATATTTCCTGATATGATACTGGTAAATAATGAATTGTCAGGAACTCTCCGGACTTAGGGAGACAGGAAATTTTAAGAAACAGTCTGAGCATTTACTTACTGCCTTTATTCCTCTATTGAAGCTCAGAGGACTTCTACTGATCCTTTAACTCAGACCGTACTTATTGTCTTTTGAGCAATAACTCTACAATTTGTAGCACTTTCTTTTAATCTCCCAATGGTATATTTACTATCTTAGATCATATGTTAACAGCACAGTGAGTCCCAGAGAAAGAAAAGGGAGACCTATCATTACTCAGATGTATAAAATCTTCTCTCAGGTGACATCCACCACTATCTTTCTAAAATGAAACCAAAAGAAGAGTGGACAAATGATACAAACTTGGGGTGCAAATGTCAGTGGGAGAGGAAGTGAAAAGGAGACAGTGGCCCAATCACTGCTGTGACTACAGGAATTCAATCTAAGGTAGGGTCTTTCTAGCTCCCGACTGCCACAACTTTGATTAACCTTGCAGTGTTTCAGCACAGGGTCATGCTATCCCGTTGACACTTTTCCTTTGAGATGTCAGTCACATTTCAATAACTTTCCAGTGTGGGCTTGTAAGTCCTGTCTCTTCATTGACTTTGAATGAGGCAGGTTGCTTATGAATGCAGCTTGAAGTGTCACTCAGATATTCTTGCATTGTGTTATCTTTGACTGACATGTCTGGAGTGGTGGAAAATTCAGGGTATCTAACTGCCCCTGTTTTGACAGTGAGAACCTTCCATTTTTTTATTTTTATTTTTAATTCCTGAGGCTCTCTCTCCCTTCTGATGATAATGAGATTTGGTACTGCTTTTTTCTTTACACTATTAACAAGCACAGGAGCGTCCTATCCTGCAGATGTAGCATCTTAGCATTTCTGTCTGGAGTTTAGGTTCTCACAGCATGAAAGGCATGAGCTCCACTAATGGAAGATAATACGTTAATGATAGCAGAGAAAGCACGGGTTCAGGAAAGGGCATAAAAGAAATACCTATCAGTTTAGCCTTCAAGATAGCTTTTAGTTTATATCTGACTTGTGTAATTCCTAAGGGTTAGGCCCAAAGCCATTTAAAAAGGGCCAGCAAGACTGGAGGAAAAGCATTTCTAGTTTTTCAATGATGTTTATTATTAGCAACATAGACTGTAGCCGTCTTTGTGGAAGTTTCACTATGTGGTAGAAGGTGTCGTCCCAGAACAGTGATTGTTCCAAGGCTGTGTTATTCAATAAGCTGATTTATAACATATGACTCCAGTTATAATCCAAGAGTTGCTCCATTTATTTTAAACAAAATAAATATTTCTCTGCTGTAGCCACTTGAGGTTTATAATCTTGTTTTCAGGAGTGCCCTGGCTCACATAAACAGACTTACCCCTGTTCCAGTGCTAACAGAAAATGCAGGGTCTGTGGTGGAGGAGGGGAAAATTCCGTAATATAAAATAGTTCATATCTGTTTCATAGTGTTTCATAAATCTGGTTTCTAGGCAGTGGAGGAAAATGAATAAGAAGCGTTTTTGTTTTTTTCAACCTACTACTATAGCTTTTTTGCTCAGCTGAATGGAAAGAAGTGTCTAAAACCAGCTAGTGCTGGAAAATAGATGTAAAACAATAGCAAACAAAAAACTCTTTAACAAGCATAATCTGTTGTCAGTGAAAGGCAAAGACATCATTAAATTCACAACAGTGCTTAGTTTTCTAATGTAAGTCATGGAGGAAGCAGTCATGCTGAGATGTGAAAAAGGAAGCAAGGTCTGTATCCTGAGCATTGCCATGCCAAACTCTTGCATGCGTGTCCGTCTCTGAGGCTGAACCTTGGTGAGATCTGTAGCCACCCATGTAGTGCACAGGGAGAGTGCCGTGTGTGGGGTGAATCCACAAAATTTATTGCAATGAGGAGAGAGCTATTTAAGCAAGCTAATAGCAGGGAGAAGGGGGTGTCTTATGGATCATCATGTATGGTTTCAGCAGCAGGAATGAAAAATACCCATCATAGCTCATAGTCTGATGGCTACGGCACTTTGCTTGGCAATAGGAGTTGGAATACTCTTGAAAGACAATTGAACTGTATCCTCTCACATGTTACATCGGTGCTTGAACTACTGGATAATTGGGACCAATGGTTCTTCCTGCAGCCAGGTTTTATTTTTTAAGTGGTACTTACAGTGGCACTCTGTATAGACATCGATCTGCTACAGGTGCTTGAGAATGCCCGTAAGATCAAGCCCTCAGAAAAAAGAGGCAGAAGAACATCTAGCTTATTGATCCTTATGGGGCTTAAGTCTGCTCTGGGTGTGAAACTGTTGAGCTCTGTCAAAAGTGAGACTCTTCCCTGTGTCTTCAGAAACAGGACCTTAAATGTGTGAAAATCTTCAGTGTATGAAGTGTGATGGGTTGAACTTGGCCAGACGCCAGATGCCCACCCAGCGGCTCCCTCATTCCCCCTCCTCAGCAGGACAGAGGGAAAATAAGATGAAAAAGCACATGGGTCAAGGTAAAGACAGGGAGATCGCTTACCAGTCACTGTCACAGGCAAAACAGACTCAACTGGGAGAAAATAAATTTGATTTATTGCCAATTAACATAGAGCTGGATGGTGAAAAACAAAGACAAATTAAAACAACACCTCCCCACCACCACTGAGCGGTGCAGGATGATGGGAAATGGGGGGCTGGGGACAGTCCATAACAGCTCTTCTCTGCTATTCCTTCCTCCTCACATTTCTCCCCTGCTCCAGCGTGGGTCCATCTCATGGACTGCAGTCCTTCAGGATAAACTTGCTCTGGCATGGGGTCCTCCACAGGCTGCAGTGGGGATATCTGCTCAGCTGTAGTCTCCTCCATGGGCTGCAGCACCTGGAGCACCTCCTCCCCTCGTTCTCTCACCTTGGTGTCTGCAGGGGTGTTTCTCACACTTCTTTCCCTCACCCCTCCGCTACCTGTGCAGTATTTTGCCCTTTCTGAAACCAGTTTTCCCTGAGGCACCACCACCTTGGCTGAGGGGCCCAGCCATGCCCTGCGGTGGGTCGGTTGGAGCCGGCTGGAACCGGCTGTGTCCGGCACGGGGCAGCCCCGGCCTCTCCTCACAGAGGCCGCCCCTGCAGCCCTCCAATATCAAAGCTGTACCACCTACACTCAATACACCAACATACAGCACCTGAGAAAGGTAGATGGGTTCACAGATACTGTAGACACTGGGTTTTCAGGATTGTTATTTTGTCTTAACTACCTATGAAATATTGTCCAAGTTCTGTCTTGGGATCAGGAGAATCCCGGCCTGAATTTGTAAGAAATAAGGAGACACTATTTTAATTAACTTGCCTTTAACTTACTATAAGATGTTGGACTAATCATTTAACAATTCCACTCAAAAGTTCCTCTTCCCTTTCTCTATATATTTTCTCTAATACTTATCACCAGAAGTTTATGAATCTTAATTAATGTTTGCAAAAGCTTTGAGAACTTTGGCAGAAACAGTAAGTTCAAATTTGTCCAAAAACTAGTGCTTCGATTGCAAATTCCACCTTCTTCTTCTAATACATATTGCAAGCAGATGTTATGTTTTATTATGTGTCACTTAATGGTACCAATATTAACCTTAGTATGCTTTCCTTATGGCTTACACACACAGAAAAGAAAAACTGATCTATAAAAATGTAACAAGTACATAGAGACATTAGTCCATCGGCTGGCTTGGAATCATGATTTTTAAATGAAAAGCAGATAGGTGCATTCACAAATACCTAGATGCCCTTGCTATTTATTATTTTTTATGATGATTTCATTTCCATGTTTTGGGAAATAATGTTAGCAGGTTTTCCTTGCAAGTAGTTTCTTTTGATTTTAATTCATTTATTTTTATATAACATATTGCATATAACATTAATGCAAAAAATGTGTACATATGCATATGTGTATATTTGATGTGTGTAGTATAATATGTGTAGTGTAACGAAAGCATTCTTTCAGCAGCAACATTACAACCACCCCACCGACAGGATATAATATGCTAAAGAAGAGACTTTACTAAAACATACTGAACCTCCATGTGATACTGACTTCATTCACCTGTCTTGAAAGGTAGCAGAGCAATAACAAAAAAAAAAAAATTCCCAGTGGACAGCCATGAGCAAAAAGACAGAAAGCTGTGACATGACTTGAGATACCACATTGGGGGCTGAGGTCTGTGTATTATCACAATAAATGGCTGTGGAAAGTATTTTAGTTATCTTTCTGAAAAAGGTGTTCAGGAGCGATTTTCTAATGTTGCCATCTAATTTGTGCTTTAATATTCAATGCCTGCTGAACTATTTCTCCTGACCTAAGTGCCTGTATTTTTATGCTGTTACTGAAGAGATTTAAGATGTGTAAGCAGGCAGGATTTCTCTGTAAGCCTGTGAAAGTGCATAACTTCTCTTCATTGTTAAGTTGCTTGTTGGATTTGCCAGATACTCATGATGTAGGTGTAAATAAGTTGTTAAGTTAGGCTGAGTGCTGAGGATCACATTTATCTAGTATAGTCAAATATGTAGGGAATACTAAATAGAGAAAAAACAAAGGGAGGGACTAGATTTTTGTATTAACCTTTGAGTGCATTTTTATTTATTCGTCAGAATTTTCTAGGACTCCAACTTTTTATAATTGTACAATTTCACCAGGATATTTAGCTTATTTCAGGATGAATAGAAGAATAATGTTAGAAGTCATCTGTCTATGTATCACTACTTTTTGCTCTTTGCAGCTCTCTACTTTCTAGCAGTCTGAATCTATCTTATATGTCCTAAGCGCCTATGTTTAAGCCATTCTTGTCATCTTCAAGTCTGTCAGACTTGGTATCATTAGGAAGTCTTCCCTGATATTTTCAAAGGAGGGCTCTACTGAGGCTTGCAGGGTAGTGCTGTAGCTACAGGACTGCAGGACTGTACCACATGCAACCAGTGGCAATGTGGTATGCATTTCTGGGATAATGATAACAAATAATTTCTCATCACTTTGGAAATAAGTGAATAATTTTTTATTTTTTTTGGTTTAGTGATTCTACCTGACTGTATGCAAGTGCTCTTTGACCACTGGCTGTCATCTCTGAGTTGATGACTCTGGAGCATTAGCCTACTTTTCCAACGTCCTCTCATTTGTCCCTCTCTTCTGAATGCAGCAATGATGTAGTAGTGAAATGCTACTATTAGGTTAAGCTTTTCTTAGTTTAATTCCACTTTACTTCACTGTGTAGGTCATATAACTTGTGCATGAATATCTCCCTGGGAGAGTGGGAAACACTCATCGTTTTGATTCCCGTCAAGAAAAATGGCTTCAGCCCAGTTCAGAATGTGTGCCATAACCAGTTAGACGAAACAGCAACAACTATTCGTGCACAGTGTCAGATCTGTTAGGTGTGATCTAGGAGTGCTTACTACCGAAACTGATCTAGCAAGCCTCCTTCACAGGTTTGGATGGACTAGAGAAGGGGGCACTCAGTCGTGAGAAGGCAAGGGAATGGATTTCTTGTCCAGATCAGACATATGACTGAGTTAGAGAAGCTTCATGGTCACTGCACATCCTCTGAGCTTCAATACCAGACTGTGTGAGTACTCTTAGCCAATGTTAATTGAAGTGTAATTAGACGTGATTTGTTGATGTAGCTCAGCTCATGTGTGGTATGTCTCTATACTAAGGTCACTTGAGAGTGTGAGTAAGCCACCTTAGATAAGCAAAAAATACAGATATGAAATAAAAGGAAGGGTTTTTTTAGGTTAGATGTTTAGAAAAGCTTTTCAGTAGCAAAGATAGTTAAGCAGCAGAACTGTTTTGTGATATGCTGTCACTGCGGATCTGGAAGACATGAATATGTTAAACATAGTAAGAATTGTTTTCCTATGGGTAGAGGTGACTTCCAGTTCTAGGACTGAAAGGCCCACAAAAGAATTTTATTACCCTAAGCCATTTAGCAGAAGTTATATGGTAAGCCTGTGGTGCAAGACGGAACCTAATTGTGGTTTCCCAAACCCTACCCTCCATTTGAACAGAAACTTTGGTCCACAGCTTTTGTTTACAGTCTTTTAGATATTTTTTCAATCTGTCTGACAGTATTTGTATTTCTATCCCATATACACATACTTCTTTCTGACTTCTGTTTGTTACTTAGATGTTTTCCATCCAAATTCTGAGCTAGGATGGTTTTGCTAAGATTATGGTTGCTGGAAGAACTGTGAGGAGAAGATATGTATTTTGTTTGAGTTCCTTCATTTAATCTTGAGGGGAAATAAAATTGTTTGCCTTCGATGTTTAAAAAATGTCCAGTATTTTAAGCAGCAGCTATCATTCCTGCCTCTGTATGCACATGTGCCTCTGGACAGAATAGCTATGAGGAGTACCCTTTTCTGGAAGTCCCAGGGTTGATTCTTGCTGGAGTTTCATTGCCATAGTCACTCCTGGCTTGATTCCCGCCATGCATTTAGCCTGGGGCAAATACAGTTTTAATTTGGACAGCATTTGTTTTTTATTAATTTTACTTCATTGTATATTTTAACTTTAATTTCATTTGGGCTTTCTTTTCCTACAGAAAAGTTTGTGTAGAAACTAGAAAATAAATTAAAAAGAATCACTGACACACTAGGAGACACACAGCTCAATAACTCATTAAGGTTTAGAGATGCTTATTACATATATTCTCAATTTTCATTCACAACATGCAAAGTACAAACTCCATCTCTCTTTTGACTGTGCACTGTCGGTAAAATGGATTACATTTTTTCCTTGTGCAGGATATATTGTCTATTGAGATCCACAAAAATAAACACAATAAAAATTCCAATGAAATGTTATTGTATACAATAAGTGGTTGCTTTTAAAGTTTCACTATTTCAGCTGTATTAATTGTGCAAGCTACAGAGTTTAATATTTTTGAGGAAAAAAATTAGGAACTTGTTTGAATTATTCATGTTTTGAAAATGGCCTGTATGACAGCTATTTTCATAACTCATTTTTACTGCAAGTTTAGAACATACCAAAACTCCCACTGAATTGAGAAATTAGGATAGTTATGATTTTACCTAAAGTATTTTCATGCTTTCTTTTAAAGAAATAGCTTCCTTACTGTTAATATGCTTCACATTGTCGTGAATGGGGAACTACAGACCTACGAAATCATATAATGCTTTTCTTCAATTCATCAGGCTATAAGATTTTGTCCTTCTTAGCATTAACAGGATAGCTTTCTAATTAAAAGATTTTTAATATCCCTTTCTCTCCAGTTCAGGGAAAACCTAGGCCCCCATGTAAATGGTAGTTTCATAATACATGATGAGGAAACTAGCAGCAAAAAGAACGATATTAAGCCTGAGATACTTTTTCCAGTTTTGGTCTGTAGAAGGGGAGAGTCAGAAACTGAAAGTGGTCTCACTCTCCTGTCTTTGTTCTCTGTCCTGGGACCACATGGAAATAATTTGATAAAGGCTCTCGAGCACCTTGGGTGCACAGAGGGAATGAGAACTGAGGGGCAGGATTTTTCTCTTCGGGGACCCAAGTTGCCTGATGCATGCAGATTAGCCTGGATCTTGGTTCATGCTTCTCACAGTCTGAATCCAAACACTTAAAGTAAGTAGCTGGAACCCTAATACCCTCCTTGGAAGAATGATGCTAGATCCGTATTTATTCAGCACCTTTTTAGGAATCTCATTTATGCAATCAAAAAGGATACTTTACTTCCAGCTTGCCGCTCCTCTATTGCAGCAGCAATGTTCTTGTTCCTGAGTACAGCCAAATTAATAATTCCTTGATATATGCCAGGTTATATTGCTCTTTCCTGACCAAATAAACTAATTTAAATATGTTGCTTGTACTACACTTGGATGCTGACCCTTGTAAATTGTGGTGACATCCAGAAAATTACTCATTAGGAAGAGGTATTTAGAATAAATGAGCTGTAGATTGAAGGAGCAAATGTGCTATAAATCTCATTTTTTTGTGTGTTTGATTTAATTTACAGTCCCGGTTCTGGTCCATCTTCATCTGGATATTGCTTTCTTCTTAAAAGGATTTTGAACAAAATATACATCCATCTAGAAATATTTTGAATATGTGCTTACCTTTGACAGACCCTCGGGCTTTGAAGGAAAGTAAGAAAAGCATGTTTGCCCTAATAAAGGGATTTTTTTAAAACAAAAGAATAACACTAGTTTCTAATTAAAAACTGCTAAACATTAAAAAAAAAAAAAGAAAAAAAAAAAAAAGAAAATCATGTGCCATATGGCAATTATACCAAAAGACTGAATTTATTACCAAATAAAACTGTTGGCTTGTGCATTTCACAGTTTCCTCCATTCACAACCAGTGTGTTTTTAGAGGATTTCTGTAGGGTTAGTTGCCCAGACTTCTGCAAAAACAACAGTTTGTCCTTATTGCAGGAGGTGTTAGGAAATCAAATCCAACTGGAGCACCGAATGAAATTACAGACTGGTTTTGTCCCAGCTGCATGACGCATGCCAAGAGCTGATTTTTCAGTGCAGACATTTAAAGAAATGAATACAGAATTCTATTTGTTCTCCTACTGAATGAATTATCCTTATTGTGTTTTTCATACTTCAATGTGCTATTTAATATTTCAGCAAAGTCACTGTTTGCTTTCACTTCAGTGAAAATGTTTTTACATATCATGTTTTCTTTTAATAAGTGATCTTTTAAGGAAAAAAACAAGTAACAGCCTGTGTAAAACTTGAGTTTGATTACTAAGTAATGTTTGTGTGTGATAGACTTATTGTATCAGTGATAGCCAGATAGCCATAATGACATATAACAGCTTCAGATGTGACATGTTTCATTGTTGCTGTTGTTTTATCGAATGACATCTTTTCTAAAAAAAACCTATGAGATTTCAGGGCGATTTAGTCACTGGCATTACAGAAAATTCCTGTGAAATTTCCTCTAATGTTCCCTGGTCTCACAGAGCCTCCTAATGAATACTCACATCCCAACATGATTTTGAATCTTTAAAAATATGTGTTTAATATCTGAACTTTTGTGCCACCAATTTCCTTTATAATCTACAGTTGTAATTAGGTCACATTATGGAAAGTATTTCCCTTCTTCCTCCCCCTCCCACCAACTGCAGCCATTCATCTATGAAAGTGGACGTTTGCATTATCACCTCAGATAAGATTTGTACTCTGAAGTTGTGAGGCTGAGATGCAGTTTGCATGCATTTAGCATGTATATTTAGACGACATGCATACAGAGCTTTCAATGTGGCTTCCATCCAAATTGTAAGACTTTTTTTTTTTTGTGCAGGCACCTACTGAATGAACTTTCTCGATGTTTTCAGCAGTGCTTACTGCATTCAAATTCTATTGCCAAAAAGAGGGTGAAGGGATAAATTTGAAGACGTGAGATCCCCTCATTTCCACTTGGGCACGCAGTGTGACTCTCACAACTAAGTTGGCAGAGATCCTTGAGACATGAAAGGGAATCCTTCAGGAAGGATAATGGTGTTTTTATTTGGCAGTAGGAAAAGATGCAAGGGAACACAATTAAGCTCCATACTCTTGTGCTGAATGGCTTAATTCAGCTATGTTCGTTCACCGATATTTCACTCCTGTTCCTGTGATTGGCATGGGGAGGAATACAGGAAAAACGAGTCCACAGAAGCTCTCTTCACAAGGACAACTTACTTATCTATAACCTGTCAAATTCACCAACAGCTAGTGTCAGTGTATTAAACCCTTTCTGAACATACTTGCACAGTTTGTTCATCAAATCGGTTCTGCGAACAGAACTCATCCTTGAATTTCTCCCCTCTCTCAGGCCTCTCCTAATTTGCCGTCTTTGGCATTTAATGTCAAGGAAATAGTATTATGTGAATTTGTGAAAAATATTTTCAGCAAGTTCATGCTGATATAGAATTTCCCTGAGAGGCAACATTAATAATGGGTTGGCACAACACATTTGCTGGAGTGGGTTTGATGCCTTGATTGAGTTTCCGTGGTGCGTTTGTTGTTGCTTTGGGGAACGTGCAGATATTGGGTTCAACAGACCATAGAATTTTGAATTAACCTCTCTTTTTCTCTTCATGACTATAATGGCTTCACAATCTGTTCTTGCTTTGGCCTTTTATTTAAGGGAAGAAGAGAAGCTTTGATTTAAAAAAAATCTGCCATTTTTGAGAGCATTGTGAGGAAAAATAAATATACATAAGGAAACATTGATTCATAACAATCTCTTAGGCTACTTTCCCTCAAGAGTTTCCTACACTGATTCTCTATAAAATATTCAGTTTAGCCCTGAAGTGCAAAAGATGAAAACCATTAGCACTAAGTTCAGATATGGCAGCTCCAGTTACACCTTTTATTTAGGAGAAGCCTATGATGATTTTCAAGAGTCTTGTTAAACCCTGTGAGGGGTCTCATTTTAGGTAAATTTCTCTTTTCCTGGGAGTTGTAACTGAATAATGTAATTTTACAAAATGAAGACTGAAAAAAGAAATAGAGAATTTTTTTTTTTTTTTTTTTTTAATTCCCTGCTGCTGTGTTCAGAGTATGTTCTGGTTGCCTTTTCAGTCAAGGAATTTGCTTTGAGGGTCTCAAAACACCAGAGTAACGGTCTGATCTTTGCATTATTTCCAAAGCCTAAGAAGTTTCTTTTGTGTGTGTGTGTTTGTCTGAGAGCCCTACACGCTTGGATGGGGGAGAGAATGGCTGCTAATACAAAATACTAGTTAGAGGCTGTATCTGTAATGCAAGGTGAAAAATGCACTCAGGGTTAACTTAAGGGAAAGTAGGTATAATACCTACTTCTAAGGTGATTTGTAAACTGAGGCACAGGGTGAGTATGAAATTTGTGTTATTTAAAAACGGCATAACTGGCAAAGTACATAACCTTCTTTTCATATTATTTTTACTCCTTAGATTTTTATGTATTTAAAGAAGGTAAACATTAAATTTACACTTTATTGTCAAAATTTCACAATGTGTTTATTCTTTAAGCCCTGTTTGCTTATCAAGACACATGTTCAAGTTATTTTACTAGCTGCCTACTTTAGCTCAATCTCACGGTATTTTGGTTGTTCCTCTCACAAGCGACTGTTTATATCTAAGCTTTTAATTCAAAATAAAAAAAAATATCCTGGGATAATATTATGATTTAAGTTTTTTGTTTTATTTTAAAGAAAACCTGTTATAAAAAGGTTTTCAAGTTTACTAGTTTAACTCTAGCTTAACAGCAAGCCATTGGCATATTCCTGAATGTTCTTTCTACCTAAGTGCTGGCAGTGGTTACAGAGAATTAATAAAGCTCTTTCATACTCCAGTGATTTGTTTCCCGAGATCTTCCCTCAAAGTTGTGTGGGTTTTAGAGAGCGAGTTAAATTGGAGAAAATTAAATTAACCTTTCGGACAGTCTGTCTGTATTCCAGACTTGGAGTAAATAATTTGGGTGAAATTTATTTGCTCTAAGAATTAGTTAAAATGATGCTGACCACAGTTTAGCTCTTAAGAAAATGGTGTTTAAGACTTTTAACATGCCTTTTTTTTTTTTTTTTTCCCCTGACAGAAAGGCCCAAAAGTGGCAGTTTCCTCCCTTTGTTTATAAATCACTATAGCAAGAATAAAAAGGCTTCTCATTGGTTATTGTATGCAACAGATTTTTTCCAAATGTCACTATTTTAGCTCCATTTTTGGTAACAGTGAGGAAAGCAAGAAACAGATAAATAGGTCTTTACAGGAAGACAAGCTTGAAGTAGCATAAGCATAGGGTGAAGCTGGAGGAGTAGGGGTCACTGTTTTTTTATTATCAACTGGCTTAACATTCCTGCTCTTTTTGCCCTTGCCTTTGCCCCTACCAGCTCCACAGGCAAGTCAGAATTTGTTGTTGAATGGACCTGATGTTCTGAATGGTCAGCACCTGTTACTCTAAGTAGGGTATAGAGAAGTGAGAATCCCAGCAATTCTGTAAAAAGATAAGAAACATTTTTTTAATACTGTCTTTTCCACTTTTTTTATCTACTGGGCTCAACTGTAATAGTGACAAAGGGAAATTTTAGCAAAAGTTGTCATGATGTTGCCAAGCCCACACAACTAAACTTGATTTGGTAATCCAACTTCTTGCATGACACAAAATGTGGGCATTTTTGGTATCAGAAGATCACGCTGCTTCTTTACACACAAATAGAAGGCACTTAGCTTGTCACCATATGGAACAGAAGTAATTACTGAGGATGAAAGGCAAAGCAAGACAATTAGCATGCTTCTTGTTTGTCAAGAAGCAACCTCCTATATCTCAGAATGCTGTAATTCAGGTTTCATGATGAAGGTTTTTGGGAATGCACCAGAAGTAGTGATTTGAAAGATTTATTCATTTATTGCAGTGACAAATGCAATGGAAACCTGTTCAGAAGCTTGCTTTATACTCAGTTGCTTCTTGTAACTGATTCATTTATCAGGTATTTGACTAGGAGGAACTCTGTATAACATTATATTGATGTAGATCAGTGCAGAACAAAATATGTTGAATTTCATAGGCTTGCCTATACTGCAGAGCTGATTATCACTGTATTTTAAATATCAGGTATTTTCTTTGATAGTGTTTGCAATCTGTTAAACATGATCTTTCTGTAGTAGTCTTATGGCATGGTAATTTATAATGATAAATATAAGGAAATTGTAAATCTATAGAAACAGTGGAAAGATAGTGATCATAATTTTCTGTCTTTTCTTATGTGATTTCGGTCAAGGATATAAGAGGGGCTATCCTTTTTTCTGTGGCAGAATATTAAAAAGTGAATTTGTTTTAGAGCATATAGTCACATGTTCTGTGATCTAGATTCAGCAAGACCAGTTCATCTCCATAAGATAATTCAATTTTATAGTCACATTCTTCCTTCACTTTTTTTCTTCTTCAAGGAAGCCTCAGCTCTTAAAATCATAAATAAAATGGTCTCAACAAAATTCACAAACAGAAGAGTTTGTAACTGGCCACAAAGAGAGAATAGGTTGGCAATCTGCAGTCCTCATGGTCCATTTTGGTGCTTTGATGCAACGCTTTGAGAACTAGGGATGCTGTTTGCTACCAAAGGTTCTTCAATCCTGAGTGAAAAAAATTCTTATAGTGACATGAAACTCTCTTTTATCTGGGTTGCAGTCTGTCCATTTTCTCTTGCTCAGGAAATGCCCCGGCATTTTCTCCACCCTCTGGTACATTGCTTCCTCTTCATGACTCAATGTATTGGGTAGGGAATCTAGGGAGAATGAGAAATCCGGAATCCAGTGTATGTCGTTACCTTTTTCAGAAGTCTCCATGTCACATTTTTAGGATTTATAGTTATTATTTCTGAATAATCCTTTCTAATTTTGGGATAATGAATACTCAAGCCATGTGTTTAGACATGACTTTACTCTGTTTCCCTTTTCTTGCCACAAAATTTTTCTTAAACGTCAGGTTTGCATGATAGTCCCCTGTGAATGTTTCATATATGTAAAAATAAGAAGATGGAAAATTACAAGACAGAAATTAACTTTTTTTGTGCTGTTCTTATCCAGGAGAGCATTTTAATAAATTTTGTGGAGCATATTCATAAAATATTGTCTGCTAATTGTGAAATGATTGAACTATTCTGAAAATAGATACTATGTACTTGAGTTAAAAATTAATGTGTTGATAATCTTTAATAAAAAATACCAAACTTGACTGAAAAAAAATTAAAACAGAAATTGTGTTGTATGCAATTAATGTTCTGAAATGGTATGCTGTACCATCATGTATCAGTCCGCTTCAAACCATTTGTATGCCTGCATATATATGTATCTATTACTTATGCAGTTACTATAATACTGGAGCTGTGATGAGAAAGTGAAGCCAGAAAGGATAGGTTACACACACAGAAAAGTGTTATTCTGGGTGATGTAACTGTTGACTCACTAGTTGCCAGCAGAACTACAGTATGTTTTTTGATTGACTTGCATGAGAATAGCAGCAACTTGTCCAAGGGTTGTGTTTTTGTTTTCCTTTTGTATGTCAAAGACAGCAACCTTAATAAAGATTTGTGTGATGACTTTAGCTGAATTTTTCTTCATTTAGTCAAAGCCTTTAAATTTCTTAATAGTGCTGTTTATAGTATGCTAATTTGAGTTAATTTTACTGCACTAGATGGTACACTGATTTAGAAATGCATGTAGTAGTCCAGTTTTGAGTGGAAGGAGACCCTTTCTTGGTTTATACTTGTAGGCACGTATTGTCTGCTCTGACCTGCAATTCATGTAATAAATCATTTTTAATGCTGGCACAGGTGTCCTTTTGAGTTTAAGTATGCTTTCCGTCCATATTGTCTGCTATAATTTTTTTCTGATGTATGGCTCATTATCACATCATTCTGTGTGTGCAAGTATTTTTATAGCACCAGCTTTTGCAGCCGTTTCTAGTTTCATTGCTGAATTTCCTATACTCATTTTTGAGTTTCGTATTCAAACTGTATGCATGAGCTTTAAAATACCACATTTGAATCACTCTTGCAATTTTTCAGTGAAATTTGAATCTGTCTGAACCTGATTTATTCTCCCGTCTGAAAACAAATGGTCTGATCAAGTAATGGTTGAGAAAGTAGCAAAGAATTCCAAAAAGTTCTCTATAAATTCAGATACAGATAGCTACCTATGGCATTACAGTGGTGAGGGCTTGACTCTGCAGAAATGATTTATAGTATTTGTTAAACATACAGGTACTATTTCTGGTAGGCTCTGTGTCTGAAGGACTACAGGACTTTCTCTAAAAAAAGTTGGTTTTTTTTCTCCAATTTGAACTGGAAAAAAATCAGGAAAAATAATACAGTTGATGATACAGTCCCTTCCAAAGCAAGATCAACTATACCTAAGTCATTCCTGACCGATGTTTGTTTCTTAAAGACACCCAACTGTGGGAACTCCAAAGCTCACTTAGCAATCTGTTTTAGTGTTTCAGTAACCTTCCTTACTGTTAGAAAGGTTTTCAGCATCTTGCTACAATTTAATTTCACTAATTCTTTATCATGGACAAGACATTCCTCTTCAGAGCTACCTTTTATACATTGAAAGATTGCTATTGTTTTTATCTTCAGCCTCCTCTTCTTTAGCTTTAACAATCTCAGGCTGTTAAATCTCAGATCTTTCCTTCTTGGTCAGACTCATGATAGTTCTCCTTTGGACTTCCTCCTGTTGGTTCCTATCTCTTTGATCTTCCCAAAACAGGACAGAAGTAATCCATCTCAGGTTTTCCCAAAACTGGAGCAAAGTAAAAGATTTATCTTTTGTATCCTGCAGGTAGTTTTCAGTTTTACATATCCAAGTATGTGTTTCTTGCAACAGAAAGACACATCTGATTTATTTCCAGATTGGATTTCCAGATTCTTCCTGGAAAAACCTCTACCCACCTAATTGTTCTATATGTTGCATTTGTACAGGTTTGCCTCTCTTTTAGAATTTTGCATACTAACCAACTTTCCAACATGCTGGCAAGCCCAGTTATGTGTCTTCTTTAAATGCAGTAAGCACTTTCTCCATCACCCACTTTATTATTAAATCTGTAAACAGGCCTGCTAGAGAGAAAAGAAAAAAAAAAAAGTAAAAGAAATAAATTTTTAGCAATAGCTTAGTCATGATTACACTATACATACAGTTATCTAATCAGTTTTGCACCCACACTATATTAGTACTACTTGGACAAGCTTTCCCTTCTTCTCTTTTTTGCATGTTTGAGGATTTTCTGTGAGGGAAGAGCTACATAAATGACCTTGCTTGCAACTCACTTGTCTTGCTTGCAACTCACCTCTCCACAAGGTCTGTTACTATTTTCTGGAGAGATTTAATTCTGTTGACATGATTTGTTCTTAAAGGATTGACTAGTCCTTAACTAATTGATTTTGCCTGTTCCTTACCTCCTTTTCATATTTCTAGCTACTAACAAATCATGTTGTTCATTTGTTCCATAACTTTTCTAAGACTTAATAGCTGACATACAGATTTGTTATTCCTAAGCTCCTGCTTCCTTACTTTTTTAAAGATGAGTATTGCTTTTTCATTTTTTTCCATTTTATTGATACCTCATGTGTCCTTCACAAATTGCTTTTCTGATGGCAACATGGTTCTGAAATGGCTTTACCAGTTCTCTGAATACCCTAAGAGGAAGTTCATCAGGCACATCTGTTCTGAAAAGTAATTTACTTAAGCACTCTCTAACCTTTTCTGTCTGTATTTTGAATTGAAATAATTCCTTTGTTGTTTGTATTAATTATGCTAGTCACCTCCTCATTGTTGACCTTTTTAATTAAAACTAATGCAAAAAAGACATTGAACACTTTGGCCTTCACAGTGTCATCTGTCAGTAACTTTTTTTCTCTATTGGATAAAGGATCAACACTTTCCTTTGTCCTCTTAATCAGTTTGAATAGATTCAGTTTGATTAGTGCAGGATGTGGATATTTTAATTATGGCTTATCCTCCTGGTAGGTTAGTTTAAATTTCCACAGAAGGGATGTTTTTTTTCATTGACCTTCCTGTGTTCATGTTCATGCCAAAAGTAAAATTGCTGGTATTCCTGGAAAGTTTTATACAAGTAAATACACATTATTTATTTAAAAAAAAAAAAAAAAAAAAAAAAAAAAAAAGGCATTCAAGCCAGAATCAGGAAAAGTCGAACTCCAGACACTTGACAGTTTTGTTTGCTGAGTGACACATTCAGCCCCTCATTATTCACACACAATGAAAGTGAACATTTCAGCAACTGGAAATCACTTCGGCATGATCAGTCAGTCAGAGGATTTGATGGTGTGAACATTCCTGATTTTCTAGTCTACTACTGAGGACCTTTTATATGCTGGAATGGTTTTTAGCACATCTAGCAGTTTTCAGTCATAACTGTTCTACCACAAAAGATGAGAGTATTGTGAAACATGATATTAACATGAAAGTGTTAAAAAGAAACAAACAAGAATAAAAATAACATCACGATCGTATCTCTTTCAGAATTAACTTGAACTAATTCTCCTTCACTTGTTTAAATTTCATAATTTCTTAATATCATCCCTTTAGATTTACTCCTGATATTGTTTTAAAAAATTACATACTTAGCAGATATTCTCCCTGGTATCCAGTGATAGGATGTGTGGGAATGGTTCAAAGCTGCACCAGGGGAGGTTTAAACTTGACATTAGGAAGCATTTCTTTACTGAGAGGGTGGTCAAAAACTGCAGCAGGCTTCCTAGAGAGGTGGTTGATGCCCCAAGCCTGTCAGTGCTTAAGAGGACAACGCCCTTAATAACATGCTTTAACTTTTGGTCATCCCTGAAGTGGTCAGGCAGTTGGACTAGAGGATCATTGTAGGTCCTTTCCAGCTGAACTATTCTATTCTATTCTATTCTATTCTATTCTATTCTGTTCTGTTCTGTTCTGTTCTGTTCTGTTCTGTTCTCTTGTCCTAACATGTATACTGGCCACAATGAAGGCTTTCTACAGCTGAATTAATACAGGTCTTACTAAGCAGTACATGACTGCAAATACGTTTCTCTTTCTCACGTTGTCACTGGAGCGGCATGATCTCAGAATGATTTTTACATTAAAATCTCACTAGTAGAATTAAAAACAAATTTAAAAATTAAAATTGGGTTTGGTAATAAAAGCAGTTAAGTGGGGACACTTAGGGAATTTTCATGAAGCGAGTCTTTCAAAAATTTCTCTACCACCTGAAGCAGAATGAGGTTTTACCATCATGTGTGCAATTTGCAGGCTGCCTATGAGCTGAAGAATGGGAAAGTTGACAACTAAGAGAATGTCCTTTTGTCTTCAGATGGAACAAGAGTGTTGAACATGATGGTATGGACTCTGTGACTATTCATATTTACTATTAGTCACTGGAAGAAGAGCTTCCTGGCTAGAGGGCACTGAGATTTACAGTGCTGAAAATGTATTAAAACTGCCCTGGGGAACTTAAAGGAAGACTCCACAGCTAGAGGACAGATTTGTCTTTTGATGTGTGTATAGGAGGGAAACAACTGTGGAAGAAAGTACTTAAGAGTTAAGTTGAATCTTTCAACTTACAATATATGTTCTTCAGGATGAATATATCAAGAGGCTTTTATTGGATATATAAGTAAAAGGACATAGAGCATCAGACACCCATGTAAAATACTCTGCTATCAGGTCATAGGAGATTTCAGGATGTTTTGTTGTAACTAGACATCTTGGAAGAAAAACTTGCCCTTTGTTATAATACAGGTTGTCAATGATGCCAGGACTGCTAATGTGCCATAAGCACTTACAGGCAATTTACTAAAGCTGTGATAACTAAATTTCATGCCAAAGATGTCTAAATTATTTGTGAGATTTTAACAGCCTAAAATGTAGCTACAATATTTTCTAAGGAGTAGAAAACACAAGATTGCATTTTACAGTGACAGTAAATTTAGTCTAAGAGCGGGAAAAAAAAAATAATTCAGCGATATTTAGATAGAATAATGTTATTGCCACCAGGGTGGGGCTTTTTTTTATTTTATTTTATTTTGTTGGTTGAATCTCATGAAGTATTTGCTGTTGCTTGATTAGGTATGTCAGATGCTAACTTGCTGTAGGCAGCACAGTGAGTGAAATGAGTGAAATGTTGTTACAGCCTTGGGCACCTAACAGCCGTGCTGTTTGTTAGCATCATCAGACAGGTGATTCCGAGTGTAGATGATACTAACTTACCACAGCCCCTCGTATCCCAAGGATGAAATCAGTCTCCCCAAGCTAATCCTGAAAGACTTGACAACATATGCTACAGTATATGTGTTGTAGCTTTCATCATTCTGTTCGTCAAATACCGTTTTGTATAGTTTACAATTACAGGCAAACAAAGCAAACAAAAAACAACCAACCAATAACAAAATAACCCCCAGTTTATTTCACTTTATGGCTTTGTGTTTCAGAAAACATATTGTGTTAATCCCTCCATTGTTGTCATATTTACAACTTACTTTCACTATCTTCCAGAAAATTTATAACCTTTCCACTAAATCTAGGAACTGAGTGGAGGCAACAGTCCCATCAGCCTAGTGATAACTGAAAACTATCTACCGTACCTAAACAAGGTCTCAGATTTCATTGTTTATTTGGGGGCAGTGTGGCATGAGAAGACTTTTCACAAATCTTGCATTCTTCTCAAACCTTGCTTATGTCCTCATGTCTTTATTAGGCTGTGTTTCATTACCAATAAAACTCTTTTGCATTTATCTTTTGATTAAACTGCAGGTTTGTGCAAATGCTAAGAAAAATTTAGCTAATGCTGAAAACTCCTACACATAGTGTGCATTGGGGTCACTGTAATTCCTGCAATAGAACTTGATGCTAAAATTACTTGGCAATCAAAATAAAATCTAAGATTTTCAAGGGAAAAGTAACTATCTAGTATGTACCACAGTATGTGTGTAAACATTGTTCCCTGATTGAGATGCACATTAATTTTAATAACCAATTTCCCTTCTTAACAATATTATCTTTTCCTGTTTTATTGTATCTATTCAGTTTATCAACCTTAATCTCTAGGTATTATTATTATTATTATTTAACAATAATAATATTATAATAATTATATATTATGTAATCATTAATAATAATAATAATAATGATAATGTATGCACAAATGTATTGAGTGACCTCGAAACCAGATAAAATTTTGAATTTTTCACTCTGAGAAAGGAAATGATTGAAGATAAGAATAAAAAAAAATAAACCACAAAACTCCTATTTGGTTTTATGCAGTAATTTGTTCTTGATAATGCAGTGTCATGGACAATTGTTATGGCCAGATTATTACAAAGAAGATGAAATATATCACACCAGTTCTTTGGCCCTCTTTGATCAGGTTGAGAGAGAGAGGTAGCTTAGTTGTTTAGCAGGAGTCTGGAAATTAGGAGGAATTCATTTAGGCCATAGTATCAGGTCCACAACATTTATTCAATATTTTGGAAAAGAACTGAAATGATTGCATCCTTCTCCACCTACACTCCCAGGTTCTGTTCATTTAACACATATCCCTACAGCAGTTATGTTACAATAGAATTCTTTAAACTTAACACAGTTTGTTCCCTTTGCTTCTGGAGGCTTTTGCATTTCTTTAGTCTCGGCTCAATATTGAAACTTTCTGAGGTAATTCTGAGTAAGAAATAAAATAAACCAAACCATATGTACAATTACAGTAGATATTGAATATGCTATGTGTGGAATTACCAGTGCATAGGTTACCATCTTAAGAAGATTTTATTGTCATGGGCTAGAATTTAGTAAAGTAAACTTCAACACTTTGATTGGTGAAGCATTAAGACCTGCTACTCATATTGAGAAATCCTTTCTCTTATTATTTTTCTTGGAGAAAAATAGTAATAAAAATGGATTCTAGAATAAATTTAATTTGCAGGTTTTTTACTCTACTGCATAAAAGCATCCATTTTTAATTGTTAAAAAGCTGGTGGTCTTGTCCATATTACCGAAACAGAACACTGTGCTGTTAAATTGCCATTAAATCTTTGGCATAAGTGTATTTTTACAGAGGTAAAAAGACAGCTAGCTGAATTGGAAATGAGAGAACATTTCTTTCTTCCGGTGTTGATACAGAGGACTCATTAAATCTCATATCAGGCTTGCAGGCACTGCAGAAGAACAGACATTTCAGAGATCTTCAACCTCTTAGGAACTTTGGAAGTTAATGAGCCATCCTATAGTTACTATTTTGTGTTTTATCAGGGGTTTACTCTGGGCTTTTATTTGATTTTCAGATTGTAGTGCGATCTCCTATGTGTGAGTGCTGGACGACATCAGCTCTAGAAATGCTGTGTTTTCCAGTAATGATGGGCTACACCAAAATCTTTTAATGCTATTTGAGTCTTTTATGATCCTCCAAGTATCCCAACACCGTTAAACATTTCAGACAAGAATCAATAGGCCTTCGTGGAGTTCTTCAAAGACCCAAAGACAATTTGGCAATGGTGAAGTCTGTAGCAGTAGGATCTGCCAGGTGTGCTGGGACCTCCAAATATTCTGGTATCTAGCCATTCGATAAATAATGCTTCATCTCCTTCAGAGCCCCCAGGCTACTTTTGGTCCCATGCTTGTCTCAGAAGTACCCTGTTTGAGGCATTTTGATGTCAGGATGAAGGGCAACCAGTTAGTATGGGGAGGAGGGCACAGCCACCTCCACTTCCTCCCCCTTGTCCCTGGCAGTCTGGAGAGGCCAGTGGGGGAGCACTGCCGCAAATCTAGAGAAGCAAATGGAGAACAGGAAGAAAGGGAAGAAAAGGGCACCAAAAAACTGTATTATGATATTACTGAAGGATCAGAACTGAATAAGTTTTTTGTCATGTGAAGTCATTCACTGATGCTACTTTCCTGTTTGTTTCTCCCTCTGAGACAGTCAGAAACACTTAAAAAAAAAAAAAAAAAAAAGAAAGAAAAAAAAAAGAAAAAAGAGGCTTCTTTTCTACCAAATGTTATAAGGCTATCAGAGTAATCTTCCAGTAAAGAAGTATATCAGAAGATATTTAAACATCTGGCAAATGTGAACCCACCCCCTCTAAGAGTGCCACTACAGTCACTGATGTTACACCATTAGTGTAGCTTGATTTATCCAACCTGTTCATGTAGACCTGTAAAGCACAGCAGTATCATCAACATTAGAAATGATGATTTGCCTTGCCCATGTTATGTGTTTGAACTAGCAGGTCTATGTCAGAGGAAACTGAAGTTCATTCCTGGATTAAACCAGGTCCTTTAGACGTAACACTTAGAAGTCAGTAGCAATCTTTCCATCTCCTTCTTTCAGCTTTTGATCAGAAACTCAGGGTCGATTTCCTTCAGCTAGAAGCATCCTTTTGGAGAATTTCAAACAAAACTCAAAACTATTCCTCTTCACACATTCTCTCTCCTACCCTGCAAAAGTCTGTCCTTTATTCAGAGACTTGTATTCAAGTTTCTTTTCTTACTGGTTTTGATTACTTAAATAAAACCAGAAAAACAAAATAACCATGCTTTTTCTGAAAATATATTTATCTTTTGAGGTAAAATGAGTACTGGAGTTCATTATCTTTTGAACCTGAGTAAGAAGTTAAAGAATGAGAGTCAGTTGAGTGAACGTTTTTTTATTTTGGGGGGTGGGGTGGGTGGGAGGCTGGGTTAAGGAGGTGAGGAACTAAAAAGATATTTGTTTTATACCAATCAAGCCTTCTTGTGCTGACATCCAGTGTTTTTCCACTCCAGTTGACGTGGTTAGACATCCTCTGACACCCTGGGGGATGTAAATCAGAGACTGACAATTTTAGACTTTTTACTCTCTGGAGAAATGTACCCAGTGTTTTAATGATTATTTATCTTCCCCAACTGTAAATTTGCTTAGATGCATGCAGGTTTAAATATATATAAATATATATCCCCTCTCAAATCTTCAGAAGACAAAAAAAACTTTAGTCTGTATGGCTTGTTATCATTTTCCTATACATTTTCCAGAGGTGTACTGGGAACAGCCTGCTGTACAGCTGTTCTGCTCCAGCTGAACAGGTTCATAGGGAATGAAGAGCTTAGAGCAATTTGTAGGCAACGAAGCAAAAAGAAAAATCCACAAAGAAGCAGCTGATGTTAGCAGCTTTTAAAGAGACTGAAAGAAAAGGGAAAGAATAGGGAGTCAAATGTAGAACATGGTTTTGGAAGAAATCTGAATTACTATTTTTCAAAACTAAGGAGAAGCTACAGTACTTACCTTATAAGCCATATTTTATCCTTTCATGCTTTTTACTGCTTGCTGAACAGTATCTATGCTTAGAATATGCAGACATTAAGCCAACTCTTCACCTTCATTGTACAAATGGCTAGGAGCTTGAGACTGGCAGCCAAAGTTTTGTGTTACAGCTTTGTCACTGACACACACCTACGCCTCAGTCAGGAAAGTGTTTAGGATGTGTTAAATTTTAAGCACATGGTTAAATCCCACTACTTGCAATAATACCTTTCTGGAATGAAACCTGCATGTTAAACTCCGCAAACCAATCTTGCAGTACCTGTTTTCCTATTTGTAAGCCAGGAATAATAATACCTAGTTCCTACGTGTGTTTTGAAGCTTAATTCAGGGCATTTTTACACCACTCTAAGCAAAACTCTTAACATGACAGAATTGTGGTTTATTACTATATTTCATTAGCATTGATAGGAATTGTTATGTGTGTGTAGTTCAAAGAGATAAACATCTAAATTTTCATGGCATTACACAGTATTGAGAATTTTAAAGGGAAGACTCTCAGTATTAATTGTCGTTAAATCAATATCACAGACTAAATTTCAGTTCCTTAGCTCACATCAAATCACATGGGGATTACTTCAAAAGATCCTTTAGTGCTTTTTTTATTTTTGCTTTATTTACTCTCATACAAAGTGAGTGTGAGATATTAACAATCAAAACTATATATCAATATACAGTTTACTTTCCAGAGGGGCCTATGAACTAAGGAAAGCAGGGATGAGGTGAGAAAACCTGTGAACAAAGTGTAAGAGCAGCTGTGAGAATGCTAGATATTTTTATCTAGATGTTTTCATATCGACATTGTTTAGAAAGAAAATAAATACTTCATGATGTACAGATAATCTAATAAATCATTAAAGAACAACAACAAAAAAACTGTGAGAGAAAGAATGAAGAAAAACACTTAAAAATGTTGTGGCTGCTGCATTTTTTAAAACATACGTTAGTGATTTTTGAATTCCCCATAAGAGTACGTTTGATATTCCTGAGGTATGTAATAGATGTGATGCAGTGTCATGGCGCAGAGGGACCCATTATTATATTTCATTGGTTCTTTTATTACCTGAGGGTGAGCACAGGCAATAGAACAAGGTGTCAAACTTACTTTTAACCTTTGGTCTTAGAAGAAGCTAGATGAAGGGTTTAAGTGTATTTTAAGTTATTATCCTTGGCATCGTCTCTCTCCCTCTCTGTTTGCAACTGGTAAACATGAACGTTACCAGTTTGCAGTGTCAGCCCCTTATATTGCATTCCACTTAGACCTGTTGTTTTCACCACAGGTCCCTTCATGCTTTTTCCTCTGCTTTGTGTGACAAGCTATAGGTTGTGTCAGATAACTTCAACATGATTCCTGCTTAGGGGAAAAAAAAATGTAAAAAAAAGAGAAATATTTCACTTCTGAGTGACAGTAAGAAAGCACAAGACTGGCATATTTTTTGAAACATACACAGGTCATAGATCAAACAGAGGAGGGTGGCACCCGAAAGAGGAGTAGACTGTTCTTAAATACTGGAGAATAAAAAGCTAGAGAAAATGGCAGAATATTCTTCTGTTGTAGAAACCTTATGGGTGTATGTTAGTACTTTCAATGCTGCTAAAGCTTCTTCCTAACCGAGCTTCAGATATAAACTGTTTGTGGAGGTCAGACAGAGGGTAAACCAGGCTAAACCATGCCTCTGCTTTAGAGAAGGCACATGGACTGTGAGCCAGGAGAGCAGGGAAGTTAATTTTACTATAAATTTGGAATGGAATCAGAACTGTGTATTTTCTCCCACTTCCCTGCCTGCATCCCCTTCCACACACAGTCTCCAGTCATCAAATAATGTGAAAAGTAATGATGGAGGCTGATGGAACAGGGACCACAGTGCTGATAGCCTTCCCTCTCTTCCCTGAGAAATTTGTGTTTCACAGTAAGACACTAATGTGAGGATCTTAGTGTCTCTTAAAAAAACAAACACAAAAAAAACAAACCAAAACAAAAAAAAAACTATGAGAGAATAATGTGGAGAAAAATAATGTAGAAAACGTTTTTTAAGCAGCCTTAAAGTTTAAAGGAGCAGCTCCAAAAGTCCATTATTATAAGCCAAGGAGATCTCTTCTGTGTTGGGTAAAAAAAAAAAAAGTAAGATCCTCCTATGACTTTGACATTAGAAAGCACTGAAGATGCTCATAGCACTAAGCAAAGTGATAATAAATATTTGACTATTGCTAATTGCTTAATTCAAGTTCATATTCTAGTGTTCAGATTCATTATTTTATTTTCTTTGTCTGACAGTTGTTTTGGGGTGGTGAAGGATGGAAAGTGCTGAATTCTGTCCTCACTGAAGTTGATGTCATTAAGTGTCCTAGCCTTTACCCCATACACATAATTCTGCCTATAGTTTTGTTTGAGTAAAGCCAGCTCAGCAACAAAGACAATTATTTTGAGAGAACTTTTATGTTACAGCTCTTTATTTTACTACTGAGGGTTCTCTGTGTTTAGTGACTCCATCGTGGGAATCCACCTCATTTCTTGGCTGCAATGACCTTTGTGTTTATAATGTTCCAGGAGTTTCCAAGCAGTCAGTTGGAAGGTGAATGCTGTACTGTTAGTGTATTTGTCATCAATTCATGTGACCTGAACATAATTCCTTACCTGCCCTGGCCCCTTTCCCTTTTAAGCTCTGCTGTAATGCATTTTGTTGAAATCCAGGGGAAGTATTAGGTTCATTGCTTTTCAGACAGATACGAGGTTTTATGATTTTAGGTTTCTATTTTAAATATATTATTTTGCACTTTCTATCATTGTACACCATTTTTTCCTGCTAGTAGTATGAATACTTCTAATATCTGTTGATTATATCATTGTGTCAGTATTTCATCCTTAATACTAGAATAGTAATACAGTATTCTGCTTTTCTCAATATTTTTCAACTGTAGATCTGAGAGTGCTTTACAAAGGAGTTCAATATTGTTAGCCACAGTTTATGTATTCGGAAAGTGAGGTACAGGAAGGAAAATAACTTTCCCCAAATTAAACTAAGAAAGCTAAGAAAGAACTGGGGATAGAGGCCACATTTCCTAACACTCATTACCCTCTTCTGCTTCCAAAACATTGAGGTTATGATGTTCCCACACAGAAAAAAGAAGAAAAGAAAGAAGAAACACTCCTTAAATGTATGAGGAACCATTTAAACCACATCCCATTCCTTGATTTTGTCCCTCAGTAGGATATAGTATCCTTGCTTCTTTTTTAAGGAAATTAACTGCAGGTGATCTTTTTTTTTTCTTTTTTAAAGGATGGTATTTGTATGGATTTCTCCAAATATTAACACACTCAGTTTAAATTAAATTAATTCAAATTAAATCTTTATGTTCAAAATACCTTTATTGGAGAATAACCAGCTTTTTAACTTTGTCTTTCATTTGGGTCTGGGTTTTTGCTACTTTAATGGAGTAACGACGAACTGGAATAAGGCCTTTGCTCTGCAGGACTGTCTGAGAATGTTCCTTGTGTGTTGTCTGAATAGCATTTTACAGCACAAAAAGAAAAAAAAAAAGGACATTTTAAAATCAGCTGCAAAAACATACGCACCTCTTTTTGATGTAGCAGTGCCTCTGAAACATTATTTTAAATAGCTGATCCTTTAAAAGCAAGACCATTTCATTAAAAAAAAAGGCCAGTCAGTTTACTAGCGACATTTAAATGGATTAGTGCCCAGTTGTCTCTGTGATATATTCTGCTAGTCAAAGTTTAAGAAGAAAATACATACCAAAACACAATCCGTGTTTGAAACAGAATGAGTTTTTGGTAATAATTTACTGAAACTAAATTTAGTTCACTAAAAGCTTATTTATATGGAGACTTTCAGGAAAATTAATCTGTAAAAACGAATTTAAAGTGGATTAGTTAAACCTAATTAAGTCCCTGTATAGATGTTCATTCAGAATAAAAATTGTCTTGATTTGGTTTAACTTAACTCCCTTCCAAATGAATTACGACTACCAGAGATTTAATGTAGTTTAAATAATCTACTTTAAAAATTAAATGCAGAATAATTTTGCTGCATGTCTCTGTGTAGACAAGGTCTCTAGGAGAAATCTGTCTGACCCTTTCCCAGATGTTAACATAGATGTAGACATTAACTGAATTTCAAAGGTAGTCCGAAGTCCTTCAAAAGGTATTAAATTACTCTGAATTCAGAAATTATCTTTTAGGAAAGGACAGGATACAGACAAATAAGCTGTTTAACAGGTATGAACTTATGATAGGAGGGAAGGAATATCTTCTGATGGTACCTGCTTCCAGTAACTGTGGGGAAAGTCTCAACTTTAGCTTTCAGGCTAACTTTTGGTGAAGTGAACATGACACACTCCCCAGAGAAGGAATAAATTGGACAGGGGGTCATCCTCTATAGGATGACAAGAAGTTGTAACTTGGCTGGTAATTATCATAATTATCTGTCATCTGTTTAGAACATGATAGCTTCTTTATTCTGAGATTGCTGTTTTGATACATCCTGATAATAATCCTGAACTACCAATAAAGTATGTATATGGTTCTTTGTGTGTTTTTTAAAAGGCTGGCATTTCTTTCAAAATTTTAGAGTATCACTGCATACTGCAGTTTCTGAGTGACAAATGACTTAAGCAGACATAAGGCCAGAAAGATTCCTAAAGAAAAATAATTCCCATTTCTGCCGTAGCTGTGCTGTGCTTGAATGAACATGGAAGCTTGGAAGAACATAGAGGCATGGTCAAAATGAATTTTGAAAAGACTTTTCCCATGAATGAGCTTCTTAGTGTTTAGAAATGAAGTCTCTTATGGGCAGGAGAGACTTACATTGCAAATGATGATGGTAGCTTTTGTGCAGATTATTTCATTGACTCTTTTGCAGCATTGTAGGTCACTTCTTCCTGACTTAATTTTTCTCTGCCTGTTATGCAAGATGTTGCATTATTCCAGTACTTTCCCTTCAGTTGTAGTGGATTGTATTTTTTCACAAGAGACTTAGGAATGAGCATTATTTGGGGCTAAAAGATTTTGATCAGTGGTAGATTATCTTACCTTACTTAAAGTAACAGAAAGAAGGATGCTTCTGTAAGACAACAACTTGATGAATTTCCCAGTACATTGAGGATGTTATCAGATCCACTATAAGTTAAAAATACCAGGTGGGGGGAAGTTATTGAAACTTAAGAGAAAGACTGATAGTTCTGTGTATACAGTAAGCACACAATGATTCCAGATATAGGTGGTTTCATTTTCAAAACATCAGGAGTATTATTGTTCTCTTCAATTGATTTTTACATGGCACAGTTTAAAAGCTGGGTTTGTTTCTCTTCACTTGCTTAGTAACAAACATCAGTGGAGAGCAAACTTCCAGTCACTATAACGAGAAGTGCCACAGAAATGCTCATTTCAACACTACTAACTTTACACACTGATTGTACTATTGGATTTTGAAAGAACAGGAAAGAAAAACAAAATACGGAATAGTAAAAGAAGGAAACCACAGAACGATTTTGAGAACTGAGAACTACCTGATAATATCCTTCACATTTCAGTTTATGTGAAATAAACCACAGAACTGTAATGAAAGCCATTACTGGTGCATAAATGTACTTCTCCACACATATAGATCAACTCTGGAGTAACTGAAAAAAATTTAAATGGAGAAAAACAAAGTTAAACTGTGCAACTGCAGAACTGCAAACGTATATGTGACCCTTTCAGAAAAGGATCCTCTCTGCTGAGGGTCCCTGGCAGTATGAACCATGAAAATCTGCCCTGCAGAGGTACCTCCTCCCTCGCCCCCAGGTGCAAGTCCCCATTCTCTGCTCCGTCTGACCTCTGTGAGCTGTTGCTGCTTGCCATGTCCACAGAAAACAAACCATACGAAACAAAGTAGGTAATTTTCTTCTGGCTGAGTGAGCTAAATATGCTTCCTGGGGTGTCAGATGAACACTGGTACCTGCAGGCGAGAAGGAGTGGGAAAATGTGCCTGGAGTGAAGGGGGAAAGGGCAAAGGGCAGTTTAAACTGCTTTTGAGTACACCTGAACATTTTGTTCAGGTACAAATATGAAAATGTTTGTTGTCTGTATAGGTACATATTTTTATTTTTTTATACAATCATGCAATACATCTGAAGGAATATATCTGTTTACTTCTCATTCATAACTTCAGAGTTGAAAATGCTTCTTCCCTTATTTTTTTTGTGTTTTGGCCAGTTTTTTTAGTTCAGCGTCTCTGGTAAATATTGCTTTGTTAAATATTTTCTGAAACGTCTGAATTATTAAGCATTGATTAGACGATTTAAGAACAGAACATTGTTTATAAAAGTCCACTTGTCAGTGTTGGGGAGGTAAAAAGAAATAATCCTACCATGACAGTAGTCCCCTGGGAAGACCTTACCTTCCTGATACCATCCATGTTTCTTGTGGTTCAGAACACTTGTTAAGCTGAAAGGGGGGAAGAGAAGTGCATGACATTTAGACTTGTTGTAACATAAACCATTTCTTATCTCTTCCCTCAGTCCCTCTCCTCTGCCTCCCTTCTGTCTCCATTTACAACTTCACTATCCCTCCTGCCTCCTGGGACCATAACCTTAGTGTAATCTTTGTTCCTTTTGCTTCCCTCTGCATATCTAAGACAAACTTTCTTTTTTTTTTTTTTTAAAAGTCTCAAAAAAATTCCACATTTCTCTCAATGTTTGTGCTGCCAGAAGCCCTGTTCCTTCTTTTTTTTCAGACTAAATCTTCTCCTGCCTCACTCTCTGCCTCACAATTCTCATATCAGCCAGTCCATGGGGCTAAAATCCCAGGTGACACTACCAATTCTACCTGCTAGTTCTAGTTCGTTTGGTTTTTGGTTTTTTTTGTCATAAAGTGGGCATTGTCCCCTTGAGTTGTAGAATTGAACTCCTTTATTTCTTTTCTTTTTCCAAAAGACAACCTGAGAGATATTTAATTATGCCACAATGCACTGTTCTTCCAACCTGGATGGGTTTTCAGTAAGCCTGGAAAGCATCTCTGCCATTATCAACTTCTCAGATATTCACCAGCCATTTTGCTCACATTTGTTAGCATATTTCATGATTTTCATGTTAATTAGACATTTGGCGGTGTAGGTTTCTGTTTTTCAAATTCCCAAGTGAACCAAAAGTTCTTTGTCAGGATTTTCCCAGAAGCATTGCTATCTTGGAAGGCCAGCTCAACTTGCACTTTACCCTATTTAGATTTACAAAGTAAGCATCCCTGTGCCTAAACCCCATGGGGATCTGGTCTGGATGGGTGCTCTGCAAGGGAGCTTAACACACACAGACAGTAGTGAGTTTAGCTGCAAGTAGTCATGACCACAGCCACTTTCATTCAAAACACGTTTAGAATATAAAGTCTGTCTTTTGGAGCATTTGCCCAGGAAGTGACAGACTTGGGAAGACCTGAATGATGGTAAGTTCCTTTATGGGTTTCACCCTAAATTCTGTTGCTTCACTTCTTAAGAAGAATAGGAACAACAAAATTCCCATATTTTGCAGAGTGTTTTGAGATTTCCTGTTGACGACAACTGTTTAAAAAGATAGACGGATTTTAAAAGAAGCTTTGAAGTGTCCATAGTTTTGCATTAATAGTTCTGCATTAATAGTTTTGAGGTTCAAATTAATGCTGTTATAAATGGCACCACTTAGATATGCCTTGTATGTTCCTAACTATGCAATCACCAAGCAAATGCAGTAGTTAGATATCTTATGGCAATTCTATGTGGGAGAACAACTAAAAGCAGCAAGTTAATGCAGCTAAATTAAGGACCATTAAGCCCCTGTATGAAAACTCTTTTTGAGAAGTAGAGTGCTTAAGGGAGGTTTAAACTACAAAAAAATAAAGGTGTTTTAATTCAGAATGAGAGCATCTACATAGAGTTTAATGTGATTTAATTTCTCTATATTAACTTAATAGTTTCATTTGATTTATTTTAACCTTCCCAACTGCAGGCAGTCCCAAGTGATACTACTTTTTCACAAAAGTATAACTTTGGAAGCCTTCTCTTTAAAATTTTATATCCTTCTATCCCACTCCTTGCAAGTAACCCCCCAAAAAATATTGTTTAAAAAATAAATAAAAAGAAAAATAGTAATATGCATTCTGTGGTCAACTGATTATGGCAGCAGACATGACCATCTGAGTGAGAAACTACTATATACTAATACACTGGTACTATATTAAAAGAAATATATAAGCTAAAAGTAAATTCATGTTTTACAAGTAGAGGTTAATAGCTTAAGGGGAATTCAAAAGTTCATGCATGATGGACACAATGGAAAATCACAGAGAGCAGCAAAAGAAAGAGCAAGATAGTAAAAGGGATCTAATACCTGCCCATTGAAACTGAATGGCTGAGTTCAAACCTGATGATTATGGCTAAAGTAAAAAACACAGATGTTTGTGTGTTTGGCACAGCCCATGGTGAAGGAGCACATGAAGCTGTGCTATGCCAAAGCTGGGATGCATCCTGTTACTCCATGCAACTTGTTCCCCAAAGAATATTACTCTTCTTTATTTCTGTGGTGTCTCCTCAAGCTTTACTAACTTTGGAGGGATTCAGCTTGGCTACTTGGTTGTCATTATGTCGGCCCTTAACGAGAAATATCAACTCTATGCAAAGAAATACATAAAACTGCCAGATAAACCATCCCACATCTTATACTCTATAGTCAATAGAAATTTCTTCTCAGTCATTAGAATAGGAATTCTGCAGCCTTTTCAGCACTGATAAGGCTGCATCATGGACATGAGCACTAATATTTCTGTTCACTAGAATCAACACTGTTTGGGTTAGAATTTAAATAATTAGATTTTGGTCCTATTTTTGGCACTTATGATAGAGTGACTTAAGTGGCTTCCAAATACTAGATTTGCAATTTTTTTTTCCTTGGGCATTATTTATAAAAGTTCACGGAAATTAACAGAACTGTGGCCATGTCCCCTGGCAGAGTAGTTGGTTCCAGTTCCATTCTTCACTGATGTTCATGTTATGCTGATTATAACACTCAAGTAAATGGAAAAACAGCCATAATGATGATAGAATACAGTAAGAAACAGAGGCATCAATGTCTCACATAGAAAGCAAGCAGAGTATTTTCTAATTCTAAGAGTTACCACATCTATGAAGGACAAAAGTTGTGCTGGTTGTTATTGCTGGTTTTAGATTTTAAAGGACCTTGCTCACGTCACTTTAATGTATTAGAATGCTATTGATTTCTTTAAATAATAGCCTATACAATTAGGAAGATTAGAAAATTCGTATCTTCTGTAGTTACTGGAGAGGTTTCTTATCATGCAGTATTGATATAGTTGACGCTAAGTAGATTTTTTTAATGTAACTTGGTCATTGTTATTTTTTAAATATTTAATTAGATATTAACAGTAGACAGTAGGGAGTAATATTTGAAAGCAGTGCAGCATTTCATTTTAGGGTCACATAACTAAACTTCAGTGCACATCTTCACAAAGACGTCCTGCTGCAAGGGGAGAAGCACAACAGCCTTCATAGACAGATGCCAAATCCCATGCATTTACTTTATCACGAGTTACAGTGGACTGCCAGTCCTGGGGCTAGTCCTTTTTCTTGTTCACTCGTGCATTTTGTTGTTAGAGTGTGTAGACTTGCATTCTCCATTTAGAGAAATCAATGCTTCCTTCCCTCCTCCCCTTTTTTCCCACTGCTGACCATTTTTCTTGTCAGTTTGCTTTCCCCATTGCTGGGTGAGCAGCTTATGAGAAATAAACCACCGAGGCACATCAAACCTTATAAGAAGGCCAGGGCAGTAATTCAGTGGCTGAGTTTTTTCAATCCATTCTCTTTCAAGTGGCTTGTTTAAAAACAAACAACAGAAATAAAACCTTACTGTGTCTCTTGTTGATATTTAACAAAACTGTAGAAAGACCTTTTTGCCTTAATAATGCCAGTGACATGCATTTTGTTTATCTTTCTAATTATTTATTGAGAGTTGACATGAAAATGCTTCCCACTAGACATCGCCGACTGCACAAACCCAGTTGTGTACTGCTTTTGTGAGACTTTTGTTATTATAGCATGATTAAAATAGTACATTAATTATGCATCCTGCTATAAAACTGGATAGAGCAGAGGAAATAAATACATATTAATAATACATTAGTTATTAATCTGTATATTTGTCATTTGAATTAGATGCAAACTACTACATCTTCAGTTCATGAAGACCACCACTTGTCTGCTTTTTAAGTCCACTTATATCACTTACATCTCACTACCATGGAAGGACAAGCTTTTGTTAAAGATCACCTTGTGCTACAAATGAGTAGTCCCAGGATTAAGTAGCGAAACCAGCTATATTACACAGCTAAAATTTTACCTGACTCTGAGATATGGTGGTAACATAATAAAGCAGACTGGCCACTAGGCTGGGCCATGTGCAGTCAACTTTTAATCATTAAAAGTGGTAGAGTTTATGATCATTGCAAGCGAGATACCTTCCTGAAGCAGCAAAGAGTGATTCTGACTTCTTGTTCATGAGTTTCCTTGTACCGCTGGAAAGGAAACTTTCATACTAAAGGGAAGCCAGCAACAATCTACTGAATTGATGAAAAATATTGGAGACATGGGTATTTAAAAACCAATAGGTTTTGTAAAGTACATCATGTGATTGGATTGCCTTAACAGAAGATTGTAAGGTTGTGTGTGGATAGCTCAACTGTGAGGAAGTTACACCTATTTAGTAGTAACACAAGGGGTTCCTAAATCTTTGCACATCAAGCTGTCATTTAGTTAAAGGACAGAGCCAATAGATTAAGAAGTAAAATTGCAGCCAATTAGCTGCAGCAAACTTTTATTAAAGGAAACCATTCGCTTTCTTTTTGGCTCAAGCTAGAATAAAAATTAGTTTATTTAATGTAAGAGCTGCTTGGCAAGATTTGCACTGGTAAATTAAATGTGCCTGGGAGTGTTGATGCCAATGAGGTCAACTGTCATGGAGTGACCCATGTCCATATTATTAAAATTTGCTAGTCTACAAAAGAAGGTGAGTGCAGGCAAATTGCCTGTGGAGAATACTGTTAACTCCTAAAGTTTGTCTAAAATATAGTTTGAGAGAGGCCTAGTTGGCCAGGAATAAAACTATGCCAGGGAGTATTTGTGTAATTTAACAGGTGGTTGAGTTTCAGTCCCTTGGTACATTTGCTAGCACTGATTATTTTCCTGGTAGTGGAAGTATTGTTGAGTGAATGCCCAGAAGACAGAGTTGTCCAAAAGTATATTTTCAAATCAAAATATATTTTGATTCAAGATTTTAGTTCCATCATTAAATGGCATATATATGACTTCTGTATTGCATAGAGTTTTTAGATATATTTTAATTATTGGGCCAATGCATGTGAAGGGGAAGTTGGATACTTCTACTGAGGCTAAGTTAAAAACAGACATAGAATCATTACTGCCAGCTACATTATGGTTATGTTTTCACTTTGTCTTAATATCGAACAATGTCAAATAGAAGCCTTCATCATGGGTGTGCAGTCTTAAAAGTTGTTTGATTAGCTTGATTTAAAAGTTGTGTCAGCCAAGACAGGTTAAAATAATTAATATTAGTAATAAATACAATGACAACAATAATAATATGTAGCTCTGACTTGGGATTTGGACCAATAGATCTAGAAATACATGAACAAGAAAGTAAATATTATTTTATGGATTGTGAGGGTAAGACAGAGTCAAGTGGAGTGTCATGACCAGAATCATATTTTAGGTCATGGACAGCGTCAGGAATAGGATGTTGATCTCTTGAATTCCACACTAAAGCTCTGTTCACTGTTGCAGCACCCATGGGTCGGCACATAGGTTTAAATTTTTCCCAGATTAATTCTGAAGAAGGTTCTGAGTCATGTAACATGGACAAGTCATCTTTAAGGGTAGTGACTCAAAACAATATGTGAATGTTTATTAAGCTAAAATGGCTTTCTCTCTTCCTGTCTCTCCTTTCTTGTATTTTCATATCTTCTTAGTTTTCTCTGACAAAAGACAGAGAAGATCACTCAGTCAAGAAAGCTGTCTGCCAAAAGACAGATTCACCTGGCTATAAACCCTTCCTGATAAATATTTTATACACATTTTTTAAAAAACTTCCAGTGGTGGAAAATAATGGTCTTTTTTTATGTAATCTTTTCAGTCTGTCATTATCCTTACTCTTGGAAAATAGTTTTTTTTCTTAGTATATAACCTACATTTCCTTTGCTTTGAGTCCATAGTGTCCTCTTCACAGGTGGGTCTCTTCTTTCCAAATTCATTGCCTTCCCTTTTATAGCAACTGTTGATATATTTGAAAATTGTTAATGATCTTAAGTATGGAAAAACTTGACTATCGAGTATTCCAGAGAGTAGATCTATTCCTTCTTTCACCACTATTTGTAAACCTTTCCATCACTTTCATTAGAACACTCAGGAAACATCTTAGTATTTTTCCTTGAAAATATGGTTATCTTCTTCCTTTCTAAAAACACACTCTTCATTACAGTGTAGACCCCTCTAGTAAGAGACATGAAAACACATGAATACTGGTGAATACCAGCTCGCAAACAAGAAAAAAGCAAGCTGGAAAAAACAACACATTGATGTTGTAACCATTCAGCTGTTGTACTGTTGAATTTCCTTAATTTTAAAACAATGTTGCACAATTATATATTCACTGTTTGCTTTGTTTTGTAAAATCCCTGGAGTGATTTCTGTGAGAGGAAATGAAATGATCTCGCTGGCTGCTGAATGCTTTGGCTGCTTTAGGGCACTTCGGTAGAAGTGGGTTTGCATTAACTGCATGGATATTTTTTTTTCCTTTCTTTATTCTCTTCCTTTCCTTTTTTTTGGAAGGGCAAGTAATAAATAATTATACTCCAAAAACATGATACCATAGCACTTCTATAAGAATCAAGTCCTGTTGTTTTCTAACCTTATATAGCAACAGTGCATTCATTCCATTAGTTTACAGGGATGCTTTGGCAGTGCTGTATTTTCAGAAATGCATGCAAATCCTTCTGTTTAAAGCACTAGGTTTTCTTAACTTCTCCAAATACGCTAATGGTGTTGTAGCTGACAGAGCACAAAAAAGGAAACAATATCAGAAAAGTTAATGCCCTTAATTCCCGCACTACTACATAGATGCTTTCCTTGTTTAAACTAACTCTTTACTTGTGCTTACTTTGGTAAGGTTTATATTTGTAATTAAAGCCTCTCCCAATTTTTCTGTAAATTGTTCATTATGCTGCACTCATCCATCAAGGTTGGTGAGCTGTAGAGAAAAACACCCTGCCAATCCTAGGGGGTTTATTGGTGGGGGGGAGGAAGTTAGAGCCATTTCCCTGGGGCTTTATAACACTCCTTTAGTTCCAGGAATCTGTAAAATTCCTTCAATTAGACCATTTCTCTGGAGCTATCACCAAGAACTGCTCTCTATACGTACAGGCATTTTTAAGGCGTGGGGAAATGAGCAATGGAAAACAACATGTGTCTCAAGCAAACTTGAAACCTCTCTCTAATTCCAAATAGAAAATGTTCCAGTTGTATCTCAAGACAGCGCAACTTTGATAAATCTTTTCAAAATCCACTCGGAGGGGAAGTTCTGCGCCATCTCTTTAAAATTTGCTCAGATGACTGTGCTGAAAGGAATAGTCTGCAAAGTAATCTGCAGGGTCTGGATAGACTAATTAAAAATTCTTTGTGAAGCTAGAGGAAGGTGAACTGGAGTTTGACAGGCTTCCTACCTTACGCAATGATCTGAATTATATGATACTTGTTTTAAAATATAGAGCGGCAACATAAGCTTTAGGAGTTAAAGATTGGGTGGTGGTCATATATGGGATATGAACTTAAGGAATATGGTTTCCTGACGACTTGGAGTGGTTCTTGCCCTCCTTCCCTGCTTTTGCAGCCAGTTAGCTTTCTTTTTCAATAACATCTGTGGCTTCTAGGTTTTATGTGGCTGGTAAGGTCACAGATATTTTTGGCTGGGCATCATCATTACATGTACACACATACATGCAGACACACACGCACACACTCTCTCTCCCTCTGCCTAGCAACGATAGAAGAGATGTCCAGTCAGTCTAATGATAAAATAAAAATGCTGTACAAGTGAAGGTACTGCTTCGTGGTTTCTTCATATTAATGCTTTGACAATATGCCAAAGCATTGCAACTCAGGCTCAAGATACAAACGAAGTCTGGAGTGAAAAATCAAGGGGGAAAAAATGACAATGTAACACTGAAGTGAGCTGAGTGTTTTTCTGAGAGGTGCTAGCAGCTGAGAAAGGAAACAACAGTGTAATTAATATTCCTCTTTCATATTCCATTCTTACTTTTTATCTTTCATGTTTGCTTGGAACCCCTTTTTATGAGTGAGATATGCTCTAATAAAGGAAGTGATGATACATGAAGTAGCACTGTGAAAAAGCACAAAGTGATCATTGCCCTCACTTATTCTCACTGCACTTTCACACCGTTAACGGTGTAACTAATAAGACTTACACTTAGGATCTCACCTTTGTGCTTTCTGCGGTAGTGCCATACTTGAAGAGTGATGGCCCCTGCTAAAGCACCACCAAATATTAGGTAATTTGCATAACATCACTCTAAACAGACACATCTTATTATTCCCCGTTGTGTAGGAAGGTTAAGTTACTTGTTTCATCTCAAACAAGAAGTCAATGATTATGATTGGGAATTCATATACTTTTTTTTTTGTACTTAGTTTACTTGAAATAACATTATAACATTAACAAACATGAAAAATAACTGTTTATATTTGGCAATTGAAGCAAATTACCAGACTGTGATAACTACTTCTAGAATTATTTACATAAGCAATTCACTTATCTGTATGGAAGTTTTAATTCTCTTTCTGCTAATATTGAGATTTCTTTTTCTGGTTCCTTCTCTTCTTTCCCTTTTGGTCTGTTTTTGTTCCCTCAAAGTTCTTTCATCCCTTTAGCCAGGATCTGCTCCTAAGTACTTTGCTTTCAATAGGAGACTGTCTTTTTGCAGCAGACTCCAGTGGGATTGTAAACAGAAAGTACCCATGACAACTGATTCGTCCCCCACAGAGACCACAAATAGTACCTAGGAAATGTCTGCACTTACAAAGAGTGATCCTGTCCCCAGGTTTGCAATGCAAAGTGCCACAACAGGTGCCAGGAGAATTCATTTTGGCTTGAACTTTATGAATAAAATAATGTATGATGAGGAATGCAGTCTCCATTGACGTTGCTGCCTGCGTTCTCGCTGTTTAAAGAACAGAGGAGCAAGCTTCAGTCCACAATGTGTGATCATTTCCCCCAATACCTGATTTAATAGGAGTAATTTCTACTTACTCCGTGTCTTCCTTTTGAGAAGCTCACACTCTACAAACATAAATTAATTAAGCTTTCTACTCCCTCTGCACGGCGTAGGTAGACTCAGGAATAGAGTGGTTTAACATTATACTAGTATGCCAGTTGGGAAATACCAGAAATCTAGTTTTCTTACTTTCCATGTGCCCTGGGGCAGATTCAATGCATGCTGACTGAAAAAGACCATGAGGAATGTGGTATTGATAGTGCCACTAGGCTTACAGTTTGAGACAAGGAGCCCTGCTTGGAAGAGCTGGCGTGCATGTGGCAGTGAAACGAAAGCTGATTCCTTGTGGAAGGGTGTATGCTAGAGCCTGCTGAGGTACACAGCCTTTCCAGTGGTCCTTGAAGATACTGTTTGTCACAGTGGCCTGTACAGTTCTGCCTTGTTGCCTTCTCTCAACTCAAATAAAGTAAATTAGAGATACATCTTCCTGATAATGATTTCCCTAAGATCAAGGTGGAGGCTGTGTGCATGTATGGATTTCCCAGTGGGGCTGAAATGGTAAGAGCATTTCCATTTGGCATCATCTGCTATGGCATATACTCCTGAGGTATGTGACATCCATAAAAGCTCTGGTCAGTCAGATTGGTACTGTGTATACGCCCTGGTATGGGACACAGATCATCTAGTTGAATTTAGGAATCCTGTCTCCCATTTTTGTTACTGTTAAAAGTTGTTTAATACATACTTCTAATTTTTTTTTTTCCTCTCTTTGAAGCCCTATTTTTTTATGTGCAGTAACTTTTGGTTTTGTTTTCTAGAGTAGCAGCTCTTCACTGTATAAATTGTTACCTCAGGCACTAGGACACTGTTGCTAAGAAAGCGAAAAGACTGTAAATGGGTGTGAGAAAGAAAGGGTTTCTGCATTTTAAGAGTAATGGCTAGAAGACAATTAAGGCCTAGCTTTTAAATCATAGGGCTAGGCTAATGTATATTGAGACTGCAGATTGGAAATGTTGCATTGTTTTTAAATGGCTGAATACCTGGTGCGGCATCCGTAACAACTGCTACTTCTCTAAAGCTGCGTAACTTGCTGCAGTGAAAAAAAGGAATGAAATTTAATCTACCTAAAGAGAATATATCTTGACATTTACCCACCATTAAGTATACATCCTAATCCCATGCTATCCATACACTTTGGTTTATAAACAAGTGACTCAATGTCTGTGGAAGCCTTCTGGGAGGGAGAGTGGAGGACATGCACTGCTTGAGCAATGGTTGCTGAAGGCATTTTGATTACTTAAGCTTGGAATAGGCATAATATTCCAGCGTGGGGGGTCCTTATGCCCTGGCAGTGCTTTCTCTTCTTCTGGAAAGTGTTTGCATGCTCCTGCAGTAACTCAGGCTGTTTACTAATCCCCAGGGGGAGGCTGTGGCAATGGCTGCCACCCAAGGAGATACAAGTTCCTCGGGCCACTCAATACCTAGGGAAACATGAGGTGCTCTCCGTGTTCCTTTTGTGCTTACCCAGTAACCCTGTACAAATATGTCTTTCCTCTAGAGCATAAGGGGGCAGTGGAAGACTTCTTTTTTTTAATAAAAACTGGATAAAATCAAGTTATTTGATGTTTTTAGCCATTAAAAGTCATCAAGGATTTAATTCCTGAGACTAGCATTGATCCACAGCTAGAGTTTCAGAGGCCTGGAAGCCACTGATTTCTGAACCATAGAAATGGGTTCCAATCCTGCCTCCTCTCACGTCTCCCAGGTTAAGCTGATCCTCTGCTTTCATGAGGCTTTTATTAATTTTTCTAAATCTGACAAGCAATAGAAAGCTGTTCATTATTATTTTCAGAAGCGTCTCCTCTACTGGTGGCCGGTTTGATGTTCCAGTTGGCCAGTTATATGTTGTTAGGCTGTGTCTGTCCTCTTACTACCTCCGGGTAGCAGAAGGAACATCTTAAGATGTGAAACCTCTCTGGTGCATGCCTCTCTGGTATGCATCTAGCACAGAGTTATCCAGGATTAGCAGAGTCCCGTTAGTCACTATGGGTCAGGTTACGTCTAAATTCAGTTTGCAATTCAGGGTCTAGCCAGAACTTCATGATAGACTTAAGGAGGGAAAAAAACTGAGTCATTCTACCATCAGTTTGCCCATCCAACATTACCATAAAAGTGATTGGACTTCTCAGTTTGCTTTGTAGGGGTTCTGCTACTGGCATGTACCAGCTTGTCCTGAATGGAGACCACTAATCTAAATCAGGGTATGTCAGGTTTTAATATTAACTACTGCTTCTGTCACAGAATGAGTCCTCCAAGGGAAGCAGAACTCAGAAGGGAAAGAAATACCTTTGAAGTCCTCTATCTGTATGTGTGATCACAGGAAAACTCCTTGAACGACAGGAATCTTTCTGGAATCTTTCCAGAATCTTTTGCAAATTCTAGTTGTGGATTTACTAAAACTATTTCTTCACACTTCCAGAGCTTCCTGAGCAAGGGATTCCTTGTAATACCCACCAGATTTCTTTTCAGCTTATGCAAATTCACTGATACAGGTTGCTGGTAGCTGAAAAAGAAAAAAAAAGGAATGTCTTTGAGTTTGATTTCCTCAAGTTACTTCTGAGTTAAAGTTGCTACAGTCTGGGCATCTCTGCTCAGTTTAGTTTCCTGGTTTGGTAGGCGATAGTGTTAGGAGGAGATGCTTGCAGTTGTCAGAAAGTAGATTTAGTGTTGTAACTGCGCCATGCTGAGACGGACTGAAGCGGTACAAAATGAAAGAGAGAAATCAGAATAACAAGAGGTTATGATGTCAAATTCCCCAACTGGTTTTGAATTAGAAGCAGAAATATGCTTTTACTTATAATCATGATTCACTTCCATCACCCCAGTCCCCAGCCCAAAGAAGACCATATTCATTCTGCTGAAATATGGAAAACTGAAAGTGATATTGTAAGAGGAAATAAAAAGGGCTGAAAGATTAATAATAGAATGTCAACGTATATGTGTAATCCAGGCTTGAACCTGAGGGCAGTCCTTTCAAGGAGTTGAATGACATCTGTGTGTAATTTAATAAATGACTGTTGTAACACAAGTGGAGAAGCTCTCAAACACATTGTTTTTGTGTTGATTGCTCAGTTCAATTACTGTAAACAAATAATGTAACATTATAATAGTCACTGAAATAAATCTAGCCTAAAAGGGTTGGAAAAAGGTTGGAAATATCAAAGCCATGTTTATCCATAATTCAATGATTTGATGCCAGACTCACCTAAAAATAAAAGGCCATCCTTTTATAAGTATATCAGTAGCAAGGTTACCAATTTCACGAGCTTAATGACAACTTTTAGCTGATGGTTAAAATAGATTTTTTTTCCAACATAAATGTTCACAAGTTACTCTACACACTGAAACACTTAGCAACAGGTAGAGGTTAAATATATTAATTGGTAGGCTTTTATTTCTATTTACAGACACTCCTATAAAAAGCTGGTATTACAAAGAAAAGATGGATGAACTAAACTGTAATTTGAAATTAAGCATATTTTTTTTTGCCATTTGAAATGACCAGGTGGCTCTTTAGATAATAAACCAAGTTCCTCTGGAAAGTCCAGTTTCAAGACTTAACACAGTGCTCTAAAATATTTTTTCCCATTCTGCTTTTTCCACAGACTACATCTGCTTTCTTGTATTAAAAATGTCTTGTTTGCTCAGTAGATCTCCATGTGCCTGAATTTTAATGCCCTTTCACCCCAGATTTTTCCTAAACCTCTTGCATAATTTGGTTATTTCACATCCCCAGCTTTTTCAGCAGCAGCAGCCTTCCCTCCTTCCCGCAAGCTAGCCCTACCCGGAGCAATGCACTAAGGCTGAGAGGACAGGATGCAGCTGTCTCTAAAATCCTTTCAATGATGCTTCTTTTTAAGCCACTGAGAACTGCTAGCACAGCTGCACAGTGAGGTGGATTTACACTTTATACTTTTTTTTTCCTATATGAGGAATTTCTCAAAAGCTGTATAGAATAATGAGTTAACTGCTGATCCATGAAGGCAAATGAAGATGCTGTCTTATGCTTAATGGCATCCTATGGAAAGCTCTGCATTTTAGAGCCAGTTTTTCTGGGGAGACGTTGCCTAGGTCAGATGCCGGGATTACTCTTTACAAGGAATTTGAGGAGATTCTTAACTTCAGATGTGACAGTCCTAGAGTAGGAACAAATTTGACTTAGCATTGCATTTACAGCTTGTTTCTTATTTCCTTTGAGCACATAATTGCTTCAATCTTGATGGCTCACACAGTACCAGTGGACTGCAGCAAAGCAGTTAATTTTGGGCTCTAATTTATCAGTGCAGAACTTTTTTATACAGAGCAGTAGCTGGTGGCCTTAGTGACCAGTATGCCCCCCTTTTCCAGCACTCCTCTTTTCCCTGCAGGCTCCATTAGTTACTAGCTTCATCCAGTCTGAGAAAAGCAAAAGGCAAGGGAGCAAGCCTGGCAAGGCTGCAAGCTGATGTTTCTTTGCCTGCTTGCTTCCACTTTTCCTTTTTCTGTTTATTAAAGTTGTAGCTGTCATCCACATGGCAGCTGTGCCTGGTTGGAGGAGGGCAGCAAGGGCAGGGGAAGACCCAGGCAGTAACAGCAGCGAGAGTGGATGCCACTGGATGTTTGTTGCTGTGTTTAAAAATGCCAAGTTAAAAACATATCTTAACATTGCAAATGAAAACAAGCCACCGTGGCCTTTCTGTAATTTGCAGCTAGGCTGGTTGCAAAAGAATCTAACATACATTTGATGCGATAAAGAACCTCTGTCCAAATGAGAGTCAGAAAGAGTGGGTGTACAAATGACTGACCTAATGACTCGGACAGTACCTAACGCAGATATATGGGAAGAGGCTTGAGTTGCCCCTGCCCACATTCCTTCAAAACTGAAGCCAGATCTTCAAAACTGAATTCTCATCTTGAAAAAACAGCAAATCATGGGCATGTAATTGAGTATTGCAAGGAATTGCAAGCAAAGAATTGTATTAAATTCTCTTAATTCCACAATGTTATTACTGTAGGAGAATCTATTTGGATTTCTGTTTACAAATGTATGTTTAATACATTTATGTTTTTCCATATGCATCATGTTAAATTTTTTGTGATTTGTGTTCTTGTGCTACTGCTTGTGACAGAGGAAGTCGCCACCTTTAAATGGGATAACAATTTCATTAAAAAATCTCCTCTTGCAGAGATCAAACCCTTTGCCTTGTAAACAGGCTGGAGAAAACATTCTCAAAATGATTAAAAGGTCTTTGAAAATGTAATTCTAACAATCAAAAACAAATTAACTACCAGTTAACATGATTATGTGCATTAAAAAGTGAGTATAAAGTGTGAAACCAGCAGCTTCATATGATGTAAGTTCATAAAAAGGAGACATCAAAGAAACCCACAACTATAAAATGTTAACAAAATATTTGGAAAATTAACTGAAGGTTGTACTGTAGGTGATTAGAATTAATTTGAAAATTCTTTAAAAGAGATATTCTGACTCGATTTTAATGAAAACACTTGCTTTGGTGACTTTAATAAATTGACATTAGTTGGTAAGAAAACATGAAATGTCAGATGTTCCGACATGATAGAAAATATCACCTTTCAAACACCCAGCGGAATTTCAGAGTAGCTACTAATCTGTTACTTTGCCAGTGCTGGGAAGTGATTGCTGTATTTCCAAATGTCATCGGAGTAGTTTGAGTCATGCCATACACAAGTGAATTTCTGAATATTCTTACGAGCTTTTCCAAACAACTGAGTTCCTCTGGCTTTGGCAATTCTCTAAGCCATGGTTTAACTACCCCACAAACACATTGCGCATTTTGGGCTAAAGGACTTTAATCACTTAAATCACAGATTATGTGGGTATGTTCAGCACTTAGATGGGAATGAAATCCTGAAAACTCTTGATAGCTACCATGGTGTTGAAGTCATTGTGTGCCAAAATATCTGCTGATAAACCTCCAACACTGCTGCATCAATATATGCATACAGCTGTTCATGTACTGAAGCTTCTGGCTTGCTAAAAGCCCTGCCTTTTGCATGTGGTATTTTTGAAGCAGGTATTCTTCCTCCCAGGCCCCCTTCTTGTTGGCTTTCTCAGGGTAAGGCAGCAGCCTAAGTCTCTACTCACCTGTCCAGAGAGCCTGTCGCTAGAGGCCCTGTCCAGGACATGGTATACGTGCTTGCATGGAGAGGGAGAAGTAGCAAGGACAGATGACATTCCTCATTCTTTATTTTTACTTAAGAATTAAAGACATGCGATGACTGCTACTGCTTTTGGAGCACTTGACTCCAGAAGGGGGAGGGAGTGTGCTAGGAGACACTGCAACCTGAAGTTAGGTGACATACTATCTGAGAGGTGGGATTTATGCATCCCCTTGTCTTCTCCTTCCTTCTGATTACTTTCTGCATCTCCTTGTTCAGGCTGCTGGCTTTTGCAAAGCTATTCTCAAGCACTTAAAGCACAAGGAGAACCTGACAATGTAACACAGATCTACCCAGTCCTGCAACTGGGTGCCAGACGGATATGTCACCACTGAGTATTGCAAAGGCTTAGTCCTTCTTTCTTTTATCCTGAGCTAATTAGCACTACGATTAGAAGAGTGGCTGCAGGCCATGACTCGCACTGCTGTTACTGGTGGTGGAGTTAGACCAATATAACAAGAGAAAGTATATCCTTCACCATTAAACCTCCTGTGAAAAAGGCAGCTCTTACTGGCATGTGATAAAAAAAGCAGTGTTCCTTTTCATGAAACAGCATTGTGTGTTGTTCTGGCAATGTTAGATCAGAGAGTGAATCCGCTGAGAAAGCACTGAATGGGATTTGTTGGGGCAGCTGCCTTATACAACTACCCAGGTATAAGGGAAATAGTTAAACATTTCAAGTTTGGTACACAGGATTCCCAGAAATAGACAGCACTGGGAAAAAGGCTCAAGTTTCATATACACCAATATTAATTTTGGATTGCTCTTTTTGTTAATAAATTAGGTGCTCAATAGGGTGAAGGTTTTTCTTGTTTCAAGGAGTTGGCCTGTACTTTTGTTTGGAACAGATTAGAAATGTGATTTCACAGAGGAAATGTAGTCTCATCTTAAATATTTACAGAATGCTAATTTTATGCTTATACATTGGCAGAAAAAAGTAGCATTAATTAGTCTGAATTATTTTCTAACAAAAACATGTTCTCTGCCTTTGGCTAGGACTATATTAGTAAAAAAAAAACATTCAGGCCCATTCTTTGGCCCTCAGATAATGCAACACTGTTTGCATCCATAGGCAAAATTCTCCCTGTTCTTTAACCCTCCTCCAAAAGAGGATGGTCTGCTTTGTACCACCAGGTGGAAATTGCTACTGGTTCCTCCTATTTCACATGCAATACTTAGGCACTACCTGGGAGATACTATTTGGCATGACTAAAGGAGTGAGAATTGGTAATTGTGTGCCAGTGCTTGACCCCATGTGTTTTATAACTATAGAGAGAGCCTGTGGCAGATGCCATATGACCAGCACACAGGGCTAATACTGAAGGAATAGATAGTTAAGTACTTGTGCTGAACACAGAACTTAATTCACTGGTCGCCTACATAGATGTTAGACAAAATATAGCATTATACCATACTTTTAACTAAAAAGACTCTCCAGGCATTGAGATGAGTTATGCAGGAGGCTGTCAAATGTCTGTTTCTGCAAGTTTTTAAATATAAGTTGGGCAGATATCTGCTAGGCATACTTAATCCTGCCTCACATTAAGGAGATGGACAAGCTGATGTCCTGAGTTTCTATCAGTGGTAGCTTTCTGTAATGCTGTGATGTTAGGATGCTTCTTTGCTGGTAGTTATAGCATGTGTGGGAAAAAAAAATTGCAAGTCTCTCTTGTACTGAGTAAACAGTTCCTAGTTTTTTTGTGCTCACTGGCATGGACTTCCAAAATACTGAATCTTTTTTTTTTTTTCATCTCAGAAATATTGATGTTACAAGAGATTCCTTTGGGTATTTTGATACTGAGACTTCCTCTATATCTAGAAACTGATCTATAGCCATGGATGCAGATTAATTTTTAAACAGCAAAAAAGAAATTTAGAAATACATGTGTGCATTTTTCTTTGATGGCTTAAGACTGCCCAAAGGAATATTTCCTATTCACATAAAATCCTTAAAAAGATAAAACAGTCAATGGATCCTTTAAAAGAAAAAGCCATATAAACATTTGAGTTAATATGTATTAAATACAACTATTTCTGATCCATAAATTGAAATCTCTTAATGTTAATCTCTTATCTCCTCTTCCTGCTTCCCCCCCTCCACACACACATAGTTTTTCACATAGGATTGTCTCAGGATACACAATGCTAGGAATTAAAACAGTGTTGCTCTCCCCTGTAAAATTATCAGTGTTTTGGTATACGACTAATATGAAATAAGTTACACCTTTTGGTTAACCATCATGATTTATGTTTTCCTGTTTTACAGAAAGATTGCTTGAAAACTCGGTTGTAGATTCAATGAAAAAAATGGATCCTTGGAATCCTAAGCACCAAAATCTTGTACAAAATCAGCATTAAAAATGAAATTTCATTTTTTGTGTTAAACATCTGACACATTCTATTGCGGTTTTTCTTTTGTCAGCATAGAAATTTAGAAGCTTCTCAGATGGTGTTTAGTGTTTATAATGCATTTGTCTGGGCAGATGTGCTTGTAAAATTACTAAACCATTCAAAGTTATAAACTTAGTTCAAATAAAGCTTGTTTCATCTGTGTGAAGGAGACTGATTCCTTCCTCTCCAGACTTCCTAGAACACAAACATAATAATGCATTAAAACTGCAGTTTAATGGATGCCACTGTTGTATGTGGATTGTGGCTGCTGGTTCTCCCTGCTTTTTTTGTTCCTTGGTATGTTTATTTATAGGGAAGTTATGAGACTGTGATTGAAGTTGGAAAAGACGGTCCCCTTGGGCTTGAAAAGTGACTGACCCCAATCAGCAGGGCTTGTTGTCAGTGATGCTGGAATCTCTTCGTGAGTGAGTGGAAAGTAGTTTCCTGTCATGTTTAGTTAGGATTGGGGTTCTTTCTTTTCTTTTTTTTTTTTTTTTTTTTTTCCTCCAGCATAGACAATCTTTGTTTTTATGTACAGTGTAATTAATTCCTGTGCTGCCTTAAAGATACAAGGAAGAAAGCCTGTGTTTGAAATAGAGAGACTATTACAGCTAAATTTTGGTTCAATGGAGTTGTCACGCAAGAGCTTTCCATGCATTGAGAGACAGATTTCTCCAACAGCAAGTCCTGTCAGGGACCCTTAAAAAGTACAAACTTATGATTGAGTTTCCCATCACAGTCCGGGCTCCTTTATCTTCTGCCTCTGCAGTTTGAAACTAACCTTGATTGTGTCTTTGCACAATATGTTGTACAGTTGATATGTGAGGCTGTACAGGTAGAGAGTAGTGTCTGATGATGCGGTGGTTGGATGAAGGAGTAAAGAACATGCCTTTGAAGAAGGACGTTTTCTTCATTCTCCAGTGAAGCAGCTGGAGGGGGGGGACATCAAAAAAACCCTTCAGTTTTCCACACTGGACAATTAATAAATGTAAGTTTAAGGTTGTGGTTTGGGGTTTTTTTATTTGTTGAATAAGTTTACAAAAAAATGTACTTTAGTTGAGGGGATTGGATGCGTGTTTGACAAGACGTTATTACCCCTTTCTGAGAGTGACTTCTAATTTCCTTTCGACATTCCTTCTGTAAAAAAAATCCATTTTCCTTTGCAATATTTTTCTCAGTATGATGGCCTAGCATTGACCCTTTACATCGGGCAGAACCAAGGAGATATGGTTCTCAAGTAGCCATTTTATTTCTGGATGCTGCTGGCTATTGTTCCTTTTATTGTTCCAGTGGTGAATGACTTTAACTCCTGTCATTTTCCCCCTCTAACTTCTGCTTTAGGAGAAAAAAAAAAACAAAAAAAAACCCAAAAAAACCCCACCAAACAAAAAGAAAAGAGAGAAGGAAATTACTGAAGGAGAATGACATTTTTCACACTTACTTTTGATGGTCAGAGAATTTATTAAAGTGCTGTTCTTGACAGGATGGTTTCAATTGCAATTCAAGCCTGGCCTCAGATCTGAGTCAGAGCCTAGATCTGACTAGGACAGAGGGGGTTTTGCCTAAAACCTTCTTGCAGTTCCAACTACATCAGCTACAGTCACAGTTTCCTGTTTTTGAAGATTGTTGTCAGACTTGGTTATTAGATTAAAGTGCTCTGAGACAAATGGTGCTCTGTTGTAGAAGTGCCAAATGTTATTAATTATTAGTAAAAGTATTTAATTAGATACCACCTTGCTGGTAATGATCATCTGCAAATCCAAGGGGCAAGCTCTGAGATGGTTGGTATATAAGTGATTTGAAGCTTTTTTTCAGGATTTTGGCCCATTGTCACCAGGAATTGTGCTGCCTTATGAAAAAGCCAAAATGCTACAGTATGTCAGAGGATTGCTTTTGTTTCCTACACATCTCGAATCAACTGCTTCCCTCTCCCTTTGTTTGCTACCTTTTGACATGCTTACAGAGAGGAATGATTGAATATCTGATTAACATCACGTAAGAAGTGTTTTTGCCCAGTTTTCTGACGAGATGCCGAACCAGTCCAAATCCCTTGAGTCTTATGCGGGAGGTAATCCCACGATCCAATGTCAGCATAATCCCCCCAAGACAGCTTAAATATTTGTAGTTCTTTCTTAAATCAAGAAATCCCTTGAGGTTTATACCAATCCCAATTTAAAAAATGACTTGACCTGAAAACCCTGGAGGAATGTTTGAATGAGGTTGTCTTGCCTCTGGCTTCTTGGCCAACTTGCTCTAATGAGATATGAATAAGATATACAAGGTCATAATTTATAATATGATATGAAAATTATGCATCCAGTGAAAGGCTAGGGGGAAAAATAAGGGATGGCAATGGTGGTAGAGACAGCATTTATTGTGATTACTAGAAGGGGGCCTTAGTGGGCTGGGATTATTGTACTTTAAGTGAAATTGATTTTGTTCATGATTTGATTTTAATCTAGTTTAGATGAATCAAATTCTACAAGGAGCAGATATTTAATTTAGTACATTAGGATGAAAAGGACATCAGTTCAGAGAAGTTTAATGCATATGATGTGATAAAAGCAGTATCTGATTATGAGAGTTTTTTTTGTAGTAATTCCTTGTTATTTCATTACTTCTTGGATATTTTTTTCTTTCCACATAATATTTCTATTAAATCCAGCCAAGATTCTAGTCTCCTTAATGATATTTAGGCTGATTGCCTGAGCAAAAATAATAATACTAAAAATTGGAGGAGGACACGAGGAAGACAGAATTCCAGACTTATCACACTGATTTTTGCTAGAGATCTACTATTGGAACAAACAGAAGATCCTTGCTCGCCTCCGGGGCACTTGCTGCAGGCGAGCTCCTTTGCAGAACGAGTCATAGCTGTCTTGTTACAGACTGCAGTTGTAAACAGAGAGTCTGTAGAAACCAATCTCCTGCAATTTTCCAGTCTACTGTTTTCTAATCTAGGGGAGGTGGAATGCTTTGCAATTTGGAAGAACTTGGTTGCTGTTGAAGAGTCGTCTCCTACACTTTAGCAGTCAGGACCAGATGGATCTGTTTTCTTAGGTTAACACAAGCATTGGGAAAGCCATCCATGCCAAGAATGCAGACAAAGTTCAGCTGGTGTGTGTGTGTGTGTGTGTGTGTATATGTTTCTTTTTCTTATAGAATAATTTATGTGAAAATATTCCTATTTCTTTCTCTCTTCCCTGACATCCGATTACTAGCAGCCTCTTGTTGGAAGAAGGAAATACTGTTGATTCACTGGCTTCCTTGCACCTTTTTAGCACTGTTCTTTGGGTTGTTATAGATAAATCAGAAAACTAGTTTCCTCACTGAGGAATGTTTTCTGTTTGGATGTTTAATGAACAAACCTTTTATATGCTTAAGGAAAAGATTTGTTGTGATGGAAGGGATTTTCTATTACCATCTACATTCACAAAGATCAGCGTGGGTCACAGTGATCTGCATGGGAAAATAATAAAAAGGAATAATGAAGGAGAATTCTTACATCATAGATGCAGGGCAGGAGTTGGCAGAAAAGCATTTTAATACATCAGTCTGGGAATGCTTGATTATATGTCACCTTGCTGCGCTTGGCTTGTGTTAAAATAAATTACGAGTGCTTTTGCCCTCTTTGTAAAGAAATATAATTAAGATTTTTCATTTGCTGAAATGCTTTTCAGCAAAAGGCAAAAAAAAGAAGGGGGAGGGGAAAAAAAAAAAAAAAAAAAAAAAGCAGCTGTATGGTTCTGACAGCCTGTGTCCAGAGGATGGGACCTTCCCTTTCAATGCTTGAATCTAATCATGTGTCTCAGGCAAAACTACATCCCCCTTCAACTCCCCCTTCCACAAAACAAGTTGTTCCAATTTAAAACCAATTTAGTTAAACTGGGACACTGGTGGATAATTGTCAGATGCCTCCTATTTGGAGGCAGAATTCACTCTAAAGAAATCTCTGGAGACGGGTTTACATTGACGTAAATGAAATTAAGATTTTAAAAGAGTGCACACTATCTGAGGAGAATGCATTGGGTTTCCCCCTTATTATACTGTTTTAAAGCTAGTACCTATCACCTATTGCCCTGGACCAAGAGCTGTGGTCACTGTGGTTCCCCATCAGAGGCCGAGAGCCACCATAGGAGCCATTTGAAGGACACATTGAGAATGTGGTTTGGCATGACAGAGAGACACTGTTTCCCTTTCTGGTTTGGAGGCTTGGCTCCTTTTTGGAATATCCAGTAAGTAACACTCCCTGAGAGCCTGATGAATCAGCAAAAGTAGATGTTTTCTATTTTAGTATCTTACATAGACACTGAGCCAACCAGTAGATGTATTGTTTCTTTCTGTCCATAAATACTTGTGTGTTGTAGGCAACAGCTGCAATTTTAGCTTGTTGTTTTAAAGTATAATGCCTTTATCCATCTACATTGTTTTCTTTTCTGTCATTGACCAACTGGCGTTGGCAAATAAGTCTGTATTGTTTTGGATCACATGAAGTTCACATGAGATTTGAACGAAGTAGTGTTAGACATGGCAAGGGATAGAGCACTGAGTTTGGTCCGTGTCTTATCAATAATCTTGTATTTTTACCACTTGCAACAACTATTGTTTCACTCCATCTCTTGCTTTTTCCTTGAGATGCTGGGGAGTAATGAGAATTTTGTTGTCATTGCTGACTATAAGTCCTGTACTGAGATTGCATCAGTTCATTTAGCAAGAGCTTTTCGGGGACCTACTGGCAGGAATTGATATCCTTATTTTGGTCCTTCCATTTTGTGGATTCAACTCAAAAAACAGTCTTCAGTGAAAGAGATTCTACTCTTATATCTATTTAAAAAATTACCAGAATATGTTATGTTAGGGATTTTCTTTGTATGTAAGTGTATTTTAAATTTGCTGAATGCTTCAAAACATTTTATTTCACATTGCAATGCTAACTAGTATGTCTTTAGGAAGAGAAGGGTAGAAGGGAGCAAAGTAAACACACAAATCTGGACATTGTGTTGATGAGATAAACTAATCTGATGCAATTAAAAGCTTTAGTATATTCTTATTTTTCTAGTAGCGTTATTTCCTAGCTCTTACTAGGCTTTAAACTGCCTGAAACCGTGAAAGGCTGTATTCAGTGTCACAGATGTGTGCAGGAGAATGCAAACGGGTTGACATGTACTTGTCAGTGTCAGCTGAGAAAAGCGCTGGCATGGATTGTTCGGTGGAACAATAAAGGAGGTGGTGTCTATGGGACAATAGCATTAGCTGGTGGAGCAGATGGACTGCTAGCTTGGGAGGTCTAACTAATCCTCTATCAGAACAATGAACAAGCGTTTACACTTTACTTGGCTAAACTCCACTAAAGTGAAACAGAAATGTGGATATATCAGGAATCCTGAGTTAGGGCCATCAAGTGTGATAATTTTGCCTGTAGAGGCTGTTTAAAATGTTCCAGAATGAGTGAGTGTATCAGCACAGGGATTCATTACTATCAAACAAATCCAGAAAATTTACCCATACGAGCAAACTCTCATAGGTGAAGTGGTAACACCATTTCTTGAATAAAGAACCTTTGACTAGGAGACTGCCTTCAGTTCCTTATAACTTTGCCAAAATAAAGTTATCTGACATTTTCCTTTGCCAAGATCGGCCTAGGCTTAGATTTTTGAAAATGTCTAGAGAACTATGACATAAAGGCAAAATATATTATTAAAATAAAAACTAAAAAAACCCCAAACAATGCTCTTGTAACTGTTTACTAGAGGAAATTTAGTCCCTTTGTGCTTTGGAAAATGAACCTGGAATTAGTAAGAATGTATCTATCTTTTGCTCTTTCTGTGGGAAAAGCATTCACATTTAGTCCACTCATAAGCACTGAAAAATACCTCAGTTTGCCCTGGCTCAGTAGCAGCATTAGCATTTGGCAGCTAAAGTCTGTGATTTGTGTCTGAATTGAGCTTCCTTTATCTCTCAGAAATCACTGGCGTGACCCAACTGCACATGGACCTTCCCTAAATAGCTACACCCATGTATATTGGGCTGAGCAGCTCTTCTCTTCCAATATCGCCCTCACAGAGGGTTCTCGGGCTCCACAGGGAGATTCTCTTCTGTGTTTTCAGTATTTGTCCACTTGATGTCCAAACAGAACTGAGAATTGCAGTCTGGCTTGGTTGCAGTGAGGTGAGGAACAGGTGTGGAGCAGGAAATGGGGGAACTGGAGGGAAGAGACTTATTGGTCAGCGGGAAGAAGAGATGGCAGGAGCCACCTGAGAGGCATAGGGTGGCCCATGGGTGGTGCTGACTGCAGCTGCAGCTAGACAGGAATGTGAAAACTGGAGATAAGAGCAAAGGTGATGAATGGTATTGGCAAGGTAAACAAGGCTTATCAATCTGGGAGAGCAGTAGCGGAGACTAGACAGGAATGGTCACTGAGGAAAATGTAGGTAGACGGGTCGATGAGTAGTTCAGAGTTGGAAAAGAATTATGGAATAGAAGCTTAAAGTTAGAAAATATTCATGAGGGCTAATTGGAAGGCTAGAAGCTTGCTTCTCTAGGATCACTCTGATACCAATGGTGAGAAAGCCAGATCAGCTGCCCGTGCCAGATATGCTAAGTCGTCCTCTTCATTGGCTGGAAAAGCAGTTTAGCAAAGAGAACTTTTTTATGCCTGAAGTTAGCCTGATGACAAGTGACTTAAGTGAAGCTTTCATTTCAGTGAAGGCTTGCTCACTGTGTGTTTCTTATTATCTGTGAGCCTGCGATACACCTGCGATACACCGACTGATGTGCAGAATGCCTCGCGCTTGCCCCAGCAGCCGAGGCTGGCGGGGTATCTGTTCAGAGCCTGTGGGAGGCTGCGCAGTGCCAACCACTGGAAAAAGCAAGACCCCAAAGCTCTGAAGTTTATTTCACACCTCTCTATTTTTGGTTTCAGCAGATGCACAGCAGCTTTCCTTTGTGAAATATGCCCAGCAATGCTACTGCAGACTGCACTGTGATGTTGTGTGGATAAATCTGTTAATATTTAGAAAGAACTAAAAAGCTATAGTGGGAGAATCAAGAACCCTTGAGGAAGTTAATATTTTGGTATCAAGTCATGATATGAACAGCATGCTGGAAAGGGTGTATGGTGTATTCACTGAATAGTGAGGATAAAGTAAGCACAGAATAGCTGCTATTTAATAAGCGGCACCTGATCTGTGCACTCAGTAAGAAGAAATAGCAGATGTCATTCACAATGTTTATGTACAGAGAGGGGAAAAGAAAACAGAGCAATTGTTATTCTGTCATTCCCTAATTTCTGCTTACCTGATTTTGTGTTATTAACAGTCTGCTGTATTATTTCGGCAGTGCAGCTTTCATTATTGTTCAGGCTAGGCCTACCTACTCATCTTCGTTACTTCAGAAGGCTTTCTTAAAAAACAAAAAAACAAAAAAAACAAAAAAACTACCACAAAAATCCATGCTTGCTAGGAAAGGGTTAAATAACACAAGACTTTCTTCTGTCTACTTTGCTAATCTGGACACTGTGTTAGATTCACAATTGCCTATGAGGTTATCTACCCTGTTAAAGCCCAGAAGAATTTTCAATGATGCTCATTTGTAGCAATACCTGTTGGGGGAAAGAAAGAGCTTGTGCAATTACAACTTCTCTTATAGCCATTGCTTATCTGAGTCTGCCTCCAAGTCAGGAAGCCTTTTCTGGCTTGAGCAGTGCAGTGAAGAATGACTCTGCTGCCAACAGAATGGAAACTCAAAACGAGATTGAGTTTAAATCCACAGCTGGGACTTGAACACTTGGCACCAGGGATCATAAGGTCATTGCAGTAAGACAGGGAACGTTCATGTGTAGTGTGTAAGAAACGCATCGGCTTGCCAATCCTCACTGCAGATTTTCACTATCTGGTATATGTGTGCTGTACAACAGATGCCCATCTTTTCAACCTGCAAAAAAAACCCCAAGTCTGTATGAATTTTTTCTTTTTTTATGGTTAGACGAAAATATTTACCTGCAATAAATATTTATTTGTTAAAGTTGTCACTTCCAACACAGTGGAAAATGGATTTTCATATCCTTTTTGACAAATAAAAGATACAAAATGTCCTATGAAATATGATTGCATCAGGATATCAAAACTCACATAACTGAAGGCAATTGTTCTTTTTTTTTTTTTTTTTTTTTTTTTGTAAAACATTGTTTGGGATTCATGTATATCTTTTAATGCCTTGCACATTCAAGATTATATGGCCACTAAAGTTAATAATATTCAATTGAGAAAAAAAATAAGCAAGGATTGTTTGCAAAGGTAAAGCTATAGTAATGGATAGCTACAGTCTTATATATTATGTTTTTGCTGTTTATTCCAGGTTAGGTGTATTACCTTGCACAATTCTTGATAAATTCAAATGACCAAAAGAGAAGGTGCTTCTTTTTAAAGAGCCAGTGTGACCTCTGAAACTAGAGGTGCATATTAATCTTACAGCAAATAATCCTGTCTCAAAAATACGTAAGATGCATTTTAATAGAATCAGATGTAGTCATTTCTTGCTGTGAAGGAAAGGTGAAAGCTTCACTGAGACAGAAAGCAGAAACCAGTCTGGCTTCAAGGACTTAGGGTAAAACTTGGTACTGTACAGGGAAACAGGCATGGGACCAGATTTGGGAATCTGCAGAGGACTGAGTTTGCAGGAATGGAGTTTATGGTAAGAATTTATTAATGAGAAAAAACATTTAGTTGACAAGATTTATAACATGATTTATGACATTTTGTCTGTCTTATGATAAATATGACAATTAGATTAGATGTATGTACTTTATACAGTATATAAACTATACTTTTAGACATCTGAGTCCTCACAAGAGAGGGCTGTTGAACTAAGCTTTGAAAAACAGAGCTCACATGGGATAACTGAAATACCAGACATAAAGCCACATTAAACTGGGCTTCATCAGTTAAGCCTCTCACAGAGCTGCATGTGCTGTATGAAAACTAGCAAACCAAGCAACTTTTATTCTAACTAACTTTTGCTTTCAAATGACATGATTGATTGTGTTTTTATGGTAAATGGGTAATAACTAGGAATGAATAATGCAAATAATGCACACCAAGGATGGACTAAATGTATGAAGAAAACCATAAGAACTACAAAGGTAGAGCTGCAACCTCTATTGTTTAATTTAAATAGCCTGTAGCCTTGGAGACTATTAGAAAAGGGAATCCAGATTTGGGAATCTTATGGTTTGAGAAAAAGTTCAGTCTGAACTGGATGAAAAATAAACCCTTTTGTAATTTGCTATAGCAAAAATTAAAAAAAAAAAATACTTCAAGAGTGCTGGCACATAGTGTTTTGAATTTAAATAGCCTCCCTGCAGTTGCTCAGTGAAGCTGACATTCTTGACAGACCAGCAACTTCAGTTTAGTGATCAGCTACTTTGAGTTTTAGGATCTGTGGCTCTGATAGGAATTGGGATTCTTGAGGCTGTCCCCATTGCAGAATGGGAGATAAATACAGCGAGAATTGGACCTCTCAGCGCTTTCAGTCTCCAGGCTCCTTCACAGAGCACCCCTGGCATGACTAACTGCCCTGATGGGAGCCCTTAAAACTCTCTTTTGGATTCATCAGCAGTTCATCTATTGCAGCAAGCATGGACCCAAATATTTTTTGGGGTCAATGAATACACAGTCAGAGGAGCTCCTCAGGGAAGCTGAACTTGCAGTAATAAGGAAAATGTCACTTTTCAGCGACTTCCCTGTCATTTTTTCTGTTTTACAGTAGTGTCTTCTTAACTTCCCTTGACAAAGCTTCCCATCTAGTCCAAGACTATTCAAACTTTAATTTACACTGAAACCTTTTTGACTGCCAAATCCAGAGTTTATTCAGTAAAACAAAATTTTTATGGCCATGATATATTGTCTCTTCTTCTTTTTTTTTTTTTTTTTCCTTTTTTTTTATTTCTTCCTCTTGGCAGGACAGCTTTTCTGCAACTTTTCATGCTTCTCAAAATGGTGATTAAAGACTCACAACTCAGGTACTGATTTACTGCTTAAAGGTCATACTCCTCCCCTTCAATTAAGTGGTTTATCCATTCCTTCTCACAAGATGCGATCATGTCTATGTAACAGTTTCCCACCCTGCTTCCACTTAGATCTGTGTTGTATCATTCGCTGACAAACAGAAACCCTCTAAATAAATAAGTAACTCAGTTTAACCTTCACTTTACACAATGTTCTTACAAAACATGTTTTGTTATTTTAAGGATTGTTCTGCCAAGTGAATAACACCCAACATTTTCATAAGTAAGTATTAAGGATAGAAATATGGACCTGCGTTTTCTTGGCACTACATTTACTTTGGCAAAATGAAGATCAGGTTCTTAAAATATGATAGGACAATAACCATTAAGCTACCACCTCTTAACCTTTCATTCGGGCTTTCAATCTTTATGTATTAACCACAGGGCTTTCTTTCATTCTGATTTATTTTTATTGTACTTTCCCAGCAGGCTTGCAGTAATGCTGCTTTCTGTGGCTTCTGTGTGCAAAACACACACTCTTGCAGTAATCCAAATTTTGTTTATTTCATTTTAGGGGCAATCAGATTTGAAGAGAAGTACCATGATGGCTAATTCTCTTCATAGTTTCTCTTACGGCAGGTTGCAGATTATCTTTGACCACTATTGTAGGTCGAAGTATGCTATAATGACAAAAGAGTATTGATATATGAAGGAATCCATTAACTGTTTATGGTTGTGATTTTTCTCATCTATGGTGTGCATGTTTCAATATATATTATGCTGAACAAACCCATAGGTCATACACACTACAAAACAGTTTCAGATGGTTTCACTCATACAGAATACTTTTGTCTGGTAAACCTATTGTGCAATTATGCTGCTGACATTTCAGCCACTGAAAGTGGCCTTTCTTTGCTCTAATTAGGCAGCTGATACTGTCAGCTTTTCCTATGGAGTGAAATTTTTAGGAGATTTATGGTGGCTTCTTCTTCAAGAGGAATTGATTGTGAAAGACACATCTGAGTAGAAAAACTTGCCACTGTGCAAACTGTTCAGGTTGTGTTTGAGAGTGTGAGGATTGATTTTAAAGACACACTGGCACAGGATGGATGGTTGGTGTTGCTCTCGAGCCAGTAAAGGCAGGGTAGTTTCACAAAGTCGTCTTCAAAAATTAATTGTATACATCCCAGGCTTGTCCTGTGAGTACACAGTCAGGGCTACCTTCGGTGTTGCTGTAGAGACTTTCATGACCCTTGGCAGGATACACTCTGTAGACTGTATTTAGTCATTGTATGGAGTAGGCTTCTTTTTGGTGCTTTTCTGAGGTTTGAGGGAAAAGGCTCTTCACAGACCCTTCCTTCTCTGAAGCAGTGCATCTGTATACCACATCGTGGGATTTGCTAGCTCTCAGGCTCCTGGGTACTCTAAAGATGCTGGACTGTATGAAGAAGGAAGGAAAGTGTTATACTGCTGAATTCCCCCAAATATCTCATCTCTATTTGCTTCACTTTGAGTTAAGTTTCTACAGCTCTTGAAAGAGCAAAGCCTGGTAAAGTTTTCAATTAGAATAGACAGGAGGGTGGTATACTAGCAGTTGTTATTTTATTACTGAGGAAAATAAATGCAAAAGTGATGTATATGAAAATCAGAGCTCAGAGTGTATAGTGTATGTAGTGCTGCAAGACCTACCATACAAGATATATCTCTGCTTGTCAGTGAGACTGGATTTTTAGGAGCAGATGATTTGATATTTAAAACAAGACAACTTGCCAAAGTCATTACTTTAGTATCTTCCAGTAGATACACTCTCTGTTCAAATCAATAAAATACCCATCCTCAGTTTTCATTAAGCATGAGCCAAATGTCACCATCTCCTAGAAGTGTGCTGAAAGATTACAATATGTAGCTGCCTTCTGCTTATACATGAGTAAGCTTGTGATAAGTTCACTTTAAACCAGATTTTGTTCCTCTTCCTTGCTTCCTCAACCTCCTTTCTTTTTTCCCTTTGCTTGTAAGGGTTTAATTTTCACTAGCTTGCCAAAAGCATAATTATACTTGCTGCATATAAATACGCAGTGGAGATCAGAAGAGAAGACAGAGAAAGTAATTTTTAGAATTCTAAAAAAAATTGCAAATGTAAACTGAAAGTGCCGACAGGATTAGAAGTGTGTGGGTTGGATCACTAATTTCCACTAAGGCAGGCTTCATTCAAGGGGAAAATATGGTTAAATTAGACACACTTAGGTAATGAATTACTTGCATATCTCTAATGAGCACTTCAGATTACCTGCTATTAGAATTCTAGTACACCCAACCTAAATTTGGATGAGATACTTCCTACACAACTCTCAATTTCAGGAAAAAGAATCACATTTACTTTTTAGTATATGGGCATTTCGTTTGACTGTAAGACGTGTGTCTTAATCTAAAATGCTGTTAGTTTATGTAGGATTTAACGATACATATACACAGAAAAGACAAGCTGGATTATGTAGAGAGTCTCTGCTCTTCATATTAAATCATGATTCACTGAATTCTGGTGAGACAACTTTAGCAGATTGAAATAGCAACATCCCTGGTAACTTTTAGCCAGCTCTGCTTGCTGATCTGTGTAGTTCTGAGAGTACTTCTGTACATTAGTACATACTAATTTTAAAGTTGTCAGGGCATTCACTTATCACTTTCTGTAACCTTTGATGGAAGGTATGAACTGTAGGTTGGACAGTGAAGTCACAGATACACATTTACATTATTTAGATTTATGATGATATTTTGACACAGGCTGTATTCCTGTTAGCATGGCTTAAAGAAAAAAAAATGCCTTCAGATCATCAAGGTGAAATTCATATGGTCTGATCAGAAATCCCCTGTAGTCAACAAAAAGATTCCTGTTAATGCAAACAGACTTTGTATTAGACTGAAAACCTTCTCCTTCAAATCTCTTCCCAGCTCTGCAGTCGCTTATTTTTATAGATTGCTTTTTCTCTAATTTTCTTTACTACAGAATGTCTCTTACTGATCTCTTGTTCTCTGTTTTGTCCTAATACCTTCCTCCTTCTGGGCTTTTATACTGGATCTCACTATTAACTTTTGTAGACTTCTATTCATGAGTTAAATCACTGTCTTTTGTCTTCATTCAAATAACTCTTCAAAACTCATCCCTTTTATGGAGCCTTTAGGGAGAATCCATTGACTTAAAGAAATCTGAAATGCAAATAATATACTTGGCAAATATACAATATAGTTAATCATTTTCATTGGAAAACTGTGGTTTTCCAGCATACTTGGGAATATTCTTATTTCCCTTGTGTTTTTTCCATATGCCATTTTTTTGCATTCCCCACTAGTTTTTTGTTCATTGTCATGAAAGAACGTCTGCATTTGGTTTGTTATCACTAACATTTTAAAATTTTTATGCAAGGTTCCTGACCTTATTTCCCTATAATATATGTGATTCACACATGAGGTTAATATATCTGTGTATATATAAACCCACTAGATCTTATGCTTAAAAATACTCTGATGATGATGTACTGTCACACTTTACTTTGATCAAGCAATCATATTTTAAAAATACATACACAAATTTACCTGAATGTCTGACCAAGGTCAGAAGTGAAAGTCATGTTAACATTGCAAATACTAATAAACTGTCCTGTAATCTTTTCTGATTTTTGAACATCCGTTTTATGTTGCTCCATGCAAGTATAATGAACCTTTTCCATTACCTTCTATGGATATTGCCGAAGGGTTCATTAGAAGAACACTGACAGGTGGATAGGAATACATTTTAAACCTCTCTGAATATACAAAAGATGAATAAACTAGTTGAAGGTAAAGTATTTCTCTAGCCTTTCTGTATGTTTTAAAATGTCTGTCAACCTTTCCCTGTCTATGTCAGGTCATAAGTGACATTTGAACAACAATTTTTGTTCACATGCGGCATATCTAGGCTGTCTCTGGATTTCTCTTTAAAAATAAGAACAACCTCTTCCCCCCCCAAACCCACAAACCCAAACCAATTCCATAATTATGCCATTTCCAAAGCCCTTTTTGTTTCCACTAGAAGCAAATATACAAGTCATTGTTTTGTTATGTAGAATCAATACTGTATCTTATTTGCAAGATTTTTGCATACATATAAAGATTATTTTGTTAGAATGAAAGACTACTAGCATCCTTTTAATGGTAAAATGTTTCAAATACCATTTGTCTATTTTCACCAGAATAATAGCATCAAACAAAGCCAGTTAGATCCTAGTTGTTGGTATATGCCTTGTGATACCATCACAAGAAGGGAAAAACTCTACTAATTTGCACTAAGATTCTTTTGTGCATATAATGCTTAAATGTTAAATAACTTCTTTCTACTGATATTTTGCAACCAAAGTTAAAAATAATAAATACAGAAAACAAATCTAGAAATATTTGCAATGACAGACTCAGATTTTCCTCATTTGAGCTAGAGCTCAGGGTTAAATACAAAGGGGTTATTATGAATCTGCTTACTAATAATTGTGATTATCACAAATGAAAAGAATAATTGTTATATTTACTTTGCACATGGGTCCTCACAAAACAGCATGTTATCTCAGGACCCATGTGCAAAGCAAATATAACAGGGTAGTTATTCTAATAACACTTACTGAACATCTACTCCAGCAACTTTCTTTTTTGTCAAATGTGTGAAACCAAACACTTATCTATGAAGAAAATATAATGAGAAGAAAAAGTAGGGCTGCTTGGCATAAGATAATATTAAATGCAAGACACTCGCATGATGTTCTCTTCAAGATCAGAAACTTGTTGGTTATCATTGGGTACGTTTCAACAGGAGGTCTGTTTTTTATTTTTGTCTTGAGAGATGTTTCTCTTTACAGTTGACATCAAGCTTTCACATCAAACCTTCACATGTATAAACAAGATCAAAAGTTTTGAAAAACTTTAAATTCCTCAGTCAGCATCTCTTTTTATGAGCTCAGTCATAATGTTACTTTACACAGTGTGGTATAGCTGTTTTCCCTGATTCCTTTTAGTTATTTTTTGCAACCCTGTGAAAGAATTAATGGTGTTACACCCTGAGAAATGGAACAGTATCAGAAAATGGGGTAAAAGAATGGTCTGGATCAAAAGGTCTGGATGTAAAGGTATAGCTTTCATGGATTGATAAGGAATAGACAAAATGACTGGGATTGTCATACTCTGTTGCTTTTCTGTTCTCAACTGCCGCATTTTTTAAGTTAAAGAACAGTGGATCTTCATGTGTAAACCTGCATCTTGGATAATCTATGCAAAATCAAAGCTAGAGGCAGGGGTATCGGCAGCAGGGGTTCTCCTGGGAGGCAAAGGAAGCAGGCTGTCAGGGATTGACAGGAAAGATACTAAGGAAGGGGAGTCTTTGTGTTAAATTCTCCTTGCATGATCAGACATAGGTACTTTGCAGAATGTCTTGTTTCATTTTGTTATACTTTTTTTATAGATAACCACAGGATCAGAAAAAGAAAAATCGGTAAACCCTTACAAATTATATGCTGTTTTCTGGATACCATATAGTCTCTTCTGTCATTGAAGGGCCAGTTTTTTTGCTGGTATGAGCCAGTATGATTCCATCAACCTTATGGAGTAATTGGTAGCATTGGCAACGGTAGGATTCCAGGGATTTACATCAATTAAATCTGGATTTCAGACTGAATTCCCTAGTTTTGTTTTATTTTATTTTGCCTTAATCTGTACAGAGACTGTTTTAAGTACCATTGCATATATCTATCCCATGACTGTCACATTTGTCTGACCTTAAAAAAGTTAAAGTTGACACCCAAATAGGTTTTTCTTAGTGCACAAGGCATTCTGATATGCATTTATGTGTTTTCTGTTTCTGTTTGACTAACTTGCTTTGTAGTTCATCTAACTTCTCTGAGTTGAGCTGAAAGCCTTGTATCTGGAGCTGTAGCTATCAGTGGAAGTAAATGAGTTGCCACTAGTTACAACACTTTTTTTTGCCCCTTAAGCAGCAGTAGTCAGGAAGCCTGGGACAGGATAAAAAAAATCAAAATAATTGGATGTAAGAAATCTGAAGGTACAGCAGAGACGTCAATTTTTTTTTTACAGGTAACTGTAGAATTTGAATAATTTAACCTTTAAAATGTTGTTTATTCTGTTGTGATCAAGAGGAAAAAATGTCACTCCTTTCTTTTGCTGATGCCATTTACAGGGTATGATTGCAGATGCATGGTGTAGGTGCTTGTGTACAAGGAGCCTTCATCTCAGTGAGGAGCCTTGCTGTGCGAAACAAATCAACCAGAACAATTAAAAAAGAAAAAAAGAAAATCACACTCGGACTTACCTAGCATCACTCTGGGCATTTACAAGGTGAATAGTTTGGCTTGTGAAACTAGATAGGAAAAATCTGGCATAAACTAAGAAGAGCTTTTGGGTTTATCACCAAAATCATGAGCATTTCATTGCTTTGTTAAATAGGTATTTGTCGTCACCCCATCTCTTGTACTCTGGAATTGGTTGCTGCCTGGGCACTACATGGGACAGTGGCTCCCTGCGGGTTGGGGCTGGCAGCTGGGGGTGTCCCCATGGGGCTGGCAGAGCAGGGTCCCACTGCCCTAGCCAGAAGCAAGGCAGGCCAGGGGCAGCCCCAGTCCGGGGCATCAGGCACCTCCCTGGAGAATGGCTGAGGCCACGCTGGGAATCAGGACAAGGGCTAGACCAGCAGGAGGAGAGCTGTTGGTGCCAGTGGTGATGATGAATGGTAATACCTGCTCTTCACAACATGTTGTGCGCTGCTTGCGCACCCTTTCCTGTGTGTGCAGTCATGCATGCCATTGAAATTATAGTCGTAGGTGACTAAATCAAAAGACATATTGGGATGACTGGTTCCAGGTGCTGTAAAATGGCCTGTTTTACATTTTGCAACCTCATGAAGTTGGAAAGTCACTATTCTCTTGCCTTTGCTTGAGGAGATGCAGTTCAGACTATCGCTGTCTGTCACGCTGCGTATTAGCAGTGCTATATGCTGCCTGGTACTAGTCATTGTGGAGCTGAGAAGTTCTTTACCACAAAGACCCTTCTTCATAGAGTCATACACATATGTGCTTTTCCAGCACTGCTTCACCACTGGTGGGAAGATGGTGGTGTGCTGGCTGTCTTTAATATTCCTATTCTAGAAAAGCCAACAGAAATGTGTTCATGTAAAAGTGAAAATAAATTGAGGAACAGATGCCTTACCCAGAACTTTGTAGTAGAACTTTGTGTGCTTTAAAATGTGACTGATACGATCTGAAAAATGGCCTCACAATGTGTTATCCTTGTGCCTTCCAGAAAAAATGTTGTATTTTCTGGAATGTATTGCTTCACCAGGACTAGAATATATTCTGTTATATGCTGTGCCACTGCAGATAGTCCACTGAAAAGACTTTGCTTGCCTTATGAAGCATGGCCTGTAGCATGCCTTAGGGCACGGCACTTGTGGGGCTCAAGTGATAGCTGAGTTACTGTATGCACACTGTGTCGTTGCTTATACTTACTTCAACATAAAACAGCACATTTACACATTAGACAAGCACAAAATGGTCCATGTGGAACTACTTTCACTTGAGGCAAAGTGTCCTTGCAGAAGTCTGAAGTGTGAAGTGAATTTTATCATTTTAAATTGTACAAATAAGCAGAAAAGAAAGGTAATTTGTATTCTTTTTCCTGTTTCAGGGCAGTTGAGGGGAAGGTTTTCCCTTTTTCTCTGCTTCTTTTTTTTTTCAATTTTTTTTGGAAGGGTAGGAGGGCTAAGACAAATTAACTTTTTCTTAAGGGTGCAAGCCAATTTCCAAAGGAATAGAAAATATAATAAAGAATGTGGGAGAGTGAGCCTCTCAAACCTGACTTGACATGTGTGATGAGTAAATTTATTTTGTGTTTTATTATATGGAGCTTTTTGTTTAGATGGGTGGTAAGTGAAAAGGAAGTAATTGTGTTGTGTTCATGGTCTGGGGTGAAAAAAAGACTATCAGAAAAAGTGCTATGCATTTCTCTTTCCCGGGGAAGGCCCTAGCCATTGGACATACCAGTTGCATATTTGAATATATTCCAAGATGACTCTTACAGGTTGCATCATTTGCATCCTACTTGAAACACTGGAATACACAGAGAGGTAGTTCAGTGTGGAGTTTATCCCTTTACTTTACAGGATTTTGGGCAGGCTTGCTGTTCCTGAGAGATGTTAAGAACTTTTTCACAGCCTACAGTCTAGTTCTTTCCATTCAGAATTGTATTTTTCCCTGAGGAGCTTACCGAAAGATTGTCACCAAAACATAGTAAACAATTTGAATTCCTTGGATTTAGTGATTCAGGTGGAAGCATCACCAGTGTGCAGTGGCAGATCTGAGAAGTCTGTGATTCATGAACAGCAGCAGTGATTCAGAGACCAAATTCTGGTCCTTTGAGCTTGCAACACACTATGACTTGCAGAGGAGTAAAACTGAAGTCTCTCCGTGGAAGGCATTGGAACTACATCTGAGAATGAAGCCACTACATCCCAGTCACCATACTACAATAGTATGCTGCAAGTAAAACACCTGCTGAAACAGCTGAGGATTCCTTTTTTCACCGTGACTATGAAAGCTTTGGCAGTTGCCTTTTCAAACCTAGAATGTCTGAGTTTCACGGAGAGCTCAAAACTGCTTAACGAGGGGTGGTCTCTACAGCTGCCTGGGCCTGAATAGACAGGGCAATCTGGAAATCAGCCTCTCTAGCATGTAGTTCACTATGTGTTAAGCCCCCGTTTTAATTTACAGTCCATAGTATAGTTTCTTTGGTAGGGCTTCATAAATCTCCATTTCATCCATATGACTACTGCACGATAATGGAGGTTTCTCTGGTGCTGCCTCTGTCTCCATGAAGCCTGCCTCCTAGGACACGCAGAGTTCAGTGGTAGGAATATCACCCGATGCCAGTCCTCGCAGATGCCTGGTGTTATTGAAAATGTGTGGGTACCTCACATTGCTATGCAGGTCCACGGTCATTAAAATTTTATCACATAAACCCTGCAGTCTGCACCGAAGAGGAACTGAGAGCCTTGGCAGAAGATGATCACGTATTTTATCAGAATCTTCTGAAAGTGAAAACCCAGCAGGTTCAGAGCAGGAAGAAATAACGTTCCCTTTAATTTAAATATAATATAATGTCAAAACCCCTGTAATTTACATTTATCTACTGTAGTTCATTTTAACTTTTTTTCCCCAGAGTGGCTCAGTGTCCCATGGTTGGAAAACAGTTCAAACCAGTTGCACATGATATAATTTTCATAAGTTTCTCCTGCAAGGCAGATATTCATCAAAGCATGCCACACGCAGCTAAAGTAAAAGGCAGCAAGCTATAGATTATGACATTGATTTATCAGGGGTCAGACTTCAGATTAGTAGGTTTAAAGGCTAGGCCATTTGTGCTTCCTAGCACCAATGCAGATAGAAGCTGGCAGGCAGATAATTAAGCAGAGTATTCTGCAGGTGAGACAATTAAGAAGTTTCAATTTAAAAAAAAAAAAAAAAGCTAAGCCATTTATTGGCCAAACTCTTTTAGTTTGTTGTTAGCAAAGGATCAAATGAAAGGAGTTTGGCCTGCTTGTGGTTTTACCAGGATTAGTTTTTATTCTTAATATTTTTCTTGTGTATGCACGGTTTCTTTTTTAGTTACAAGTAAAAGGAAATTAGAGAAAAAACATTTCAAAATTAATTACTTTTTAAATATATAGGAAAATCTTTAGGAAATGTTTATTCTGGATTAACTAGAAAATATATGAAAAAGGTGAATTTGAGCCAAGTTTTCCAAAGTGATAACCCCTTCTTTTTTTCCCTACTATCTGAATACATATCTTGAGATAGCTGGTATACAGAAATTACACCTGGCTGTCACTGAAGACAAAGAGAGTCTTTCTGAGTTTCTCAGCACCTCTTATATTACGGTCTAGTTCTCATAGCAGGAGTATCCAAAATATAACACTTTGAGTCCGCAGCCTGCTGGCAAACTTCAGATTCTCTGGTTTGCCCGTAAAGAAAGGTAAGATGCATAAGCACATGTTTCTGACCCATATAACCTGTATTTAGATAAATAAAACATGCTTATTCCTAAGTGAATAAAGATAAAGGCAAAACCAGATCTACTGCAGGTAAGAAGTATTTCCATTCTCATATTTCATGCCTACACGAACTATTTCAGTGTTAGGTGGACTTCAATGATTAATGAATTCAGGAAAGGCAAACCCTAATTTTCCTGTGGGTAGAAGACGACGACTGGCATCTAACTGTTCTTGCTTTAAAAGCTAAAAAGGAGACTTTTTTCTGTAAAGCATTAGGACTAGTGCCAAGCACTTCAAAGGTACTTAAAAGAAGCACAAGTGTTTTCATTATTTAATGAAATTAAGGAGCAGAAAAAATTGTATTTTCTTATTGAGAAGTAATGTTTATCCCTAGAATTAACAACAATGCGTATTGCATGAATGGATGGATTTCTGGATTTCTTCTTACTCTTTAACATAACATTGGCTTTAGATCAGATGGCTAACTAGCAAGTTCTTACCTTACCTTTGTAAGTGTACATACTATCACAGTGATTTTATTTCACTTACGAGTTAAAAGTGCTTGGTTTTTTTCAGCTCTTGGCTTATCTTTTTTTTTTTTTTTTTTTTTTTTTTTTTTTTACAGATGAGTGCACCTTTGTTTATTTCTATGTCAGGTTAGCTTTGTCTAAATAGAAGTGCTTTGTTATGTTGTCTTGCCCCAAGTTTTTTAATACATTAAGTAATGATTTATGTCAGTGAGGGTGTGGCATTACAGTGAGAAAATATTGGGAAACCAAAAAACTACCCATCCTCTCAGACAACTTTATATTCTGAGCTAAGGGGTTTTCTTCCTTTCCTAATTTTTTATAAATGAGTGATTCCACACGTGTGAGAGTTAGTTACACTTTTACGATTCTCTTGAAGCTCTGGAAAGAGGATGCAAATGACAAAAGGACTGTGGAGCCACCATCTGGGAAAGGAGAAACTGCCTCCTCTAGTGTGAAAATCTCCATAGTTTCATCTTTGTCCACCCTTGCCTTCTACAATACAGGCCCTCTGAGAAAGGAAGGTGGCAGGTAGACCATGGGGTTTGAAAAGCTTTGGAGGAACCAGTAGGCTTCCATGAGGGCCTGCTGCTGGTATCATTCTTGCAGACCACTGAGCTTATTCCTAAGGGTTCATATACATTAGAAATAAATGAACAAGGGATTTTGCACAAGAGATTCCTATTTATTTTTCATTTTTTACTGTACTTTGGATGATCTAGCTTTTTATAGGGATAGTAATCATCTAGGTGAGTATTATGAATCACCTACTGAAAAATAACAGGTTGCTCTTATCTGTTAAAAAAAAATCTTCTATCCTTTCTGAATATGAAGAAACTACAGGAAATTCTACCATATGCTACTTTCTGTAAAAATCAGCTAGCTAATGATACTTCTGATCTCTGATTAATATTTGTTGACAGTGTTGCTATCAAGTGTTTTAAATCTAAAATTCAAAAATATTTTGGCACTGTCAAGGTTAGTCTGCAAATATTTAGAATATTATTTTTCTTGCTTGTGCTTGTAGGAGTCTTTCATATACTCGTGGCTGAAGTCTGCTTCCTTACCAAAAAAGATATGCCCTATTTTTTGAATGCACATAACCTTTTGAAACTTGTAACTTGATGAAATCTATTTGGACTTGTTTTCCTGGATCTAGCAAAAGAGACCTCTGTGATCTCAGTACTCTTTCTTTGCTTAGTATCAGGTTGTAGCTCAAAGTCTACATAAAGTTCTTCAAAGAAAGTACTAGAATTCCAATTATGAGTATTAGCTAAATGACTTGGTTCCAATTTGTTTCATTTTCAAAACCAATAAAGAACTATTTCACTGAAATATTTGGTAAAATCAAGTCAACACAAAACACCAATTAATAAAAACCCTGAGCCAATCTGATTCAGATGACAGGCATAATTGTGGTTTCATATAGTAAAAGTTGTACTAAATTGTAAGTAAATGAGAACACAGCTTTCCCTGCGTTCTAGGAAACTTGGCAGTCTTCACTAGGGGCATTTCTACCAGCTATAATCATCATATTATTACTATTTCTTGCATTCCCTTAGCTGTGGGAAACATGATGAGTAAGAGCAGTCTCATAATGTATATTGATCACTCAAGTATTAATCTACTCAAACAATATTTACCACTCGCTTAGCACTTTTCATTTCTTTAAACATGAAAGCACTTTTAAAAGGCTGAGCGAGTCTTTTCCATTTTACTTATGGAGAAAATGAAGCAGAGCACGGCTAAGTGACTTTTCCGAGTCACGACCTCAGAAGGGTTAGTGAAGTGACTTGGGCCCTAATGCTCCCAGGGCTGGAAGGGGAGACAAACTTGGCCAATTTCTCCAATCACGTTTGTGCCTGCTATTTCTGTAAAAGCACATTTTTGTGTAAATGCCTGTCTAGATATTTATTCTCTGAAAATAACAGCTTCTTCCACGCTTGCTCTATCTCACAGCTTTTTCGTCTCTACCTATCTTTGTGCCATTCTTATACTTGAAAATTGCATGCACACAAATCAACCATTGAAGATTTCTAGGGCTGAATACGAGGTTTTCTTGTTCATCCTCTTGATCGTGCCATACAGTCAATCTTAGGGAAAGGTGCTTGTAGAGAAGTCTAGTTCAGCACTTCAGCTTTACCACATGTAGTACTTCATTTTTATCTCTTTCTGCCAGTACTCCAGAAGGAGTTTTCCAGGGGGCTGGGATGATGTTTTGTGAGAGATAAGATAATATAGTGCCTACACACTGATTCCTAAAAAGTGTGCTTTCTAGCATACCACGTTGATAGCACAGCAAGTAAACAACAATAACTACCTCTCTGGCATACACATCCACAGTTATCGCTAAGAGACACTGCCATCCGAAACATTTTCTTCCATGCAGTGCTGCACAGCTGGGCATGGGCGCTATGATTTATGGTCCACTGACTGCAGTTCCAGCTAGGCTCCTTTGAACCAAATTTTGCTTTCAAAACAACCAGTCTCTGCTTTGTTCTTTGTTTGAAAAAAAATCAACCGAGTTTTCCACCAGATTTGTAAAGTTCCAAATCCTTTTGTTTCAGTGACAAATACTTCTTCCATTGAGCCCTTTTACATGTCAGGATGGAACCATCCCCAGGCTGATTTAAAGGCAAAAGACAGAAATGGGCCACTCCAGGCTTCCTGTAAACAGTTTAGATGAGAACAATGTGCTAACAGTTCCATGCAGTTTTCAGAGGCGGCTGAATTTGCTGGATTGCTGAGTCACTGACAAGCTGTCGCATGAACGAGACAATAATTTCTTTCAATTAGAAACTCATACAGGCAGGAATATCCTTCAAATATCATGGAGGTAAAATGGAAATTCGGCTCCATTTCAGTGACGGATTCCTCTGCTGCTGTAGAGCAAGCAGCAGATGATGGAACTGTGCATCTACTTACAGACATCAAACTTCTTTCCTTCTTTTCTTTTTCTTTCTTCCTTTCAGTACTTCCTAACTATCTTTTCTAAATTCATTTTACTGTTGGCTGACTGTCACCAGTTGCCATAGCAACAACCTCTTGTAGCAGCAAGTCTGGGATGCCCGATGTGAGCATCTTCACATTTGAGCCTTGCCAAGGCTAGCTATTAATCCAGGGTTATATATTGGCTCAACACTGTAAGATTGCTCTATTTTTTCCCCCTTTAGCTGGCTGCCAGTCTGCTTTTTCTGAGTTGGTTACTTCTCTTTCCTCATATATCTATTGGGCAATCTGGTCCTGTTGGTTATTTTGGAAGACTGGTTAGCTGAAATATCTTTTAACAAAATAACATGCAACACAATTGCGTTAAAGAACCTCTTTTTCAGTATGGTTCTTAATGAAAAAGAAGGATTTGAGGTAATCTTGTTCTTTGGACAAATATTCACAGTTTATTACAACAAATTTCCCTTGCAAGCTGTTTAAATGCTGTGCATGGCATAACAATGGTTAGTTTTTTATTAGGGTAAGGGGGAGAGAAATACATTTAATGGTAGTGTGTTTGGAGACAGGCAACTGTTCCATAACAGATGTGAATGATGCAGCACTTAATGGCAGAAGTGGAAGGGTGTAACAGTCTTTAAAATTTTTTAAACCCCCATACCCTCACCATAAAACAACCCTTAATAGCAGTTGAAACCTTGCTGTAAAGCAGAAGTAGCAAAGTGGTTAAGAGTAGTTGGATGGGAAATGAGAGCTGAAAGAGCAAACTGCAGTGCAGTGATTGGTTTGATTTGCTGAATAAATTGCTATGTTCAGATTCAATTTGTATCAGTAGGCAAAGCACTGTACACTTGCAAAGCCTGTCACACTTGGTATCCAAAACTCTGACACAGCTAGTCTTAAACAATCTTTTTACTGTTGTCAATAATTAAAGCCAAAAAAACCCCAAACAATCCCACCAAAAAAACAAGCACTAAAATTATAGTATTTGTGTTTTTATTCCATATACATGAAAAAAGAGAGTAATGTTTCTTTAGGGTATTTCCTTAAAGAAACACAATACTTTTTATAAATATATGGAATATTGTAGTATTCTCAATGGATTATTTTAAAAGTAGCCAAGGGGTACTGTTCATTCAGTAGAAGGATTTCGCTTTATTAAACGTCAATGAAAGCTAGAAGCATAATATGCTGTCTCCTTAATACAGTGGAAATTGTACTTTGATAATTTGCAGCTGTGGTGTAAAACGGGTAAATGTGAAGGCTTTACATTTGCACCCAGGCAATTGATGTTGATCCCTATCTGCAATCCCTGTAGCTTTTCAGGATTGAGAATAGCTGGTTTCTAGTGAGTGCTTTTCTTGGATTTTTTTGGTTTGTTTCTTTTCTTTTTTTTTTTTTTTTTTTGTCTCAAACCTCTTTGGATATGTTTTGCAATGAGAAATTAATTCAAAATCTGAAGTCTCCATTTTTGGGGGCTTTTTTTTTTTGAGTTTGGAAAAATCCCTGCAGGTTCGTTTTGAAGTTTGAGTTCAAACTGCTGTGATGGGAGTTTTCAGGAGAAACAGGACTGAAGTCTTATAAATGATTGATGTAGAATAATATTTCTGGAGAAAGGGGAAGGATGAATCTTGAGAGGAGGTATAATGGCTCAAAGGTGTAGAAGCTTATTTGGACCAACCCTAGCAGATTTTAGGGGTATTCCTCAGGTATTTAGAAAGTTGCAGTCCTGACCGAGAAGCCAATCAGCTTAATATTTTTTGTTAGGGAATTCCATTTATTTCTAGGAGAATAGAAAGAGTGTAAATTAATTATTTGTTTGAGAGAGTAAGTAGGGTGAGTCAATGCTGAGTACCCTTTGTCCTGACTCTGAGCTGCTACACTCATACCTGATTTTAGTCAGAATCCTGCAGATTTTGTTTCCTATGAAAAACACGCATCTTTTTGTGCAGCACAGCACTAAGTACAAACTTTGAAATGTTGCTTATTAATTACAGTTGACATTTGTGAGCTTGGGGTCAGGCTACTTTTTGAAAAAGTGCCTAGATGGCAAATTTCAGAAAGCATTTTTGGCAGTCCCAACTCAGAAGACCTATGGACACTTCTATAAACTCATTTTCAGCCTTCCTTAATATTAGTTTAACACTCTAATGTTTAGTCAAAGTGTTTGATATTTAAATATTAAACATTGCCATTTTCCTTTAGACACTTAAACCAATATTAAAACGGAGTGAACACGAGCATCTTGTTTAATTATTGTTAATGGTCCAGGCAAATTCCAAGTCTGAAATATCAGCAGTTATTACACATCTAAAGGAAATGCATTTCTGTTTATTCTTGATGACAGGTATTTTCACCATGTGAACTTAAAATATTTTGAGCTGCTGTAGCCTTCTTCAATAGATAATTCCTTTACACTGGAGGGAAGTTTGGTGTGAGGATGGAAATGATGCTCAGTTTTTGATGACTGACAGAAAGAAGGTCTCCTTCCCAATATAGATAGGAGTGACAGTCTGTGGTCAGAAGTATATTATCAATTTGGAATATATATCACTGATTCTGGGCTAAATTTTTGAAGACCTGTAGTTTTGCCCAGCATCTAATGTGAGACCTTCACATTGGGTAGGTTAATAATCTCAAAAATACCTAAAATATAATGGAAAATTTGTCTTAGAAATTTGTACTTCCATGCAAAACAATATATTTTAAAGGCCATATGTAACTACTTGGATTTACTGTATCTTCTGCATTTGTGCGGGGGGGGGGGGGGGGGGGAAGCAAAGAAAAACTAAAAAGCAGGGCGGGGGGGAAGCTTGGTTTTCAGTGGTGGATGAAATCCAGAAGGCAGTCTTAAAAAAAGAAAAAAAAAACAAGGGGGGTAGGGGAAAGACCTTTGACAGTGAGTCTGACCAGTCTGTTAACTGGGTTAAATTAAGTTCTTTAACCTTGATCTCTAACTTTGTTCACAGACCTAGTTAAATTGGTGAGTAGGCTGGCTCACCATACTTCCTTCAGGCTACACAGAAGGAACAATTAAACACTCTTTTATGTAGTCACTGCTGGAAACAGTAGAAGCTGTGCCACAAAGTGTTTGGCTGCATGGCAGAACTGGTACCTACACACCTGAAGAAATAAAAGGTATTTCTGAAATAGAAGGTTGGAGGCCAGTGGATTTATTGGCTGCAGCTGTGAAGGTGAGTGGCTAAAAGCAGGAGCAGTAGTCATGGCCATTTGGCTGTGAAGATGCCCAAGGAAAAAAAAATATCTGTGTTCTAGGGAGGTTTTTTTTTTTTTTTTTTTTTTTTTTTTTTTTTTCTCTGATGTTTATTTCTGAGCATGAGAGCCGTATTTTGTTTCCAATTTTTAGACAAAAAGTCAGGTGTCCTGACATTTACTGCAAGTAAACAGGATTGTGTAAAGGAAATTTTTGATGACTCCTTTGTTTCTCCTAACAGAAACAGCAACCAAGTTCTCCCGTAATGGCAAAGCATTCAAAATAAAATAGGCATGACAGCATTAATTATTTCAGTATATTAAAAACTAGACGGATTGTTGTACTTCTGTCATGCCTCAAAAGCATGATCTTTTCTTACAGTATTTTTAATACATCATATTGTTAGAAATGCCATGGAAATGCAACACTTGACATACACAGAGAGGTTTGCCTGAGTTCCTATCAAATCTCTGCTCATTTATAGAAATATTTAAGGCACTTCAGTCAAAAGGGATTTGGTCCTGTGGTACTAGTGTGCACTGCCAGCTTTTATTATTTTACTATACCTGTGTTCTTGGTGGATGGGCTGTTCCCTGTCTTCTTCTAATGTTAGGAAGCTTTGCTCCTTTCAGCTGTGTTGTTAATGAAGGTGAGGAATCTCTTCCTACACATCTTTATTGACTCTCAAGCTTTTGAGTGGAGGAATAGAGTTTTGATTTCTTGTTGTTTTTAGAACAAGCAGACAAGAATCATTGACTTATTGAACAAAAGAGATCAGACTTAGATGATGATGCAATGATGATTCAGAAGAGGTTTTAAATGAAATGTCAATAAATATGATCACAGGTTATACCTACTCAGCTATTTCTTGATCAGCTGGCACAGCTCTGTGTGTGTTTGCTACCCAAAGCCATTAAGCAATTTGTTTGTGATGAAGATAGTTAAACTGTAAAAGCCAAATGCCTGAAACAAAATTACTATGCTAGTCATGCACATATTCCTTGGTGTACAGAGACAGACAGCTTCCTGAGGCTGTGGCTTCTTGATATGTAGGTAAAGACCTACAAGTCAAGAAGAAATTGAGAGGATATTCAAGAATCTTTCTGTTTTTCTTGATTGTGAGGGAAAGGATAAATAATGAATAACAGCAAAACAAGTCTAGCAGTAGGAGGCAAGTGGCTTTTTCTGCCATGTGATGAACATTTGCTTCATTCATGCATCATAAGTCTGCAGCTTGTTGTCAGTATTTTCCTTAGTCTTCCAGTACAGAGCCCTGGAGCATACCCACACTACTTGTTCTTGGAAGTATATTGAAATAATGACTGTGATTCAGGCTGAGGTGAATAGAAAAGGGAGGGACTTCTAATTTGTAGTGACTAGATAAGTATTGTTCACGAGCTTGCATTTACTTATTCTTTGCAAAGATGTTTTTTTTTTTTTTTTCCCAAGGTGTTACCCTGCACGTGCTGCTTTTTACTTTAAACCAGACAGAGTCATTTACATCACAGGGAGTTAATGAGGAACAACTCTTGAGGCCTGATTTGCAACTGGCTTTCTTTAACACTGAGTAATACTAAAATGCTAACAGATCAAAATGGTAGTATTTACATCACCAAAGTGTAAAAAATAGATGCAAACCAGTAATTTATTAGGAGTTTGCTCATTAACCCTCCTGAACGATAAGAGCTGCATCAGTTCTTGCAGAGACTGGGATGTGTGGTGCTTGAGGGAGTTTACCTAAGGAATAATGTTTCAGCATGCCAGGCAGGTGAATTGGTGAGCTTTCTGAGGTGGATAGCTTACACCTGTGACAGGGATGTGTTCACTTTCTTCCATTTTTTGGATTTGGGAATGGTTGCAGCTGTTAACCTTCCTCTAAATTCTGCCCCCCCAGACAGCTAGTATTACTGCTGTGCAACACTCCAGTTGCGCTTTTTTTGTCACTGGCATTTTGGGATGGAGTCACCTGGTAATTCTCATTGACTTCCCTGAGAACTCATTTGCAACACACAGTCATTTTAGGTACTTGACAATGATTTGATTGGTTATTATTTTGTTTCAATCAGATCGCATATTGCATGTCACAGCAAATTGAAAAGATTTCATAAACACCTGTTCCAAATTGTGGGTTTATGAGTTAAATTTACATCTAAAATATTTTTAACCATGATTTTTTGTTATCTGTAGTTGTTTTTCTTCTTGTGGTTTCTTAATGGGACTCTTTTTTTTTTCTTTTTAATTGGCTTTGTTGGGATCTTTCTCAATTCCCATTAAACACATATGATTTAAATATAAATTGAGACATAGAGATGAGCTACTTGTTTATGAATGTTAGGGATTTCAGATGATGGCCACCTGATTTTTTTATGTTACTTTTTTTTTTTTTTTAATTTTACTCTATATCTTTAATTGCCAGATAACATTATTTGCAATTATAAGTGATGAAGGCAGTGGGTCCCACTAGTGGCAATTACCTGCAACTCGTGCCCAGTTTGCCAGTAATTCATTACTAGGAAGTGATGTTTTAGATTCATTTATATAAAAATGTCATTGTATTTCAAAATTTGTGGTCCAGTAAGATATTCTACTTTAGAGAACATAGGGAATTACAAAATCTTATGCTTTAAAAACAAAGGGAGAATCTTTCCAAGTTTCTTTTCAGGCAACTCTTTGCAGAGTGAAAGCAAACTACATACACATCAAGAAAGCGGCGTATGATAGACAACAAAAAAAAGCTGGAACACTTCTCTTTTTTTTTTTTCATCAGATAGTTTGAAAATGTCAAATAAAGGCTATGTTGTTCTTTTTATTTTAACTAGAAAATTCTCAGCAATACCTAGGTGGCAGGAAGAAAATATTCATGCATTGTTATGTTATAGTCAGAGTTTCTCTCATTTCCCAAAATGCACAGCTGCCTGTGCCATTTTAAGATTTAGAAGTCACTCATGTTTTAACAATCAATGGCAGCTCTTGATCTGAGTCATTAGTGAGATTTTGACTGCATCTGCATTTAAACCTTGTATATTCTGCAAGAGACAGAGTATGCTTAGAAAATGAGATTTGTGGCATGGTAACAATGAAGAGTTTTACATGCTCAAGCTGAGAGGATTCACTCTTGTGAATCCTCTGCTCTACCCTGTGGAAGGTTACACAGTACAAACTTTCTGTTAAAAGAGAAGGGGCAGAGGGAGAACTCTTGCTGTGATTTCAAATAGAGCCCTTTGGTCTACGAGCACATAGAAAATGGCCCCTAGGTGAAGGTACCTGTCACTTCTATGTTGAGAGTAAAGTAGTAGGAAAGTCTCTTCAAAGTGAAATGTGATTTTGTAGCTTGCTCATGTATTAAAATGCTATCTATTACTTCCTTTGAGGGCAGCAGAGTACCTTGAGAATGACAGATTGAGTGCATACAGTGTCACTTGGGGGATGTTTAATATAATGTCACAGATATTTGGGTATAGTTAAACTGCTCTTAAAAATGGCAGCTAATGACTTTCCTAAACAATGTCCAAATAGTAATTCTGTTCCATAAAATCCCTCCTTATAATTAAGTGTTCTTGTATTATTTTTTTTTTTTTTAAGCTTGTAAGTATTAGTGGGTTTCCGTATCAGTAATAACTTGCTTACAGGTTAGTAGAGAAAAAATATAAATCTTTTTCAAGCTACCGAGTGAATTGCTAGCAGGGTTTGCCTTCTTGCACACTGCCTTCTCTGATGTATGTAATTCATTAGCCTTTCTATCCTTTCACTCAGAGACTTGTTCTGTCTAGTTCAGATCCTTGGGAAATTGCTCTGGTTAATTTCTCCTTACCAATAGGCTAAATTAAATTCCCAATATAACAAAAAGACAGAATATTCCAAATTAGAAGTTGGTGAATAAGTGCAAAAAACCAGAGTGAACCATGATAAAGTTTTCTTGTAGAAGTGCTATAGTGTTGTATTTAGTCCTGTTGAACAAGGAGTAGTTATAGGTGCCTCACTGGTCCTTATTAAAGCCGTATCATTTTCAGGTGATTCCCAATTATAGTCTAAACAGGCTAATTGCTGTTGCAAAGCCCAAAGTACTGCCCATTAGGACATGTGAGAAGTAGCTTGGAAGAGCTATAGGAAGATGCTGACATGTAATTGTTTGCAGAATGTGGGGACCAACCTATGATTTCAAATATCTCACTTTTGTGAAGAGTAAATCTGTAAATTGCCCAAGACATGAGGTAGAGAAGTAGCACACAACAAAGTAACAAATCAACTGTTAGCTTTCTTTCAGACACTATGCACCTGCTACTGATTTCTAGTAAGGCAAAGAGTCACAATCATAGAAAAAATGTGCTAAAACATCCAAAGTAATGAATAATGGTTACTTTATATGTTACTTATTATTTGGAATTAACTGTGTTGGAATTTGGCTGGTATGGACAGTTTAGGAACAAATACTACTTCTAATTTGGCCAAAGAAATTAAGGACAATGAGAGATAATGTTAAGGTTGACAAGAACAATAACATCTTTTTGTTATCTCTTAAAAAAAAAAAATATATCCAGTGCCTAATAAGATTATTGCTTCATCCCATTTGTCCTATATATATCTTCAGTTTGGCCAAATGCCTGCTCTCAGTTCTTCAGCATCATCGTCTCGTTTACAGTGGAGAGCTTATCCTTTGGCTTTCGACACACTACGTTGCAACTGCAGCCTGTGTTAGCACTAAATCTTGCCACTTGGGCATTCCAGAACTTAATAACTAGTGAGAATTAAATTTTCATACAAATAACTACAATTGTAGCAGACTCGTTCCCTTGGAGAATTTATGACTATGTGATTGTGAGTCTCAGTTCTTTATGAGCTTGGGTAGAGGACAAAATATCCATAGCTCAAATGTATCTTATGTCATCATCCAGATGTTGAAAAACTCACCCTGTAACATGTTTAGGATTTTCACCATCTCTACTCCTTCATCCCATGTCAGGAGTTATGCTTGGAAGTCACAGAAGCCTCTTGTGATAATGGTGTCCACTTGCATCCTCTTCTGGTGAGATAGCTGTCTGCTTCCTACTTTGAGATCTTTTGGAAGAAACAAGTGAGCTAAAAAACCTGTTCTTATGTCTGAACACTGACAGTTTGGAGATTAGGAGAAGGGAAATGAAGAAGAATAGTTCAAGAGAGAGCTCTGGTTACCATGAACTAAAAACCTAATGAATTTCATAAACTAGGTAAAAGAATGATCCAGAATGTCTGTCTCAGCAGTGGTTCAACAAACTCTTATCGCCCCGGAGATTGCTTTGCTTTTTCGTAATTCCTCTTACTAGCAATGATAATGTTGGGCAAAACAAACAAACAAAAATCCTGTGTAGTAATTGTCCACCGCATAGCATGAGATGACCACTCTGTAATGCCCCTTATAAACTTAGAACTTAGAAAACTGACCTTCCTGGTTAAATAAGTACTGGCTAAGAGCAAAATCATGATTTCAGGTCTCATCCTACAAACACCTTACAGATTTAAGTAGTGAATATCATGGGATTAATTATATGGATAAGGGTTGCACATCTGGGCCCTTGGACACTTCAGAGTCCTGAGTGGAAGATGATTTTGAGATATGAGTATTTTTGTGGAAGCTATTACAAATCTTATAGTACGTACATTTTAATATTGGAAAATTTTAATGTTCATTCCATATCAGACGGTAGATGTGGACAAAGGAAATAGTAACAGATCATATTCCATGCTGCAATACCCAGAGTTAAGTTTATGCTGGGACAGTAGAAGCAGAGAATTTGTTATTATCTTTGTTATTGCTGAGACCCTATGATTTATTTTAGGATATATTTATGCATTTTATTTATTTTAGCATATATTTATGTTAAATATAAGTTACATTTATAAGTATACTTAAGTATTCATTATGTTTAGAGTTATATTAAGTATGGTTAAGCTTTTCCAATTGCTTAACCATTTTCATGGAAATGTGGCTTATGTCCTGATGAAAACTAAAAATAAAAAAGCTGTCCTTTACCACTGGTGTCTTCCAATCACACCATTCCTGATTGAAATCTCTGAGAAAAAGGAGCTTTTCAGCCTTAGGAAAACCAATTCAGAACCATCAAGCATAGCTCAATCTCCTGTACTGAGGGGAGAAAAAAAAAAAAATCACTTTGGATTGAGGATAAAGCATAGTGTATGCCAAATCCCAAATAATGTGTAGAGAAAGCTATGAGGAAATGAAAGAGTTCTGCATAGAATTGAATACGATTGTGTATATTACATAGATAAAGTTGTAATAGGCTGGAGAGCATAAAACTCAGTAGGCCTTTTTTTCAGTATACTCAAGACCAAACCTGAGTTTCACCTTTGGTACTGAAGCCTAACTTGTAATTGGTTAAGTGATGTTTCCAGGTTTGGAAGGTTCACTTTTCAGAAGTGCTGAGTGGTACATTCTGCACATTCACTTTTTTATCATTTAAAATAAGCATGAATTCTCTTTCCTCTTTTGAAAAAAACATTTGCCATAATGGAAGCAGATGTGATATACTTCTCATTGGTACTTCTTCCAAAACTCATTTTCAAGTATGCAGTGACACCAAACAAAACAGTGTGCCCTTTCTTCCGCTGAGATGCTAAAATCTATCCCATCCATATTTCATTCCATGCACATTTCTACCTAATCTAATTGGATCTGAACTTCTAACATGAGAAGATTGTTTTAATGATAAGAGAAGTGTATTTATTTGTCCATACCAGGCACAATGTATAACAAAATAACACATACCCAATATGAGGTATAGAAAAAAAGCACAATATGTTGTTTAGATTTAACATGCAAAACAAGAAGATAGCATGCATTTGTGTAACATGAATGAGGTAATATTGTGGGAAACGTAATTTTGCATAACTATAATGAAATATTTTATCTTCTGTTTTAATAGTTGGCTGACATTTATGCTTCTTTGCTAAGAAAGGGAAAGTAAATTAGTTGGAATAGTTTTCAGTAATTGTGTAGATTTTTCATATGAAAATAATATTTGACTTCAGGCCATGCTTTTTAACTGATGGCAAAATTTAGAACAGAGGACTTGACTTGAAAGGTATGCTGGCAGACTTGAAAAGGTAGCATGGGCATCTAGGTGAAAACCTTTTGTTGCAAGTGATCATTTAGCTAAATCTGTTCTTCCTGATACTATATTCTTCTACTTTTTTCACAATATGAAATATTGAGAAAGAAGTTAACTTAAAACAAAGTGGTTGTTAGTAAAAATAAAATGGCCAAAATAGGGCTGGCAATACGGTATTTATGTAGCATTAGGGTGTATTTTTCACATTTGTGTAGTACTTAATAAGAAAAAATACAATACACTGTTTTTCCAGTAGGTGGCTTTCAAATTAAAGGTTTTTTATTGTTTCATGATTGTGGAATTGTTATCAATGAGAATTAAGTCTAAATAAAAAATTAAAAGGTGAAGAACAATACACATACCAATTATCTTGAGCTCATGTTTGTAAATACTCATAGGCTGGAAACACTTCTCATATTCCTGCGACACCAGCAGGATTCATACTTTTTATTATCCCACATAATATAGGATGCATTTCTTCTAGGCTTTTAGAATTATATTCCTTGTTGTTGCTAACCAGCTTCTCTTTTGCTATTGAACGTTGTACTAGAAGAGCGTATTTATGCCAGAGTGTTCAGTGTATGACCTGTGGACTGGATTCAGCCTAAAACGAGTCTTGCAGACAAACTGTAAACCCTCAGATATATCAAAACCATATAGTGAGTGCAATGTGGACGTCCCAAAAGACAGCACTGACACAAATATGTAATCCACATGGTTCTGTGTAGTGTTGTGCAGGATAAACCAGCTCAAGATGGGAAAAGTAGAACATAAACTTTTTATACTACTTTAATATTTTTTCCTGGAAAAAAGGAGAAAATAATCATAGGACCATGTCTGATTAGTGAGGCATGCATCTCAAAGTTGAGAAAAAAGAACAAGACCAAAGCAGAGGCAATTCATAGAATCATAAAACAGCTCAAGTTGGAAGGCACCACAAAAGATCATCTCATCCAACCTTTTGTGGGAAAGGGAGCCTGTATGAGATTATCTAGCACCCTGTCCAGCTGCATCTTGACAGCCTCCAGTGATGGAGGTTGCTGGGGAAGGAGAGAAGACAAAGCACACCGCATTTTTCTTTGTTGTAGCTAGTCACATCGTAGCTCAATTGGGGCTGCCCATCTTCTCTCAAGTATCTTCACAATCTCTCTGCAGTGTCCATTTCATGAGCACTGTCTGAATTCAACTTCTCTTCAAGGCAGTTACATCCGTCCAGCATTTTGTTCACCCAGCCAGCCCTACAAACGCAGCTGCTCTATGTGCCCACACCCCCAATATCTTCACTTACTTTCTAGCTACCCTCAAACCTCCACAGGACTTACCAGATTTTGTGCTGGGTAGGTGTCAGATGAATGCAACAGTAGCAGTTAATTGAACCTCTATAAAGATACCAGTATGGTTTATCTCCCTGCTATCTAGTTTAATAGCTTCTGTTGAATGAGACCTGTGACAAGTCAGTTGAATCTGAATCTTTGAAAATTGTAGGTGGTTTTAATGCTATATAATTAAATTGGCTTTTAGTATAATACCAATAATAATAAATAGACTACTACCATTTTCCTCCAAAACCTCTAACAGGTACTTACAATACTTAAAGGTTTTCAACCCTCCCTCCCCCGGCTTTGAGAATGTAATGAAATTAATAACAGTGGAAGGAAGAATTATTCAAGAATACTGTTCAAAATCAACGATCCTGCTTCTACCAAGTATCTTTCACACTCTCTTTTTTATTCAGTTTTCAGTTAACAGATCTGATTTGAGGAAAAGCTCTTTTATGTTTGTGCCTATCATTATTTACTTGCACTGAAAGCCTTCATATAGGAAAGAACTAGGGAAAGAAAAGCTAATGAATTAGAAAAGAAATCGTTTAAGAACAAAAGAGGGAAGAAGAATACTTTATCTCTCTGAGCAGCAAGACAGGCAAAAAGGAGAAAAAATGTGGTAAGGACACTGTGGAGAATAGGAAGCATAAGAAGCAAAGTGTCTCTTGTTTGGAGACATTGCCGATGTCTTCCAGCTGTAGGTTGTGAAGCAAGATGTCAATAGCATAACTGGAGGTTAAGGTAGGGCTTGAAGACAATTGGGACACATGGAATCAACTGTATAGCTGCCGCAGAAAAAATGTATTTAGTTCTGCATCTAGAAATTTCGCAGTTGCTCCAAATGCATGCACAGTGCTATTATAGCTTATGGCAGTGGTTATACTAATTGACAATGGGTGACAAATCCAGTCAGCTAACTGGAATGGAGTGGAATACAATAGACCATAGGACAATTATTCTGCAAAAGGGAAGACCGAAGTCCTAATACTAGGATTTAATAGGAGATACTAAGATACTAGAGCAGTACTAGGATAATAGTAAAGGGAGCAGAATAGTGATTCATTATTTACACAGTGTCCCTCCATGACTGCCCAGATGTCTCAAGAGAAAATGCAAACAAAACAAGAAAAGCAAAGAACAAAATAATCAAATAGCCAGAGATGGGAAAATCCACTTCCAGGGAACTTTTCTCCAAATTCTTTTTAAAAGTACTGTGTTTTAAATCATGAAACTTGGCACATAACCTCTCTTTCAAAACATTTTAACAGTTAGTCTGCGTAAGATTCCCAAGAATATCAAGATTTGTAAGTTCCGAGTCCTTCTTTGAATCTTGGTAAGGTCTTGACATAAGTGACATCCTGTGGCATTGACTTCCATAATCTAATTATGTGCTGCATTAAAAAGTATGTCCTTTTGTCAGATTTGGAGCTGCTGCTTTTCACTTTCACTTAGTGTCCTTTTGTTCTTGAATTATGAGATGCAGGACTACAGAAGCTCCTGATCTATTTTCTCTTTGCCACTTACCATTTTTATACTTTCATCATATCCCTTCTTATTCATCTTTTTTCTAAGGTTAACAATTCCAATTTTTTTCAGTCTTTTCATATGAAGGCTTCTCTATATGCCTAATTATCACAATCACTCTTCTCTGAATACCTTCTAATTCAGTAATATCTTTTTTGTGATGGGGTGACCAGTACTTCACACTATTCCAGAGGAGGGAAAATTATTGATTCATATAATGACATTATATTTTCTTTCTTATTCCCCAGCTCATTCCTTATGCATCTTAACATTTTACTTGCTTTTTTGACTGCAGCTGCACATTGAGCAGGGCTCTTCATTGAGGTGTCTGCAGTGAGGCCCAGGTGTTTCTCCTAAGTTGGCGCTCTTAATTGAGATCTCTGGTAAAGTGAATGATTTGTTACAGTTTGTTTGGTTTTTTGTTGTTTTTTTTTTCCCCCCCTACCCCCCCACCAATATGCATTACTTTGCATTTAAATAAATGACTTTCACCTCTCTTAAGAAGGCCCATCCATCTAGCTTGGTCAGTTACCTCTGAAGTTTTCTGTCTTCTTCAGACTTGGTTAACAGAATTTTTTTTGTGTTATCTGCAAATTTTGCCACATTGCTGTTCACTCATTTTTTTCACATTAATTAATATATTTTGAACACCTGGTCCTTGTATGGTGCATTGAAGCACCCTGCTGTTAACTTTTTGCTATAATGAAAATTGACAATATATATGCATTTTTTTATCTTTGAGAAAAGTTTTGCTTCATTTTGCATCCTATCCCAAAATGTCTTCATCTCTGAGATGGAGACTGAGGCAGTCTCTTGAGAGGAACATTGTTCTTGCCACATTTATTAAGTGACTCTAACAAGGTTAAGGGCCGAATACCTTCACAATTAAAGCTAAATGTTTGAGAGACATCTGTGCTCTTTGTGACCACAAATATGGAAATTAAGGACAGAGGATGGAAAAGTAGTTAATTTGTTTAGTATGTTTGGCATACGCATTCAAAATTAAGATGGGAGCAAGCTTTTAACATAGCAGTTCTTAACACTGTCTTGGTGATAATCCTAGAAAATAGGAATATAATCAGTCTAAACAGGCAGGGGTATAAGAGTCTACTTCTTACACCCAAGACTGTGTGAAAATAAGGAAAAAAAGGAAACTAGTGGTAAGGTCTAGGCAGCTGTTAATTTTCCAGATTTTCTTTCAAATTCTGATATGAACCAAGATATTTTAAGATTTGGAATCCCCATAGTTCTTGTGGAAAAGGGGAAAGGCAAACTTTTTATTAGGCTTTATATGTCCTGACATCCCCTAGGCCTGCTTATTTCCTGGTATCTCTCTCTCTTTCTCTCAAGTGTTCCCCATCCTCTCCCTGAGAGAGTCTATGTCTGCTTCATCAACCTGACTGCCTACAGTATGCAACAGACTCCACCACCTTTCCTCACGAAGAAGATTGCTTGCACAGAGGAAGGCTCCTCAGACTGCTTGGGACACCTTGCACAGATGCATGCCACTGCCTTGAATTCAGAATGGACACTAAAAGAGATCCTGAACATATTAGTGGAAATATCATCAGCCACCTGCAACTCAGATCCTACCTGTTCGGTAAAAGAACTATAAGGACAACTAGAACTTCTCGTGATATTGCCAAAGTTTTATCTGAAGAAAATACAGTATTTTCCATACCATAGTCCACCCAACCCTAAAACAAACTATTTTGGGTAGGATGGAGGTTGACAACAGGTATCAAGTCTCTCTTTTCTGAACAAGCCTATTAAAATGCTAGTAACCTCTCTACAACTAGTACTGAAGCCTAATAGGATTTGACGGCAGAACATGGAATATAATCTATAGCTATCTGTGGACCAATTATACATACATATATATGCGCACACATATGTATCTGTGTATGTATATATACTATATATATTCTTTTTCCTAGAGCAAGCTATTTTGATATAGTCAAATATAGGATGCTGAATTATAAGAGAGTAACAGTAAAACTTGCCACCGTGATCTTTGTTTTTTTTTTTGTGTGTGCACAGCAACACAAAAATTATCAGTATAATATAGCACAATCAAAAATACAGAGTTTCTTATTTGAAGGAAGACTAGGAAGAAAACTTGGTGCTCTTCACTTAACTTTGGAAGCTTCTAAAATACCACAGTCCTTGTGAAGCATACGGAAGTGACAGGGATAGAACATAAATTGTACAGTCACACCTATTAATGAACATAATGTTATATTAATAACACTTTTGCATCAAATATAAGAACAGAAACTGTACTGTGTGCCGTTTAGTTAGAGGGAAAAAAAAAAATATACCAAAAATATGAGCTCACTGCAGTGAACAATTCAAAGCTGAATGCTTTTCACAATATATTTGCAAAATAAGCAGCAACCTAATAAAAAGTTATGTCTTTACAGTTTGCTAGCGAAACCTAAGAAAATGACTTAACGTTAAGTGACTGAAGGCTGAGTTTTGCAAAAACAATGCATATGGAAAACAGTGAGAATACCGTGCCTGCTGCTGACTTGTTACTGAAAATATCCATGCTTTGCATTTGCTGTGGGTTAATATATCTCTTGAAATGTGTGTGTATTCAGATAGTATTAAGAGATAAACATATGCCTTTTTAATGGTGCATTGCCATTTGGGAGAATATCACAGAATACTTTTCAACATCTCTAGGAGGCTGTCACTCATTAAACGAAGCCGTAGCCCAAAATTTTTCATGTAAACCCACATGATGAAATGTATCAATAAATAAACATTTAAACACTGTCTGAAATAAATCCATATCCTGATAATATTCCAGTGCAGAATCAGCACATTTTTTCAAAGATTTTTTTTTTTTCTTTTCTTTTTCTCTAGAACCTATATCAAAATTAATGTGAACGTAGAAAAGATTTAACACTGCTTTTCAGATAGGCTTCTTGGTTCTCTCCTTTCCTTAAAAGGCTGTGCATCCACCTGCGTTCCCCAGACTTTAGTAGGATATCGGAACCCATGAGAGATGCTGCATTTTTCAAATTAAATGTTTTAATACCTTCCCTCCCTCCATCCTGTTAGTCCCTGGTAATGACTTCTTCTTGTGGAGTGGTATGAATGGTTATAATTTTAATGTACAAGATAATAAGTGAAGCAACACAGTGGGAATAAGCCATGAAGGATTATATTGGCTAACATACATGTTTGTTTGGAAGGTCCTGTTTCATGTCCTTAAATCTGTGAAAAGAAACCTGTCACCTTCAGATCATGGGAGTTTCTGTAACTATTGGGAGCAGGCTTGGGTGGTGTTTTTTGTACCTTTGCATTTCAAGTTCATATAAACCCTAAAATCATTCTGATTATTTTTTTTCTTTAGTCTAAGCAAACTAATAGAATTATGAGGCACAAAAGGTAACCTTTCTGAATTTTAGCTGCTTTTTTGTTTTTGTTTTTCCCTGAGATTCACAGCTATAAAAAAGTTTCTGTGTAAGATCCTTACTGAGCTATCCTACACTTAATCAAGAACTGGGACAATGTATTGTTTCTGCCCTTACTGGGGTTTTTCCACATACATACAATCATAGACACATAAACATATAGAATCATAGAATCATTAAGGTTGGAAAAGAGCCTTAAGATCAAGTCCAACCGTTAACGTATCACTGCCAAGTCCACCACTAAACCATGTCCTAAACAATATGTAATTGTTCTATTCAGTTCTTACAAATTCACTTAAAGGTAAAAATTGTATCAGTAAAAATCAACAGGAATTTTGTTTTTCACTTCAGTGGAACTCAGATTTCATCCAAATGTGACAAAGATATAGTTGAAAAGCTGTTTTTTATGAACACTCTCAAATCACTTGTGATTTCACCTTTTTTTTTTTTTTTTTTTTTGTGATGGCACTCTATTTTTCAAAGACATTGATTTTTTCCTGACACTTTTAATTATACTTGTCTGTGTAAGACAAACTGTGATCCTCAAACCATCCAGTCAAAACTCTCAGAGCAGAGTTATATATGGTTCCCAGAAGGAAACAACTGAAAACACTAAAGCTAGATGGACAGATACATTAATTATTACATTAAGTTCAAATGTTTTTTTCCATACCAATTCCACTTTGAGAAATGGAGAATCTATCAAATCAAGTATTTGACAGGTAATGTACAAAAATATCATGCCATTTATCTGTTAGAGAAGAAAATACTTTCCTAGCTGAATCTTGCTAAAAGAAACTTATATGTCTTCACACTAACAAACACACATTTCACAAGATACTTAGTTCTTACCTATGCACAAGATATGCATATCCTGTTCATCCATATTAAGTATTATTTTAAGTATATTAGTGTATTGTTAGCAACACGTGAACATCAGCAGGTGTGAATGTTGTATATCCCTAGATAGGATTCCCTTTAGAAAACACAACTATCAGAGCGCTTCCTTTGAATTTTCCTAGTTGATATGGAATCCAGGGCTGAATCATTGGAAATATTTAATCTTTTCCTATCAAAATTAAATATAGTATTGCAAATTCTTGTGATATATTCCCAAGCTCTTACTGATCATTCATTGTAAAAGCATATCAAACAAGAGCATCATTAAAATCCAAGATGTTCTAGTCTGAAGATTTAAATGTTGTATTTATCTTTGTAGTTCTGTAAAAAAGATGCTGCCCTATGAATAATATCTTTATTTAAAGGCAAGTCTTTAGTGTGTCACTTAATAGAAGTTAACTAACTGCCTTGTCATTTAATAGCAATAGTAACTGTCGTAGCTTCACTCTCTAATTTGTTTTTCATTGTTCCTCTGTTCTTTGTTTAATTTCAGATCTCACTGATTTTGAACAGTGAAATCACATTGGCCTTTAACTTTTAGGTTCCATTTCATATTCCATTGAGCAGGTACAACACAGTGCCACTCATGCAATAGTAAGTTAGGGCTACAGGAGGGGGAAAAAAAAGAACAACCCAAAATAGCAAAGTAATAAAGTTTGTACTGTCTTTTTCCTTAAAATGTAAAAATATATCAATTAAATTAACTTCTTCTTATAACTTCAAAAGTATGTGCATATTCAAGGTACTGGAATTTTTTGTCCCAGACTTATTTTAGGAAAGCAATTTAAAGATTTAGAGTACAGCCAGAAGAGTTGGTAATAGTGTCAATGTTACATCATAGCTTGCTATTGTACAATATATTTTTTCTCACCAAAAGAAAAAAAAAATGCTACAGTACTTAATTAACAGAGACAACTGGTAAAGAAACATTTTAATCCTGTGCTTAACTGTAAAAGAAGAATTTTAATGAAGCAGTGGTTAGTTTGCATGCAAACATCTCTGAACTGCCTTGTAAATTTTAGCCAGATGTTTAAAGTTTGTCCATAACATTAACTGAGAAATGTGAGGTTTAGAATAGGGTATGTTATATAAGTTCTTCCCACCTTCCAGTAATTGGTAAATCCAAGTAGCCCTATCATGACTATCAGTCTGTATGCCTTTGTAGAGATTCAATTTAAAATACTTCTTGTACTTAAAATCTGCTTGGACAGATCTTGCATCTTTCCGTATCCTTGTGGTTCTCCCTAGATGGTCAATGCCTAGTAATTACAGTGGTGGAAAGCAAATCTGATTAGGAAGGAAAAACAACGTTGTGTTGACTACAACTAATTCTACTCTTTTTAATTAAACTTTTGATAAATAGGAATTAATAGTAATTGCTAGATACACAATTTTTGTAAATTTAAGAGATGCTTTTTTTCTTTCAAAATCATTCTCTGTATGTGTATGTTAGCTAAACATTTTCCTGTGCACTTAAAATAGATTTATGGTCTTTATATTATATTATCTGTGAGATCACCAACATGTCTTCTATTAATGGAACTCCAAGATAAAGCTTAATATTATAATATAATCCCATAGTATTTTCCCTACCATTAGTATACAGCACACTGCTTTTTATGCTATGGACAGTCCATATTCAACTATACATTGTTTTCATCTTGCCTCTATAAGTTTTGTCTGAATTACATGCATTCATTTTGCAACTGAGTCAGAAAAATAATATTTTCTTCTTCTGTCTCTCATCACCTTATCACATTTAACATTCTTTAACTAAATAAATTGATAGTTAATACATATGTTGATCAATCCTTTTCTTATGGCTTGGTTGAAGGGGAGGCTTTCAGAAGCTGATCTTGAATACCTGGCTTGCAGCTCTCAGTATATTGAATTAGTATGCATAACTTATGGCTGACATAGTTGTGATATGTGGAAACAAACAATTTTAACATTAAATCCTGATATAAAAGGAACTTAGTAAATTCTTAGATCACTTAATTTGTGTGAGAGAGATGATAAACTAAATAATATCAACAATGTAGCAGGAAATCATTCAGACATTTACAGTATAAGCTTTTCCATGTCCCAAGAGATCAAAAGAAAAGTACGCGAGTGGTGCACTTACGTGCTTCTCATCTTGAGTCTTACCAAAGTAGTTGTCAGTGAAATATCTGTGTTGAGCCAATCAGGAATCCACTGTTAAGCAAAATGTATGATCTTTGTCCCCTTGGTAACAATTGTGTTTAGCACAACACAAAGTGTGTTGCTCTAATCATTGCTCTAATTGGCACCTTTGTTGACAGTCTCAGAAGAAAGGTCAAGATGTGGTCAGGCATGGGACTGATGTACTCTTTTACTCACAGCTGCAGCCTCCTTGGCTGAAGGCTGCAATTTATTGAGTAGCCATGTGTTTTTCAAATTCTATTAATGTTTTAGCAAATTCCATGGGTAGCTACCATATGCATTTAATCTTTTTATTTTCTTTTTTTTCTTTTAGGCTTTCCTACAGATAGTGTGCTTACTATGTTAAATCTAGGTGAGACAAAATGGAAGTGAGGTGCTAAGCTAGTGAAAAAATATCTGCAACCTGAACACTTCATAAATTCGCTTACTGTTGACAGGCAGTCGAATGTTAATACCACCTAGGCCAAGCTACTTTGAGTATTTGAAGAAAGTACATATTAGAACACCTAAGTTTAAAAATGTCTATTCTGTATATAGTCATTTTCTATGAGGTAGGCACTCCTAGAGGGTGATTCAGAGCCCTAAATTAGTTGACTAAAGTTAGACAGTGTGAATACCTCCCACAGTAGCAATATGTTGCAGAGGGACAGAAAGGAGACAAGTGAAGGAAGAAAGGGAGGAATGGAGTGGTAAGGACTATAAATGAAGTAAGTCTACAGTGAACTTTAGAAACTGTTAGCAATGAGTAAAAGTTTTTTGACAAAAGGGAGGTCAGTTTACTTCGTATAGCACTTACTCCAAACCAAGTAGCATCTTCACAGGTAACTGTAACAATAGTGTAGGTATGACACCTTCAACTGTGTATATCTGTACATACATTTATTATATCTGTATTACAATTGTTCCTGGCATCCCCAGTCAATATCTGTGAACTAAAGTACATATATAAATAATTCCTGCTTCAAAGAGCTTACAAGAAAAATAGGATTCATAGGCAAAGAATAGGAAGGGAAAGGGGAGAAAGAAGAATGAAATTACCTGCCCAAAGTCACCAAGGATAATAATTCTTTCTTACTACAACATGGACTATAATCTATAATCCCCACAATTTCCATGTGTGAAAGCATTTATAATACATACAACTTTGGGGAATTCATTTGTTTAAAAAACATTTGCCTTTAGTAAAAGAGCAAGTATTTATACTTACAAGGAATGGTACCACAGTAAACAGTCTCATTTATGTTCAGAAGGGTTGGGTAGAGCTCTTGAAAATGTAGGCCTTTCACAGTATTTATGGCTCTTCTGGTTTTGATTAAAATAATTCATTTGGGTTGTAGGCACCTTTTTAGAGAGAAATCAAGAATTCTGCATTCATATGTCTGTAAATTTATTAGCTCATTAGTCTCTGTAAAAGTGGATAGCAAATCTCAATTTTTCATCCTCAAAACCAAAGGTTACTAAAGGACAGACATCCTACATGCCACAGACTTTCGATTTTTTAATTTGTATTTAACATCCATTTAGAAGTCTTTTGGCATCTAATGGGATCGCCAAGGAGCTTTCTAGTCACACATGGACATATATGCATACACGTACTAATGCTTCGTATCTACCCATTTACCTATCTACCTATCCATCTGTTACGTTGTGTAGGAAAAAAACATTTGACATGTAATCATCTGTTGAAATCCATATATCTCTAAGAAATTTTCCATTAGATACTGTCACTACTGTGTACCTTATAAAAAAAGTATTGTGGTTTGGGAAGAAATGGAAAGCAAATTCTTCTGTTAAAATTGGTAGAGCCATTATTTCACTTGCTGTTCTCTTTGATGGACTTTCACTTTGCTGACTCACTGTAAATTGGCTCAGTTGATAAAAGTTTTGAAAGTTCATATCCTTACTTTTGGTAAAGTTAATATGCGAGTCATAGGTTGTAGATTCAGGGTTTCCCATTTGTAAGTACTGATAGTACAGACAGTCTGATATCAATCTGTATCTAGTGGCTACTTTTACAGAAGTACACTATATTGGAGTAGAGCAATACATTCTTGACAGTATGTGGATTTCCTAAATTGCATCATATTTTAGATTTGGGTTTAGATTTGGCCTGGGCCAGCTGTTGTAGACATAATGGTACTATATATATTATATTGTGGATGAAATTGAGCATCCTATGCCAGTTATTGTAAGTCTCTCTGATCTTACTGGACAGAAGGCTTCAGCTGGATACCTGTTTACTAGCAGAGAAGTGCAAATTTCAGCTTGCATTCTTTTGTTTGGTAACAGGCAAGAAAAATATTTAGGCAAGTTGTCTTCTGCCTGCAAATATTGAAATAAATTTATATGGCCATTTATCCTATTCAACAAGAATATATGATCTTTTGTTTGGCCACAGAAAAGGCACAGGCTGTATTTGATATCTGATGGCTACAGTTTTACTTTACACAGACTCAAAAATTTTGCCTCTTAATAAACAGAAAGTGAACTGACACATTGCAGTGTCACATATTTAGCAATGTGAGCTTTAGAACTTCTGCATATTGAGATTTTTACAGTTCTAGAAAAAGCGCTAAAAGTTAAAACACTAGGAAAAGATTAAGATTTACTTATTATTGTAACTATCACTTTACAGTCCTTCCCCTGCCTAACTTCCCATACTCTTTTGTCATGTTACTAGAGTATTCGGATATATTGGATTGAGAGTGTATCCTTGGGTAATAACTGCTGCAGTCACTATTTTGTTTGTTCTATAGTAAAGAGATAAGCCCTTTCATTCCACTGCTATCAAATTTCTCTTCACTCTGGAGCAGGAGCCAGACACTATGAATATATCTGTAGCACTGGACATATCAGCCTTGCAAATGTCCAAGTCAGGGAGCACGATCCCAACAGGATGCAAATTTTGTATTTTGGCAACAGAAGGACATCTGCCATATCCCTCTTCTCAGTGTCCTGATAATCCTGGAAAGGAAATCAGGGCACATGAACTGGGCAGAAGATGGAGTCATGTTCCAAGGCAGTAAGTTTAGATGCAGCTGGAACATTTTGAGCTACTTACGCTGTGCTTGATTTTCTGCTCTCTTATAACATGCATACTAAACATATTTATTTGCTTGCTTATGTACACACTTACTCTTTCTTAAAAGTGTTAACATATTTATATACCTGAGTTACAAAGCAGTGTACCTCAAAAATGTAGTAAAAATGCAGTAGTTTCTTAGAAAGTACTAAAGCAACCCGTTTCCCTTAGTACCTGAAACTGTCTAAAAGAATTTCTTTTGAAAGAACTTCCTTTAAAGCTGAGTCTATCTTCCTTCCCACCACCAAAGAAAGGTGATTTGGTAATAAAGTATGAAGAAGAAAACCACTTGCGAAATGAAAGTGGCCATTGTAAAAACAAAAAAAAAACAAAAAAAAAAAAAAAAAAAGAAAGAAAAGGTATTTTGTCAGAATAAGTAAAAACTGGTTGTGGTTTAACCCCAGCAGGCAGCTCAGCCCCACACAGCCGTTTGCTCACTCCCCCCCAGTGGGATGGGGAAGTGAATCAGAAGGGTTAAAGTGCAAAAACTTGTGGGTTGAGAAAAGGCAGTTTAGTAAGTAAAGCAAAAGCCATGCATGCAAGCAAAGCAAAATAAGGAATTCATTCACTACTTCCCATCAGCAGGCAGGTGTTTAACCATCTCCAGGAAAGCAGGGCTTCATCACACATATCGGTGACCTGGGAAAAGAAATGCCATAACTCCAAATGTCCCCAATCCCTGCTTCTTCCCCCAGTTTATATTGCTGAGCACAATGTCATATGGTATGGGATATCCCTTTGGTCAGTTGGGGTCAGCTGTTTCAGCTATGTCCCCTCCCAACTCCTTGTGCATCTCCAGCCTACTTGCTGGTGGGGTGGTGTGAGAAGCAGAAAAGGCCTTGACTCTGTGCAAGCACTGCTTAGAAATAGTTAAAACATCTGGGTGTTATTAATGCTGTTTTGGTCACAAATCCAAAACATAGCACCATACAGGCTACTATGAAGAAAATTAACTGTCTCAGCCAAAACCAGTAAAAAACTAAACTTCAAGATATTATTAATCTCATTTATTTGTTAACCCTGTTAATAACCCAGTGTATTCTTCATATAAATATATACTGCATAATAGTTTCAAAACCAGCTTCCATTCTTGGATCCAGTGCTGCACACTTCAGGAAAGCCCACTAATGTCTAAGTTGTTATCCTCACAGAATGCAAGAGAAAAAAGGACATTTTTGTTCCATACCTTCTCCTTCACATTTTGAATACAAAAATAAAATTTCCATATAAATACGCAGTTTCTGTTTTAAACTGTGACTACTCATCTGAGGTTATAATATATTTCCTTGGGTCGGCTAAAGACAGATAGGATTAAATATAGTGTAGCTCAACTTTGGTTTTTTGTAATTTTACTGATAGCAAGTTCATCTCACTGCTTATGTTTCCATGTGACCCTATGTCTATGTGAAGTCACATTTCATTTTTTGATGAATAAAGTCCTTCTAATTTCCTCTCGCATCAGCTGTAGAACGCATAAGTGGAGTGGGAAGTGTCATGTAGGTAGAGCAAGAATATCATGTATTTAGAACTTATAAGCACAATCGTGTGCTTTGTTTTGTTATTAGCTTTGCTTTATATTGTCTACATGCTGGGAATCTGCTTCCTGACTTTCTGGAAAAATGCCAGGCTCAAAGGAAGTTTCAGGGTCCTCTTCCTTTTCACCTTCTCGTTCAAATGCTCTTGTGCATTCAGCAGGAGGATGCCAGCTGCATGAATTCAAGAAGCACAGACTGTAGAAGAAGAAATTTTTAGCATAACTCTCTGCTCTCTGTGGTTTTGCATGTTGCTTATTGGAACCTGTTGTTCTTAGGCTGGCTAACAGTGTAACACGTGGCAACGTGAGATGGATAGCTATTGAACACCACCATTTTAGAGTTCCGGAAAAAAAGCATGCCTTTATTTATTTATTTTTATTCAACAGTATGGGGAAGGGGAATTTTCTGGCAGTTTTAACAGTCATTTACAATCATTTAGCTTAGTGTCTGTGGAAATATATAGTACAGCTCGATTATGCTGCGAAAGCTTTTCATTACTTGAGTGGTAGTGTTGAGCTGTCCTGCCTTATGTAAGCCAAATGTTTTCAAAATGGAGCCTCTTGCGGAAATCTTAGGATGTCTCTGGAGGGATGTGCCAGGGCAGGGGCATATTGGTTTTGACTAAGGAACTTGTCACCATTTTTCCTAGCCAAATTATATATTGCTAATGACAGCAGTTCTACAGGGAAACACAAGTGAATGTGCTGTAGATAACTGCAGAGGAGGGAGAGAATATATCATCTCCCTGCTTTTTGTTTTCAAAGTCTAGCCTTAGAAAATTAAAGGACAGGAGAAAAATAAATTATTAACAGGGCTCATGAAATTTTAAACGTACAAACATATCCTGAAATATAGTAGCAGGAGGGTGATAAACCCACACCCTTTCCACTTTTTTTCAGTAGTGGACACGTTCGTGCAATAGCACTCAAGCACAGCTTCTTACTGCAGGTGCTTTTCCCATTTTGGGAGTTCACTGCCCTTGTTTTGTTAGCCTCAGCATTTTGAAGGTGTTGGCTCACCCGCAGTGCTTGCAAATATATCACTGTCCATGCTGCCTTTGCTTTTTGTATTTACTGGTGTCTTATGCTTCAGGGTTTCTGATGCCCTTGAGAAGCTATGACCATTTTTTACATCTGAAAGAGTGCCAATTCATTTATTAAGACAGCGTCTGTGAGGCCTGGATAAATTTATTCTATCTAACATTTAATAAAACATTAAATTAAAAATGTGACTTATGTTGTGACATACTCAGCATTAGGTTTATATTTGAGTGTTGCAGGGCCCCACTGTCCAGAAGGTAACATGCTATCAGTCTAGTTCTGAGGTGACAAGGCCACTGATGTTTTCCTGTGGTGGTTGTTAAATAATTAATTTTTCATTGCTGGTGTGTTCAATAAATAGATTGCAACATTTAAGACCCGTTTAATACGTTTATAGGTTCCTTATAAATTCCAATAATGATAATAGTTAATAAGAGAATAATGAATTTGCACTCAAAGATCTCAAGATCAAGCAAGCAAATAAATCTGGCCTACGCCTAAGCTGTGGCTGCTGGGGTGGGTTTTTTTGTTTGTTTGGGTTTTTTTTTACTATAAAATATACCCTGTGTGGATAAGCCCGTCTAGTGATTTGTTGAATTTCTTAGCATTTCACTTGTCATATTAATTTAAATCTTTAATCTGAGGACGTGGCAGGCATATGAAGTGGCATATTAAATCAATATTATGTTGCAGACGATGTCTCTGAAGAGGTTGCCATTGTGTAGGGGAATGCAATAATAGGAATAATAAAAAGAAATTGCATTTTGATCTTTCCACATATGTTATTACAATGCTGTTCACCCGTTTTAAAAAACATACAGCTCTGCTTGTAAAGGCAATCCCTTGCACAGCGCTTTGTCACATACTCAAAATGCAAAGTTAAAAAAAAAAAATGAGTCCAGATGGGGAAGTCTTGTCAGTTACTATTAGGATTCGAGAGCATCAGCTCTACGAAAAGGGAGTCTGTTGCTTAACAGGCATTTGCTTGGCATTTAAAATAGATGGCTGTTGGTCTCGTTGGAGTTCCTGATAGTCAGAGATAACCTCATTAAGAAAGTTAATAAAGGAGGAAGGTACATTTGGTTTGTCTATTTGCTTTATGTCTCATTCAGGGCCTGATTTTCCCCTTCTTTTCAAACTTTTGTATATAATCACCTGAACTGGGGTGATTCTATCGTTTCACAGCCATCTCCACAGCTCTTTATTATTGCACACACAGTACACTGGAAAGGGATTCAAAGTGCTGTTATTCATTCCTGGCTCTGAACCTATCTTACTGAGCATCCATTCACTTCACTATCCATTTTCTACATCTGTAAAATATGAATCAAGCTGATGACGTCAGTAAGATGTTTGGATTAAAAATGCTGGATAAGAGCATATTATGTGAGACGCAAAACAGTGGGTAATTGGGGCGTTCATTTTTCCAGAACTTTAAGATCTGACTTAAGATCTTTTTTCACCAGTTCTTTTTTTAAAGTAAGACTGCTTAGACAGGACCTTGCCAAAAAATCTGTGATACAACCTGAAAAGCAAGGGAAAAAAAAAAAAAAAAAACAAACAACCCACAACAACCACATCTATTATTATCTAGATTCTAAAGAAATCAACCTTAGGAAAGACTACATATCTAAACCAAACCCTGGCAACCAATACTTCATGTGACACAACAAGGCATTTCTTTAGCCTTCCTTGTTCTTGCCATAAACCAAGGCTACCACCTCTCAAGCTTGCAGGCAAGGAAAAGACAGCAAGGTAGCAAGTAATCATTGCCTGCGCAGCAGTAAGCTGTGGGTGCTGCTCCAGTTTATCTGCTGAACGACTTTTACAGACTCATAGGCTGGGTTCCCATATGTAGGTGGAGAAAAGAAGAAGAGGGCTTTGGAAATGTAGCTATAGTGGTTACTGAAGATAGAAAGATAGGCAGCTTGAAAATTATGTTGGACTGCTAAAGAGTAGAAATAGGGTGGGAGGATATTGTAGCAAAATGTAAGACAAAAACTTGGGCATGGGCGTATCATAAGATGATAAAAAAAGGTGAAGGACTGGTAAACCTCCATTGCTATAAAAGAGTTAATTATTTAGCCGTGCTTAGTGGGGACTCCATGTGTTTAGAACAGGTACTAGTAGCCATTAACTGGTTCTAGCCTGTTTCTGGTTTTGGCAGTAGCTGATTAATACTATCAATGGTGATGTCTATCCTGAGAAAAGTAGATATTTCACTACTGTAAGCTGATCAGGTGCTGCAAACTGGATTTGCCATGCTGCAACCCATCAGTGCCGCCTGCCGTTATTGTAGTATTTGCCATTTTCAAATTTGGACACACAATGACTGCTTATCCTGTGGTAAGAGATCATGCTGACCCGTTTCTGCATACAGCAGTTGCCAGTCAGTGTCTGGCAGTGACCTTTTTCTCCCAATGGTGAACGGTCACCACTGAGAAGCAATCGGCACTGACCAGTGAATGCAAATGGCACTTACTGCACAGCAGCTCACTAGCAGGGTATATTCTGTGGGGGCTCTTATTTTGGGGCAAGGAGCTGCAGAAAGCGGTTACTGCTTCCTGCCAGCTATAGGTCCCTAATTAGTTTCTGCAGTGACTTTGTGATTCACAGTGAGCGATGAGCAGTGATAGTTTACTAATGGAGTATGTAGTGACTTCAGGTAAGAAGCCTGGGGCTGAGGAGATAGGAAATGTAGTAGGAAAATGGGATTATTGTAGCTAGAAGGGAATCAGGTAGCAACATAATTTTTGGTAAGACTGAAGATGTAACAAACAGGCTAGTTAGGATTTTGAAATAGGAGGAGAAAAGAAAGGAGGCAGGAAGAGAGATTACAGTATGGAAATCTCAGGCTGAAATTTTAAGTGGCTCACCCATTCATTTGCGTCGTGCAGTCTCATTTAGTCTAACAAATGTCTTGGTATTGCTGTGACTAAAATCCACTTAATATTTATGGTCTGAAGACCCATGCAATTTCAGTGAAGTCGTTCCTGAAACACAGTGGGAGATTCAAACTCAGTGCATGTATGTATACAGAACAGTCACTAAATCCCAACAAATGCTATTTTCTAAAGGATGGAAGGAGCAATGGTGGGTGGCTTGACTGAAGATAAGCATTCAAAATAGACATGATACCGAGATTTCTCCTTGATGTACAATAAGTGCATAGAAAGAATAGCAACAGCAAACCTATCAAGTTGGAAATATTTAGGGGAAAATTAGAATATTTAGGAAGTATTCTCTCTCCCAGAAACTGTAGGAAAAATTATTAAAAGTAGTATCTTACTGATGGCTCCATATAGGCAAATGGGAGAACATAGTAATTTGTTTAGTATTTCTTTTTTGACTTCAATTTATGAGGTTAGCAATAACACCACAGTGATGCAGAATGATATGTGCAAATGTTTGCATGAATTACTGGCCCTTTAAAATTTATCCTGATCCTGCAGAAGGCAGGCAGGCCTTTATTACAGTATTCTTTATTATTGAAGAGAATTTTACCTGATGAGTAAGATATCCTTCTGTAGCCCAAAATAAATTTTGAAGAGGGGATGACTAAGAAGTTGTATTTCCTTACCTGTTAGAACTGTGATGAAATAACTCTTAAGAAATCAGCAAGGTGTGAGTTTTATTTAAATTGTACACTTAGTTGATTTCCATTCCCCAGGTATGTAACTCATATATACAATTAAAATTAGCTCAATTACGGTATGGTCACCTTTAACTCTCCATCTCTTAGAGCTAGTTATTTCAGTGAATCTGGGAGTGACAAATCCCACTCCTTGCATTCTGCCCAACACTTAGTTCTGTGCGGGAAACCTTTGCTGCTACTGAGTGAAAGTCCTTCTTCAGCCTATCCAAAGTACGTTTTTTCTTTCCCTTAGTGCTCTCAGCCCAATATAATTGTAACCTTCTCCAGGTTGATGTTAACATTCATTCATTTAGGGTATGGAATCTTATGTCTCTCCTTAAATATCTCCTATGGTTGGACATGCTATTTAAAAACCTGGGCTTGTTAATAAAGTATGGTATGTGAGGTCTCAGTTCATTCTATTTTAAGTTTATGAAAAATACCATTTCAAATCTACAGTATTGTAACATTTGAAAAATGCTGACTTGTTAAAGATAACCATTGCATATTTCTGCAGAGAATGCTTTGAGGACATTTGCTTTTAGAAAAACATCAGGTTTTAGGCAGAAGAAATGGTTCTTCTAACTCCATCTAAATTATTTCTTCCATGTTAGTACTACTTTCAAAGGACTCTGCAGGTGTTTAAATGCCCATATAATAAATTTGATGTGGGTTATTGGTGCCTCACTTTAAACTTGGGATCAACACAGAGCTTTATTTTTCAAAAATACATTTGCAAGTAAAATGTAACAGTTAGTTAGGTTTTCATTAACTGACTGGGTTCCTTGATTTTCAGGCCATGCCATGGAGGATCAGGGTGGTATTCCATCAGGGTCCTTTTTTAACAGTAAACAGTGTCAGAGGGAAATTTTTAAGGGAACTGCAGAAACCTCCAAAATGGAAACGTAGCAACATTTCCAGTGAGCCTGTTTCTATCCCGCATTTCTAGTAGCAGGGTTGTACACTGAAATATGAGAGTTTATTTTCTTACAAAAAAGAATGTATACTGTCCAGTGTAGCAGTTGATGGTCTTGTTATCCATATAAATATCTAAACCTCCTTTGAATCCTGCTGGGCTCTTAGCTTCAGTGATGCCTTGAAGGAATATGATAAAACATGCTTCCTGACACCAACTTTCTCATCCCTTGGGAATGAGCTACTCATTATTATGAGAAGGTATTCACCATGGTCTTCTGGCTCCGACAGACCTGATCAAATACCTTCCTACAAGAAGTGGCCAGCCTCTAATTCCCTGGGACTGAAAAAATGTGCTTCTCCCTCTTCACTCTATTAATAGTGTTTAGATACTAATGGATTTGTCTTGCGAAATTGAATTCATACCTGCCGACACCTACCAGCTCAGGCTTGATTCAGTCAGCCATATAGATCATTTATGGACCATGGACAGATTCAGGGCAATGCTTCTTCAAAAATAAGTAAGAAAGTATGGTATGAACTCTGTATAAATCCATATCAGACTTATAACAGGTGGGTTGAAGTAAAAGTAATTTAGAAAAAAGATGGGTGTACATTGCAAGAATATGCAGATTAATGAAGTAATAAGGACAGAGGGCCAGATCCTCAGGGCATTGTAAATCATCATCACTTAGCTGAAGTTACTGAAGCTGTGCTGATTTACAACACCTACAGAATTGATCCAGTAGCAAATCCTTAGTGATAATGTTGGTGTTTTCTCCTGGTAACGGAGCTACAGGCATCAGGGATGACAGTTGGTTCGTGGGGCAAGTTTAGAACAGAATATAGAGAAAAGACAACATGCATATTTACAGCATGTGGGGAACTTAAGGCTGGAGAAGACCTTCTGGAGTTTCTGTGTTCAGTTCCTTTTTACTGTTGCAAGCAATGACATCTTATCATCCCATTCAATTTTTTTCTTAGAAAGGAAGTGGTTAGTTGGGGAGAATGATATTTTAAGCACAGCTTTACACTGAAAAACAGATTGAATGGAACTTTATCACATGCTGCCCTCTGGTTTCTTTTATGATTGCTTTTGCATCTTTCATTTGAAGAAAGAAAATTATATATTATAAGTGGGGGGTTTTGTTTGTGGGTTTTTTTTCTTCTTTGCTGTTGTCAGTTTGTTGGGTTTTTTTGTTTGTTTTATTTTTGGTTTTGTTGTTTCCTTTTTTTTTTTTTTTTTTTTCTTAATGCTATTGTTAACCCTGCAAAGCTGGGGGAGTTGTGGAAGAACAGAGTGAATGGTCTTCCAGTTCATTCATCTTTCAGGATGTTAATAATGTTCTCTTTTCAGAGCAAATTTTTGTAAAGGCCGTGGGACCTATATATGCTACCTATGTAGCTAGAACTGGTAGCACTGGGGAACGCAGTACGAATGCACTACAGCTAGTAAATTGATTTGATGCTTCATTGTACTGCAACATGGAGCTGCACTTAACTTATCATCTGAAGTATCTGTTAATCTGGGAATGTCCAGCACACCCCAGGTCGCTGTGCTGTGTCTACTGAGAGAGAATTTTGTCTGCCAAATCTTTAGTGCTGGCAGCAATATACAAAGCCAGAAGGACAACAGCTTGGCTTACAAGTAGCATGCTGAGTTTGCAAAGGCCAAATAGATTGAAAGATTGTCTATTGACTTGTAAATTCAGAAAATTTGATAGTGCATCCTGTGGCATACTGAAAATGCAAAAGTGTTCTATGCTGTGTATGAATGTCATTTACAGATTAAGATTAAACTTTAGGTGAACATCAGCTTTTTATGCAGAAGTTCTGAATAAACTCTGCAAATTTTTGGTTAGTAATGAAGTGTAACTTCAGCTCCAAAAACATTTGAAATTGTGTGTTGCTGTTTTTAGCTAGCGATTTTTACTTGCTTCAAGCAGTTACTAGAGGAGTGCATATGTGACAATGTCGTGTGTGTGTGTGTGTGTCTGAGATGTGAGAGGAGGACAGAAAGGAGGGCTTTTTTAATCTTCCAAAATGCAGTTCCTTATAACTGAGAGAGGAGATAGCATGGATAAGCATTTGGTGTTCATTCCCTAAGCTTAATCTGTTTTATTTGAATTTATCAAAGTTTCCCTGTCTTCAGAGAAGAATGAATATGAACATTTTGCTGAGAAATATTTTATGATATTTCTAGATGTAAATTTTTTTTCCTGGCTAGCTTTGAGAGCCTCTGGGGTCTCTTTTTTCTGATGTTTATCAAATTCAGTTAAGGTAGCATCAAACCTTTGCAAGGCAACGTATACAGAAATTGACTGTTATGAGAGATTAATAAAAGTTATCAAGCTTGTTGTCTTTCCAAAACCCTGTGTTCTTATTTTTCTGATCAAGTACAGCATATTGTGAATGAGAGCTGCTTTATTTATTCAACAAAATTGTTTTGAAACAACAAAAATAACAAAAGATTTGTGTGAGATGTTTTGCTGGAAACAATATTTACTCCTTCTAGAAAAACATTCAGTCTCCTACAGAGGAATAGTTATCAGCTGTTTGAAGTTTGGAGCTAAAGTGTACTGACATTAAAGACAGTATCCCTATGGTAAACAGGTTAAAATATCTTCATATTTAACTGGTGAGTTTAGGTTTTTTTTTGGGGGGGGGAAGGTTTTGGGTTTTGTTTGGATTTTTTTTGATACCAGGCCAAGGAATTCTGGTCATGAAGAAGTTCATAGCAGTAACTGCTAAATCAAGAGTTTGAGATAGGACACTGTCACATGCAGGAATAACATAAATTCAGACAATAATTTAAGTATCTGTAGTAGTGCATATGTTCACAGGCTTGGTATTCGTGAGCAGGGTGCGCCAGACCAGATAAACTCATCTAAGTATTTAGGAAAGTGGCAGTGTGAAGGAGCTTCAGAGGGATATGGGCTAACTTTATAAAGTGCTACTTCCATTATCAGGTATTTGCATTTGTTACTAGAAAAAATTAGTTGGAGAATGAATTGCATAGTTTCTTAAAGAACTCACACATATGAAAATACAATTTGGATAATGAAATCTAAATTTTGGAATCTGTTTGCTAGCTATAGTATTTAACTAATGGAAAATGGTATCTATTAAATCAGCAGCAACAGCAACACCCAACAGCTATTTTAGGATATCACTCAATAAAAGAAACTTTTTAGACTTACCCTATGCAATAACGTGGTTAATTGAACCAAATTGACTACACCAAGGAAAGTGAGATTAAATTGGTAAACTTGACTATTACATAGATGTGTTAATATACTCATTATTATAGACTGAACCTCCTTTTTTCATAGTACGTTGCACTAATGTTAAGTTGTCCTCGTCTGCAGGGTGATGTACAAACTAGCTTCAATTCCCCAGGCTAATACCCAGCAGTGAGAGTCTGTCTGTGGATGTGTTTCTGTCTGTGCTTTGTACTGTACAAGAGAACAGCTGAAGCGGGTCTGCTGTAGTTTGTGTGTGGTACAGAGTTTTTGATAATGCTAGAAATGCACTTAAAGACATCTGAGAAAAACATAAAAACAAGTCAAAACCCCCAAAGAATTAAATTAGGCTAACAAAATAAAACAAAGAAGGAATTAATTGACTCCACAACTTAATAGAATGTAATCTTGTAGATCTGTGAATTTAATACCATGTTTAGTAGGACGTTTAGGACAAGTTATATGATCACAGAATCATAGAATCGTCAAGGTTGGAAAAGACCCTTAAGATCATCGAGTCCAACTGTTAACCTAACACTGCCAAGTCCATCTATGCCATGTCCTCGAGCACCACATCTATCCGTTCTTTAAATACCTCCAGGGATGGAGACTCAACCACTTCCCTGGGCAGCCTGTTCCAATGCCTGACCACCCTCTCGGTGAAGAAGTTTTTCCTAATATCCAACCTAAACTTCCCCTGGCGCAGCTTGAGGCCGTTTCCTCTCGTCCTATCACTCGTTACTAGGGAGAAGAGACCGACCCCCACCTCGCTAAAACCTCCTTTCAGGTAGTTGGAGAGAGCAATAAGGTCTCCCCTCAGCCTCCTCTTCTCCAGACTAAACAACCCCAGTTCCCTCAGCTGCTCCTCAGAAGACTTGTGCTCTAGACCATTCACCAACTTTGTTGCCCTTCTCTGGACACGCTCCAGCACCTCAATGTCCTTCTTGTAATGGGAGGCCCAAAACAGAACACAGTACTCGAGGTGCGGCCTCACCAGTGCCGAGTACAGGGGCACTATCACCTCCCTGGTTCTGCTGGCCACACTATTCTTGATACAGGCCACGATGCCATTGGCTTTCTTGGCCACCTGAGCACACTGCTGGCTCATGTTCAGGCGGCTGTCAACCAACACCCCCAGGTCCCTTTCTGCCAGGCAGCTCTCCAGCCACTCCTCCCCCAGCCTGTAGCGTTGCATGGGGTTGTTGTGACCCAAGTGCAGGACCTGGCACTTAGCCTTGTTGAATCCCATACAGTTGGCCCTGGCCTGACGATCCAGCCTGTCCAGGTCCCTCTGCAGGGCCTTCCTATCCTCCAGCAGATCGACACTTCCACCGAACTTGGTGTTATCTGCAAACTTCCTGAGGGTGCACTCAATCCCCTGATCCAGATCATCAATGAAGATATTGAACAGGACTGGCCCCAGTACTGAGCCCTGGGGAATGATGGACTCACTATATGAAATGGTGATGTAAAAAGCACTGTAAAGAAAACTAAAAATGTGGAAGAGTCCTTAGTCAGACTAAATTTCCATGAAAAAGTCCTTATAACAGAATATTTCTATTTTATTTGTTGCAATTCATCATAATATGTTCCTTTAAAAAGATAGCAGCTGGATATTTGAGAAGGACTCTTTGTTTTGCATCGATTGGTCCTCTGCACTTTGGCTCAGGTGGAGTATCTGCAAAGAGAAAGTGTTTATCTCATTGCTGGGAGCAGCTGGACATTGTGTAGGAGGAGAGAGAGAGAAGAGGAAAGTGAAGACAAAGCATGGGACTTGTCACACAACAGAAACCTGGAGTTTGCTGGGCAGAGTGGGGAACGGAGGTGCAGCCAAGCTGTAGGAGGGATGGAGGGAAATGTTGCTTTATTTTTTTTTCTGTTTGTTTTCTTCCCTAAGAGACAGTCACTTCTACAGAGTTTTTTGCAATATGGCAAGCTATTGAAAGATAACTGATCTGAGAGGAAAGCATGAGGAAGAGACACAGTAGGCAGGAGAGAGATTTGTCTATAATCTTTTCTTATTTCTGTTACATTCTGAGTTTTTTCCATGTTAATGTATTTGTTTTTCCAACTTATTTTCTAATACAGCTCACTCTAGAGGGAAAAAAAAAAAAAGGCAAAAATAAAAAAAAGCCTTATTTTGCATCGCTTGTAGAGCGATGTAGAGTAAAAAAAAAAAAAAAAAAAAGAAAATAACTTGTTAGAGATGCTATGCAAAATATTCCATATGGCAAAGCCTCAGGAACTTTTAGCCTGATTACAAGCAGTATGGATAACTGACTCTGATAGTTAGTTACTAAGACACCAGACACCACATCTCATGACTTGAGTTCTTCCTTACCATCAAATGGGTTTGTTGTAGACGTAGGTGGATAATGGGACCAGACTTACTGCCAGTGCCAGTGTTTTGGGCGATTGCATATTTCTCCTAGGGAACTGACCATTGAAGGATTTTTTTCTTTCATAAATGAATTTGCACCTGACACTTTGGGATGGTGGATTGGGATGGTGTCAGGGTATTATCTTGGCATTTATCTTCAAAAATCCAAACGCTGTGTTAGCCAGTTTGGTGCTAGGTACAGTGCATGAGTTAATCAGGAGCAACCAGCCATGTCTGACAACCACAATAACAAGTACGATAACTTGAAAGGTGTTTTCACCATGTGGCATTCAGGTATTTTGACAGCATACATGCAACAGTTTTAAAGTAACTTATATATGTAATGCACTTTGGGAACAGTGATGTATAGCCACTAGGTAAGGAAATATTTAGGGTGACAGCTACAGGTGAGCTACTGGGTCCAAAAGTGCTTCTGAAGAAACCTTAACATATTGCAGTGTACAGGCAGATGAATATTCTAAGAATAGGACTGTAGAGTCAGCATGCATGTGGATGTCTGTCTCTCTCTCTTTCCATAAATGCTAGATTTAGGGAAATTTTCTCAGAGTTATTCTCTCACTGGAACTGACCTTTTTAAGGTTGAAACAGAACAGAAAATACCAAACTTTCTACCTCCCTGTGCGCTCCAGTCAGTTCATAAGGGCAGGCTGTGCTTTGAGAAGTATTTGAAGTAGCAGGCTTATTTACCTCAGGTATTTACATGATTTCTAAAGCACTAAGTTAAGAGTGGATTTTATGTATTTTATTACAAAAGTAATTCTATCTTCATTTTGATATAGACTGGTAATTAATGTGAATGAAAATGCAGGATGATTTGATATAATTTGCAGCTAGACAATTCAGGGATTTGGGTAGGGGATGACAACATGTTCTCCAGTTTTTGTGCATATATATTAAGTCCAGAATGGGTTTGTAGCTTGAAGTCTTTTCCAGCCATCTATGAACAGCAATTTTCATTTGCTATGATTAGGACTGAGTTTGATATGAGGTCAGCAGCTGATTACTAAGTCACTTGCCCTCCTTTCAGTGTCTTATTTCAATACTGAATCCTGTCCTTTTTATCTTTTGCACCATCAGTTGAGTTTACATCTCTTTGTTATGCGTAGAGGCTTTTCTACCACTTTGTGTTTTTGGTTAATCAACAGTACTCCCTTTTATAGACGTATGTCTATAAATACATGTGTCTATTTACAAACATGAAATTACTTCTCGTGACATAATACTTTGTATATTAACTGATATTTTGTCTCTAGAAGGTAAAGATAGTGCTTCCCATTGAAGATCCAAGCTCAGGTCCCACAGATGTCTCTTATGGTGTGTGTATATCTATGTTAAATCACTTGATACTTACAAGGGATCCAGAACCTTTCTTGCAATCTCTGTGAAGCCTCAACTCTATAATCGAATTGTGACAAACTTGAAATTTATGTTTTACAGAGAATTTGTCAAATTGACTTTCTATTTGAATTCCAAACTGGATAGGTAAGACAGAACATTTTTATTTTTTTCTGCAATTTATATTTTAAAAATATTTCAGGAAGATTGGAATTAAATTTTTAAAAGGTTGACAGCATCAGTGCAATCTGGCATGACATTATTTTATGACACTTTACCAGTCAGCCTAGATTTCATTTTTTTTTTTCTGGATGTCATAACGTTTTTGACCGTAGCTACATGTGAATAAGCATTACAGGCCGCCGCCTTCCAGTTTGCTTTTATTATAGTTTGTGATGCTCACAAGTCTGACATTTTGCATATACAGATTTTATTTTGGATATTCGAAGTCTTGATTGTCTGGGCAGTTTTTTGCTCTGTAAAATCAGTCTTACTGAAGTCAATAGACTGCTTGTGTGAAGGTAATGATTGTGTTCTTTTTCTTTTTTATTACATATATCTATTATAGTATTAATGAATATAATTTAGGTTATTGAACCTGGTAATTCTTTGGGTGAGTTCACAACAAGGGCATATTGGGCTGAATGAAAAGTTGTAAAACTTTAAAATAATCAATAAACCAATTAATGTATCAACAGTATATACTATTAGGCAGCAGTGCAGTAATACTGATCTTACAGCAGTCTTTAAGGTTTAATCTGGAAGAGGAATAAGACATTACTGTTCTTCTTTATTTCTGCTGCTAATTTAAAAAAAAAAATTGATGTGAGAGTAGTAGAAGGGAAGAGCAAGTTTCTTCAAATTATTCTTTTTGAATAAATCACTTTTGAATAGGTCCTAGCTTAAAAAACAACAACAACAAATATAAACAATGAAAATAGTGTAATTTAAGAGATTGCTCCAGCTTCTTAAAATGCAATTTGTTTAGGAAATTAAATGCCTATTATAATATTCTGAGTGCTATCAATGGAATTAAGTGAGGTTTTTATTTTCAGTAAATGACAAGCTGTGTAGCAGACTATGCCACACCCTGCAGTTTCTCTCCCCCTCCATTTTAAGATTAAGAGCCTCAAGTATCATTAACAATCAAGGCAGGCTTTCCTACAGGAACAGTATCATTACAAATAAGTAGCTTAACACTCTGTGCACGTTAATGCACAGAACAAATCCTAGCACCGATTTGCTAGCACTAAAACCCATTAGAACACTGGCCCCAAAAGGGGCAAATCATTGAAAATGCACTAATTATCAGTCAGGCTCTTCAGAAACATTTTGGGCCAATGCCAGGCATTATTAAGACTTTCAGTAAGTTTAGACTGAGTTTTCTGTTTGGTTCTCTGAAAGAAACTTGTAGGTAGAAAATTTATGCATGTGTAAATTAAAGCCTTAGGGATTTATGGAAGTTTTTTTGTTAAAAGAAAATCCATATTTAGTGAGCTCCAGTGTACTGCTGGGATAGGAAGTGCTAGTACAGCGTGCCACCTCTGAAACCTATATTCAGCCCACGCTTGGCTCTTGAACCTGTCCCAGGCTATATCACCATTGCTACTTGCCTGTCCTTTGTCAGGAAGCTGAAAAGCAGTCAGCATAAAATAATAAATGAGTAAATGTTTACACCGATGTCATTGCTGGTGCACTGCAGACTGTCTGGGGCGGGGAGTTTGTCTGTGAAAAATGGAGAATGTGTGAATTTATGGCTCTGTCAGGTCATTTTCATGGCTAAGGGAATGGGTATAGTGGTTATCGACCAGCGGAGAATTTATATCTAGGATTGACTATCGTTGTTCAGTACAATGGATTGTTTCTCACACGTCTCATAAATAATGTTCAGCTTTTCATTCAAACTGATGAGTATACCAAAAAGTTGTATTTTCTGCTTTCCCTCTGCATGGTGTTGAAACAGTGATGACATCTTGCCACTTTCTTCTGTTGCCTTTACATCTATGAAGCCTGAGAGAAAGAAGATAAACAGCTATCAAAGCACCTACTTGTTTATTTTTTTTTAAGCAGTCAGAAGCCACCTGTTATAGGATGTGTACTGACACTGTCTCTTGTCCCTGGCTGAGTCACTGGTGGGCCTGGGTTCTCCACACTTCAGCATCTCAGGATGAAAATGTTCCAGGAAGGTGGTAGAAACTGAAGTTTCTGCTAAGTAAGTGGGATGTTTGTTGGCTTCAGTGAAACTGAATTCATTTTTACAGTGCTGGATAGCCTGGCAGGGTCTTTAAAGCACATATTCCTTCAAATAATCAGAGAAAAATCATCCTATAGCTGTTTAGTCATGTATGAACTGAAAAAAGCAACCACTCATGGTCAGGTAAGATCATGCTACCTAACCTGAAGAATCCATCATTTACTCTTTCGGTGAGAGGACCGTAGTCCTCCCCTCCTGTTCCTTTCAGCGGCATTCACGAGAGAAGGTGAGAGTGGGAGGGGACAGGGGATGCTTCAAATAGTTGTGGAAACTGAGTGTAGGTTTTTCCAGCCTACATTCTTCATTTGTGAACAGCTTCCACACAGGTAGTGGTGGAAAATGTTGACCGCAAAACTTGTGGCTTTCAGGGATTGTCAGGGAAATCAGACATCAGTGTTAGGTATCTGGAGCCTCTTCTGGTGTGACTGTGCCTCTGTCCTCTTCAGAGTCAAGGTAGTATTCACTCTTCTTCTCTGCTAACCAGGTCAGCTCCCAGATCTGCCTGTCCACTTAGTGCTTGTCTAGCAACTATTTACTGTGGTGGGTCACCTCCGTGGCGATACTGCAGCTTAAGTAGACATTCACAATTAGCTTGAAGTGAGCCAGCTTTGCTTTTGCTAGCAGTGTAGCCACAGGCAGCCCGTGGGAGCTATTTGCTGAAGTGCTTACTCAGCACCTGCTAGATGGGGTAGTCCTAAACGGACTGATGTAATGGATACACTACTACATAAAAATGTGAGTGGTAGCAACTGTAGTATAGCTTACACCATAGTGATAATATGTATCCTGGGGTTTTGCACCTCAAAATGCACTGAGAGCTGTGCACCGTTTTGCAGGGGAAGGCGGGGGGGGGTGGTGGTGTTGGCTTTGTTTTGTTTTGTTTTTCCCTTCAGCTTCATTCTCCCTCAGAACAAAGATGTAAAGCTGTATCCTATTGTGTTCCTCTCAGGAAGAAAATTCCTTCCTACGAATTTCTAATGCTTTACCTGTACTGTTGTACCAATGAAAGTACTGCATGGGTTTATGTTAGAAGGCATTCCTCTTCATAGTAAGTTTGATTTAAAAAGGCTTGAAGTGGATAAACAACTAGGTTTTTTCCTAGTGCTTTAATTTAGTTTAGTATTCTTCAGGTGTGTTTTAACTGCTGTGTATTTATTTGGTTGGGTTTTTTTGCTACGTCTTTGTGAAGGCAGTTGTAGTTGCAGTTGCAGTGGATCACCAATCAACATTAAAATGTTTTGCCTGCATTTTGAACTCTTAATTTGGGGGTTAAAGAATATTTGTATTTGCTTTGGTTTGAATTATTTCTTCCTGTTGTTTGAGAAAAATACAATTAAGGCTGAAACAAGATCTTTTTTGCTTAATAAAGGGAGAACAGCGCGCTCGATATGTGTATCTTTATTCTCAGTCTCAAAAGTGAATTCATTAAAAGGGAAACTAAATTAGTGATTCAGTGATAAAGCAGCATGCTTCCACGTGGAAGATTTAAGGTCAAATTTACAGCTTTTTCTTCATGTTTTGGAGTAGCTGTTATTAAGCAAACATTGTATAATTTCTTAACCCTTGTCATACACTGAATACCTGTCATTGAATATGGGTGCAGAACCTCTGTTCAAAGGATGAAACCTATTCAGGAGTTCCTGCACCAAACAACTGCTGTCCCATGGCAAGGGATCATGCTAATAGAAACACTGCAGAAGTGTAGGGTGAAACTATTTCCAAATGTAGGTCCAATGTTAGCTGTGTGAGACATTTTTATATGTGGATTTGGGGATTGTTTTTACTGTATTTTCACTGGAAAAGAGAACTTAACTGTAGCTGAACCATAATACTTCACCAGTTTTCGCTTGCTATAGCCTGCTAGACATAATTCCCTCAGGAATGCTTCTGAACATGCTTCTGAACAGCCAAGATTTCTTTTCCTTGACCTATGGATTTGATCCCAATTGACAGAGATCCCAGAGAGCAAGTGATAATTTTGCCCCTGATGCATCTGGAAGCAAATCCTGCCACTATACAGCTGGTGGGCTTAGGCAATGTATAGACATAGAAAGGTTCACATAAAAGTTATCACTGACCTTGTTTGCTTATTTTAGCATGATGTTTTGTTACCCATTATGAAACTGGGATCAAATGCACAGTAGCGCTGAAAGCAAAAGGCCTGTCATGGACAACCAAGGAGATGTGTGTCCAGTGATGAGGATCAGTAAAAGAGCTACATCTTGCTAATGTGATCTGGAGTTAAATATGCCTCAAGCTCCCATATATTTGAGTGACAAAGAGGCCTTGCCATCCTTTATGAGCCTCATCCTTCATGAATTGGTATACTATTGCCCAGTATAGTACTTTCTTGCTGTATCACCAATGCCAGTGTAAGTTTTGTGTTTAATCCCCTGCATTCTCTCTGTGTGTCTAAAATGTATCCCATAAGCTCTGTGAGAGCTTACATCCAGTATTTTGAATAAGCAAGTAGGATTTCTTGAATAGTACTTCATTTGTAAGAATGTCCATGCATGGTTTGACCCCACAGGGTCAAAATTGTGTTGATAGCATACAAATTTCTGAAGAGAAGGAAGATTGTGTTCATGATTTATAAAGAAAAAATATTCTTCTTTCTCATTATATTTACTTGTGGGTTGTTTGTTTCTTTGTTTGTTTCCCAATAGAACAGGTTGTGTATTTAGAGGAGGCTGTAAATATGTGTATTTTTAATAGTGTAATAGATCTGATGTTGTGCAACTCACAAAAACAATGTGCTGATAAAGCACTGGGCTGAGATCTGGTGTTCGGTCTCTAATTTCTTTAAAGATTTTGAATAACCCTTGGTAACTGACTTATCTCTGTAATTAATTTTACATCTGCAAAGTAAAAGAGATTCTTACTTTTTCTCTTCCTTATATATTTCACTATTAAGATTTATGAGAGAAAGATTTTTTTAAAGCATGTTTCTATTGAATAAATTGAACTAGCTGTATCTTATCTGGGTTTTTCAGATAATCCTCTAATTTAGTCAAATGAGAATTTTAAAAATAAGAGTTAGTCCTTTTTTACTGTTGTGAAACAGAAAGGAGAAATATAGTCTTTTTTAAGTATAATACAAATAGGAATCTTTTTTTTTTTTTTTTTTTTTTTTTTTAAATAGCTTTATTCTTGCATCAGAATGAGGACAAATCTTACTTTTTCTTTTCCTTTTCCAAAGTCAAAAACACTTTTCCATTTGTATCCCATTGATCAGTTTGGGGTTTACACATAAAAGGATAGTGCTCTCTTAGGATTAATGTGTATTTGCATTATATAGAACAACATATACATTTTTAATGCCTTGCATTCAAATTTTAGCTTAGACTATTTTTATAGCTCTCCTTACTATGAAACTCACATGCCATTTCATCCAGTGAGTGATTCAGTCTCTAAAGTCTGGTGAAGAAAATAAGCATCTAACAGCACAATCACAACGATGTTGTACCTTTCAGAACAGCAGTATTATCCTTAAATCTCAAGTTTATCTTCATAGGACTTGATATAAAATAGTGCATTTTATTTCAGTCTCAGTGCATATTGTTACTAAAATGAGTGTTCAGGCAGCTTAGTAAAGAGTAAGATAAAAGTAAAGTTCTAGTATGTTGTCCCAAAACCGAGCAAGTCCCTAAATAGTCAAATATTGGGGTAAGATCTGGGAATAACTAATGATCTCTAAAATGAAGGTTCTGCCACTGCTGTGTAACATGAACACTTCCAGGGTTTGACAGCATCTGGGAAGACATTTTTAAAACTGCAGTTTTGTACCAAGACACCTACCTTTTACCATAAAAATGTATTTTCTTTACCTGTTAAGGTACAAAAAACACTTCAGCTTCCACCATAGCCTACAAATAAACATTTTATTTCCAACATACATTTTCTTTTGCCTTTGAATATGCAGTGTGTCTGAACACAAGTGTTTTCAGTGACTTTAACCATTGGAAGTACGTAAAAGCAGGATTTAGATTATTATATAATTTCTGGATGTTAGTCTGAGAACCAAATAAAAATGCCAGAGCTAAACTTTCTAAGAACTTTTGTCCTGTTTGTCGATAACATATGTATATGCTTATTAAATCTTGGTGCATGCAAAATTGGAGTTTGATAATCTTGTATGACAAGCACCTATTCTGTATGCTCAGTGATCAACATTATTACTGCTGTGTTTGCAATAACGTGTATTAATGCTACTATTCCTTTTAAATAAACATTATAGAATAGAATAGTTCAGTTGGAAGGGACCCACAAGTCCATCATCTAGGATCATCCAGTACAACTGCCTGTTGGACTTAGCTCCCTGATATAACTTAGGCTGATCCTGAGAGAACTGGACAAATACTTAAAATAGGTAAAATCTTTATTTAAAAGGTAAATATTGATAAGATGATAGATATCATATATATATATACACTGATAGTATTTGCAAGCGATGAGTCATACTAACTCAAAATTCAGGGCATCTCCAGTAGCTAGCTGTTGGCAAGGCCAAATTGTACAAACAACTTCAAGCTAATTGGAAAAGGGGAACGAATCCAACAGCAAACTGTTTACCTTGCACAGATCACTTAGTTACTCAGCTAAAGGCAGTGAAATACTTTTTGGTGCATGCTGATATAAAGATTCCCTAAAGTTAGACAAGAGTTTGAAAACTAGAGCTAGATTTGTCATTTTGAGTTTTTGGTGAGTTTTAATTGCATAAATGCCAGCTTCTCAAAATTCCTATTGTCTGCTATAGAAGATTAAACCTCAGCTTGCATTAGGGCAACCATTTTGATTTTCATGCATGTTGCAGCCTTCCAAATCATTGCTGCAGCAAAAGCAACCTTGTTCCTCTCGCTCCTCTCTCTTTTTTTGGTCTTTGTTACCACGCACATGTAGGGAATTACTACTTTCACCTACAGGAATTTCTGTGATTCTTAGTGCTACAGTACACAGCCAGCCATGTTAATTTGAAAGACCAGAGGAGGTGTTTTGGAAGGTTTTCTACTTAAATTGATTAAGGGGCATTCAGACAATTCATTCTGCTAGCACTTCTGTGGGATGCTGACATCTTAAACCACTGAAGCTGTTACTAAAGTGGTTGTGACTATACCTTTGTAATGCAAAAAGCTTAAAATATAAGAAAACAAGTGATCATGTGAGTCTTTTTTAAGGTATTGTAGCTATTTATAAAGATGATTTTAATTTCCTTTGTACTGATTTTATATTACTTTTTTGGATAAATTTTTGCTGGTAGCTGATTTTAGGTTCTACTTCAGTGGGATACATTTTTAATGTAAAAAAAGAATCACTAAAACTTCAAATTTGGAAAATCTACATTTCATATGATAATGTTTGAATAGTTGTTAGTAAAATATGGTTGTTTTTTTTTTTTTCTTCTGAAAAAGACAAAAATGAAAGGCTAGCTTTGGAATCAGCTAAGTCTTAGTGTGATCTTACTTTTTATGGTGGATAAAAATAGAAGGAATATCTTAGTAATTTTTCTTGTTCTGTTAGGGCAAATGTTTTGGAATGGAATAAGAAATTTAAGGAGCTGCTTAGAAAACAAGTAACAATGTAGTCAACAGATTTTACAGCAAACTGCTTGTAGAGCCTTTCACGACCATACACTGAGACAGTATGGATAGTCAGCATCTAGCCTGACTAGCATCTTGCTCGAGTAAATCATCTGAGCTTTTTTGAGCCATTTTTCGTAGTGATGTTTATGGAATTTTTTTGTTGTGCAGGTAGAGAAATAGCATGTCTTTGTTGCTTTAAGGGAAGCTGAAAACAATTATGTTGAATCAGATTTGGGAAAGACAATTGTATATGAGTCCAATATCACCTACAGCCAAAGTCAGAGTCCTTTTAACTTTCAAGCTCTTTCTCTTATAATAACTTCTATGTATTTGAGCAGTGAGTCTTTTATCTCTGGCAATGTTTGAGATAGCATAACATTGTGTCAAAAGCAAGCGGGGAAATTTTGGAATGTGCCTCCAAGTCCTAGTCCGCCAAGTGTGTATCCTTCCAGAGTATGGACAACTGGAGAATGGAGTTGTGGGCAAGGAGGAGAGATGTGTTGGTGCATACTGAGAAGCTGTGCAAGCATAGAAGTTATAGTCCCTGGTCCCTAGCCAAGATGAGAAGTGACATTGCTTTTTAACTGTACAGTTGCACTTTTTGTTTTGTGTTATGTTTCAATCTGTTTTGAGAATTAATTAGACAAATATTTCAGTGATGCAATTTTTTTCAGCATCAGTGATCTGCCACACATGGCCAACCTTAAAATAGCTATTATGCTGGTTTGATGGACAGGAACATGATAGGAAAACTTAGGTTAGCTTGGAATTTGCAATTAAATAGTACGACTGTCAGCTTTAAGGCCATTGACATTAAGCCAATGCTGTATTAGGAGGAGTGACTTTAAAGAATATGTGACATCTTATTTCAAATAATTTCTTCAGTGTCCAAGAAGATCATCTTTTCTGTGCTTGCATATGTTGACTAAAATTTAAGTCCCCAGATAGTTTGTCATTATTCATTCTCATAGAAACTATTGAAACTGCTGTTTCTCTTCAAATTTGGCACAATCTCTTGCACAGTTTAGCAGTGCTCTGTTTTCATCACTACATTTTTGTTTACTGATACACTTTATTCATGTTCTTCAGTTACTCTATAAATGATGGATTTCAGAAAGTTTTTGAAAAATGAAGACTTAAAATTGTTCTTTGGAGGTTTAATTAATGCTTCTGTCCCTGTGTCCTCTCTACCATGCATAGTCTGAGATTTATTTTTGAAATGCAGCACTTGAAAGTGTTGCTGTGGGGCTCATACCATGCTGCCTGTTCCTCCTCTCTCCGTGGGAAGACCTGGTTAGGCCTCAGGCTTGTCTCACACATGCACCAAATTATCATTCAGAACAAGAACACAATGAGTTGCTATTGCTCAGAGCATTAACTTACATTTTAGCATCCTTCAGTTGGAGGTGCTTTAGTTCCCAGTAACTCAGTGGGCATTTTTGGTAGAATCATAGAAATTAGGATCTGTAAAAGCCTATTCGATTGTGTAGCATCAGCCTCTGCTGAACAGGAATTTTCTAGACTGATTTGAAACAGTGAGAACTCAAAATCATGCCGCTTTTGCCTTTCACCTTACTAGGCCGTGTTTTTTTGTGGGGGAAATCTGTTGTTTTTTGGTTTGTTTTTTTTTTTTTTTAACCTTTGTTTCTTTGCTTTTGTCGATTCTTATGTTTAGCCTTCAAACAGCTTTTGTTAGGTATCTTGACTTTTCCTTGGGGTTTTAAGCCCTCACCTTAGAGGCTGATATTGCAAAGCAATGTAGTAACAAGAGCTGAAAACATTATTAGATATTGGAACCCTTAGAACAGTGGTGAGATATAATTTTCCTGACTTCAGGGGGACCTACAGTTATTATTACTAACTAAAGTAGTATGCATGTGTATGTAAGTACATAAAAAAGTTTTATTTAAAAAATGTTTGTGCTTTCATAATATATTAAGTATTATGTGAAGCTATCAGCTGTTAGTGGGTATTTTAAAGTTGTCATATATTTTGAATTTTCTAGTGCTGATGAAATGAGATAATTGATGAGGCAATTTGCGGTACAGCATAAATATATGGCATTCATCAGATAAAAATGGTTGCTGAGGAATTATACCATATTTAGTAGCATTAACTTTTTTGCCCTTTATAGAATGACATAAAAATGCTTCTGGAATGAAAATGGGTCTTTCCTTGAAATATATCCTCCATTAATATTGCTTGTAATTTCTATTATGTATCACCAATTATATCTTGGCACTTTGCCTATCATAGTGGATATGCTGTTACAGTTGCAAAACCATTTCATCTAGAAGGCCTGGTGGCATGGAACAGTGCATTACGTTTACAGCAGAGAGAGAGAATTTAAGGAGAAATGCAATTTTCCAGAAACTCTTGCTAATGGAGGTTGGATGCCTACCAAAAATGATCCTAAGGAGATCTGAGGTACGAGAGAGACAGAGAGAGAGACCTTCTGCTCAGTTGCCATTCAAGCTGTAACCTGCTATGACAGTTGTCAACATTGCCCTTTCTGATTTTCCCCAGTTGTACTCCATTTATTATAAGCACTTCAAAGAGACGCCTGCTGGGGAATCCAGAGGAGAGTCACTGCAGGAGTCTGGCTAACAGATTTAGTCAAAAGTATCCTTGCCCCCTGCTATGAGCAATAATTTAATGAGCACTTCACAACAACAATATCAAAATAGGCATTCCCCTTGCTTTCAGTGGAGGGAACAGGTGAGAAGAGTGGGCTTCCAAAATACATCCTGTGTTTTTGCTGCTGGGATCTGGGCCCCTATCTTTTTGCCTTGTTACCGTGAGAAGAGAGTAAAGTTAAAAGCTTGACCTGTTATACAGGATGCATAATGTTTGAAAGCAGGCAAACACTCTAAGGTTTTCTTACTGGCTCCTCAAAGATTTTTTTTTTTTTTTTTTTTTTTTTTTTCTCTCCTCTTTGAAAATGAAAGAAATGTGAGAAGGACCGTATCTAAGCAGTTTTGTGTAATTTTGAAGGGAAGATGCACATTACTACAGCAATAGGCAAAGGGAAATGTACAAGTCTCATAACTGTTTTGTGGAATGTCGGATAAAAATGAGTGGAGTAAACCAATACAAGGCCTGCAGAGTGTGGGAGAGACCTTCATTTAAAGTTAGTAGTTATGGGATAACTGTCTGGCTTACTCTGACTGGTTTAGAAAGAGGATCCTTGGGCCCTGTACCAGTACAATCTCTTGCAACTCCATTTTGCTAGAGTGGAAAAAATATATAGCCAAAGAATCACAAAATATTATTTAGGAAAAAGCAATTTCCTGTCTGAGAGCAGCTGAACATGACTGTCTGTGGTACTTGTTTGGGGGAGTAAGGTTGGCCCTTCATTTAAAAAGACACTTCTGAAATGTACGTTTTAAGCTCAGTTAAAGCCGTGGGGCTTTACAGTGCAGTAATTTTCCACATATTGTGCAATAATTGTTCAATGGTATCTCCTCCAAACTCAGGTAAAACAACTAAATGACTACTAAAAGAAATGCACAAAATGCACATGTGCACAGCAGAATCATCCACTGGACTACCTAGAAAATAGCATTACCTAGTGAAGGGTTATGTAGTGTTGCAAAGAGAAGGTATTTGTATGAAGAAATAGATATTTATTTACACATGTAGTCAACTATCTAAAATATAGACACATGTTAATACCTGGCACACATTTCACAGGCACAGACTTGATTATTTAACTTTTGAGCCACAAAATTATGCTTGTATTAATGTCCTATATACTCGTTATAGATCAGTGCCCGTCTTTTAGATTATTCACTAGAGTTTACAAAATCTGTTGTTCTATGAACCTAATTTAGTTTATTTTCAAAGAGAAACTGTAGGAGGCCATCACCAGTACACTAATATGGGGCAAGCTGTTACTAATATCAAATCAGAACTCATTAAGCCACAATGTTGGAGATACCAGTCCGTTATTAAAGTCAGGTTACACCAGTGCATTTCTGTCAATGAAGAAGGTGAATAGTTCACTCAGGATTACTAGTGCAGTTGCTCATAATTAGCCTACAGGATGTTGAATGTCAGTTCGTTACATCTTTAGACTCTTTATGCCCTGGGGGCCTGAAAATTCAGTTTAACATATCATATAATGGACCTTCCTATTATATCCTGCCTTGTTTGTTTCTTGTTTTTTTTCCCTTCCAGTGAAGGAGGAAATCTCTTCTTTAGTTACTTACCAAAACCCCTCTTTTTATGCAAAAGAGCATTATTGAAATGAACTTGATCAATCTCATTTTCTCACTTTTTCTGGGTCCTACTATGACTTTTCAGCTTCAGAGAGAACAGACAGCTGGCTTTGTAGCTTGTAGGAGTGTGGATATCACTGAGGTCTAGATAACATTAATGTGACTGGGAGTTAATTTGCTTGTCTACGTGCTCTGCATTGTGGGGTGCATCTTTAGGTTTAACAGTTGTACTGGAAAAGCAGTCTGCCTTCAGAGCTCGGTAGTATGAATAAAAGGAGATAAGAGGATTCACAGCCGGAGTAATTTCTAACTGATGCTGTTAAACCTTGATTTAGGATATTTCTGCACAGCTTGGCCCATGCTCACAAAATGAAACTGGTGGACTGTGCTGAGATCATAGGCAGTGATTAAACATTTATAGTTAACCGTAGTATACTATGGTATTGCTGCTGCCCAGAGGCAAAGCATTGTAATGCAGATTCAGTATAGCTGCTGCAAGAACTCTAAAACAAAAGGGGACATGGAGTCTCTTCTGCAGTACTGACTCCTGGCTGTTAGCAAAACTACATGCGTTTCTCTTCTGTTCTTCTTTATTTTAGTAGGGGGACAGGGAGAAAAGTAAGTGGAGGCTGCTAATAATGCTTCAAGAACTGCAGCTTCTATCCTTTGTCTGTCCTTTGCATCTGTCCTCTGCTTAAAGTTTACTCTTGCGTATGTTAGGTTACTCTGCTTTTGTAAACTGGTTTATGCAATTAAATTCTGTAACCCTAGTGCAAGTATGTAGCTGTGCTGGTGGTGATGGCTCAGTTGCAAGATAGACAGATTAATTAGAATGTCTACTTGTAGAGGGCCACCATTTGTTAAAGAAATGTGTGTAGACATTTGGATTTTAAATGCATTCCTGTCATATCTGTGATCCTTTTAGGTGTATATATGACAATCATGTTTAAAACAGGTGGGGTTTGTTTGGTTTTAGGTGATTATAAGAAATGATTTCTTGACTGCCAGCAGCAGCTGATATTATTCAAGAGTTCCGTGTTTTGCTTTTTTTGTATTTATTTGCATACCAGAGGCTACTGTTTGCATAATAAGACCACTTCTAGTTTAAGTCTGTATGGCTGATTGCACACGCATCACAACGTGGTAGTTTTTTTATGCTATGTTGAGATCCAGTTCAGCTTTCTGTCTTGCAAAGTGTTGACTTGTAAATGTTCACTGTATCTGAAGAAAATAGTAGGGTTATAGCAACATGGTTTTGATGCTAAGTGTCATAATTGTTATGCTGTGAATTTTCTGATGCCGGCAGGTTTGTGGAAGAGGGAGAAAGGAACTTAAAAGACATAGATAATCATGTCTTCATTACGCACATGTAGCAGTTCAGATAAACAAGTGCTAGTTTACTGCAACAAATGGCATTGAGGAAAGAAAAGTGTTTGTCTGCTAAAGTCCCTTAGAGGACGAAATTCTAAGGTGAGTTCCTGTGGGACATACAGAAAATATGTAAACCTATTTTAGTCTGCATTTACTGCTACAACATTGGAATTACACTTTTAAAATCACTTGTAAACATGTATACAATGTTCTTAGAGAGGACTTTTATGGTGAAATTATATAACCTGTGATATGATTAGCTGGTGCCACACTTGGCCCTAAAAATTAATGTGATTTAAAAAGAAGTACCTTCTGGGAAGGCACCTACTGGAGGGGTAATTATATATTAGTAAGTTCTTAATTCACATGCAGCTGAATATAAGCATGTCTGAAAGCTGAGCCCGACCTTCTCTCTGAAAAGGATTGGGGTTTTCAAATGGTTTCTTTGAGAAAGACTTGGTCCACTTGGCCCCTGTATCAGATAAATGGCACCATCTGATAAAAGAAGTGCTGCTGCTATCCTTACTGGTGTTTGTATTTTCTAGGGAATTTAGCTGCCCTAAGAATTCCCTGAGTGGCAACCATGTTTCACAGGCACTTGACTCATGTCAGCATTTGAAAAAAGGGAAGAAGTATGTAGTTGTTGGCCAAAAAAAGCAATTAAAGGCAACAACTTGTTTTAATACAGCGTTTTGAAAACCAGGGTGACCTTTGAAAGTTGTATTGTCTTTTCGTTAGCTTATGACAGAATCTATACAAGCCTGATTTGTCACAGCACAGCGTCATCTGTTGAGGAGAATTGTGGAACCACTTGCTGTTGCTTATCTTGCTCTTTTTCATCTTTCTTATTTCTTTCTGCTTTTGTGTTTACCTTTTCGTTCAACATAAAGACACCTTAAGCTTTACCCACTGGGAGGAAAAGTGAAGAAGAGGTGCAAACCCACATCTGTATGAACATCAGCATGTCAGAAAAACAGACATTTGTATCAGAGGAGGGTTAGTGTCTCTTTTCTAGGGTCTGGGGAAAAGGAAAAGGAGAGATGGAGCAACTGCAATACATAGAAAATGAAATGAGGGCTTTTACTCAATGCTGTTACAAAGTGCAGGTGTGGCTTAAGGGTTAGGGCAGGGGACTGGGAATTGGGTCTCCTGGAGACATATGAGTTTCTTCAATTGACTTATCCTTGACCTTAGGTAATGTTTGTGGCTCGATTTGCTTGCCTATATAATAATATGGGATTTTTTTTTGTTTTGTGTGGATGTGGTGGGAATTGATTGTTTGCAAAATGCTTTGAAATTATCAGATGGAGCCAAATGACTCTTATTGGAGGTGGTTGGCAGCATTTTTATACTTGTGTTCTGCTGAGAAATGGCAAAGGACAGGTAAAAAGTAACGCCTTTCAAACCTGAGTTTCATTGCCTTGCAATGTGTGTAATCGTTTACCGTAGTGTAAAGTAAGTGTAAAAATGTTACTGAGCTAGAAGAAAACAGCATTTTATGCTCATTTTATCCAGGTACAGATCACTACACAATGATCAAGACAGTAGAAAATCAGGCTTTTGTGGTAGATATAGGATAGCCATGCTGGACAGGGTATGCTGCTATGCCTGCAAATTCCCCCGAGAAACCCTCTTTCTCCTTGAAGAAGGCATTTCTCATGGGAAGTTTCTAAGCAATCAGACAACAACGTTCCTCTTTCTGTACAGTCTGCCTCAGTGATGGCTTGAGACCTCATCCTGAAGTGGAGCAGGAAAATATGGCATAGCTTTTGAGCTAATGGTGCCTGGATTACAATTGCTCATTAATCTAATTTATTACCTGCTCCTAGGTGTGTGCTGTACCTGCTGGAGATAAGGGCTAGATTAGGGTCTACGCGTTGTCTTGTGTTGAACAGTAAACCTGTGCTTTCCATTACTGCAGAGCTCAAGATCCTCTTTTCTAGGTGAAATGACTCTGAAAGTGTGGCCTGACAGAAGAGGCAGTGCTTTCATGCATCCCCTTCATTGCATACCACATTGCATAATGATGTGGGATTAAACTAATTGCATTCTCTTATCAGCTAGAATCCTTAAATCTGCTCCGTATAGTGTGGCTGGAAACAGGCCTAGAGAGGTGGAAGGCTACAGAGTTAGCACAGTCTAGAAAATAAACCAGTTTTCCCAAATATTAGTCCCACATGGGGTTTTTTTTGTTGTGCTTTTTTTGGTTGGTTGGTTGGTTGGTTGGTTGGTTTGGTTTTTTTTTTTTTTTTTTTTTTTTTTTTTTTTTTTTTGGTTGTTTTTGGTTTTGTTTTGTTTGGGTTTTTTTTCCTGATTATAACATATTGTCTGTATGCAGTGATCTTTTTCTATAAACTGCAAAGAGATGGCTTCAGACATGTGGAAAATAGCCGATGATATGAAGTTTTAACTCTTTAGCAACATTTTCAATAGAATCTGTGATATTAAAAATTAAGATGGGCTAACTCCATGAAGCTCCTTCAGTATAAGAGGTTGTTAAAGACAAACTGTGTCTCAACCTAAAGTCGCAGTGCATTCTTTAGGCAATGCAGATTTCAAAAGCTTGCCAGGTGTATTTAGACTCAATAGTCAGTATTTAGAGCAGATGCCTATTCTATAATTGATTGTGTATTTTTTTTTAATGACAAATAGTAGAACTGTGTTGGGAGAAAGACAGGTGATGGGCACTGTTGATCAAAGCACTGATATTTACATATGTCTTCCCTGTAAAGGACCCTTTGAAGTTAGTCTCCTTGCTAATTCATTCACCCCTTTCCTTAAAAGGCAGCTTTGAGAGTGGCAGTGTTTAATTCGTGAGTGAACAATATTTTTTTTGGTTATGACTGGGTCTCAAACATGATGGTATCCCGGCCCTGGAGGTCGGATTTCTTTGGCCAACAGCAGACTCTGGTTGACTGCTTTCTGCTGTGATTCTGTGAACCACATGAGTATTGACCAGAATAAAACTGCCTTCATGTCTGTGATCTCTGACTGTGCTGTAGAATAACTTTTATTTTGGCCAAATTGTACTTGGGTGGTTTGCTAAAAGTTTTTCTGTTTTTTTTGGTTTGGGTTGGGTTGGGTTGGGTTTTTTTGTTTGTTTGGTTTGTTGTTTTTTTTTTTTTAAATCTTGCTTTTGTATGATATCTGGTGATATAGCCTATCAGTTATTTGCATAAATGGGCAGGCTTAGGTTTATCAAGCTCTCTTAAGTAGCGTAGTAAAAAATTCACCTTTTCCTCAAGAGTAGTCGGTGCCCAGTTGTCCATACTCTGTAAGAATGTTTTGGAAAATTCTGTTGAAAGAAAAAGGTTGCACTTGCAGGCATGTTTTTTAGTGTCTTTGGAAAGCCTCATGTGCCAAAATGACCTGTTGTGAATGTTGGCATGGAGAGAAAGGAAAAGAGGTTTGTTAGGGAGTGCAGATCCCCGCAGTGCAATGCGTAGAGGGGTACAATGCAGTGTTTAAGGAGATGTTTCGTGGATCACCTCATTCTGGGATAGCAAGTTAATCAGTGAAAGTCAGAGTCAGATTTTGAGGTCATCAGTGAAGCTTTCTGCCTGTATATGAGAGGAGAGTGTGGCTTCATATTTTCACTTACCTGCGCCCCAGTATTACTGCCTGGGTTGGAACTGCACAGTTTTTTTGTGGCAGACAGTGAGATGGCAAGTTTAAATAGGGATGTGAGGGTTGATTATGAAAATGTGCTCCTGAGGAAATTGAAAATTTTGATAGTGAGAAGTCCTCAGATGGAAAATGGTTGTCAGTAGCTACAGGGATGTTTTAGAAATCACCTGTGCCATGTTTAATGAATCTCTCTGAGCTTTCTGGCTGGGAAGATCAAACCTAAAAAAAGAGAATGACTTAAAATAGGAAGCAGAAGAGACAGGGTGAACCTACTTTAGTTGTTCAGATAAAGCTTTGTAACTAATTTATTTTATTTCTTCAACATCTGTCGGGGAATAGGTTGGGAATCTGCTAGACCAATTAAGATGCCTGTGTGTACATATTCAATCTGTATTCTAATGGTGTATGGTTAGCTGTGTTATACTGATATATGAGCAAATTCTTTTTCTTTGATTTCTTTTTCTTTTTAAGAAAGTCTAACAGATATGATCGAGATGAGTTTTACTTGTTTAATTAAAAAAAAAAAAATGAAAAGATACCTATTTAAAACAAGCAGCATGTCTATATAAAAAAATAACCAACTTAAGAAATAGGGTCAGTTATTTAAAGGTGAAATAATCTACAAATAGATACAGGACTTGCTATTAAAATAGCAAAGCTAAACAAAACACTGTCCTTATTCAAGCATTGGCAATCTCTAAACAAATTGTAATTTTCTCTTGGTTCCCTGTTGAAATATGTAGTTCTTTTCTAAGTAGTGTGCTATGCGGTTTACAGCTTACAGGTAATAGCAGCATCCTTCTTGCTGTAGAGCAGAAATCTGTTTTTTGCAGCCCTAAGTAAAGCAAATGGCAATTATAGACAGCAGTAAAACAGGCAAGGGTGGTCAGTTTTTTCCAAGAAGAGTGACTTTTTAACTTTTTACTGATAAAAAATCCGCTTTCATATAATACTAATGCTGGAAGTTTTTTTGGCCAATAGATGGAAGTGGATTATAAATGAATGTCAATGAAACTATTACAGGTGATCATTAACATCTCTATGACAAAGTATGTATTAGTGTAACTGTACTGTATATACACTGGATTTTTTTCAAAAGCTTCTTTGGCTTTGTAGATGTGTAATGGTCTGTGCATGTTGCTAGTGGAGAGTCTTATCCATAGGTATGCAGTTCATTTAACAAGAAGTGAAGTAGTCAGTTATGTACGTGGATGTGACATAAGTACATATCTTTTTTATATGTGGGGTTCTCTATTGAAACAACATTTCACCATTTTGTTCTGTTCTGCTTTAAAAGTGATTGGGAGGGGATCTTGCCTCCCTGTGTTTCTTCACTATTTATTTTATTGTTCTCTTCTAAGGGTAGTAAGCTACGAGATGCATACTGCATATCATGCTATGTTTTCGGTTGTCATTTTGAGATGATTTCCAGACAGTAAGGTCAGGCAAAAAGTGTATGCCAAATGGGCCAGACAGAAAGAAGCTGGTCAAATGAATTAAAAATAGAATAAACAGATAAATAATCCAGACTTGCAAAGCAGTTGGCTTTAGTCTCTCAACCTTTATTGCTTTTCTTCTCCTCACATACAGAGTTCCTTTTGAACTAGCAGGTATACTGCAAAGTATAAGAATTTTTCATTAAGGCATCAGTTAAGATTTATTCCTAAATCTCAAAATTATCAGTGTCTTCATAACTTTATCATCTTACACATTAAAGATGATTTTTCATCAGATTTTGTCTCTCAAATATGTCTACATTGTTTTGTATTTAATGAGCATCCCTATTTTTAATTTTAGCAAAAAACAGTATTTCACTTGTGCTTTGCATCTCTTGAGTAAAAGATATGCTCAAACATTTCTTAATTAGTTAATCTGAAAATGTCACACTTTTTCAGTGAGGAATAGGTGTTCCTATCTAAACATTTTAGCTACTTCATAAGGAATAGATATTTCTATCCAAACATTTCAGCCACCTCATACTAGGAAAAATGTGTTGTACATAAACAAAAAAAAAAAAATAGATTTTTCTCTGACTCTGCATATCTAGGAAGCACGCATAGCAGTGTTTAGATGAAACTTAATTTTGAAAATATAGCCTCCCATCTATCTATCTTTTCCTTTATTATGATTTTTTTTTTCTCTGTGGCTATGGTGCGAAAGCAGCTTCAGCTGTTACTGAATTTGCGAAATTACAGAAGCTGATATTTGTCACCCAAGCCGCACTGTGAGTGCCACCTTATATGGTAGCATGAGGGTTTTACTGCACAAAGAGCATGCCTGGTCATTCTCTCTTGTCATATATCTGAACATGGTGACAGAATTTCTGCCCAAGGAGTTAAATGAAGTATCTATCTGGATTCTGAAAGTATGCAGTGATCAGAATCCCATCAGAGAAAATACCCTAATTATGATATTTCCACATGAAACATTTGCAGCAGTATAAACTCACAATCTGCAGTAGCTAAGGGTTAAACACATCCAGACGAGAAGAAGGTTATCCCAGAATGCTCTTTTTGTGAGTAGTCTCCTACCTCTGATCCTCCATAGTCTGCTCCTTCTACTGCAATGACCCCTTTTGCTATGATTTTTTTTTTTTTTTTTTTTTTAATAAGTAGGTTATCTGAAGTGCTGGTTACAAGGAAAATGGTATATATTTAAGATAAGGGGTTCATAAACTGTAAAATACTGAGTAGTTCAAAGAGGCTTTGTTTTTTTTTTTTTTCCTTTAAATATACATGAACTTATTTCTCAGAGGATAAATTAAATACTATGGAAAAGCAGAAGAAAACATATATGTTTTTTACAACTCTTACAAGTGGGGTGCCTCTATCTGGACAAAGAGAAACTTTCTTTAAAAAACAGGATACTTTTTCTACTCCTTTCCTTACTAGATTCCTATTTGACATGTTTGTTCTTCCTTCTTGATCAGAGTTAGATTTTACATAAAATGAAACAGATTTATATTTATAGGTTAAATGAAGATAGGTCTATGTGGAGTTTCAACTTTTAAGACTAGTCAGGATGAATATCCAGCAGAACCTGCTTCTCTTCTATTCTAGCAGTGCTACAAAAGAGAGTAACAATTCATTTTGAAATTGGAGCACTAAAGTATCTTTAAAGATTCATATTTTATTTGATTTGACAAAGGTAGAAGACTGCTTTGCTTGCAAGCTCATGTCAGCTTCTGTTTTCTCTGATAGAGTGGAAACCTAACTGGTTAAAAATCACCAGTTGCCACAGTTTATTGTTTTTTATGAACAATGAGATCTATAGCACTGAATAGTGCAGTGAAACTCTCTCTCCTGCCTTAAATGTAGGACACTAAGACTCTATGCTGTAAATCTTAGAACAATGGCGTTCAAACATACTGTTATAAACTGACTCATATCATCATTAGATGATGAGCCTACCATAAGATTTATGGAGACACAAGAGTGTGGCAAAAGTCCTAAACTGCTCAGTTTCCTTAGGTGAGAGGAGGATGCACTTCAAGCAGGCTCTCATCTCCCCAACAAATAATCTAAATGGCATTTATTTTAGATTCCACTGATACAATAATAATTTATTCATTTGTCATTATAATGTAGTCACTTTTAAAGATAATAATTTTACCTGAAGAGGCTAGCATTCAGGAAACTTTCTTGATTTCTTAAGTTTTTACTGACAGATGTTCCACTATGGAATAAAACGTGAAAAGAATTGAGAAGTGTGTTTGTGTTTGCTTGTTTTTAATGGACTCCACCATTACAGTTGTGTAAGCATGAGTGCCCAGTATGTGATCTGGGGACTTCCTGGACTGTAGTAAAAATTATTTTCTCTCCGATCATGCTTGCCTCAGTTTGACCCTTGATGTTTCAGCAAGTTCTTGAAATCTTAGAAGCCTACTCTGAAGAAGAAGGTAGAAGAGCAAAAATTTCAGTAAGGTAGGAGATAGAGAAGCAACAAGAAATAGAACTGATGATAGAACTTATTACATATTCTAATAGGGATGTCTTAATCATTATACATTCACTCTTTTACAGGCTTTCCTGTAAGCAGCTCTCAATGTGTAAAAACTTGGGAATGTGTGTTCATTAACTTATTCATGTTCAAAATGGAACACAGATGCAGTTTCTCAAAGACAAGTCATGAAGGCTTGAATACTTTTCTGTTCTGGCTGGTAACAGAAACTCCAGTGGTAGAAAATAGGAGTTATGACTGTTGCTATCTAACTACCACAAATGCACCAGTATGACAAGGTACTTACACTTGAAATGTATACTTGTATTTCTTCTTGACCAATGTATCTCTTCTTTAGAGCACAACCACTTTTTAAACTTCTTTTCTCACTTAGTAACTTGATTAACTACTTTAAGTACATTTCAAAACACAGCTTTGAAGATAGAGGTGTTTTAGTTGTCTGTGGAAGTCAGAAGCTGAGGAAGTACTGAATATTAAATATTGAATGTAGTGTTGTTCTGGCATATCGGAGCTAGAAATCTTACTCGTCTTCCTCATGAAATGTTAGTAATCTACAATTAGTACCTTAGTAATCTACCAGGTTTTTGTCACCTCCTACCTTTTAAGTAAGGTCAGAACTGGTCTGTGTAGGGATATTGTTTATTCAGTAGAAGGTTCATGTATGAGTAATGTGAACCTTAGAAACAGAAGTTTAAACACAACAGTTCAAAAACAGAAACATGTATTAAACTAATAGCCCAGTCTGGCAAACAGAATTTTTTTGTAAATCGGGGCTGGTGCTTTCAGATGGATTGTTAATTCATTTTTAGCAGGTAACTGCCTATTCGGTGTTGTGGTAAGGTTCCCAAAATGCATCTTGCACTGCCCAAGTTTCTTTTAAAGTGACAGTTGGTATTTCATTTACTGTGATTTAAAAACAAGCAAACAAAAATTAAAAAAAACAACCCTCCCAACTTTTTTCCTTGTCTGGAATCCTGTTCCTGACATAAGAATCCAGTGACAATAAAAGGTGATAGTCAATATTAATGTAAATGGTTTCACAGGGGAAAAACTAGTATGAATACTTGGGAAAAGAGGAGGAGTCCAAGCAACAGTGGGTAGAAAAGCCATAAATTCTATGCAGGAAAAGTGAGGAAAGCTTTTATATTGCTGTGCTACCTCATCTGTTACTCTCCACTCTTCTTAGGGCAGGATGTCAGAACAATTTGTTTCTAGAAATTTATGGTTAGTAGATTGAGATGCTTCAAGATAAAGATAGACTCTTTTTGGAACAGATATACTTAAATCTTAAACCATAGTCTTGTAATCAAATTCACATAGATAGGAACTGGAGGAAATATCTTTTGAAGGTTTTTTTTCAGATAGTGGAATGGGGTCACTGTTTAAAAAAAAAAAAAAATCAGGATTGTTAACCTGTTCCTTAACAAAACTGCATGCCTTCGTTAAGGAGCTGCAAACAGTCACTGTGATTCCTTGCAGAGCACAAACTTAAGTATGTGACTGAGCTATTGCTGGGGTAGAGTCTTAGCTCCAACTGCTTCTGGAGATGAACTGTATGTTCTGATGAATTTTTATCTAAGATATCTTTTTCCCTCTTTAGCTGTTAGCTGCTTTCCAAGAAATTCATCTGCTTTTTTATCAGACTGAAAGCTTGTGAGGCCTCATTTGGTGTTAACCAGTAAGATCTCTTAGAAAAATAAACAATTTTTTATTACAGTAAATTCTATGAAAATAATTATTTTCTTTCTGGAAGGGGAAACAGTATCTTCTGTGTCATCTCTGTATGTTAGTTGCAAAGAAGAAGCTGTTATGCATTAGAAATTCATGACTCCAAGAATCTTCCACTTTTTTTCTGCTGAAGATAATTAGAATTCATGTAACCAGACCTACTGTGAAAACACTGTAAAGTCTGAATAACACAAATCTGCTTTTACAATAACAACAACATTGTTGCATGTATAAAAACTGAGGTATTCATTTTAGTATTAAAAAGCAGAAAATAACCACCAGGTATTAATGTTCCCAAAGGGCTGTCAGTAATGGTTTCTAATAAAGCAAATGACTGTGTGTATAAACCCATATTTTCCCTTTGCACATTAGGCAGTGAATGGGAAGTGTTAGCTCAGAAGGATTTATTGCTCAGCAGTTCACATGATAAATACAGGTAAGGATTTCATTAAACATCTTAAGACAATGATGTTTCCTAAAGCCAGTAACTTCCTTAGCTCTTCTGCATGGTTTTCTGAAAGGCTATGCATTATAGTTGCAAAAAAATTGCTTCTGACAGCAATGTTCTTCATATTAGAGCATTGTCAAAACAGGTATATACATAAGGACAAGAAACAGCTGAAATACATCGCTTGCTGAACATATTGCTGGGCATGCTCAATCTGGCTATGCAACTGCATAGCAAAGCTCAAGGCAGTTACACAACAGATGTAGTGACTTTGGGCAAGGAATCTATACTGTTGGAATTTATTTTTTTTAATAACTTTTATTGAGGCTTGAAATATGTGGTTCGTATTTTGAGTAAGAAGGAGAAATTCATCCTCTTATTCACATGAATTCACATTCAAATTTTGTATTTTGACCCACATTGTTGCTCTTTGCATACTAAATGGTGGTGGAAAGTATAAAAAAAAAAAAAAAGGAAAAGTAACCTGTCTTACATTCAATTTCTGATTTGATTTTATAACTTGCCCTTCTATTTATTGAGTCACATATTTACAGCATGGCTGCTTGAGGAGTTGCATACACTATCATGCTGATTAGACAACAAAGAGACAGGACCGAGTTAGCATAATTGTCATACACCATCCAGGTATTTATTCTTCCTTACTGAAGTGAGGACGGAAATCTGGTTTTCATCAATACTAGAGGAGGGACTTGTTTTAGATCTCTCTCTCAACTATTTCTGACTGTGTTCACGCTCAACTGGGAATCTGGACTCTGGGTACCTTCATTCTCTTCGTCTCACAAAACTTGACCTTGTCACTTGATTGTGTTGTCTTTAACTTCTGCTCCAGGAAAAAAACATTTTAACATTTTTAAAGTCAGGTTTAATAGCCAGCAGAGAGATAAAATTCTAAGACTAACTGATCTTGACAGAAACTTTTGAACATGTTAGACATGTTTGGATTAGGAGGGCAGTTCTTTTCTCTCTAGGAAGGTAATAATAATTAACAACTTATGTAGAGATGAAATGGATTTTGGCACTGTAGCTTTTGCAGTGTCTCCTATCCCAATTTAAAAGATGTCTAATTTAGAAATATTTTATTTTGCACCTGAGGAAGCCTAAGAAGTGTGGGTCCTTATCAGAGGCCTGTAGAGGCACATGTGTGAACATTAAGTGTTTGGATCTCTGAATGCCCAAAACACTTTTCAAATCTGTGCTTTGGTCTTTTTGTGACTCAGTTTACAGGTCTGTAGTGTCAGTAGCAGTAACAACTCTGTGTTGCTTTGAAGCATAGTTAAGGGACAGATTCTCTGAGGGAGGCAAAGAAAGTATAGATTACTCATTACGAGACAGGATCTGTGTGCCCTACTTAACATGTAAAGAAACAACCTGTGTTCTTCCTTGGATCTGATTGACTTGGGAACTGCAACAGCAAAAACAGACACCCTTCCTTAAGTGATGCTGTTCCTACCTCTCCAGTGCAGACCCTTCTCTATTGCAGACCCCCATTCCCATTTTCCTTCCCACCTCCATCATATCCAGGTGAAAATAGTTGAGCCACCTGGTGCAGTGTATCTGCAGGAATCAATTTTCATTTCCCGCCAGCACGTGAGCATCCGCTTGCAAGGTGAGTCAGTGGAAGCCAGCTGCTCCTCTGCTGGAAGCAGTGCATGAATTACAAAGCATTACTGCTGTGTTGTGTAATGGGGGAAGGGCAGTCATACAAGTGTAGAAATGTCTGGTTTGCAAGCCGTGTTACTGTAGTTAGCAAAAAGTCACACCAGAGGGCAAATGAGGGATTTGTATCACTGACTTTTCAGCCTGTGAAGTGCATTGTGCTTTACTCTGTAAGAATGGAAGGTATGGTACAGCCACCTGTCAGCAGCCTGCTGTTCCACGCAAGAGTAGCTGGTAGAGTCAGTATTCATCTGTGAAAACATCTGTGTAATTAAGCTGAATGCCGAAGAGCATGAGAGTTCAGATGATAGCAGAAAGCTTCAAATGTACCCTTAGATAGAGAGATTTGATTATCACATGGTTTTCCCAGACTTGGCTATGTAACTCAATAGGCATCGATCAATTGATAGGTGTGTATGCCAAATGCATTAAGAACTGTTATACTGAAGTCAGAATGGAAAGAGAAAGTAGTAAGCTCTTTAACAGATACTTTCTTGTAAATCCACATCATCCTCACCTTCTGTTCAAATGGGAATTATGTGGCTTTTTACTTTCTGTTCCCAGTTACAATTAAAAAAAAAGAGTATATGATTTGTGGTATAAAATAAGGATTTAGTTAAAATAATCCTATTTCTTCTTACAAATAGAAGTGTATTCTAATGGCATTAATAACTTGCAGTTGGTGCATACTCTCATTATATCAGTATTAGATAAAGTGTCAGTATGGTGTGCATAGGATGAAAATACCAATGTGCATGGTGTGTGATTGCAATGTGTTGGTTTTTGCAGAATATAATTTTCTATAAAATGCCTACAGATGTTTTAAAAACAAACATGAACACATGCTTTCCTGAAGATTAAAAGTGCATACAGCTGTTGGAGCTTGTTTGAGATTTTTTCCATTTTAAATCAAATTTTTATTTTTAAGGGATTGTGAAAGTTTTACATTAAGGATTAAATTGTGCTTAATATTAACTGAGAGTTGTTGTTTTCTTTTTTTAAAAAAACACAAAACCAGATTTTGTCTAAAATCATGAATTCTAACTTTCTCTTACAATGTGTCAGATTCAGCTGGGAAGCTAGTGAATATGAACAGATGTGAGATAAGTTTTGTGCTACTCTGAAGTTTTGTTAGGAACTTTCAATAGGAGCCCATTTAGGAGAAAGGCTACATGATTATTCATTTATTGCCTTTTTTCTATGATATTGCAATGATCATGCCACAAAATTCAATCTCTACTATTTACATTTTAACCTCTGAATGTAGTCAATTTTGCTAGGAAAAAAAACCTGCATAGTGTTCCAGTAACTCGTCTGCTAACGTAGTCGCTTGGTTTTGATGAATGGACTCAGTCTAAAGGATTCTCTACTATGATGTGTGATACCTCAAACAAATAGAAATATGTTTTTCATCAACACATTGGAAGGAATCATTTATATTGTCACATATGAATGACTTGTTCTGAATGTTGTGTTTCCTCTGTCGTACTGAGCTGCTCCTTTAAAGAGTGCAGGGAGAACTTACTGGATAAAAATTGTTGTTCAGCCAAATAATGATATTCCCAAATACTTAAAGCAAATCAGTCTAGTGTGACTTTGTGGTTTGTGTTTTGTTTTTGTTTTTTTATTTAATAGAATTGACAGTTCTGTTTTTACTAGCATTCTGAGCAGTGTTGAAAACTAAGAATAGTGACCAGTCTTTTAAAGTTAAATATTAAATCAGTATTAAAACTTAGATACTTTGACATGCACAACAGGTGAAAAATTATGGTTTCTAGCTTAACTATCTGAACATCACTCAGAAATGTTTATTAATTAGCAACGTTGAGGATCTTTTTTTTTTTTTTTAATAAAGACTTAACTTGACCTAAGAAGTACATTTGCAATGTAAAAATGTTTGTGTCTGTATTTCTTTTGTCAGTAGAAGAAAAGCATAATGTATACACGCAGCATTTCTTGTGCAATTAATTAATTTTCTATCCTTTGTGTGGGATAGAATTTGTTAAAAACACACACATGCACTCGTCTGATTTGCCTCTCATTTTAATACTTGCATAAAGATTCTCTAGGTTTTCTGATCTTCTCTTTTACATATTTCATTTTCCTCGGATTCTGAGAAGGCATTGTATTGAGGGAGTCAACTGGTACAATGCCAGCAATTAATGATAAGGCTTCCCTTGTCATTCTTTCTCTGTGTCGTTGTAGGCATTTATGAGTAAAGTAAAAGAACGTAGTGTATCTGTGCTTTTGAATGCAAAATCTATCACTTCACCTTTTCTTCGAGGGAGAAGACATATGTAGTTGAAGGGACAGGCCAGGACAACTGATGTCACTAAGAAACACAGAGAAAGCTTGCTTCTTTCTTCTTCTCTCTCATATTTATTTATTTTTAGGGTTGTGTTTTGTTTTGTTTTGTTTTGTTTTACAATAATATTTGCTCATAATTAGAAAAAGCCTTTGTAATATTGTAGTTTTAGTCCACTTACAGAATTTTTTTTGAATGGGACTGTGTGAATGAGCCTTCACAGGCATTTAGATACCACAAATTGGTGTCAACAGGGTATCACAGTAGATTTAGCTTACTAATGCTAAATGAGGGTCATAATGTTTGGGGAGGTTGTTAAATGTTTGCTTGAAGATCCTGTACAGCAAAGTGGTGTATTTCCTCAACTCCTCCTCTTATAAACATGAAGAAAATTTTTTAAGGATTGATCTGATTGATCTTAGTGTGGTGTGTACCTATTCTGTGCTTCACAGAAAAGCTCTGAATGACCCCTGTGCAGAGAAAGGTTTTGAATAATATAATGTTCAGGGCTTTATGTAATGCCACTTCCATTCTTCATGTTGTCTTGTACCAGTCTTCAAGGTCCAGATTCAAAATCCAGTGAAGTCTGTAAAATACTTTCTTCTTGGTTCAGGAGATTTTTTTAATTAGTATACTCTGATTCTAATGCTGCTTCTAGGGTTAAAATTTAAGCCTCTACACCCAGACTTAAAAAATATCTAGAGAGCCTTTAAGGTGACAAGAAATTTCTTGCATTCTAGCAATTATCGTAGCTTACAGTTAATTAGCACTGGCTTTCCGATTTTCAGTGAAGAGAAAAAGAAATAAATTGAATCTTCTGATTCAGGGTAAAGAAAAGAGTACACGGACATAGTATATGCTAGCTCTGTTTCTCTGCTGTGTATTATAGCGATGGCCAGTAGAAGGACCTTTCCCAACTGTAGAATGTGGTTTCGGTACAACATGATTTTATTCAGAAATGAGTCAATAGCATATAATCCTCTACTAGGGAAGTTTTTTCTGATTTTTCTTAACACTTTAAAGAACAGGGACTGTGTCTTAATGATTTCACAATTGTGTGATGGTGCTAAGAGACCTATTACAACAAAGGAATAGAACTGTTACTAGGAGTATAACATGACTTGTCAAAAGATTCATTTTCAGTAGATTTTGTAGATTTTTTGACTGAAATCTTGATGGATGCTGGGTCTATCAAATTACTAATATGTAACCTAATTGGTACCTGGGTGTGTTATACAGGCTGTGAGGCAAAAAGAATATGACAAAAGGATGCCCATAAGAAAAAAACACTACTATGTCTTATCTTAACTCCGTGGACTTACTAGGATGTAACATTTTAAAATAATTTGTTTTTAAACATTTTATAAAATCTAGAATATTATGAGCCACATTCAGATTGCCTACTTTACATGTCTAAATTTTAGATTTGTTGAATACATATGTAGGGACAGTCATAGATAATAATTTCAGTGACTTGCTCTGTTGAACTGAATATCTGCTAGTGGAAATAATACCCGAGTACCATACCTGGCACTTTCAGTGTACTGTCTTGCCATATAATCCTGCCAGAAAATTAAGTAGGCAGATTTAAAAGATGCCCATACACCATGGTTGTTTTGTGCATTTTTAGAAAAACTTCTATGGAACTCTCTTTATCTGTATTAAATTCTGTTGTATTTTTCCACTGGAACATTGTTTACCAGTTGGTTACTACCACAGATTTGATAGAACTATCAATCAGAAACATTGTAAAAAGGGGAAATAAAAAGCAAATAAAACAACACAGCAGAACTGGCTGTGAACAAAACCTATGGCCTTTTTTTGTACTATGGAAAGGACACCCATCAGAATGCCCTCATTTGTTTGGATGCAACTGAGCTTCAAAAGGGCAAGACAGGTGTGCTATTTTCAGGAATGTTAATTTATTATGTGACACAGTTCATAAACCAGCGGCTAAATGTGAGAACAGAATACATTTTGGGGCCAGCTCAATGTGTCTTTACTTTCTCTAGAAATGAAAATATTTCATATTTTTTCATACTATTAACCTTCTGCACTTGAGATGCTGTGGCATCACAGCAGAGTGGAGAGCCTTCTCTGAGAGATGTGCCAGGATGCTGTCTGCTTGGCTGGGATAGCTCAGCACTTCAAAAACCTGGACAGATGGGGTGTCGTCTCTTGAGAGGCAGCATTCTGCTGGGCTTCAAAGGAGCTAAGAGTTGAAGGTGGGGCACTGTATCCAGTCGACATACCAGTTCTGCTGCTAGTTTGTGTTACAGCAAATGAGAAGATGATGGCACCAAGAAAAAAAAAAAAAAGGCTAGGGAGCAAAGTTGTACCCAACAGAGCCTGGTAAAACAAACAAACAAACAAACAAACAAACAAACAAAACGATAAGTATGCCTGTTGTGTTCTGTCTCTCAAATCTTTATATTGACAGCTTTTAGAGGTAGGAAAAGTCTTGAATAGACCTTTACTTCTTCCGTTGTCCTACTCTCGCTGTCTGGTCCTACACTTTCTGCATGTAAATGTCCAAACCAGTACAGAAAGAACTTTCTCAATCCTCTGAATATCTGAGAACCTCTTCCATTTTTATGTTTTCGTTACTATTCCTATAAAAATCCTAATGTGCTTTCCTGTTTCTGTGGCCTTTATTGAAACACGAGCTGTGCTTCCTACACTTTCTTTCAGTACTATTCACCAGCACAGCTCTTTTTCCTCTTCTTAAACCATTTGTATAGAAACAATTCAGCTGCATACAAATGGATCTGCAGTGATGTGCCTTCTGCTTGCAAACAGCATAAGGCAGCCAAATTTCTGCAAGAGATCAAAGAGTTAGGTTACGTGGGTAAAGGTGTGCACTGGAGACAGAGCAGCTGCTCCGGAGTCTTTTGAACTTTCATTTATCACCTCCCCTTCACAAGCACGGTGTCATGGCAGCACTTTTTCACAGCCATCAGAGACTGCGTTCTTTCCCAAACTGTTACCAGATCTCTGGTATAAGACCTCTGGCATATGCTTGTGCTGTATAATTGCAATGGATCATGGTTAGAACTTATGCAGGTTAAAGTACTGCGTGTTGAGGACTGAGTTCAGCACTTACCAAGTGAAATCACTGAAAGTGGGTAGTGTTCTCATACATGGGAAGGGCTTACTATCCATTTGCTTAGCTAAAAAGCAATCGCTTCTTCCATTCGTACCCTGGTATAATAGTTCTGAGTTGTCCAAAGGAAGTGATACTAAAAAATACCACTTCGTATTTTAAAAAGTTATTTAATTTTCTTGCCCTAGTTGCAATTTGGAAAAAAACTGGAAGGCTGTTTGCTCTTTCCTGAGCGACTTGCGCCTACAGCACAGTCCAGTGGCTCTACAGTAATGTGGGGCTCTGCACACAGATGATTGTGACTGGAAATGAAGATGACTCTTTGTCTCTTCTGTCATGTTGAATTCTAGGACTGGCATTTAAGAAGCCCTTTTGAATGAGTAGCTTCAAATTGATCCAGTTTGTTGAAAAGCTTGAGGCCCACTGAATTGAAAAATAGCATTTGGATTGGAAAAAAAATGATAGATTTCAAGTCACTATGCAAGCTTTGTGAGACTGGATTTTTGCATTGCAGCAGTCATTTAGAGTGTATAACTGCTTGTTTCAGCATTCTTCTAATTTAGTGACTTTTCCCCCACTAAACTTAGAACAGAAATGTATTTCTGTATGTGTGTGTATATATGTGTCTGTGTGTGTACATGTACATATTAGCAACAGCTATATATAAGAAATAATTATTTGAAATACCTCCTAATGTTTAAAAAGGGTTAGAAGCTATTTCAGTCTATTTTCTGAACATGTTGCAGTTGTAAATACCATGTGTTATGTATGGCTTTACGCAGATCTGTAGAAGTTGCAATATGTGGTTGAAACCCATGGTTGTAAACCTAAATGCTGAATTATAAGATTTGTGGATAATCAGTTACTGTGGATTACAAATTTATTAAGACATTATTAATTTATCAGCTATTAATAAATACATGAATTGTTAATGCTGTCATGAGAACACACGACATGATAATTTCATTTCTAAGCTTTACTATTTTTCCTTTCAGGATATCTTATGACTAGAATCTTGTAGATTTTTTCTAATGGTAATATCATGAATCAGCAGTTAGCCTTCTGTTTGCACAAAAACTTCAAGCTGTGCACTTCAAAATTAGACATGGAAGTTTTTTAGTAAGGTTGCATGATGCATTTATTATCTTTTTTGAAAACAATCTAGGTATGATGAGGACAGTTAAGGCTTACTGCTTAAAGGTTGATTTAAAGCACATATTTCCATGTGTTGTCCATTTCTCTAGAATTTGTTGGGTTTGATTATAGGTTAATAAAAGGATTTGGAAAATTCCGTTCTTCAAATGTCACAGCACTGATCACAGCCATACACCTAAATATTTATTGTCCACCTTCCCTATCTGTCTCTTCTCCCTCCCCAAAAAAGGTTGCCTGCTGGGAGAGCAGTCTCAGGCCATACTGACACCCTGAACCACGTTAAGAGATTGTAAGAAGTTTTCACAGTCCAAACAGTAGACAGTTTACAGGCTAGTGAACAATTTGACCATGCAGTTACATATGTGCCAGAGTTCAAGGCTGTGACCTGCTGCTGTTCAGATTACTAGGACAAACATAGCCATTGGGACCAGGATTAGCAATTTAATTAGAACACCATGTAAAATTCATATACAATGTCATTTGCTGAACATGACCTGTATCTTTATACATCTATTATATCACAGTTAAAGGAAAAGGAAAGTCAAGTAGTAATTATGTAAACAATATGATTAGAATTCTATAGTTTTTGGGGTGTCACATCATAATCCTCAGGTTTTATAATTTGCATAAGTTGCCTATGTTTAATCACAGTAACACATTCCAGGTGAAATGCTCTCATGGAAAACAGTAACAATTTGGCACTGTCATATATTACAGTTTGACATAATAAAAAACATGAACTCCTAGAAAGTCTGTAGACAGTTAAGTGAAGAGCAAGGATATCAATCATTATGATAAGTAATGCTAGCAAGAATAATATTGGTGATAAAATTCCCCATTTCAAGGTTTAAACTAATTGCTCACTATTAAAAATTAGGATGAAAATATGATAGGGATGAGATGACCTTAGAAGTGCCTAATTGGTACAGTGGGTTTATTCTGCATGATACTGATAACAGCTGGAAACAAGATGCTGGATTTAAATGAAACATCCATTTGCCTGAAATTTTCTTATCAGTGCTAAATTCCACAATGGAACTGTATTCTGTTTTCCAAGGTGGGCCAGTAAGTTTTATAGGCTACAGACTGGCATCCTAGGTAACTCTGTTAAATACCAAGGCCATTCAGACTTCCAGCTGCTAATATCTGGTGAAGCTTTTGTCTGTCCTCAAACAGTACAGTGACACTTGGTCCAGAGTGATGCTTGTATAGAAGGGAGACACACGGCAGGATTGTGGGGAAGAAAACAGAATAGTTGCATCAAAGTGGCAGTTTACTATGGCTGCAGAAGACATATTCTTACAAAGACTGTAACTGTAGTTGCTTACACTTTTTTGCATTTATAGATGCAATATGCCTGAGAAGCTGATCAAGGCAGTGACTTGCAGTCTTGTGCTTAGTTTATGGGAAAACTCAGAATTGACATTTCGTGGCTACACGTAAATAGAATAATTTGCTCCTAAGAAAAAGTGTCATACTTAAAATTTGATATTTTTCTTTTCAAAATGAAAGAAGCCTTTGGCATAAAATTTATTCAGGGTCACATTTCACCCACAGCCTGTTATTTTTTTTTCTTTTTTCAAACCTGTACCTAGCTACACTTTAATATTTGCAGTCTCTCTAGATTGTCAACATCATTGTATAATAACCAACTTATTATAGAAAGCAGCAAATGCCACGCTGCCAATCACTTGTCCGTCACACTAACAGGTGCACTGCCATTGTCAGTGTCAGGCTGAATACTGGGATCAGTTAGACAGGTGGAGTAATTTACTCATCTTGTAGTGGCAGAAGGGGACACCTTATCAAGGAAAAAAAGAGAAGTGGCTTCCCTTGGTGCATTTGGTATGTGGCTATGTAACTTGGATTTATAATCTCTCTGCAGAAACTGATCCATAGACTAAATTTTACTCTGAAGGGAGAAAAAAAAGTTCTTTTAGGTATTATGCAAGAATATTTGGTTTTCCTTTCTTTTCACCTTATCCACTGTCATTCTCACCCTCTCCCCCTGCACCCCATCCTGAACGTATTACTATTGTCAGCTTAACAGTCTGCTAGATGCTAAATCCTTGAAAGATCTGTCAGTCTATTGGAGTAAAAAAAAAAAAAAAAAAAAAAAAAAAGACAAACTTCAATGAGAACTAGAAATTCTGTGCCTTAAAATATTTCCCACTGCCATTTTTTTTGGCAGTGTTTGGAAGAGATGTGCCCAGAGCATGCTTTACCATTTCATCTGAAGGAGAATAAATGTAGGAGTTATTATAGCAGTACTGATGCCAGTCTTCCACCATCCTAATCTCTGTAGCCACGACAGCTGCTGGTTAATACCCAGACAGTTTCTGAGGGCAACAGAGAAAGAAGTTGCTTTATTTACCTGTCTTTCTCTGTTACTATCAGTGTGCTGGACAAATTTTCCAGTATCATCTGTAACCTCCTGACTGGAGCTTTAAACAGGAGAGCTAAGCCTGGTGTGTTTGTACTTGTAGCTTCTGACTAAAACCATCTGTGGTCAGGTACAACCAGTAATTGCCTGGGCCAGTAAATAGAGCTATTACTTATAACAGGGATCTATGAGTCTTCAAAGTCAGAATGGTAGAGGCAGCCTCAGACTAAACAGTGGGAAGGAAGAATTCATGATAATGGTTTTGAAACCTCACTTTTATTGCAGCACAGAGAGCAGTGTCTGGTTGGTAGATGAGATACACTGGAGGTTAATCCTAATTTATTCACAGAAGCATTGCTAGGAGTATATGTACCCTCACACTAGAAAATTTGGGGTTTAAACAAACTTTATCTTGCTAAAGTGTCAATTTTCTTTAGGATACTGCTAAGAATAGGCTTGACCTGTGGGTTGACAGGGGGATTTGTGGTGCATTGACTGTCTTGTTTAGCAAATGGTTCCCATAATCTCCAATTCCATCATCTAGATTTTTAGTTCAGCAATTCTTGTAAACAGCAGAGCTTTCCTTTCTTCTCTTCTCTGTCTACCAAAATGTAATGGGCAGTGCTAAAACTTCAGACAGCCTTGGGCACGGTATCACATCATTATACCTAATCTGATGTAATTACAGGATGCTGCCAACAAGGATGCTCCCAGCCCTTATGCCCTTGTGCTTCCTGTTGCTTACCTTGTATCCCTCAAAAGGAAAAAAAAAAAATGTTCTTTTCCACTAATCAGTGAGAACCAGCTATCTCCTAGCTGCAGGAGTGCTGGGAGATGAAGAGGACTAGGATTATCTTTTTCAGTGGCAGGCAGCAATTAGGTGGAGGGTGAAACTGCACCTGTGCAGTCCTTTCCTGTTCTGCATGTGACCCTCGTGGATAGGCACCTAAACCTTCCCTCTGTTTAATTTGCTGTTATTCCCAAAAAGTGATACAAGCCCATTAACCATCATGTGTTACCTTCTGTGACAAGATTTTTTGACAGCACTGTAATTTTATCTCTGTTTAACTAGTAAGATGTTTACTGGTATTAAAAAACATTATCCCACCTGAACATTCTGTTTACCAGAACAGCACACAACCCCAGAGCCTGTGATTGTAAAAGAGATTTTTTGTTTGTTTGTTTTCTTTTTTCTTTTTGATACCAGTTATAAAGTTCAGAACCACTGACAAGTTTGAAGGATTTGATCCAGAACATTTTCTTTTAGGTTGCTATTTTGAAATTCAAGTTGCTAAACAGGAAAAACAGGAGAGTATTTTGCATAGATAGAAAAATGAAACAAAAGCCAAACAATGCTGAAAATAGCTCTTTATACTGGACACTTAAAGAAAACATTTTGTTTTCTCTTAAATCCATTTTGTATTTTAAGTTGTTATTCTTGCACTGTATTAGAAAACTGGGCTCAAAAACCACAGATCACGGTCAGGTCCTGGAAATGAGCCTGAGGCTTTAGCTACACAAAGCCCCAGGGCTGGAAGCACATATTGACTGGTCACATTCTGACTCTGCAACTAACACAAGACTTTCATATTCCAGGCTTTCCCCCTTTCTAGCCCTTTTTTTCCTAGAGAAAGGAAGGGTGGGTGCATACCCTGAATAGATGCTAATCTGTATGATAATTTGGCAAATCAGGCCCCTAAAGCATGCTTAAATGCATGCAACCACAAAATTTCCATCAGCATCAGGACTTTTGTTTCTCCATCAAGAAAACCAGAAGCCAGGTGATCCCCAGCTCCAGGTGGTTTGCATGACAGGGCTGCCAATATGGAACTGAAGTTCAGTAGAACACAAGGCTTAGAAACAGGAAAAACTTGGTTTTGGTTAAATGCCGTTTTGGAAAAATATGTTTTAGCAAATGCCACTGCCACTTCTGTTTGAGAAGGTATTTGACATCTGAGAACTGAAACACTAAAAACACTGTCTGAAGGTATAGATCAGGAAATATATTTATTACTATTTATTCATAATAAAATGTTCAACAACAAAATAACTGTAAATATTTACATTAGATAAGAAACATCTGCAATGACATAGACGGAAGATTTAGATTTGGAGTCCCCTATACATATTTTTCCCTCTCACTTGAATGGAGATTGCAAAGATTAGTTCAGTTATCACAGCTACATTAACTTTCTGTTCATTTTCAGAGGTGCTTTTAAAGGTAAATTATGCTATTCACTGACAATAAGCATGCTAGTGTTCTTTGCTGCTTGCCGTTCTCTCTATAAATGAAAACTGTCTCTAATACTGGCAGTCCAGCTCTTTGCATGACAGCTAAATTCCCCTTTTCTCTCTCACTCTTACAGTTCAGTTTCTCAAAAAAACCACACCATACCACCTCTCTTTCAATGCCTTTAAAATATTTCTTCTATTTCTGCTATGTAGTGCAATCTAAAAGGAACACGGTCTTTCACCAGTCCTGATATTATGGTTTCCCACCCAGTGATACAATTTTGTCTGAACTATAACCAATGCTTTCAGATGTGGTGTGTAAAGCTAAGTGTCTGCACCCGTAGTGAATTGAATAAAGATTGCAGTTAAATATACCTCATATGGATTCAGGAGCTGAGCCGTTAAGTGTCAGATCTGAAAATGTTGGTCTGTGTGTTCTGTAGCAATGAAGGGGAGAAGGAAAGGATAACATTAAGGAAAAATAGTGAGGACTTTTTTTTTTTTCTTTTTTTTATCAGAATACATTTATGATGCTGTCATCAAAGTGTGCATGTGGAAGCATCTCTTTAGAAAAAATGAATTCTTTAACTACATGCTGCTGCTCAGTAGCAAAGCTGCTCTGTAAAATGCTAGGAAGTTCTTCCTTCATCACTGGTTTGCTTTTATGTGTTCATAAAAGCTCTAATAATAACTTCATTTTTTGAGCTCTGTACACATTGCGGGATTCAGGTAGTGCTTACTACAGTTCAGAGGAGCTGTATGCAGTGTGATGTGTTCAGCCACTGTTTTGTGTGTGTTTCTGTTTTCTTTGTTTGATAGAGCAGTGAATAGAGACACCAAATTTCAAAGGGTTTCTGGTTAAAAGAGTGAATACCTTTTTCTGCCTTGAAATTTATGTTTATAAATCTTGCTGGCATGATAGGGAAAGCAAAACACTTAGGATATGTAACTGTCCTGATGAAGATATACAGACCTCCTAAAAACTTAATCTGGTGTTTAGAGTACAGAAGGCTGAAATTTTGCTTATATAGCTAAAATTGTTACAAGATTGAAACCCCAGAGGCCAGCTCCAGAGAGGAACCGTGTGCTCAGCTCATGTATGTGTGGTGGTTCATTTTTCAACAAATTTTGCAACAACTTGCCATTTAAATGTTATCACATCAAGGCACAGGGGATTTCTCATCTTCTGTTGTTAACTTGAGGTGCCATACTGGCAACTGCATGTAGAAAAATAGTTTTCTTTATTTATTTATTTATTTTTAAAGAGCTCAGCTCCCTGTTCTTAGAGTATATTTTAAAAGAGTTGTATCAGTTGCACTTTTTTGGGGGAATGCTTGTATTGCTGCCAGCTTACATCTCCCACTGGGAGCCACTGTGGAGCAGGGATTACCTCAAATAGGTTTTAGCAGATTAAACAAGCCACCAAAAAGAGCTTGTCTTTATTTTTTCTTCCTCTCTCTACATATAACACGGTAGACAGAAGGGGATGAATTACAATTTAGTACATCAACCGTAACCAGCCTGTATCTCAGGAGTTTTTTTTCCAACTTTACTGACATATGAGTAAGGTATCATCTGAAAATTCCTAAAGATAAGAGCAAATATGTATATGATATCAAACTTGTAGGAACATGTAGCTTTTGCTAGGATTCTGCACTGTTGCTACATTGTAATGTTACATTTCCATTCTCAGTCAAATGTTCTCTTTTGTTTTGCCTCTGCTTTGTGGGACTGAAAGGCATTTAAATTTTGAAGTAGTGTATACTGGCACAAACCAGTTATACTAAACAAGATTTTTGCTAAAAAACAAATTTTGCTTGCTTTTACACTGAAGGAAAGATCTTTTCTTTTTATTTCATGAGGAAAAAAAAGAGTAAAGCTTATGCCTGCATGCATCGGCCATGGTTCTGTAGATGCAGTTGCGATGCTTTTTCGTTTGTCTCTGAGGGCTGTTGAAGTCAGTTGATGATTTTGCCTTTAAGTTGGTCATTGAGTTTCAAGACTGAGAAAATGTTGTGCGTATGTACTCGGAGCCCACACTTTATCTGGTGTATAGAAGTGCAATCCATATAGTCTCTCATGGTGTATGGCCACAGATCAGCTGCTGAGTTTCTATCCATAAATGTTGCTCGGTGTGAATAAAGCAGAAGTGGCAGAGCATCTTTGAAATTCTACTTGGAGAGTAAAAGTAGAATTCTATTTGAAAGATAGGCCACATGCAAAAGATTTTATCTTGTTAAATTGTTGCCTCATGTCCTATCTATATGTAACTGCAGGCATTTTTCCACATCATAATACTACCTTAGCTGTACTAGCTGATTCCCTGTTAGAATCTGTAATCAGTTTCACATTTGTCTCCAACCAAAATCTCCTCTTCAGTAACTCCATCCATTAAAGCTGAAGTGACGCAGCTTGCTTCACTGATGTGTGATTACCTATTAATTATAAAATACAAATTCATATTGTTAAAGACACTTTATAGGATTGCTTGTATTTTTCCCATAAGTTGATCAAGGATGGGCATAGCTTTTGTTTCTTCTACAAGCTTTATGAACAAATTATTCAAAAAATAATTCCTAAGCCTTTGAGAAAACAACTGGATGTCATTCGACTAATAAAAAAGTTTCTTGTTTCTAAAGAAGAAAAATGTTTAAAGTGTTTGCTTAAGGTCTAGTTATAGATTCTCACAATTTTTTTTGCAAGGGAAAAGCAATCACTTAATGCTTTCCAATCCTGAATTACTAGAACAAGTGCCCAGCAAACAATATCGGTTCCTCTCAACCTTTGTATTTGTGCACTCCACATATTTTATAACAAAATTCTTTATGCTGTTGTTGGTGATATTTTATACTGTAAGTAAGAACAAGTGTAAAGCATGATTGCTAGTTATGGCTGAATTGGGGAAAAGGAGAAAACCAGTTAATTTTCCCCAAAACTTGGCCTAAGCTTCTGAAAAGTTTGTTTTTAAAAAAATTCCTTCATATTATTTGGAAACTAAATTAAGCTCTACAGCAGTATAGTTTATTGTGGATGAATGATAATGGGATTAATGCTCATACACAGAAAGTGTGACACTTTAAATCATGTCATTCTTGAAATGCAGTTACAGTCAAAAAGGTAACTGTGAAAATGACAGCGTAGAGTTCCATATTTATTCTTTCTCAATGATTTCCCTATTAAATGTGTTTAGCTTGCAAGTCAAAAAATAATTTTTCTAACTGCCAGCTGTTCAAACTGAACTCGAGATCTTAAATCTGTCTCTCATCTTTTACCCACAGAATAGAGTTTGCTTATTGCAACTTAGATGCCAGTCCTTTTTGGTGACGGATGAGGCAGAGTAGGTCCCATCTCATTCTTCCATGTGGTAGCTGGAGTGACATTACAACTGCATTGCAACTAATTATGAAAACTTTGGTAGATGAGGAAGCAGATGCAACTCTGTAAATCGAAGCTGTTATGTGGACTGGAAATACGTCATTTTTATATCTTATGTTTTGTCTGTGCATACCAAAGCAAGTTAGAACAAATGCAGGTGTCATTATTTTTCCATTATAAGGAGAGAAAATACAGCTGGGAGGTTGGAAGCTGGATTATCCAAAGCCACAAAGTCTTTTCATAGTCTAATGTGTATCACTTTAAGACTGATTTGCTTATCTCTATGGCTAGTAATAATCAAATATTTTAACTTCCTGAGTAGTTGCCTTACAAGGTAGCACAGCTGTAAATTGAAGGGTTATGAAATGGTACTTGCTTGTCTGGGAAGAGTATCTGTAAACTCATTTTTATGTGCACTAGGGTCTTTTCTATCACTTTCCTGTTCCATTCCTTATTAGTTTTCCCCCAAAACAGAAACCATGAACATCTCGATCTATTTCACCTGTCTTCCCTAGAGAAGCCAAAGCCTCCAGGTCTGAGTATGACCAGAATTATGGAACTGTGTAATCTTAACCAGCTGGTACAGTGTCTATCATATTTGTAGGCTCCTTTTCTCCCTGTCACCTATCTTCTTTTCCATGTAGCACAATTGGGCCGGTATTTGATTCAGTAAAACATAAAGATTTAAAACAAAACTTTCAGTCCACACTTGCTAAATATTTTGCTTGGCAGAAGCTTCATTACACAATAAATGAGTCTTTTGGAAACAGCCAACTGCTTTATATAAAACAAGCTCCTGTTCCTTTATTGCTTTCGGGGGAGAACAATGAAAATTCACTGTTACTGGCCACATCAACCTGAATGAAAGCCAAATAGGAAAATTGAAAATGATTGTCAAGTTCATCATATCTAATACAATAGAGGCAAATTAGAGTTATCTGCAGCAGCAGAAGTAGCAGCAGATTGCATTATAAATCATCATATCATTGACAGTCAATTACATTCAAAACTTTTCAAGCATGAGGCAGCAGCAGTGTTTATCTACTAACAAACTTATTCAAGCCAGAAAACACAGTGTGGGTGCATGAGGAGAATTTCTTGGGGGTCTGAAGGCTTTGCAACAGAATTTCAGCAAAAGCATATTCCATGAAGAATAGAAAGAATAAAGCCTGGTTTGTTGCAAAATCATATCTTTAAACCTATTCTGCCTTTTTTCTTCCACTGCAGTAAACCCGCATTTGCCTGTTGTCTGGGAGAGCCCTCCAGTAATGTCAACTTTTCTCCAGTCTTCTCTGCTTCATTACCACTTCTGCTTTCACAATACTTCTAGCTTCCTTCTGAGTTCCCAGCATTTGCCCCCTTCCCTTTTTCCTTTGTTTGTTTGTTTGTTTGTTTGTTTGCAGTTTGAAGTAAATGTTTAGGTTGTCTCGTTCAGGAATGAAGAGCTTTCTGTAAATTATTCAAAGTAAGTAACCTTGCATTTTGGGGAATCAGTGACTCACGTAATGGGTAATGTGATTTTAATTAATAAATTCTAATCAAATATATTGTATAAAAAATTAATATAAGTTGAGAGAAAAGTCTTGACAATATTTTACCAGTCCGTCTATTGTACGAACTCTGAGAATTGGACTGTACCCTCAGAATTAAATGCAATTTTTTCTCTACTGGAAGTTACAATGGTTGTACTTTCTGGCTGTTCCTGTGGGCACCAGGAAAAGCACAGAGCAGGAGCAAAAACGTCAGGCCCTGAGAGGAGGGTTTGTGATTTTGCTGTAGTGCAAAAGAAGGGGATAGTGCTCCGTGTGATCGTCCATCTACCTTTTCAATAAGCGTAGAAAGCCCTGAAGCCGTAACGGAGTGTGAAGCAGGCTTAGTATTGATCTTATATCCACATGCCTGTATCGTGTGGGAAAGGTTGTTGGGTTTTGGGGAGAAGGTCTTAAGTTTATGTTTATTTTTTTCTAATCGTATGTCAGTAAATCTCCAGGGGGTCTCTTTTAGGATCAGGTCTCTTCATATTTTTGAAATGACTTGAGAAAACTATCATGCAATAGAGCAATGAATTACTCTTACATTAAACTGGGTAAAGAGTTAAGGTTGAGAGCCATGCTGCTGTTTTGCAGAATAAATTGTTTATTTTTAATAAGAAATAAGAAACTTCAGATCTGAGGTATTCCTATGGCAAGAGCTCTCCTTTGTGCTCTGAGTGCAACTGTCTCCCTCCTGTCCCAGTCAATTGTCTCCAATTATATTGCATAGAGACATGCCTGCGATTCATTCTCAGTTCCAGTCCTAAACCACCAAGTGATTTTTGTCATTAGCCACCCAGCCCTTGGTGTATCTGAGATGAGAGGAGCATGAAGGTGAAGTGCCAGCTTGTTACAGTTGCCACACATCTCTGCAGAATTTTAGTTTTGCCACACCTGAGAACTGATCTGCAGGTCCCTCTAAAATTAAGTAGCCAGCTACTAACTTGGGTAGTTAAAAGGAAAATAGAGGTAACTGCAGAAGGCGGTTCAGATATTAGATAGGTTAAATCATGCTGAGAATCTGAAATAAGAACTGAGTTAATGTAGGTACCATAGTTAGCTGCCTGAAGATAGGTAGGATGAACCTATTAAGGCTAAGATCAGAATGAACACAAACAGAAATTGTTACACCAGCATAATTTTAAAGCACTAATAAATAAGATGAACTGGTAGAAAGGAAAGGCTTGTGCATAATGGTGAAATCAAAAGTGTGTGCAATTTTACATGTCTGGAAAAAATTAGCTAATGTCTGTATCAGGGAAGTAAGCAATAAAAATGTGGATAGTTTGGGTGCAATTCAGATGCCTGAACATAGTTGTTCCATGCAGTTTGAGATGCCCTGGCATACCCTAAGTATGCTGCTCTTCTAGAAGGGTGTAGTTGACCTAATAGTCCTATGTTCTATCTAACCTATGAGACAGCAGACATGTCATAATCTGTCATGTGAGGGAGCCTCTGGGGCATTTTAAATGGCATTAGACATCTCTGTTTAGATAACTGAATCTCTTCCAGTCTTTGGACTGTTGTCACATCATGAAATGTCAACTACGAAATAAAAAACAATTATGCAGTCAGTGCAGTTGTTTGCTTTTGTTTTAGTAGATGTTTCATTGAGTCTGGGCGGAAACCTAAATTTCTGTGGTTAGCCAAAGTTTAGCATATTTTCAAAGATTTTCAGTTTTACTAGGTCCTTCATACAATTCTGACTGTAAATCATATCTTTATTTATCAATCTCCTCTGCCTCTTTTAGCTTTTTATGAAACAGGCTTGCACCCACTATTGAAATAGTGAGTAGTAAATTTAGTATGTAAGTAGTTTTGTAGAGGATTATGTTCCATACCTTTTTCATATTAAGAAACTGTGGTGTTTGGCTTGCTTGTTTGCTTTTAATGCTTCTTGACAGCTAGGGTATGACAAAAAGCTTTTCTGTATACTTGTTCTGAAATTTTTTGGACATACATTATCCAGTAGCCATGAATAAGCCCTATTGACCCAGGTTATTTTACATGTGTTTTCACACATTTCACATATTGAGTTCTGTTGTGTGCTTTATTCCAAATGAATAGGCCAGGGTTAGTAACTCTGTCTATGATATTCTGAGAACGAGTTAAGCCAGAAGGACTTGATTATGTTTACAAACATATATTTCAGTAACCATCATAAATAAAATACTAGATTTCAAATTATGGTTCTGATTACTTGAAATTGAAAGTTACCATTGTGTTATCATAAATACAAAAGCAAACTTGTGATAGGAACATCAGTTCCTGATTTGATCTCAATAGCATAAAAGACTATTCAAATCACAGTTTGTTTGTTTGTTTGTTTGTTTGTTTTCCTTTTAAATCCATTATTCAACTTCATTAGTCTTTTGGGACAGTTTTTCAGTGGTTTTCTTTATAGCTATGCTCATAAAAAATAAATAATGTCTTCATTTTTTCACCTGTGCTGAGCTACATGGTCCTGCTAAAATTGACTGAAATTAGTAGGATACCTATTTTGCTTAACGCGGTGTATGATCCTTTATTTTAAATATGGGAATTGGTTTTGGAAATCCAATTTTCTGCTTAATAGCTTTAAATGTTTGGTTTGATTTAATGTTCTGAGCAGACATGGACAGGAGTTTTACAAAGCCGTTCTGACATTGTTAAGTAATATTTAGATTGTAGGAACTAATTTGATGTTTTGTTTTTGCTCTCTTATTGAAGTGTATGTATTGCCAACTAATATTGGGGATTATATTGCTAAGTTGCTAAGCCACTCTCCATGATATTTGAAAAGTCATGGCAGCCAAGTGAAGTCCCTGGGGACTGAAAAAAGGGAAATATTGCAGCCATTTTTAAAAAGGTTAAAAAGGAGGACCCTGGGAACTATCGACCTGTCAGCCTCATCTCTGTGCCTGGGAAGATCATGGAACAGATCCTCCTCGAAGCTATGCTAAGGCACATGGAGCACAGGGAGGTGATTCGAGACAGCCAGCACAGCTTCACTAAGGTCAAGTCCTGCCTGACTTAGGCAGTGGCCTTCTATGATGGAGTTACTACATCAGTGAACGAGGGAAGAGCTATGGATGTCATCTATCTGAACTTCTGTAAGGCCTTTGACACGGTCCCCCACAATATCCTTCTCTCTAAATTGGAAGGATATGGATTTGATTGGTGGACTGTTCAGTGGATGAGGAATTGGCTGGATGGTTGCATCCAGAGGGTAGTGGTCAAGGGCTCAATGTCCAGATGGAGATCAGTGACAAGTGGTGTCCCTCAGGGGTCCATATTGGGACCAGTGCTGTTTAATATCTTCATCAATGACATAGTGGGATCGAGTGCACCCTCAGCAAGTTTGCAGATGACACCAAGCTGAGCGGTGCAGTTGACATGCCTGAGGGATGGGATGCCATCCAGAGGGACCTGGACAAGCTGGAGAAGTGGGCCTGTGTGAACCTCATGAGTTTCAACAAGGACAAGTGCAAGGGGCTCATAAGATAGATAGGGACAGACTTTTTAGCAGGGCCAATAGTGACAGGACAAGGGGTAATGGTTTTAAATGGTTTTAAACTAAAAGAGGGCAGATTCAGACTGGATATAAGAAAGAAATTTTTTATAATGAGGGTAGTGAAACACTGGAACGGGTTGCCCAGAGAGGTGGTAGATGCCCCATCCTTGGAAACATTCAAGGACAGGCTGGATGGGGCTCTTAGCAACCTGATCTAGTTGTAGATGTCCCTGCCAGTTGCAGGGGGGATGGACTAGATGAGCTTTAAAGGTCCCTTCCATCCCAAAGCATTCTATGATTCTATGATTGATTCTATGATTATGTTCAAACTCCTGAACATATCAAACCATCCCATTTCATATTAATGCATCTTGAATTGCAGCCTTATCATAAGACTTTGTATTATAACAGTATCTTTCCTAGAGCTGCAGGCCCTTGATGTCCATCTTTACTAAATGCAACATGACCCAATTCCTGTACTGCCAAGGAAAAGTTTAGAAAAGCTGCTTCTGTTCCGTAAAGTGATGTCATCTTTGTGGGTTTATTTTGGATTTCTTGGTGGATTGGGGTCATGGTGGGGTGGGGAAAACTGTCTGTCTGTATTTTTAACTGCTTCCCAGTGGGAAACATCTTATCTGTAAAAAGCCCAATTAGAAGCTACAGAAATGCATATGTTCTCAGAATTCTGTAGTGTATAGACAACATGCATAATTTATGTAACACATTTGGGATTTGCACCTTCTTTCTATTATTTCGTAGGAAGGAAAATGATGGATTGTCAAATCATGCTACATGTTTTAATTTTTGATAGAAAGAGTGAATATGTTTATACAAGGTCACTCAACTCCTGTAAGAAAGGTTATTAATGTGAGAAATTATTTGCTGGGGTAAACCACATCTGTTAGACAGCAAAATTCATCACTCCAGTCTTGTTTAGGCATGTACAAAATACACTGTAAACGTTAAAAATTCAAGGGAATTAATGTTTTAGCCAAAATATTTTCAGCCTATCCTAACAGTATTGCTGGGGATCGATGATAACTGTTTTTGATGACGTTGACACAAATGGTTTCTCTGATGTGATCCAAGGTTTAGGTTGCCAAATGTCAGCTACAGTATGCTGACACGTGGTTGAGTGTGCAGTGACCCCACAGAATGTGTTTACCCTTCTCCTGTTTGCAAGGAGGAGTAAGACCAGGCTTGCAGGTAGTTACTGTGAAGTAGCTAACAAGACATAAATTGTGGCAAAATGAAATTGCGCCTTATCAGACAAAGTATATGCCTTCTAATAATGCAAGATTTCTTTTATACTTACTCTTTTTTGTTGTTTTCCTTTAAATAAATTTGCCTTTCGTGTTGTGTTTGCATTTTAAAACACTTCATAGCTTGTCTGGCACCCAAGTGGGTCTTCTGGAGTCCCATTATATAAGTATTCATCTTGTTCCATATATCTGTTCTCTTTAAGGAAAACAATGTTCATTTTTTTCCCAGTTGCTAGCAAGTATTAAAAACTGTGTTTACCAGGACTCCTGAATTCAAATTGCAAGTGAAGCTTCTTCAAGATGGTGATCACAGAACAGAATACTAACTATGTCTAGTTATCAAATGTTTTTCCCTCTAGATAATACGTTACCAGTATTTATACTAGTCACGTTTTTGAATGGTCAACGATTAGTCCTTAAAGGGGAGAAGGTTATTCTGAGACACTTGGGATTTCCTGAAAAAGTGCAAAAGTTTTTGCAAAGAAAGAGAGTGGTGGGTAGGGTGTGGTATATCGTTTTGACATTCTGAAGACCTGAGTTTATTAGTCTGAGCATGAAAATTGTTTGTGACCCTGTCCAACTGTCTGGGACTCAAATTTTGAACATGTTTGAATAAAATGTTGGAATAAACACTTGGAACCTACATTTCACTCTTCTTCCTCACAGAGAGGAAGATGCATAACAGCAGAATGAGGATAATTGACAAATTTAGCGAACAGATAAGTAGGCTCCTTAAAGAAGATCATCTGAGGTATATTGAGAACTGGAGACACAGACTCTGGTAGAAGTATGGCTGCAAACCCTTTTGAGAGGTGCAAAAGGGACAGGCAACACCATAAAGTACTGTTATGACTGTATCAGAAGCTCTTTGATAACCAGAAAGAAATCATACAAAAATGGAAGAAAGGTATACATAACTAGGCATAAGAATAGAAAAATAACCTGGAAATAAAGACAAAATGAAGTAGTGAAAAGTGAAAACTGTATGTCAGCTAGAAAGTGGTAGAAAAAAAAATAATGAAAAGGCTAGGTCGATCTCATAGACATATAAAAATAAGAAAATAGTATCTTTCCATTATAAAATACAAAGAAGAGAGCAAATATAGGATGATGTAGAGAAAGCTGAAGAATTCAGTGCTGTTCTTTACTTCAGTCTTCATGCACCATCATACAGAATTATTTGACTAGATATCCAATGGAAGTATTTTAATGAGTACATAGGGTACATGAGAAATGCGAGGACAAAGGGTATATGATGAGGTACATGCTGAAGTATGGCTGTCTAAAAGAAAGACTTTAAAAAATAAAATTCATGAATAAAAGTAAAAATTAATGAATGAGAACTTTCTCTGAATCTTTTATATTTTGTGGATGTTGGGGAGTCCTTAGGGGTTAGAGGAATGTAAATATATTACTGGGCTTCAAAATAAGAAAAGAAAAAAAAAAGAAAAGAGAACCAGGGTGTCATAGCCAGTCTGACCTGAATCCTTGGAAATAGTTTAGAGCAAGCTGTTAATACCTACAAGAAATGAATTTAACTCTAGAATGCTTCTGACAGGGTAACAGATCTACAGAAATCTGTAGATGTAACACACCTTGAGTTTAGTACACTCTTTCATCCTGTCCCACATGACATTCCTGTAGGCAAATTTGAACTCCATTTAATCAATATCATGTGATGGATAAGAATCAATCAGTTACTGTTAGTCTCCCTTCAAATAATCAAGGCATGTCAACAGGGGCCTGCATTCATCTGTCCCAGACACAGTATTCTTTCAGTGTTTTCATTAATAATTTTGATGATAGACTAATGTATCCTTGTAAAATTGCAGATAAAATCAAGGTTTTAACAAAGTTCACATGTGTAGGGGGCTTGTTGGGGATCAGCATTCAAAATTTTGGAAAACACCTTTAAAGTGACAAGTTTATATTCATTCAAGTTTTGTGGGAAATGTTACACTCTGAAAGGAGAAATTAAATGCACCAAGCTGAAAATATCTGATTAATCAGGTGATAGTCAGAAATGAAACATGAATTAACAATGTGATCCTGTAAAATATAAGAACAGGATTACTGTGTGCAAGATATGGAAAATAATTATTCAAGTCAGTGCTTCTGAGGCCATATCTAGTATGTTGTTTAGTTTTGGTCATCATGGTTTAAGGAAGAGTTGAGCAAGCTAGAGAAAGTCCAGAAGAGAAGAGTAAGAATGATGAGAGGTTTTGAAGACATGACCTATAAAGAAATGTTGATAGAATTTGTTTTATTTAATCTAGACAGACGAAGACTCAGAGAAAATATGAGGTCTCTGTTATGCAAAAATTTGTTGCAAACAGGACAATGATCGATTGCTTTTCTTGGCTGCTGAAAGAAAGAGAAGAATAAATTGGGTTAATCTACAAATTAAGGTTAGGGTAAAAGACGTAAAAGCTTATCAGGCAGTAAACCACTGGAATAAATTACCCACAGATATTTTCTTTCCTGGCCTTTTTCTCAAGTTTGCCAAATGTCTGACAAATGAGACAAGTATAATTGCTTTTCTTCATTTTATGTCGTCAAAGTAGATGTTCTGTGAGATCTCATTTCCCATTCATTAATATGAATCCATAAAATTTATGTTTATTGTACCAGGTTTCTTTTGTATTTTTGTACCTCTGTTTGTTAGCCTTAAACTACAATAATAATTTTTCTACATTTGGTAGCCATGGTGGGAGTATATGTGTGTGAAATATTGAGATTGCTTGGATACTGTGACAATGGAAGCCATATACGTTTACACTGTAGAGTGACAGACAGCTACTTTATGAAGTCATTGTGAAAATGACATCTCTGTCTTGAATTCTTGGTTTCTATTTCTGGGAGATCGGAAGATACAGTGGCTTCACAGAGTTGTAAAGGAAGTATCTAACCTCAGTTGTGCCTCTTGGGACCCCTTGGACAATTTTTGGAGAAGTGTTATTTGCATATCTCCAATCAGCTCTTTGGCAAGTATGGGAAAAGTTCCCAGCTGCCAGTTTTGACAGCCACAATTCTGGCAGCTGTTAGTCTTGAAGGGGAAAGACGAAAAAAAGAAAAAGTAATAGCATTGGTATTTTTGTAAAGCTTGGGTGACATTTAATATTACCTGCTGAAAATAATGAAAATAAAAAGGTACGAATGAGAAGGAAAGAAAAGGGTTCCAACTCATGGAACAGATAATAGTAATTTAGTATTTTAAAGCAACTCCATGACTATTTCATCTCTGAACAGTTCCACTTTTAGCTTGTTAAATTGGAAGTGGAAATAAGAAATTACAGGCTGAAGGAATGGGGTTAAAAATAAATCCTCAAGTGGGCTGGCAAACTGCAACTTGGGGAAAAGTAGTTTAGCTAATGTCAGTTTTCTGTTGTAATTTTCACAAGTTCTGGTACTGCTAAGTATTTCTCAAAAGGGACGTTACTTTAATATGAAGGTAAAAATATATAATAATGATTATATAGAATAAATATTTTTTTTAGGTGTTTGAAGGATTTAGAGACAAAACTATGAAAGGGAGAGATGCTGTTTCATATATTTTATTTGTACTTGAAATATTTTGATTGTACTTCTAAACAATAAAACAGACTTTCTTTATCTTTTCAATTAACTGTGTGGTAATTTTAAGAAGAGATCATGGTGTGGCTTGGCACTGGTTGCTTGTCATTTTAGTGGAATTTGTATTTTCACTAGGAGACTACAGTCTTCTGAATGCAAAACTGATGTTATAAGAAATTTTGCTTGAGTAGGAACCACATAATTTGACCTGGAGGTCACATTAGGTTTTTTCTTGTATTGAAGTATCATGGATAGTATTAATCTGCATTTGTCTTTTGTTTTCTGCTATATGTTATCACGATGCATTGCCATTATAATAACAAATAGCCTGTCAACACATTTACTGGACCGCAACCCTCTTGGGATAATCACTGAATTTTCATCAAGACTGCAATGATTAGTGTTTCTGATTATGATAATCAAATAACTAATTAGCTATCATGTTTCAGAAAAGCCATAAAATTAAAAATGTTTTCAGAATATGTTAAGACTGAAGTTTTTAGCTACTTCCACTTTTTTTTCAGAAAGCTTAGAGCATGTAGGAAGAAATGGAAGTTGCTAATTTTTATTGAAAAGGAGCTGAGTTGTTTCTCACTCTGCCCTGCTATGTAAAGACCTATACTTCTATTCCTTCGCTGTATTTTTGAGCAGAGCTGATTAAAGAATATGGTGAAATTACTACCGGACTGTGTAACACAAGATAACACATTTTGTTTCTGGGGTTTGTATGTTTCTTTTCCCTTTTCTTTACACTTTGTGCGTTTTTTTGGTGAATTTTCAGAAGTGTTAAAGTCTGATTAGACGTCAGTGTAGAGGCAGAGAGAGATCTTATCTTCACAGATTGCCTCACAGCGGTGCTGTATTGTAGTGCTGAGATGGTGTTCTTCTCACCTTTACGGTTATTTTCTCTTTTTTGTATTAGTGCATGATGAAAGCTTGTGTTATTGCTTCATTCAGGTTTCCTGCCTTCAGAAGTGAGTGTCTGACTGGAATTTCTGGGTTTTGTTTTTCCTGTTTTGTTTTGTTTAATGGTAATGACAGAGAAAGAAGGCAACACAAGGAATGCTGGAGTTTGTTAAAGGATTCATTACATGCAGTTCCAGTTCCTTGCTCATTCCCAGAACTATTGTTGGATCCAGATACTTGTAACTGCATTGTTTTCCATGCTGTCCTTCATCTGTGCTCATTTTAAATGTCACAGAGAGAGGTGGTGACATTATGCTAATTTGTAATGGATTCCAGTGTTACATTGCCCCATTTCTTTGACCTCAGCAAAGAGCACTTGCTGAGAAGAACAGAGGATGATTACCTCCCCTCTGAGCATGAACTAGCTGCTATGGCTACATGACCTTGGATTTAAAGAATAAACTCTAAAATTGCTGTGCAGAGGTTGTACAGGTTTTGTGCCTAAAACAAAGAAAGGATTTCAAAGAGATTTTTTTCCCCTCTGTGGCTGAGTTTACAGATTCTTCCTCATACAATATATCTCTCATTCAGAAATTCCCCTGTCTAAGCTTGTGAGATCAGTTTTCAGTGAATGTGGAAAGAAATGTGGCTTACATATATTTAGGATATGCTTTTTAAGAGATATCAAGCTTTTATAGGAGAATTAGATGGAAGACTAAGTATTGCGGTTTATTATGAGTTCATAGCTGTTGTTAGACTGTACCTGTATCAAGATAAGGATCTTGTCTGAAAGATTGCTGTGGTTTGATCCTCCTGCAGCCTAAATGCAGGAATTATTGAGCTCCCAACTACAAAAAGACTCTCAAAGCAGACCCTGAAACTATATCAATTCTATACTGCTAGAATATAAAAAAATGGTGGCAGGATCAAAGGCATAGTTCAGCCATTACTGCTCCTTTTAAAAGAGAACTGAACAGGGTCATGTGGGAGGACCCTATGAATGGTGGAATTCAAGGAAGATTTCAGTCTCCCTTTGAAAATACACTGGCATTAATATGATTTTGAAGAGCATGAATAAGAAGCTCTACAGTCAAAGCACTGCTGCAGGAGCAGGTTTTTGGCCTTTTTTATGTCAGTTACAATTACACTGGAGCTCCATATAAGAGGTGAGTAAAGCCTGAGGACATGATTCTGCATTCATTCCTCACCCAAAACTCCCCCTCATGCTTGGTGGGAGCATAAGGGGGAGTTTTGTGTTACGCGACACTGCTTCAGTTCTTGATTCTGGTTCACAGTGAAAGATAAATCCATTGTGCAACTTCCTTATTTCTCCTGAATCAAACAAATCAAAACCAAAGAGAAAAACCCAATAAGAAGATTATAATTCCTTTTGGGAAAAATAATCTGGTTTTCTCCAGATATGTTCTGGTACTTTGATTTTAAAAGATTAGGTGCTTCACACTTGGTGAAAGTCAGAAGCTATTGAGCTCTGTCCAAGGAATAACTGATATTTTCATGTAATACCTTTGACTTTGGGTCTTGACACTAATTATTTTATTTTCTCTTGATGATTATCAGGTTGTTAATGGTACTGAACTGAAATCTCTAAGACTGTCAACAACTTGATGGATTTGATTTTTTTGCCCATCAGCAGAATAGGAAAAGTAAAATTGTGTCCTGAACAGATGCAGAATGAATGTCAGTTGTAGGTTATTGTAGCATTTTTCCCTCTGTCTTAAAGACAGATTTTATTTGTTCTTGAGGGAACAGACCTTAGCTTTGGTACCCCTTTGGGCTTCATAGATTTTAAAATTTCAGAGCAGGCTAGACTGTTCTGTGGATTGAAAATGAGGGAAAAAACAGTGATCTTAGTAAAAAACCCCAAGCATTTCAGCCATAATGAATGTCATCTTGTCTTCATATTTAGTATCTTTCCCCCCCCCTTGAAGCTTTCTTGTAATTGTTTGTTCTGTAAAGTCATCAGAGAAGAAAGCTTAAGACATTATAGAAAGATGATTTTAATATTGATTATATTGTTATGTTACATTATAGCACAGGTTCATGAATCAACTTATTTCAAAATGTCATTTTTATCCTGATCTTATCACATTCACTGTCCTAAGGTCCAAATAAAGAATATGTTCTCTATCTAAAATCTAAAATGAACACTTGTGTGGGTGTGCACACGTATGTGTGCAGGTAATGAACAGGAGGTTTTTTGTGTGCTCAGAACGTCCCTAATTTTAAGACCGCAATACATTATTAAAATCTACTAAAATAAATCATGTTTCTGTTAGCTTTCTATTCCCATACATTTCTAAACATACTTGAAGAAAAACTGTAGTTTGAACTTTTTGCTTACATGTCCGGTCACATCTATAACAGCTGCTGAAATGCATCTGCTTTTGGGTGGATTGTAGCAGGTGTTTAGAAGGGTATCTTTCATTAAAATTGTATTACAGTTTTTATAATGAGAGGTAAATTTGAACTCTGAGCTAAAATACAGCTAGTTTCCATATTTAGACAGGCAATCACTTATTTTAATCAGATACCAGTATTATAGTGTTGCACTTCACCTGTTTCAGAAATAAATTTCTGTTGAAATATACTGCACAGGAGGTTGGGTTGTTTTTAGCACTGCAGTAAGGTTATATTTCATATTAAATATGTAAAAGGAGTTAATTCTGTGGTGTAAAGATAAGTTCATAAAATTGTACAATATGAATAGTACGTTCACTATACTTACAACGCTTCAGTTCTTTAGTAGAGCCAGTCTACTTAGCAGCAAATGGAATGAATTCCTTTAGCTATTAATGAAAATGTCTGATGTATTCTTCCTAAGGCAGTCTTTGGACCAAAATGGCATTTGTATTCATCTGGTTGTAAAGTTAAAAATGTGTACATTTCTTGTCTCAATTTATTTAAACCATAATGTTGCGGAAATCACAGTGGCCTGTAGTGCAGATCTGTAGAGCCAGTCCAGCATGTTATCCTATTGTAATTTGAAACCTTTCATTACATTTTCTTTCTATGAAATAAATTTTTGGCAAGACAATAACTGTATGTGAAGAAATAGCAAGCCAGATTCCATTACTGTTCAAAGTATATTTTGATGAGAATTATTTTTAAATGCAAACCCATAACAACTTGGTCAGAACAGGGGTATAAAATTAAAATATAATGGTTATGAACCATTTAAACCTGAGAAACAGGCACAGGACATCTAAAAAGTGTGATCCATACCAAAGTGTTTCTGTATTCCTTCTGCTTTGTGAGTAATGACTTGAAATTGCATCCAGTTTGGATATAGTAAGATGGAGAGATAGACAGTAATTGAATGTGAATAATCGTTGCAGTTGGGCTTTGAAATACAAGATTGGCTTTCCTAAGTGCAAGGTTTTTCTTACCAGTCTCCAATCACTTGTTTTTCTGCATTTTTTTCCTTGGCACACTTAATGTTTTGTTGGATTTCAGCAGAACTAGTCTGGCTTATATATTACAGATCATTTACTAAGAACCTGCTGGGTTACTTTCAAAAAGGGTGCTGTTCTTCAGTTCTTAATTAAATCCTCAACAATTCTATTGTAATCATAAATTTAATATATTATTTGCAAACCTTTGCTGGATTATTTTCAATGGGTAACTGAGATAGTGGTTTATTTTATATTTCTGCAGTATGATGGCTGTTACGTGTGCAACAAATACACTGTTAAAATTGAGTCAGTTCTAATTTAAGTATTATCAAGTAATACTAGTTTATTTTTTCTCTTTTCTTATTCACTTTAAAACAAAACATTTAAAAATAGATCTGGTTTAAGAGTAATTTTCTCTGATATTTTAGGTGTGTTTAATTATGAACATATGTCACAGAGCTGAGTGTTCTAAATGTATTCTAACTGGAATAAAAAATGCAGTGGAAAAACCATTATCAATATTTGATATCTTTATGTCTCAATTCAGTTTTACTATCACAGTTCCAGAGTTAAAGGAATGGAATTATTCTTATCATGACATATATCCCTGACTTAATCCTCATCCACTGCTGGTTGTTACTTTCCACTGTGAACACTGCCCCTCTTCCCAGAGGCCTGGGAGCCCTTCTTGGTGAAGACTTGGGCAAAGAAACCATTGAGTACATCAGCCTTGTTTGTGCCTGCTGTCACTAAAATACCTGCACTATTCAGTAACAGTCCCACATTTTCCTTGTTCACCCTTTTGCTATCAGCATTGTAGTAGAAATTTGTCTTGTTGCCCTTGATGTCCATTGTGAGTGTTAGCTTTAGGTGGGCTTTTGCTCTCCTAACACCAGCCCTTTGTGCCCTAGAAATGTTTCTAAATTGCTCCTTTTGTAACTTGTCCCTGCTTCCACCTCTTGTAAGCTGCCTTTTTTACACTGGAGCAATACAGTATTGTGGAACTATATAAAGTTGTGCAATATTTCATTATACAAGTTTATGATAACAAATGTATTTATTTGGGATGGGATTCTGCTGGTAAAATTGCTTCAGGCCTAAAGGAAAAAACAAACTTTGACTAACTTTTAGTTGTTTGGCTTCACTTCACTTTGGTCCTAAATTCTTTCAAATCCTTTTCCAGACAGATATACTACTTACTTTTAAATGCCCTTTAGTGATACACCATTTAAAAAACATCAGTCATTTTGCATAATGGAATAAATAAGTTTTTATGGCAATGGGCACAGTTGCAAGTTTGACAGGTTTAATTGTAAGGAAACTGTATGGTATTCTTCTGTGATTCATCCTATTTCCATCAGCATGTCTTCTTTCTGAGACTGTCCTTCCAGCTTTAAGAAAAACTTGAATGCTGGTTCTAACACAGCGTTAAGCATCTTTCTAGAGTGTGACATAACAAACTTGCTACTACAAAAAAAAGGAAACTCACTGCCAACAAATATTATGAGTTTGTTTCTGTAGACCTAGCAATTCTTGAAATTGGAATTTCTGTTGGTCTTGTATAGACAGATGAACATTCAGTAAAAGACCTTCTCGTGACATCCTTAAATCATCATGTTGTACATAGTTGCAAGTTGGTTTTTTTTACATTCCACCTAACAATAATCTCATAGTCTTAAGGATTTATGGATGTGTTTGTGCACACTTAATGCTTCTCTGATTTACAAGTCATTGATAACAATTCTGAATATGACAATATTCTACACACCGTATGTGCAGATACCTAACACTACTAGTATATGATACTAAAAAGAAATTACAGCTTTGTTGATATTCTGCTTCTTGGGGTGTTATTATGCTGTGATATTTGCAACGATGTAAGTCAGTGCATGTTTACTTGTATTTATTTATTTGCTGTTGTGTTCCAACAGCCTTTTGTGGTATACTTCAGTCTTTGTCTGAGTAATTTTGTGCTTATTCAGATTGGTTGGGATGTGTTCCAAGAGTATTTAACATGAACCAAAGTTGACTGAGTGTGCATCAGGCATAGTGGATAAGTCTACAACCTTTTTCAGATAAACACATAATTTGAGAACTTTGTAAGAATTGTTACTGGCAAAAGTTGTTGAATAAGCAAAATGGAAATCACAGTCTTCCATCTTAAGGTTTCAGCCCTACAAAAATTTAAAATTCAGTTATGTGCTTTGCAGGAATAAAATGGCTATTAATGGTAGTAACATCCTCTTCAGGTGTAAAGCTATATAAATATATACATATGGAATATATGTGTTTATATGTATATATTCATATGTAAACATACGTAAATGGTTGTTTGCTTCCCTTCCTCTCTCTGCAAAAGAAAGCCCTATTTTGATCTCTAATTTTGAAGAAATTTCCCACTTTGTTTTATAAGGAACTTGGAGTATAGTCCTTACCTATTCCCTGCACTCCATGTTCTTTAAACTCTGTTTCCTCACCAATGGACGTGAAGAAATAAATTTCCTGCAGGGCTTTTAAATTTAGAGCATGGGGTTCTTAATGAGGGAGTAGAAATTGGTGGTACTTGAAGCAAATAAATAAATAAAACATGGTTTAATGAGGAATAACTGGTGTAGCTGAGAGTGCTAACTCAGTCCTGACGTCTGTTGGTATTTTAATGGACCCCACAGCATAAATATAAGACTCCTGCTTCCTTAATTATAGCGAACACATTTTATAATGGTTCTATTGATCTTTTGTGAACAATGTTGATCTTGTAGGAAGGGTAGGTGGAGCAACTAACTAACAACATACACTGCTATTGCTGTCCAGCAGGGTAGTGGCACTGAAGTGCTTCTTAAACAAAAATATTCAATTATTCGCGTAATTGATGTAGCATATATTTTCAATATTCTAAAAAGTAAGTGAATATCATTCTCAATTTCATGACTTGGACTGTTATCAGCTTCTGTCATTCACAGGAAATTACATCCTAAAATCTCAATAGATAACATGTAGCGGCTGTGAAAGCTAGTGAGATGAGGTAATGCTATGTAGGCAGTACAGATCATCCCTGATTGAATACAGATTGAATATAGCATTTGGATGAACTTTTGCCAATCACTGAAAATAGTCATTACATAATTAAAATGAAAGAAATGTCTTCCTGGATTGAATGACTTTTTTTTATAAGAAAACTAATTAGTGATCTTAAAATAACAATGATATTTCGAAGTTGGATAAACCCTTGCAGAAAAGTGGTAACAAGGATCATAAAGTACAATCAAATTCAAGCTATTCTACTTTTCTTTCAATCATTATCAGCACCTTTTTCCCCAACAAGTGCTCAGTTCTGGTACTAACAAGGAAATCTCTGAACTTGGTTAGCGAAACTGTTCTTTGTATTAAGCTATTTTTAATTACTAATTAGATATAATAGCTAATCCTGAGATACAAAACATAGAGCCCTGTAATTTCTTCCTGGTTTTGCACTGTTTTTGAATCTAATATTTTCTTATTTGAGTTTGGAAACACAAGCTGACTGTACAAACTATGTCAAAGATCTCATTCCAAGAGACGGAAAATATCCTTCTGACATTACTCACAAGGGGTAGTTTTGCATAATTCAATGAAATTGGAAAGAGTATTTGATAATCAGAATAAAGGTCAGAAGCATGGGAGGAAAAAATGTCTTCCTTTTGCAAACAAAAAGCATGAGTACATTATGTGCCAAATATGCGTCATTGGATGGGGGAATGAATTGTGTGGGATCTGACAAGTTCCCATCACTACCTAATGGTATTTTAAAAACCTATGTTTTATGGTGACTTTTCAGATATACTATTTGTTACAATTTAGCAGATCCTTCCGAGAAATTACATGCTCTTCAGGAAAATGAGCAGTTATAACAGGTAAGCATGCTTGCTTGTACAATCGAGGCCTCTGAATTCATTCTGTCTCTCTCACAAGATAGAAAAGCAGCAGTATTTCAAAAGAAAACATTTAGAGTTTTACAATACTGCTGTAAAAGTACGCTGTTTGCTGGCAAGAATGTAGAACCTAAAGGTCCTCTTCAGTGACCTCTAATGCAAAGCAATACCTTACTGAAGTTGGTAAATCATTTTTGAACGTATTTATCATTATGGAGTATTCTTAGCTTATGTATCCATTGTAAAGTATCCCCTATCACAAGAAAAAGTGCTGTGAAACCCATGAAAACTTAGAATCAGTAGGTAGACTGGGGATCAAGATACCATTTTAGGAGAAGTTTGATCTGGGTCTGTCAAGAACTCATTCATTCTGAATGAGCAAGGATTTTTATGGTGTCCTTTCTTTCAGTCTCCAAAGTCATTGTTGCAGTTGTTAGCTGAGAAGAGAAATTGCTTATAAATTTGCCACAAACTAGCGGGGAGGATATAAGTCTGTTCTCTTTAATACTGAGTCACACTTCTCTTAATGCACGCTGAGTTCTGGTCTGCCAACAATTTGGACCACAGTAGGGTCAAAACTGCAGCTTTCATCTTGGCCTTGTGTCCTGCCTGTTGTGACAGCTCATGACCCAACTACATATTATCTCTCATCTGTTTGACATTCATATTATTTGTGGGTTTAAGGACTGATGCCATCTGAACAGGAGTCAGTAACTGATGTAAATAGGTCACGATATGTTTATAGCCTTTGGATGGGGAACAAGGCCTTGACTTTCCAGCAATACAGAAACAGGAAGGAACAGAATATGTGAGATGCTTGGGTTTATGTATTCACTTATTCTCTCGGGAATTGGGCAGTCAAATTTTGTATTAGCTTAAGAATTGTAACATATAGCAATGTATATGGTAAATAACAGTAATCTGGTTGGACCATTTTAAAGGCACATAATTTCCTAGGTAGCTGGCAGTGAAGACTGTGTATATAGTCAGTGTATAGTAATGTAGGACTAGACAGTACTCTAACAGAGATCCATAGTCTGGAGCTGAGTTTTTATGAACAATTCATGTTTCCCATGTCAAATTACAGGGCATTCTGACTTACAGATATTTTCAATGATTTCCGTGATTTCAATGATTATTTTTTCTGGAGTGAAGCTCGTTATTGGTGGTCACCTTGAGCTGTGAGTAGCTGACTAGTTTTTCACAATCACTTGGCAGTCGAATTCAGTGCAACTCAGCCTAGCAAAGTTGACAGTATTCTCACAACTGTGCATGAAATCCCTACGTGATAATTTCTCATTTGCAGAAGACTGGAAAAAGACATTATGAGGTATGTTTCTAGGGAGTCTTCATGTTTGTGTCACTGACTTTCTCCTTGATCACTTGCAGGGTTCTCTTTTATGTTGCTGTTTCCTCATTAAGTTTGTTGCCATTTTCAACCATCTGGTTTTTGTGGGTTTTTTTGTGTTCTATTTTTTTTTTTTTTATGATGTCTTCTATACACTATTAATTTATTAATACTGGTTATATAAAACTAAACAAGGGAAAAATATTTTACATTAATGCCATGAGGTAAATTGGTCCTAAAAATATGCTGCAGAAATACTGCTTTTCAGTCAAGCAGTTCAAAGTACTTATTAGACTTTGCAAATCTTATTAGAGTCCGTAGTTGGAAATTTCTTGCAGAGGTAGCTTAGTGCTTTTCCATTTTCTTTCTATTTTATTCACATTTTGGGTTCTGTTTTTTTATTTGTTTGTTTGTTTGTTTTTTCTACTTAGCTCAGTAATCTGATTTCCAGAATTCTCTGATAAACGATCACTGAGCATGCCCAGGTCAGCTCCACATTACACGATCAACAATGCATCACAGGCACATTAGGCTCACAGTGCCTGCCATTGGAGGGATAGGGTAGTCTTCATTTACACAATAATTTGAATTGTTTACTTAGAGTATGCAGTTTATTGGTACGTGCAACATAGATCATTCATAAGACCTACCAACATTAGCAGATTTCCTAGTAGTATCAAACTCAGTCATCTCATAAAATATTTTGATTACCTTTTTTAGATGTTCTCATCTCATTTGATTAAAGACTCGTCCTTGAATTCTAAGTGCTTTCCAACTCTCAGTCAGAGCTTACTTACTTAACGCAGGAATGAGGTATCTCCACTTAGCTTTTTTTCTTATGACAGAAACTACTTATGGAATGGGTTACTTAATCTATAAAGATGACAAAGCCAAGCCATTCTTATCTATTATTTCCTCAACTTTAAAATTGTTGAGACAAACCTCTAAGTTTGAAATTTAGCATGGCAATAGTGTCAGTGTAAACCACCATTGTCCAACTGTGAAGAGAATCTGTTCGGCAGGTATGGAATTTCAGAAGATACCTAGATATGGATAAATTTAATTTCTTAATTTTTCACTTCCTTTAATTTAATTGAGTAGTTTATCCTTAGTTTATCCTTTGGCATTTTCATTTTTTTATGCACATAACCATGTCTTACCACAAAAGATTTTTTGTTTGTTTCTTTTATGGAGTTCTTTTGGTGCGCAGAAGACATTCAGACATGAAAGGCTGGAAACCTGGAGGTGTAAAATTCCAGCACAAACCTGAAAGTTGGAATATGTCTTCTGAATCCCTTGGACTAACTCGAGCTGCTAGAGTTCATCTACCCATACATGTCCAAAAATAGTTTATCTTTGGGACTAGGATTCTCCAGGAATGCTTAACTGGGCACTATACAGACTATACAGATCTTCATGGTGATCTTAGCAATGGCAGCAAAGGAATGGGATGAAAAATGCATTGCTTTAGATTGGTCTGAGTTGAGAAGCTCCTAGAGTATAGATTAATTTGGGGATTGGGCTTATCTGTTATCATTGCAGTTATAGGAGTGTGAGGGGCACAAACTGGAGATAGACTACTCTTTTTTCTTTTTCACTCCATGTTGGCAGAAGAATTAAAAAAAAGTAGCCCAACTACCCCTAGTGATATCTCAGGTTGATCTTATGCCGCAGTCCAACAGTATGGTTGCAGCATATATATATATGCCTGATCAAGTAGGTACCAGTTTAGCTATGGCAATGTTGTGTTCAGTGTGGGCTGACATATTTTCACCCCTCATCCTTTGGGAGCTTGGGTAGACTGGTCTAGCAGCTGGAGTGTCCTCAGCTCGTTCCACTACCATCATTCCCCAAGATGCTTATGTTATATTTGGGGTCTGATTGCAGTTGCATCTGGGACTGCAGTGTAGGCATATGCTCAGAAACAGTGGGAATAAAATTGTTAAATTTAGAAGAGAAATGTGTTTAAACTTCTGGTAAGGAAAGTATAGATTTCTGTTTCAGTATTGGGTTTGTTTTGGTTTTGTTTATGTTTTTTTTGGGGGGGTGGTGGTAGTTTTTGTTTTGTTTTGTTTTTCCCCTAGAACAAACAAAATAGGAAGGATGTCATTGGATGTTTCTTTGGCTCATCCAGTTGTGTTTATAAGAATATGATCTGTATTTATCTGGATTCCTCTGTCCCTTCAGACCCCTTTGTGTATTTGAAGGTACATTTGTCTAAGACAGGAAGGGAGAAATTTAGAAAGTTAAAATAAAATATCAGTAATTGATAAGAAACACAAAAGGGTTTTTTTTTGTGTGTGTCTTGTGTTTGATTAGTATAAGTGACTGTGTTAAATGCTCGGTGGTTTACAATTTTAAGAAAAATTGAAATCTCTGTTTCTGTGTACTCACAAACCTGAAGTGCATTCTATAAAATATAGATTATGAGGCATACATGCCCATGCACTCGCTTTCTCTGAAAATTTGAGAGAATTTCTCTGCCCCTCAAAAGTTAGTCTTTTCTTGCATTTTCTCACCTTTGTGCAGCGAGACATTAGTGCAATTCTCTTATTCCCCTTTTTTATTACATTATTAAATGTCGTCCTCAGCAAACCCTGTTTGGCAACAGCTTTTACTGCATGCTCAAATAAAAACCAGTATGGAACAGTATGCAAACACAGTGTAGTATCTTAAAGGGTGAATTAGGAACCTTCAAACTGAGTTTGCTGCCTTACCATTCATGGAAATATACACAGAGATCCTATTTTAATTGATGACAGTGTTTGCTTCTCTTACATACTTGTTTGTACAGTGAATAAAGGATAAAAAATGGATTTCTAAGGAGATCTGTCCTACCTCTAATAGTAAGTAAGGTTTTGTAATAATGAGCAGTAAAAATATGTATTTCATTTTTCATTTTCTTTCCAACTCAAAGGTATATAGGTCTTCTATTTAATATACTTTTTGATCTTTTCCTGAGAAATAAGACTGTTACAGGATATTTGCCTTTGCTGGTATGGTATCTAGGCAATAATAATTACAGATTAAACATTTCACTTTTTTTAATGTTGAGTTTCTCATTACTTTGTAGTCGGGTACGTATCATTAAACACCATGCCTCAGAATAAAGTGCGAATGGTTATTATTGTTGTTTTATTTTAAAATAATTACTTTTGTGAAGGGTTTTCTTTTTTATTTTTAAAAGAAAGCATTGCATTGATCTGTTTTATAAAAACTTTTAACAAAATGAGTTTTGCAATAAAAACAAACTTTAATTGTTATTTATCTCAACCAGATAAACAAGGAGTCCACTGATCATGATTAATTATGACCAGTCTGAGTTAAGAATTCCTTTTGAATTCCATCTCCTTGAATTGCTATTCAGAAACATGACTTAGAGATTTTCTCTGAAAAAAAAAAAAAATCACCCTATCAGTATTGCCAGTGAAGTAAATGGCTGTGTCTAAATTGATAGACGTGGGATACTTCCAGCTGGGGTGAACATTTTGCCGTATCTCATTTCTCTCAAAGAACAGGACCTCGGTAGCTGCACATGTGGTTTTCCATGAGACCAGCACAAATTTTACTCAGTCTCAACACAGACAGTGAATCTTTCTGTGAGTAAGGATTTCGTCTGTGGTTAAATGTGGCTAAATCAATTCCTTATGACTGGAAGAAATAGGAGACACAATTCAGAGGAAATGAAACCAGATTATTATAAACAGAGAGGAATCTCTATGTAAGGTTAAGCACATATGTAAATGTTTGTCATAATGGGGCATAATCAGGTGAGTCAAACAAAGTGTGGAGATCATAACATTAAAAATCCAACATCAAAAGACTTCAGAATTCATCCCGTGAACTCCAGAAGTGCTTTAAATCTTTTTGTAGTATCAGGTGGTCTGCTCTTTATCTAAGAATGTACTTTTAATTAGGGGTCATATCACTGTAGTTACTGGGTAAACCACAAGTATTTGAAAATAGAAATCCTTGCAGGTTTGTAGAATAATGCTTATTTCCAGGAAGGTTAATGGTATGTGGAAGCAGGTGGAAAATGAATGTAGTTCACTTTACATCTGGGAACAAATGGAATTTGAGTGCAGTGTAGAACTGGCTGGAAAATGGTGAAAAAAATCCTATTCCACTCCCCTCACACCCTTCAAGTGGGATTATTTTTTTCTTTAATGGATGTTTCTAAAGCTTCCCCTTCTTCCCCTCTTCCCTTCACAGAGAACATTATATATTTATTCTTCCTCACTCCTCTTTTTGTCAAAACAATTGCATTTTTGATTTTCCAGTAATTGTCTCTTAGTTCAGCCTGTGTCCTCTGGCAGTTGCCACAACAATGTGTGTATTTTCAGATGTTTCAAATACACAGTTGTGGTGCTTCTTCCACAGCTGCTACCTCATTCTGCTGAATTTAAAAAGGCAATTTTAGAAATACGAGTAAATTATTTACTTCTTCCCATCACAACAATTTTTTTTCACTGAAGGTATGAATGAATGAGTGAAAATTTATGTTAACTAAATGAATTTAATTAATCTCAGTATCCATCTCTCTTGATTAATCAATTAGCATACATAAGAATGGTCCTACTGCACTCCGAGCTAGTCTATTACGTGGGCTTCAATAATAAGAAAAAAAAACCCTAGAAGATCAGGACAAACATATTGTATATGCATCACCTGTTTTTGTTTGTGTGGGGTTTTTTGTTTCTCTGTTTGTTTTTAACCTTTGTAATCTGTGGATTAAGTGCCTGCTGGATCGGGGGCTGTATGTTGTCTTTGTATTCTGTGGATCTTGATGGACTTCCATTCTGCAGTTATATGTGGAAAAAAACTTATTTTTGGTTTTCTTTTTCTGTGCATTTAGACATACCAAATTTTATTTTACATTTCACTGAATTCAGCTGACATCTGAAATAAAGTAGTTGTTGTTTCTTTGCTATTTCTGTAGTTTTGAATTGTTAATTCTCATCTGGGAGGTAAAATGCATGCACTTCATTTGTTTTCTGAGGTACTTTTATGAAGTAACAACTGAGCAGTGTATATAACAGATCATATAATAAGTTTTTTGACAAAGCTTTTAAATTAGTCCATTTGATAACTGTTTTGAAATAGAAGACAAAAAATAGAATAATTTTATACTGTCCATTTTAGGCAAACATTTTGAACTCAAAGGGTGAAAAATAGCATTAGGTAAAATACTCCACTTTTCCCAAACACTGTGATCTTAATTAAATCCCACTGGAAGTCACATTAGGTTGTGTTTCAATGCAAGTAGCTGTTCCCTGTCACTGTCTTTGATGCTTCAGCTGAAGTAGTTTTACCAAGCCATCCGGTGTGCAGTGTATGAGTGTCTCTGATAAGACTTCTTCCTTGTAGGGATGAAATCCAAAAATCAATGTCAGATGGAAATCAAAGTTTTCAAAGTTTGAAGGAATGATGGAAAGAGGTTTTAATGAGTGCAGATTTCAAGCTTTACCTTCATAAATTTGGCAGAAAGGGCGAGCATGAAATCGCTGGGTGCAGATGTCTGGGAGAGATGTTTGAAAATAAGGAGGTTAAAAAAAGTTTAAATGAAAATCAGGAGTAACATTTTGATGGAAAGAAAGAAATATTTTTTTTCCGTATTTTACCTGGAAATGTAACTCAGATTTTGAGGAAATTAAGTGTATGCCTGTACCTTTGTGAAACTGAGTGATAACCACATTCCAATTACCTCTCAGTAATAAGAAGCATAAAACTTAATTGCTTCTATTCAAGTAGCTATTTCTTCTAATTTAAAATAAATAAAAAATCCCACCACCCAGAAACAGAACAGAACTGAAGATGCCGCCAAGTTGACTGATTAAGGTAGAAGACCCAAATAAGGGAGATGAGGGAATTTAGCCTACCTTTTTTTTTTTTTTTTTTTTTTTTTTAGATTTCAGCATGGCATCACACAAAATATTCTGTAAGCTAAGGTTAATTTTGTCAGTGACCAATTATAGCCATATGGAAATAAAACCATTTTAATTGTTAGCACTGCTGCATCCATATTTTTGAACATAAAAAACATTTTTTTTTTCTTAATAGTTCTATTCCAATTTTTTTCCAGTTCAACCCAGTCCAATTTTTCTTTGTTAAAAATTGTGTGCTTGTGCCATACATTCAATATTGGCACTTAAAGAGCTAATTTTAAACTATGATGGGCAAATCATTCAAGTGAAAATAAAAGTAGTTGCTCTTTCCTCATGTAACAGTATCAAATGAAAAATGAGTAATAAAGACAAAGGAGAGAAATAATTTGGAAGTTTATTCATCACAACAGTTGGGTTCCATAGCTACTAATTCTAAACCTGAGATTTACCTCTTTCAAGTATTTACTCTGAAATAAAGATGCAATTAAGAAACAAATGGGGAAAGAGAGTTTTAAAAAATTACTGCAACGAGAAGACCTTTTTGGAGCAAGTTATATGCTCTACTGAAGTAGAAGCTTGGTCCTTTTGATATTCTGGATTTTTTTTTTCCAGTAGATATTGCATTGAAAACACATAGCCTTATGATATTTCTCAGAAGTCTGTAATAAAGATGTCCCTTTCGTACATGAACTTGGGAAACAGCCATGTCTCTGTTTTGTGAAGTACAAAGACTTCACAGGTAGTGAGAGTTTGAAAGAACTCTGCATGCCACAGGCATAGTCTTTTCCCAGGTGTGATTTGAGAGACGAGCCACTTTGTACTCAGCTGCATGAAGCTAAAACTGGCAATGGAGAATCTTCATCCTTGGAGATTCACAAAACTTGACTAGAGAAAGCCCTGAGCCACCTGGTCTTGTTCTGAAGTTAGCCCCTGCTTTGAGCGGTTAGACTAGATGATTTCCTGAGTTCCCTTCCAACTTAAATTATTTTACAGTTCTAAGCTGCACTATATTTTAAAATTTGCCATAATGGCTGTGCTCAGATTCCATCTTCCTGATGCAATGACACCATGTCCACACTAATGACCATAGCTAAATATTGTGCTTTAGCTCTGACAGCTCAGATGTCTAAAAACCATTGAAATTAAATATGGCAGCTCCCCATGGGCATCCCAGAACCTTTTGCTCTATAGTGACCTGATCAGAGATTTACTTTCCTTTCTTGTTCCCTTCTAAATTTTCATCTTCTTGAAGAAAATCTCCTGCAGTCCAAAGGTTGTTATTTTGACGGGAGTTTTGGCTTCAGTTAATTACATGTGCTTGTAGTGTTCAGTGTATGTGTAGTAAGCTTTGCTGTGGAAGGAAAAAACAACCTCACAAGAAATTGTATGCTCTTGGATGTTATTTATTAGAAATAAGGTTTTTGAGGAGATGAATACTTTTACAGGATAGTTTCCAAAAACTGTGATTGCAAATACAATGCCAGTTACAGGTGTATTAGCCTCTATTCCTACAAAAAAATTAGTCTATCCCACCTCTGCATTTTGTGTCTTGTTTTGCTGTCACAGTTGTGAGTTGTTAGTAGAGGAGCTAACTGGAACAGAAAAAATATATGCATAGAAAGGGCTTTAGTAGGTATGAAACACTTCTTCCTGAACACTGACAGAACCTGACCCACCACTTTCTCTCGGCTACCCATGCTCCACCATCTTTCCTTAGCCATAAAAAGAGGCTTTGCCAGTCCCCCTAAATGAGGAACCAAACATGACAGCTCAGCTGATGGTGTTGACATTGGCAGCAGACTTGACGGATGGCACCAAACCTTGCCGTGGCCTATCTCTTGCTAATCAGCTGTTCGAAGGAACTCTGTGTGCCACAGGCACAATCTTATCGGAAAAGGACATCTTTGCCGTTCACCCTGACAGCTGTGATGCAGCTGTTCGTGGAGCGAATTGAGCATGGAGGGGGAGGGTGGGAGGCGGAGGAGGAGGATTTAGAAAAAGTGACAGCTCCGGTATCTTGCATTGAAGCCATCCTGAGCTATAATAAATAAGTGGAATGGGGAAGAGAGAAGATGGAAAACTAAATCTATAAAATGGGAACATAGGTTAGGCATGAAACAAGAGGAGGAGTGAGAGGAAGGGAACAGGACTGCCCTCTGAGGGCTCTGTAAGGCAAATGGAGCTGTATGCTCTTGTGATTAATTCAGGCTGAGGGATTTAATGTACAAACGTTCATGATTTTCTATAGGTCATGCGCATGTCCGTGGATATTAATGGGGATGCGTGCCAGGAAGTCCCACAATTGAGCAAGACGCGGAGCAGCATGGGCCTGAATCAGTTATTGAGGTGCCATAGATCTGGTGGCTTTGGAGACAGGCTGAGGAAAGGAGTTTAAAAAAAAAAAAACAAACAGAAAAAGTGCTTGCTACTTGCTCTGACTGATTATGGGTGGGGAACGAGAGAGTTTGAGAAAGTGCTCTTGCTGCTTTTCAAAGAAAATACCCTTGATGATGCAGAAACTTTTAAGTGGTAAAATACACTGTTATAACTTTCTTATTCAAGCTTGTAACATGTACTCTATTGAGACTTTTGAAGACAGATGTCTAACTTAGTTGAATGCTAACTAGATGGTAGAGAAGTAAAGGTGTGGAGTTGAGGATGTAGAAAATTCACTTGAAACAGTGACATTTTCACTGGTGTATTTTTGTTAGTTCCCATTAATTTTTGTTTTCTAGTAGTTTGTTTTTTAAAGGAGAGAGTGAGACCAGACTTGGGACCTTTTGTGATGATAAACTATCAGTTTTAAACTTACCAATCATTTTATAATATAACTTGAGAGGGGCAATAGAATGCAAAATTCCGCAAATAATTTTTAAGATTAAAGATTAAAATTTTAAGATTAAAAATTTTCAAAAAGTTGATCTCATTTAGAAGGTAAAAAACCAATTTAGATTAAAGAAGTGAAATAAGGATGACAGCAACATTCCCTTCCCCGGAATTCAGACTAAACACTTTTTAATGCTGAGCATAAAAAAACCCCAAAACTATTACAACATTAATTGATTTTCCTCTGTGTTTTCTAGAAACACAGAGATTAAGACAAATATTTTGCTTGCAATGTATCTGTCCTAGGCAAAGGTAAGGAGTGTTAGATTGCCTGGGAAAGCTTGCTTTTAAAAGGCTTCCGGTATAATTTTACAACTGAGTGGATTAGTTTGTGATAGCATTGAGATTTGGGATGTTCCTGCAAACTAATTCTTTTTAAGGCTTTCTCTTTTTATTGCTGATTACCTATGGGTTTTACTACATACAACTTCTCTTTTCTCTACTGACATATAGACAAAATAACTAACAGTATGCTGCAGTCAGTAGCCAAAAATGTCCCAAAGCAGATGTTTCTATTGTTATAGCAAAGAAACCACACATATGCTTATACACATCACCAGTGCTTTGTTTTTACATTTACTACTGTCCTTGCTATTACCTCTTCTCCTGCACTGAAGAAATCATCTTGAGTTGCCCCCAAAAAATAACATATACACTTAGAATATATATCAAAGATGATTTCCCTTATTTATACGTATATTAAAAAACCAAACCAAACCACTCCGAAAAGATGAACTTATACTTCAGGGACTTTCTCAATCAAAAAATACAGATCCTTGCTCTACTTTATAGCAGGACTGCTACTGTAATTTTTATTTGTGTGTTTATAATGTATCCTGTGCCATATTTACAGAGACATGCAATGCCTTATGATGACATTTTGTTTATTTTCACTTCTGACTTGTGAGATAATCCCAATTATCGTACTGAAAACTTTAGATATTCTTCATAAATATTTTATGTGCCCATATAACCTGAGGTTTATCTTTCAGATTTTATGCAAGTCTAATGACAAATGTGACAAAAGTTTTTAGTAAAAGTGATTTTGCTCAGTAAAAAGAAATAGCTTAAGTGTTCACTCTAAATGGTTTGTCCATTATTTCTGATCTTATTATTATGTTTTTTAATTTTTAAAGAATTCAGCATACCATTTACAAATAAGTGGCTGTTTGTATTTCTCCTGCCAATACTTTTCAAAATTGTACAAGATTAGTGGTTTTGAGTGTTTAGGTTTTGACATCTGTTCTGTGTAACTGATTACTCAGCTTAATTTTGATAGTAAATCTTATATCAGTAGCTGCTCATAACTGATTTAAGTGTTCATTGTGCAACTTGAGATTTGGAAAATGCTTACTTTTATGTATTTTCCAGCTTTATTAGTAAGAAAGCTTTGGAGGTTTACATGTACTGTCATACTACTACTGTTCCTGTGTTCTGAATTGTGTGAGTTTGCCGTTGCACAAAAAATTGGTATTTTCATACAAAGGATTTTTTTGTAACTTTATATTACTGGTCTAGTTCACTAAAAGTGGACTAATTTTGCATCTAGTTATTTTTGCTACGGCTGTATTTTTGTCAGTGGGAAAATTGTTCTATATTATTCTGTCTTTCAGTAGGTGATATAATGCAATTTTGTGTGGCTTGTGCATGGATGGCCACAGCTGAACCTTAGCACACTACGCTGTATCAACAACATAATATTAGACTTACTGTTCTTAATGGGTAATTCTTGTACAGGAGACAATGATATCTTTCGCTTTTATTCAGGTTATGCAGAAGCCAAGACAATATTGGTAGGTTCTTAAGAGGTATACCTTTACATACCTTGTGAACTGCCAATATTGAACAAACTTAGAAGCTGGGAATGTTAACTAACTTAAAAGAACCCCAGCTAGCCTTAAGGTTTAGGCAGAGTTGTGCCCAGAATAGGGACACAACCTGCGAGTCATGAAAAGATGATGTAGAGAGGCCTTTAAGGGTTAATGTGTTTAACAGTCCTGCTGCATGAGACTATGAACCGGGTGGCAAAAAGAGGAGGGTGGGAATTTTTAACCTTGTTGTACTGTATAAGTGACAAATCAGTGAGGTGGAAGGAGAATGCCAGTTTCTTTCATTCTGTTTTCACCACCAATATATGTTGTTTCTTTACTGCTGATGTGACTGAAGGGCAGCAGCAGAACACCCCTCTAGGTACTGGCTACTAGACATACTTATGAAGAGCAAATCAGTAAGAAATCTGATTTTTTATTTAGCTTTTTTTATGGTAGTGAGTTTTGTTTTGATCTGGAATCTTTTTATTGGAGATATTATGATAATCACAAGCCACTGGTGCCTACTGCAATCATAATCTTTCAGATTTCTTCTCTCTCTGAAATTAAAATGGTGCCTCTGGATGCTGCAGATACAATCTGTTTGATGGCATGTCTATGTGTTTATGAGTTTCTAAGAGATGAACAGGAAGGAGTTTTTCAAAGAAGCACAGCTTTTCATCTAATATATCAGATATTGTCAGTGTCCATTTCAAAATCCTAAGCATATGTATTTTCAATGTAGTTAATAGATGCATATTAGAAATGCAGCTACCAGAAGCATTAAAAAGCTTTTTTTTTCTAAATAATGTTGTAAGTAGTAATAAGCCGTAGAGGGAAGTTTCTGTGTCTTTTTTTCAGGAAGGGAGTTTCCATGTTTGGTTTCTTCTCGTTTATTTTCCTTAGTCTTCCTTGTGCTCTTCCTTGCTCTCAATCCCACTTTCTTTCACATGTGCCTCTGCACTATTCGTGTCGCACCTGCTGCACGCAATGTTGCACTGTCTCTTTCTCACAAGCGTGCTCGCTTGCTCTCACACTTCCTCAAGCGCGCTCTATTTCTTTCATGTCCTCTCTTGCATGTGCTCTCACTCAGTGTCGTCCTTTCTTGCTCGCTTGCTCTTCCTTTCTTCTTCTCTTGTTCTCTCGCATGCGTGCTCTCTCGCGCGCTCTCGCTCTCTCACTTTCTCTTGTGTGCACTCTTTCTCTTACACTCACTTCCTTTCTCACTCATGCTCTTGCACTCTCATTCTCTTTCTCTCTCCTGTGTGCTGTGTCTCTCTGTGTCTGTCTCTTTTGTTCTTTCACTCCTCTCAAACTTATTGTATCTTATTTTTTGTAGGGAAAATACATCCTTTTTGTTACCCAGCAAGTGGTCAGGGATTAGGGATACAAGATAGTTCGATCACCAGGGATGATACTGCTTTATGGACCTTCTTAACTGGATTCACAGGCGAGATTTTTTTTTCCTTTAAGGTGTCTCCCCCTCTTCCTTCCAACCCTCCCCCTCTTCAATCACATCATTGCTTGGAGGCAAGAGAGTATGGGGAGAGGGGAGAGAAGCTCATTTAGCAGCCCTGGTAGACACAGGCATCACAGTACCAATCAATCAACACACATGCTTTCCCACTGAGACTCCCCTGTGACCTTGAGGAGTGTGACAAATGACTTAGAGGACGGAACAGACAGAAGTTTTGTGATAAACCAAAAAATTATGTTCTTGTGGGTGATGAAGAAAAATAAAAATGAAGAGTGAGGGTAGATATATATTTGGTTTGAACAAGTCTCAATAAATTCTGTAACTACCTTTCACTGTACTGGCTGTGGTTAGAGGAGTTTACTGTCATGGTAATCAAGACTTCTTCAGTAAACCTCACTGCAGTGTTTACAGTATTTTTTTGTGCAGTACTGCAGTACTTTATGGCTCTGAGCCCTCAACTGTGGCTGGAGGTTGTAGAAGTTATTGATAACAGATTCCAAAGGCAACATATCTCATCAAATTCATGTTGAGGGAAAATAATCAGCAGAGTGAATCACTTAACCTGGATTGACTTTACTCATTCTGAAATCTGCAGCATGTTAACTCAGTCATGAGAAGATTATTATTAATCATAAATGTTTTATACATTAATAAGTGCAGCAACTTACAGTCTGGTGGTAGATACACTTTCAGCAGATTTTTTAAAATTATTTTTACATACATTATATATTTTTATTTTTTTTAGTAGAGCACTTGGAGTCAGCAATCTTTATGTATCTATTAGGTATCTATGTATCTAGTACACTATTGGAGAAGTACGTTTTCTTGTACCCACGAATATGTGTCTAGTCTTAGCAGAAAACAATGTTAGGAGAAAGATATGTTTTGCCACATTATTCATTCTTTGTGTTTCCTTCAGAATGCAGATTGACATTTTCATTACCAATTCCTACCCATTCAATTCTTCTCTAGTTCCTTTGACCCTTATCAACATTACTATCTGTATTTATCCTGTGTCAAGCCCCAAGTAACAGTGATCACTATTACGTATTTCAGCCAGCCAAAACACTGATACTCCTGGTTCTATACTTCGATCCCTCTTCTTTGCAGCTCAATAAAAAAGTAGTGACCTTCTTGTTGAAATATAGACTGCCAAATATACATCAGAGGTCAGTAATGCTTGTTCTCCATAATTGTCATTGCATTCAAATCCACACAGGCCATAAAACTGAATTTCTAATCTCATTGCCAGAGTTTAGACAACTATTTCCATTCCAATTTTCTTTCTTGTTCTGGGAAAAAGAGGTCTATTGTAAACAAATTTGGAGATTACATTTTTTCTAATGACAGACTATACTTTCCAATGCAAGAAAAGGTATTTTGGTTCATTAAGCTCAGTAGCAGTGCTAGTAAACCAAAGGCTAAATGAAAGGCAGTGGCATGTGTTTGGGGAAGCAGGCAATAAAGTGTCATCATCCTTCTAATGATGTTGAAGCTGGTCAGATTTACTGGTAAAATGCCCAGATCTCCCTTGTAGCAGCCATAATCTGGTACGTGTCTGATGTTTTAGGGCACCAGAATTGCAAATCAGAAAAAAATAAAGCATTACCTTGTGGATAGTTGAAATAATTTAGAGAAATATAATGCAGTTTAAGGAGGAGTGAATGACAATCACTATAAGGTTCTAGAAAATGTCAGGAGAAAGCAGTCTGTTACCATTTCAAAAGCTTTGTGTTAAATTTACCAATAAGGGGTGTGCTATCAGAGGGCAGCAGATACATATCAGGAAAAAAATCAGAAAGTTGATTGTTCCTGGGGCTTTTAATGAGGTCAGTAACCCAGTCCTGTAGAACAATTAATTTCTTCAGCACCTTGCTGAATGTAATTCTGTTTTGAAAGTGTTAGGCTCTTCTCCCTCAACAGATTTAGCTGCACTTTTCATTCAGATAAAGCCAAATTGGCACTGTGTAACTTTGCTGCCCACTCATCCCCTCATTTGCTCTAATGAGGGCCTTCAGAGTGGGTCTGACAATGGAAAATGACAGACAAGTGGGATTATAGATTAGTCTGAGGAAAAAAAAAAGAAAAAAAGTAGAAGATGGTTTAGGTTGTTAGCCATTAAGTATGAATTTTATTTACTAGGTGCTGTGCTCTATTAATATGAGTAACTATTCAGAAGTGTAGAAAGCAAGAGTTTGTATCCAGTACATGTTTCAAATTCAAGATATTTTACCTGACAATACCAGAAAGCTGTTAAATGCTTTTCAAGAGATTTTGCTTTTCTAAGGAAGCTGTTTTTTTGGTTTTTTTGTTTGTTTGTTTTTAACACTGGATATCATGTTGAAATGTTGTCCACTTGGAATTCATTTATTTTAGTTGGATCAACTCTGTGTCTACCAAAAGTAGTTAACTTAAAAAAAAAAACAAAAAACAAACAACTTTTGAAAGTATCTTCAAGGACAGGGAATCATTAGCATCTGGGTATTTTTATTAGTTTGGGAACACAAGTCATGTAGCTTTGTGTCTCAAAGAGATAAGGAAAATAGAACAGAGACTTGAACCCAGGTCATTAAAGCCCTAAGATAACACTTTAATCACTGTACCATCCATCCTTTGGAAGAAGATTATTAATGCAAGTATTTTCATCTTCTGCTTTTAAAAGTCAGTTTTCTCATACAATAGCAGTACACCTCAGTGGAGAGTTTCTGCAGCTCCTGCCTGGATTTAATTCAAATTAAATAATAGGTTCTTTGTGTTATCAATGCCAAAAACTTTCAGACTGACTTCTGTTTTGGTTTATCCCAAAAAAGAAAGGTTAGCACATTTGAGAGTAGAATACATATCTCTTTATAAAATTTGTCTTTATATGGCAGAAATATAGATCCATTCAGCTTATTCAATTTACTGTTGAAGGCATGAAATACTAGAGGCCAAATTCTGAGACAACTATATAGTCTATTTAATGAAAACACACAATGTTGTAGGGCGAATAGAAGGTCTGAATTTAGCTTTAAACCTAACAGTAACTCTGGGAAGTGTTAAGTATGCTTTTAATGAAAAAATAAACACAATTTTATTTTTTGGGAGAATAAATTAAAAGTTTTGAGGGGAGATCACAGTAAACCCAAAGATTAACAGACTAATCCTGTTCTTAGTGCTGTTGAACAAAACTGTATGCAGTTTACATAGATAAACTTTGCCGTAGCAAGATTTAGTTCACGGGAACATTATGAATCATACTGATGTAATGTTTGTTAGAATGTGGTATTTTAGGTATAGCCTAATTTTGTGTGTCAGTTATGCTTCTCCATAGATTTATCACTGTGGAAAACCTGCTATACAAGGCAACATAAAACCAAAGCAAACAAAACCATTCTTGCATTATGGTATCAGAAATCAGATTTTAGGTTTTTCTTTTTTTCCCCCAGTGACTAGATCCAGTGACAATGGATCCTGGTTAGTGTTTTGTAACCTTTAAATGATTATTAAGCTAGAATCACCATGGCTGGATAAAGGTAAATGAATACATAAGGAGGAACCAAGGAAGAAGAAGCCAATATATTACTCAATCAATGGTGCCATTGATTCTGAATAGAATTTCTTAAAATAGGTGCTCAGAAGTCCTGAGACCATAGCTGGGGTTGAGGGAAGGATGTACTGGAGTCACTGCCAATAAATTTAAGATATTGGTTATCCTTTTAGTAACAGATAAAAAACAGTGTTTTGGTTTTGTTTTGTTTTTTTTAAAAAAAAAGAAGAATCTCATAAAGGTTTGTGATCTGTATGTTCCTGAGTCAAACCTTTAAGAAAGAAAAGAAAAAGAAAACCTCTCAAACTGTAATGAAATGAATTTTATTTTTCAGGCACTGGGCCCATGTGATTTCATTTCATTACCAGGATACGCTGAGCGGGCTGGAATCAGCAATAACTACGGGCAACGCAAGCTGATGATAAGCATTTCATCATGGCCCTAAACATATTAAATTTTTAGCTATAAATTTTATCAACAACATCTACATGGCTGGATAGCATTTCGCCCCCTTCTTTCTTCACCACTCCCCCACCCTGGTATCTTTTGCTCTGCAAATACAACTTGTACTTGACTGTTCTGAAAACAAATTCTAAAAAATCAATAAGTAAAAATACATCTACAATGTAGCTAGTCCAGTAATTATCATTCAAGCTATCTTCTGTACTTACTGAAAATAGGAAAACAAAATTACAGCATGAGCAAGGGTAACAATAGACGAACATCATTAGGTTTTGTGATACGTTCCAGAAAATTTCCTCCTAAAACTAATAGCATATCCCAGGGGAATATTTTTCAGTTGAAGACCTCATTCCCAGACATTTGGTCTTTATAGAATAATGATAGAGAAATAAAAGGCATAAATCTAAAAGAAAAGGTTGTAGATTTGCTATTTCTAATAATATGGTCAATAAAATTTCACCAATTTCACATGGCTGTAATGGTTAAATGGACCAAACCAGAAGTATACTGGAGTCCACAATGACATTTTTAATTAAAAGTTCCTGAGGATCAGGACCAGGAGAAAACGTAATCCTCTGCATTACCAGGTGATATCCCAGTAATCAATGACAGACAAAAAAGGAACATAGAACTGTGAAACAGAGGGAGCAGGTGACCATTTTGGTTTAGTCTGGAAAAGGGCTGGTCCTTCTGAGCAGTACTCTGGGTGACTGTAGTTGCATCTTAAACTATGAGAAAAAGCAAGGTGCATATTTGAGAACTCTCAAGGCATGACAACCCTGGGGCTGGTTAGAGGCTAATTAGTTTCAGAAGTGAAGACTCTAGAGTAGCTGAGGGAAATCCTAATTGTGTTAATAATGAATTCTGTTCTTACATAGTGCTATAGAACAGTTCATCATTGGAAATGTGATTTTAAACAAATATGTTCTTTAAGTTTTGCCTCATAGTTAATGCTGTCTGAGTGGTCTGCTGGGGAAGACCACGCTCAGAGATATGTTGACCACTAAAGCCAGCATGTCCAATATCCTGATGTGACTTGGAAAAACCCGAGAACTCATACAGTGCTCCTCCATTAAGCTGTATAAGCTTGTTTTGAAGCTTGTAGTGCAAGAATCTAAGGGCAAGAAACAGGTAGTGACGATAATTATACAAGCAACTTATTGCTCATGTAGCCATACAGGTAATAAGTAGTGAGAATGCTTCAAGATCCTAAAGAAGTTTGTATCAAGTGTATACAGCTTCTCTTTTTTTCTCATCCTTTATAAGGAAATTAATCCTGTTCCTGTATCTGGTATTTCTGGTTCTCATTCTTACTGTTAAAAATAAAATGTGTTTGCCTGTGAGGGAGTAAGGACTGATAAACAGTGACAACTGGAAAATCAGTAGGCATACCTGTTTAAAAAAACACCCTGTAGTTTGAGAAAAACTAATTGTTACATGAGGCCTGGAAATATGGCTAGGACAGGCTTTTCTAATGGCATCTGTACCATATTATTGTCATCATTTCTTACACTCAAAAGTTAAAAAGATGCATTGGAAAGGAAAAATTACTAAAAAGTGCTTCTGTGTCAATAGTTATGTAGAATATTAATCTTTTTCTTAAATAACTTTTTTATTATTAATTTTACTTCAGGTTTTGTTATATAGTATAGCTTTTTGACTAGATTTTATTGGTACAGCTCATTCTGTGCATATTGCAAAGCCTGGTGTAGGTGACTTTTCTACAGGTTGATTTGGGAAGACTTCAGGAAATAACAGCTGCCATTGCAATTCTCGGAAGAGGGGCAAATTATTCTTGAAAGAAAGTAGGGAACCTAGCTAACTTCTAATATTGTTTTCATCACTGTGGTATCTGAGTGTTTCATACAAATAAAGATATCAATAAAGGTTTTTCTCCTTCTTCATTTCCTGCTGGGAAAAATGCAGCAATGGCTTTATGGACACCTGGCGCAACATATAATAAATGATTAGAGCAGTGTCTATGCACTGAGTTTATCAGACATTGGATCAGGCCCTATGTGGCTACATCATGTTTGTCTCTATGCAAGAAGTTTAGCATGTAAAAGGTTACTGTAAATAGGGAAGGAATAATCTATTCTCTGTGTTGTGTCCATGGTCTCTGTCCATGCCGCTTAAACTGCAGCATTGAAAACTCAGGTTAAAATTTTCTTCCTATAATAGTAGTAAAGCATCCTCATCTGAAAATAGATTACCTGGACAGACAGAAGACTTGTCATCACAGGGGGTTTATTAAGGCCAGAGGCAATGAATATCAGTTACGAAAACCATTGACAGAGTTTGTCATGTTCTGGAGTAGGAAACAAGGGAATGACATCCTGCAATTTGTTCTAGCCTTTTAATTTCAGGGCTTAAAGCAAACATTAACAGCGTTTCTTTCTTTAGATATGCAGTTAGAATTTCGGTTATAGCCATTTGCATACTTTTGCAAATGACAATCTCACTGACTTCTAACTCCTTCCCAACTGTATTGCAAATTCAAAGCTTATTCTTTTTTTTTTGTTTTTCTTTCTTCTAGCTATTCAATCAATAAGTTCAAGAGTAGTAACTATCAGGTTGCTCAGAAATACTACCTCTCAGCATCCTAGCTCACTAACAGATTTCAGCTTCATGGCCAAATCACCTCAAAAGATGAGGCAGCAAAATTTTCCGTTTCTTTCATAAAAATGTTTTGGTTTTTCCTTTCACCTATGACATACTAATAAATACTTGAACTGTGTCTTTTGCCTACTCTTTCAAGCATCAAAAAGGAAAAGTCCTTCCAGTAGAACCCAAGACAAGAAAACTTTATGAAAAAGTGAGGTGAAAAAGGTGAAAGTTTCAGGCAAATAGAAGGTGACTAAATATAGAAAGTGCCAAGGGCAAAATTAAAATTGCGTAACCCTATCTAATAGTTTATTTGTTAGTCTTGTTTCAGAGCCAGATAAGATCTTTATTCCATATGTCCTTTGATTTTACTGGAAATATTTTCAATTAAAATACAGATGAAGACTTGTGTGTTCACCATCTTGTGTTGAACTCCTGACATATAAAAAGCTACTCTTAGAAATATAGAAAAAAACAAATTAAAAAATAAGTACTATTTTTTAAAGTAGAAAATTTTTAAGAAACTGAAAACAATTATTTGGTTCCAGAATATTTAGGAAAATAAACTTTACACAAGAAAATAGTTTCACATTCTAAGATCTGAAAACCCTAAGTTTGCCTTAGACTAGCATGATTTTATTATTCATTCATCCTCTTCCTAAATTCTCCTGTCCTCATTTCTTTCTTTTTGTTTTATTAGTATACTGGCCTAGCATTCATTTCTCCTTTCTGTTATTTCTGTAATTTTCACAAAGGCAAATTAAATCTGTTGCGTGACAGCATTATGCGACAGTTCAGTAGTTTCACAATTCCTACAAATATTTCAAGTCTATTGCTGTCATAAGTGATGGTCTTCTGTGTGACTTTCAGAAAGCAAAAGCTTTTTATAGGAAGCTGTGCTAGTTGTCCCATTCTCAGCTCTTCAAGTGAGCACAGTGGAAGAATTCTTTTCTGGTATGCCAAAACTCCCCAAGAAATCATCTTATGCCCATCATGGATTGTACATCTCCTGATGTTGTGCAATCCAAAGCATCTTTTCAATTTCTACATGCCTCTGCTGTGCGTTTGGTCTCAGAACTTGTTTGTTTTTATTTGCACTGAATGGTCTTCAAACCAAGGCATCTAAACGTATCTGCAATTGCATTAATTTCTCAGGATTATCTTATGTTTCCTTCTGTTTTCTTAGCAACATGTTTCATTCTGTGTTACTGACATTACCATTCTAATAAGTATACATTTTTAAATAAACAGCTATTATTAGATTTTTGAGGACAATTTCAGTTTCCCCTATTTGTATTGCTTTGTAGTGATATAATTTTCCATATGCCATTTTTAAATATTTTAAGCTACCTGGCACATATCATTGCTAATTTATCCTTCTGCTCATTGCTACTCTCATCAATGTCATTTGATGAGTTATAAAGAAGTATTATTTCGTGGAACGATACAGCATTAGACAAATGAAGTTATTTTGCCGCTTTCCAAATGCTGTTCTTGTTCACTTCCAATGAAAGCGCTTTGAGTTGTGAATAAGAGATATGAAGTTATGGAAACAAAGTCCAATTGGTGGTGGCAAACCAAATCATTATCTTGCAGGCTGTCAACCATCCATATTTTATCTGAAAATGTCAAAAATGTTGTGTTCTCTCTCTCTCTCTCTGTCTATGCAAAACTAATTTCTAGATTAAAATAACTGGTTTTAGGTCATAAGTTCTAAAACAGTTGTTGTCAGCCTTTATCGATTTATTAATAATTCTGCTCCCCTTCTGCACCGCCTTGCCTTCAATCTCCCCCTACCCAAAAAAATCCTGTAGAGATGCAAATTACGGTATATGAACTACAAGCCTCTTGTTAGTATGGTTATGTGGTATTTTCAGTTACCATCTATCTATCCTTATACATCCATGTCCTGGAGTCTCTAAAATAGTAGTGCAAAATACTGGTAGTGTTGTTAGATGGTGAGATAGGTCATATCGACACAACAAGCATGTTCCTTGGCCCCGGAACATGACTTAAAATATGGCTACCTTCCATCTGTCATACAGCATTGACTGAAGATCAGTACTGATTTTTACCCTTTCTAAATAATCACCTTTTTAAAAATTGTAGTAATAATAATATTTAAATGTATAGTATAGTAATAATAATATACTAGTCTTGACATTACCTGCTGCAATCTCTTGAGTTTTTCAATATCCCTCCTGATGCATTCTCAACAATACTGAGTAAAGTGCGATAGTAACTTGTAGCTAATGTATGCAGCTTGCCTTATTTGCAATGAGATACACATTCAACCTGATATCAGCCATAAACTTAAGACCCCTTTTAGCAGGGCTGTTATTCAGCCAACCACTTTCCAGTCTACATGGAGTTATTTCTTAGAACATTTTTCCTTTACTGAGTCTCATAAGTTTTCTGTTGGCCCAATCCTCAAGTTTATCCAGGTTCTTCTAGATCGAGTCTCTTCCATTTGTTGTGTCAAGCATTTTCCCATCTTCAAACTTGTTGAGGGTGTAGTCTGTGTCATAGTTCAGTTTGTAAATTAAGCTATTGAACAATATGGGACCCCATGTCAACCACTGGGTTACTCTGCTTGTTACCGTCTGTTAGCCAGATACCCAACCTTTGGTTTCATGGCAATGCAACCAGCTTTTATCCCACCTAACAATCCTTTTTTTTCCCAGCCCATGCCTCTTCAGCCTTCATATGAAGAAAATGTGGGATGTAACATCTGCAGCCTTAGTAAAGTCAAGATAGGCTACATATATTGCTCTTTGCAGCCAGTCTTTTCATCACAGGTATCAGGTTGGACAAGCATGACCATGTTGCACATTCCTGATTACTTTCTTATCCTCATGTACTTGAAAAAGGATTCTAGGGAGACGTATCCCATGATAGTTCCATAGTCAGGGACCTATCTGAGGCTCATATCATTATTCCCTGGGTCATTTTTTTTGCCTTTTTAAGGATGAATGTAATTATAGCCTTTTTATAGTCATCAGGGACGTCACCTAATTGCCATGCAAGTTATAGACAGTGGACTACAGTCACATCACTCAGCCCTTACAGTATTTTCAGGAGAATCCTGTCAGGCCTTATGGATTTGGATAGATCCAACTTGTCAATATTGTCCATAAGCTTTTGTAAGTTTTTCTCTTGGTGTGAATAATACATCATTTCTTGTCCATTAATTATGTCATAACTTCGCTTTCTTTTGGATTTGATACAACTAATTTTTTTCGTGTATTTAGATAATTTGATTTTAGCAATCCATTTTTTCACAATAAAACTGTTATCTTGAATGATATTTTGACTAATGTTCTGGATTCAAGAAACTGGCTTTACAACATTGTTTTGCATATAAAAATAATGTAATTCATGTGATTTCTTCATGCGTAGGTTCTCCTGTTATACTACTTTTCTTTTGTCTTTCTTTCTTTCCCCCTCCCCTCTGCAAGGTTGTTGTCTCTTGTCACCCTGCTTGTAGCATTGGAACTTCAGTGTAGGCTGAGACCTCGATGTTCTGCAGTAACCCAAACACTGTTAATAGATCACATGGCTTGGACTATTGGGTCATTGTTCTCAAATCATATATATTTCCTGAAAACTCAATTTTTATACTCTCCTATTTTTTTCTTACTATTTTCTGAGTCAGTTAAATGACTAGTCTGAAGTAGTCTGCAGTGTACTCTTTCCCCTATGCCACTACAATTAATAATTTGCTAGGACACATATGCTACAAATTACATCTTTTGCCTCACAGATATGCAAACATATGGCAGTACAATTAAAAAGTACATTTCTAATTCTGAACATTTCTCAGAAAAATCTGATTTAAGACACTTTCACATCTGAACTTTGAACCCTTTCAATGTTATTGCCCACAGTGTAAATTACCAAGCATTGCATTATCATACATGAAATTTGATTAACACAGTTGATTGATAGTTTCTGGTAAGTTGTCTCTTTTCAATGGCTTTGGAAAGTTTGTTATGGTTTTCAATGAGGAATTTTGTAAACGCTCTCAAACCTGGGGTTTTATGCCTCTCTCATTTCTGTTGAAGTACAGACATCTGCTTGCTTCTCTTTAACTGACAATATAGACAGACTACAGGACTCCTCCGGTTGCAAATGGCTTGCAATATGGGTATGGCCAGAAACCAGATGAATACCATCCATACAAATTTAATTAAATGGTCACAGATGTTAATATCTTCTTAAATTCCCTTAGTCAGTTGTTAGAAGTTCAATAATCCAGTGTGCACAGATCAAACTCAAGGTGCTGATTTTGGATTTGGCGTTCCTCACTCTGTGTTGCTGTTCTCACTGCTAGCAAAATATAATTGACTGGTTTGCAAGGCAGTGAGATTTCATGTGTCTGGCATAGGTGCAAAAAGCAGATTTCCAAGGTGTCTGAAGAGACAAAACATAAAATGAAAAGAAACTAAAAACTGAAAAATAGGTTAATTTCACTGGGACAAGAAAGGAATTGATATATTGGGGGCATGGGAAAGGTTAGAACTCAAAACTATTAGAAGATATTTAGTGCATAATACTATCAATAAAAAATATCTCTGAAAATCTCATAGTTTCATCCTTTCTTTGCCACCCCCCAAACCCCAATATCCTTTCCCTTGCCAGTCATGGCAAAACTTTCATTCTGGCTAACACTTGGACATTTTCAGTGTATTTCAGCATTGCTGGCATCTTTCCTAAAAGTGAAAACTGTGACATTTTTATAACAAGACAAAAATAAAAGAAGAAAAAATTGTCCTATTCACCCACTTCTCTGTGTGGAGGTTTCACATTTGTAGTTTTAACGCAATTAATCAAAGACTAAATGCATTTGTATTCTCTGAACAGTTCGTGAATACCTTCATATTTTCTCAGTGTAGCAGTGTGAAATGGTGCAGGATGCCAATGGATAATAGTTCTGGGAAAGATATCTTTCATTCTAGGACAGTTCTTATGGGTTTTGTTTTAGATGATGGATTGCAAGTTCTCGATCATTTGCAAGCCACAGGCTTTACACGTGCTCTTTACGTTATCAAATTTCTCACTCAGTTTGAAAACCGCAGCATTTTAATTGAAAGGAATGCTAGACCTTCCTGCCATATCAATGTGGGAAGGTTGTTAAACTCTGAGAGATAACCTTCCCATTTCAGAAAAATGAACAAATACTGTACAAATGTTTTTACCTTAGTAACCAATGGGACTGAAAGGTGAGTTGGCACACGTTCAAGTGCAAAATATCAAACAGTGAACCCTGTGCTACAAGAAACCCTTTTTAAATTCACTGACTTGGAAGAGATCAAATATCTGAGGGCTTAGTAATGTCTAACAATGGTGTCAGTCTCCCTAGAATTGCCATAGAATATACTTTCTCCTTTGAGGGTAGTTTCAGTGTACAACAGAGATTACTGGACCTGTTTCAGTAAGAGAATGGAAGCAAGGGAATTGGGCATTTGTACAGAAGCTCTAAGATCAGACTGGTGCAGCTCATCAAGTGGTGGAGTTTAATTTAGCTCAGATCTCACACAGTAAAACAAACCTCAGTAAGAAGTGAATGCTTTAGGGCCTTGACACTGTGAAATGTCTTAAGATAAGTATGTTGAATTTAAAATTTAAAAATAAAATGGGGACTCTATTTACATCTATACTGCCTTTTCCGGTGGTTGGAAAGTTACTTTTAGAATGGCAACATATACCTGGTTTACACAATGTTTAGGCATAACTGCTGATGTACAAGTTTTGTAGGTAATGAATTTAACTTCACAGGCTGCTCCTGATGTGCTGGTTCCCCTCTTCTAATCACTGTTCTGAGCACTTACCTTTGACAAGTTATTTTCACAGCCACTTTTGGAAAAGCCAAAAGCTTACTTTAGTTGAGTTAATCTGTGCAGATTTCTAGAAATGTGAAAACATTCTTTAAATCGTTTATTTTTCAGATACATTTATTATTTAAGTATACATTAATGTTTCTAGGGTATATTCAATGTTTGTCATTATGGCATTTATGAAGACAACAGTTTAATAAATATGTGTAGATAATAAGGCTGATACTGAATTAGGGAGAATGGCTGACAGTGAGATTGAAATACATCTGGAAAATATCAGGTTTTGGATCTTCACCTAAATAACCCTAGCATTGTACAATCATGAGTTTTTCATTTAAAAAAAAAATATTTAAAAGAAAGGTCTAAATCAGAAGTTTTGACTGCTGTTTTCACATGCAAGTCTTATCAGCCTTATAAAAATGTACTTACCCTGAAAGTTCAATTGTAAGATTGTTTTGCTGCAAATTACTCTTTCTGGAAAGAAAGACCACAGTATGTCTCCAAATCCAGGCACTTATTTGAAGAAGTGGTTACCAATACTGTTCAGTAAATATCCAAGGCAAACAGTTCAAATCTGCAGTGTTTCAGTTAAGTAAATTTTCTAGAAGTACACTTCCAATAATTGTCAGGAGTGGACCACTGATAGGAAAAATCATTACCTTTTATTCTTGAAGGTTCTTTGCCATGTTTTATTTGAATCAGGATTAGTATTAAATGGCTTATCCATTTTCTTCATAGAGATATATTTTCATTTCGTTTTTTATGATTTGTCTCCCCTTAATGTTCAATTATAAGTCATCTGGTAGACCCAAAGAGCAAGCAGTTACAGTTTACTATGAACATTTTGTTTTGGCTCTCTTTCCTTCTTTAAATGCAGTGTATACCTTTTATGGGCTTTATTGTAGTATATGTCTGATAAACCTTTTTTCTGGTAGCTCCCAAGGGAACAGCAAAGTGACTGCTTTGTCAGGTGCTCCTGACCAAATCCTCTGGTTCTGCAGCTACTTGTTCTTTTAAAGAACTTGTTTTCCTAAGTTTTAAAAAGTCAAGATCCTGCTCAATGTGCCCCTTGTGGAATGATAGCCTAGCTTGCAGTACCATAAATCATCAGATCATTGTTCCAGATAGTGAAGAAGTACTGGTGTTAGCTGGCTGTATAATAAAGCTAGTTCTAATGGGAATTCGTGTTCATCTCATGCTCTTCCAGTTCAGAAGAAGAACACAGAATGAGATACAGCTCCTGTCATATAATATTCTAGCTTTTTCTTTGATCTCTCAGCATCAGTTTTGACCACACTACCACCAAAAAGGCAAGTCGTGCTCTTTTCCCTGCCTCCAGCTGCCTGTTCCTGCCACCTCTCTTGTGTCAGCACTAGTGATTGTTCAGCTGTTCTGGGAAAAATAATAATTTGGGGAGGCAGGTCTAGTTTTTAGTCAGTTCAAGTAACTGACATAACTGGTGAGCTACGTGATTTAAGTATTGACACAGCAAAGGATGTGCCCAGCAAAAGAGAAGAAAGTCAGGGCTGTTTTTCTGGTGGCAGCACAGTCTGAGATCACACAAACCTCAATTAAAATTTACAGAGTGAAAAATTCTCTTAAAAAAGCTTTGGCCAGGGTTTGTAAATATTTTCTAATCTCTGGAGTTTAGCAAATGGCAACTGCTTAATTCTGTTGGTATCTGCCCTTGCACCCTGCTCTGTTACTTGCATTTTTGATTTTAGTGATATCTGAAGATTTCTATTAGGACAAGTGAATTAGGTAGGAAGGTTTTTTTTTTCTTTATATTTACCAATGTATACTGATGCAATCCTTAATGAATTTCTATGTAGGAGTTTTCAAGAAAAAAATAAGTAATATTTTGGTTTTAGTTCTGAAAGTGCTGAAGCTCAATCTTTCTTGTGAAGTCAACAGAAGGAAGAATGGAAATTCTTTCTACTACTCTTGACGCCGCCTGGTGGTACAGTTTGTTTTCAGAGGAGTCTGTCATGGGAGACACAGTAGGAAATGCAATGTTTTGAGCTGAAGACATTCTAGCATCTTTCTGTTGAACTCTGTAATGGTGAGAATATCACTTCATGGACAGAATACTAAATTAGTAAGTTGCTACTATTTGGATCAGCTGGACTTGTTAATTTTTTTTTTTTTCTGTTACTAAATGCTTAAAAGTAATACTGAAGAATCTGTAATACTGAATAATGTGAAGTTTGTAGAGAGTAATACTGAATATGTGAAGTTTGAGTCACTAAGTAGTAGCCATTATTAAAGACAGAATTAGAAACAGACAAATCAAAAACACACCCTGAAGCCTTACATTTGCCTGCATAGGCCAGTTCAGCTTTAGATTATTTCTTTCTAGTCATGTGATCACTTTTATCAGTTGTTGAAGAAATTATCCTGAATAAGTATGAAATATTGACAAAAGTTGTGGGTTTCTAAATAGCTATCAGGCTGATTTTCAAATTATCAGAAGCTGAGAGAAAGGTTGAGGGATGCTTGCTTATGTCGTGTTTTCCTAGGGCCGGTGTGAACTGTTTGTTTTCAGTTTTGGTTTGCAGTCTGTTTTCTGAAATAAAGACCTGCTTGTTCATTTTTTCTCTAGAAGAATGACCAATACTGCATAATGTATGCACACAAGAAACTGCACATTTATTTTAGACCTGTGAAGGAATAAATCCACTATAGTGGAATCCACTGAGTGTTCTTGAGTTTGTACTGCGGTCATTTCACAAAAGTTGTCAAGATGGTTGGAGACAGGATACTGAGCTAGGCAGGTCCTTGGCCTGAACCAGTATGGCTGTACCTCTGAAGGTCATCAGATCCAGCAACCCATTACCTGTCACATGGCACATTCAAATATTTATAGCTGTTTGGGGTATTTTATTATTTGTTTTGTTTTCAGGTTTGTTTGGTTTGTTTTTTTTTTTTTCCTTCTAGTTGGGGTTACTGTGTGTCAGGCAGAAATGTGATAAGATGAGGTTGTCTTAGTCATGACACCCAGTTATGTTGTACATGCCTGGACCTAGAAGCTAGGCAGTTCTCCCAATTTCTGAAATTCTGAAAAAGTCTGATTACCTCTGTTGTAATTAGGATCATAGTACTTACTATAGATTATGTAATTTAATGCTGAAGAAGTAAATAAGTGATATTGGCTTGAAAACCACACTAGAAAATTTTAAAGGTGAGAGAGTCTTCCTCTTTAGTACCTAATCTTCATAGAGGATTTTAAAGTCTCAGGCAGCTTAATGTGGATCTTTAGCTCAAATTTTAAAGTATTTTGCTTTCAACTATTGAGGTTTTCCTCCAATCCCCAAGCAAACGGAGGCCAGGAATTTGATTTCTTCCTCCTACTTATCCAAATAAATAAATAATATATGTATACAAAAGAGAGAGAACATAGGGTGACCTGCTTTATATAATACTTCAAATAAAAGCTGTGTGCAGAAAAAAGATTTGTGATAAACTTGGTGATTAGAATTTGTTTGGGGAGTAAAAACAATTAGTTGAATGATCCATATAATTAATTTGAAGAACTTTGTGCAATACTACTGCAGCAAATGCTTTTTAGTAAAACATACTACACAAAATTTATGCAATCAAAAAAGTTGATCTATATATTTCCTTTCCCTGTCTTTAACTTCTAAAATGATTTTCACAGTTTCTTTCAGACTTCACAAAATTATATTCTTTTGGCACTAAACCGATCAGTTGTATTTTAAACTGAGGAGGTTTTAAATAATTTTATTTTCCTAAATTCAGAATTTAAAAGATTCTGTGTAATTAAACATAGGAGGTGTATCATAGCACTAACTGCAATCCACCTTTGCAAAATATGACATAAGTAATTGTCATAGTAAAATTGATTGATTCTAAATTCATTGGTGTGCTAATATTTTCTTAAGATAATACTGAATTTTATGAAAATAATGAAAACATTATGTTGGATTTCAAAGTTAAATGCTTCAAATATGTTGCTGTGTTATCAGCTGCTATATTACATCAGAGGATTCTGTATCACACCGGAGAATATTGGATTTGCAATAGGACACAATCTCAGTGTAATAGAAAACTTACACAACTGATATTTTTTAAAGTTGTTAATTAAATAGACTAATTGAGTGAATGATTTTTGTATTTTGTCAGTAGCTTAATGAAGAGGATCATCTTGGCTGCTTAAATTGAAACTGAGCCACAGAAAAGTATCATCCTGGTCAGTCCTAGTTCTATACGATTGTCTTAGGCAAAGGGAGGGAAAGGAATAATCTTATCTTGTTTCTCTGTATTTTCATGCCAGCTGCCATAGGAATGTAAGCTGTAATAGATCTCCAGTTTTCACAGTCTAAGCAATCCTTAGATGCTGGGTATCTTGAAGGATTTTTTCCTCTTCTCTAAGTGGAATACCTCACTACAGGAAGAATGATGACCCTAAATTAAAGGATTAAAATTGTTGTTTATTTTAGCGTAGTATTGCTAATTGTTAAACATCAACCACTTAAAATGTAAAAATGTTAAATTAAATCAAAACAGGGCAAGAATCAGTAAAATTTCAACTCCACCCCAGAAGTAGAAACAATGACTGATGCATCTATGTAAGGGCAAGAGAGCTTTATCTGAGGGTCAAGGGAAGGATTCTGTTTGGGATGGCTCACCCATCTTTTCCGTTTTTTCGGTTTCCAAGCAAGAGGTAAAATGTAAAAGTCAAAAGTGGCGAGTTTTGTTACTCAAGATAATGATTTCAGTAAAGTCATTGTGAAGGTATTGATAAGTGGAAACATAGAAAATATTTAATACAGTCACGTAACATGAAATTTCCTTCAGAGAAACTGTATGAATATGCCTGTAAATGTAAAATTCCATCAAGAATAGCCACAGATAAAATTGTGTGTGCTTTCAAAAAAACCCCAGAAACCACCACCAGAACAACTACCCACCCCATCCCCCCCAAAATGAACCCAAACTCACACTTCCATTATATCTTTGCTTGCAGTAACCACACTGTAAAAATTTGGACTGAAATATTCCATGAAAGACATTGACTATAGACATAAAAACTTTTGAAGAACACTGCGTTAAAATGGTTCCACTGTTTCTAAAAAAATAATATTAGAGAAAAATCTGTTTTCCATTTCTATATAATTTAACCTGACAAAACAGACTTTTCTCTAACGTCATATGCATCGTATCATAATGTTAAGGATACCTGTTGGCATTCTGAATGTCTTATTAAGCTAATAGTTCTGTACAAAATGGAAAGTGAATCAAATCAGCCAACTGTCTGACTGTATGGAAAATATCTTTGAACAATGATGATAAGATTCCTCTTGCTGAACTTTTTGACAGCAAAATGATAGACACAAGTTCAAACACCTGCGCTGGGCTCCATCTATAGTAAAAGGAGTGGCACTTCCAGAAGGCAGATCAGCATAATACAAGTTGAAAAACTGAGTTACAAGCCTTGTTTCTACTTTTGCCAATAATGTAGCATTTGACTGTAGGGAGTTGGGCACCCTCAAATTATGGTAGGATATGCAGCAAAAATACATGAATTTAATTTTGGGTTTGGTTTTGGTCTTTTTTTTTTTTTTGGGGGGGGGGGGGGGTGTTCTTTTTTTAATGGTTTCAGGAAGGTGACTGGTTTAGGACACCATCCAAATTCTGGTGGACTTCAGAGGCTTTGGATCAGACTCAAGATGTCTGCCCGATGTATCTGTTAATTTACTCTGTTTTCATTCCAACAGTCCCTGTTGAAATACTATCAAAATGAGGTTTTGTGCCATTCAAACAGTTCCCCCTTTGAAAAGGAAAAGCATTCACTGCACTGCTAGACATCTTTTAAAGAAGATATTAATTTGATGCTGTGGTACCTACAACCCTATCCCAGCCAGCAGTAAATACAGACTATTGAACATATGCTTTCCTGGCTAGCAGTCAGACTTTAGCAGAGATTCTTTTATGCATACACACCCTTTTGAGCTAATGGAATAGTGACAACATGTTTTCTAAGGAAAAACTGTGTATGAGAAAATTGCTTAGACATGCATAATCTTTTTTCAAGAAGCTGTCAAGGATTTGTATTGGTGCTTGATGGTATGTTATTAATATGCTTACAAAACTAATTTAAAGGCAGTAGAGCAGGGCTGTTTATACTATTTGTGGCAATATTACCATTACTAATTGCATTATATTGTAATACTCACTGATACAAATCAACTGCTGGCAATGTCAGGATTAGTGTGGGATGGTATAACAAGCCAAGATTTTAGACCTTTGACTTCAGTTTAGCGTTATCTTGTTGAAAAATGTTTTGTATCATCTTGTTCGTTAACATGCTTACTATCCAAATTACTGTAAAGACAGCATTTATTGACTTCTGTTTTCACTTTAAGCTTTACTTCTGTAGAATTAGAAAAATGTTAGTGATTGAAGACTATATTGTTTATTTAAAAAGGTAGTCATGTTTATGAAGAAGCACAATAGGGAAGGTGTCATTTCTTTTTTTCTTAATATGGTGATAATGGATGACAATGGGATCAATACAGATCAGTTAAAATATCTTAGGGTATAATAAGCCTTTGACTGATTAGGCATGCAGCTGTGTTAATTGTATGACTAAGTATGTAATGGGTTAAACCTCAGCACAACCCCTTCCTCTCCTTCTATTATTGACATCTGTGTAAGAACTGAGATAAAATTTGATATTCAGACAGAAGAGAAAATAAGATTAGACTTACTAGAAACAAGGTATATGAATAATTGAATAGGAATGTCTGTAACAATGTAGGTTCTTTATGTAAATCTTGACAAAATATTTTTTTCAGTTTGTGAGAAGGAAAAGTTACTAACAGTGGGCTCAGTCAATCATATCCTAGGCATTGTAATCAGGGTAACTTCTGAAGTTTCTTTCAAGCATTGCTTTGTTTCTTTGATGTCCTGATGGTCGTCATTAGGATTACTTTATCACTATTCTTTGTAGTGAGAAAAATAAACTGATCACAATAAACTCCTTATGAGGTTCTTCTGACTATTGTCAGAAGTTTACACTTATTTTCTTTGAATGGCAACAATAATTAACTGTACCCCTCCTCCTCAACTGGAAGGCTGCTGCTCCCTTCATAATTTGTTCACTTCATAACAGAGAATTGCCATGCTACCTATGCAAATCATTACCAGAAAATATCAGTGTATATGTTTATTCCCAGCATGGATTTGAGCTTATAGAATTCACAGGATTGGAGTCAAAGCATTAAATTGGGAAAAAAAATTAGTACATTGAATCACAGTGCCAATTTCAAAGCTGAATCACATCTACCTTTGGGATTTTAGTAAAATGTAGCATTGCATGACTAAGAGTCTTACCACCAGACTAGAGTTCTCTTCTGAGTTGTAAAGGATTGTCCTTTGCAACATAATATGCTGCCTCTGAGAGAAAGAGAAAATGAGAGGGAGTTTTTATTGCTTTTAAAGACAGATTCTATTTCACTTCTTATTTATTTATTTATTTATTTAGCGTACTGTCACTTAGCATTTAGAAATATCTGGATATTACAAAAGTGTGTTCTTTTTTCTTTTTCCCATTGTATATAGTTTGTTAACTTAATGCTGCAGCTACTGAAACAGTCTGTCCGCCGGATGTTGCTGTGCTTTCACATAATTGACTTTTCTGTAGTTTCACCTGAAGAGAGTTTCACAGCCCTGAGAGGTGGTATATAGACCTTTATCATCCACTTTTGTCACAGTGTATCCACAGAATAGGTGCAGTGCAACAAACAGAAGTGTAAAGAGCCAGTTGCTGTTGGTCAGGTAGTGGTTTGAATCTTTGACCTTTTTGACATTAGAGTTACCAGTAAGTAGTCTACCGGTGGTTTATTCATAGATAAATCACATCTACTTTGAGCTAAATTGAAACCACTAATTTATCTCATGTAGGAGTAATCCACACAAGCCTAAATAGTGGTCATCTGTTTGTCAAGAACCACACATTATTCTTTGTCTTATATGACCATGTCTTTCCTTTGCCCTTGGGATGAGGATGGATGACTTCACAGATCGTAATTTTAGGCAACACTGAAGAAGAAAAAAACACAATAATTTGATATTTGCAGGATGATAATATAATCTTTTATGGCTGAAACCAGTTATAAACTGTCACCGTTAACAGTCAGTCTAGATCCATTTCAGCCATAAAGAATTGCACTGTACTAGAAATACCAAGAGGTTTCTAGTTAATAATTGGATTATGTTGTCTTTATGTGTGGATTGCATCTAGATGTCTGCATTCAAAATAAGCAAAGTCTTCTGTTGAAATTATATATTCAATACCTTACCTGTGATAAAGTTTTATACCTGTCAAATGGTCTCACATCAGGAGATCAGTGTTAATTAGACATTACATAGACAATAAATAGATGAGAGCAATGGACTGACTGTAGAATATGAAAGGCAAACTTACTGTTATGTTTGCACTGTCTTTGCAGTGTTAGTTCCTCTTTACATCTCATTTTAACAGTTACTAGACAAGTACCAGAGATTTATTTAACAAAGGAGTCTGGGACAAAGGCAGGGAATATAGTTCCATAAGGCAATGGTGACTAAGTGGCATGGTTTTAACGTACAATTTTAATATCATAGAGTATTATGTTGCAAGTACAGGGCTTGCATGGGGGAATGCATGCACTTTGAGAATCGAAACTGAATTATAAAGTCTCTTTTTGCTTTCTTCTGATGTGGTAGAATTTCTCTGTGGTCTCCAAGACATTTCTCTTACTAGATTTTCTGTGTTCTGTATTCTCTGCTAACACCAGTACAGGTAGATTCTAGAGCAGGTTTAAAAAAAACCCCTTGGTTTCTTTATCTAACAAAGTGTTCATTTGTCATTCTAAAAACATACTTAATTGCTCACACAGGAAAATAATTGCATGTCTTGTGAACCTTTCAGTTCTAACACTGACATTATATTCTTAGGTTCATTCTTTGTAATAAATTACAATTTGCCTTTTAAGGTTTTACTTCATCTTTTAGAAAGTGACTGTGCCTATGTGGGTTTTTTTGTTGGTTTTGATTTTGAAAACAAGCAAAGTTGCTTATCTGTGTAACTGATGTAGTTGCTGACTTTACTTTCTGGTGTTTTTTTCCTCTTCCATGACGAGCAACCATCATCAGTAGGTATTATTTATTTAATATTTTTCTGTGTGTCTTCAAGGCATGTAAATTATAGCACTTAAAAATAAAGGCAAGCTGTAGGCAAAAGAATGCCGAAGTCAATTTAAACCATGCCAGCTGGCAAAGAAGAGAACCCAATGAGTTGGCAAGGACTTATCTGGTGCTGCTTCTTCAATTGAACGTTTCTTGTGGAGATATTTTGTGTGTGTGTGTATTAATGTGTCAAAGTGCAAATCAGCCTGTCATCCTTATTTCTCCTTCTTTCTGTCGTCTGCTGGATCTTTTATTTCTTCACTGTAATTAAAAGATCAGTAGTTCATTATGCTTGAATTCTTCATAAATGAAGGCAATGTTACAGAATCTTCACAGATACTACAGCATCTTCACAGGAAGGTATAATCCTATGTAAGAATCCATGCAGAACTGTATAATTTCTAGACTGTATGCCGGTGTAGTACAGCCTCTCACAGGCTCTCTAAATGAGCAATTAAATGCTGTGCTCTCCTGTCAGTTCTCTCATATATATACTTCTGTGCTGTTGAAGTGTAAAAATGAACAAAGGAAATTATCCTTGCTAAGGCCTATTAATGATCAGCCATAAACAAGTCTTATAGTTTTTCTTAGGACACTGTTGTTAGTACTACCTGATTTGACAGGTTATGGTGTATTTTATTTTTATTTCTGTGCAAAAGCCTCCTATACTATTTCAGTGGGAGAAAAATGAGAATTATGGTAAGGTAACAATGCTACTGTATTACAGCCAAAAAGACAGTAAATTCTTTTGAATACAGAAATTACTTGCTAGGTTTTGTTGTGTTGCCTTTTTTTTTTAAACTGTATAAGAATTGTCATTTTCCTGAAATGAGTGATGAACAGTCTGCAAATCGAAGTGATTTATTGAGGCATACAAATAAGGATTTAATTTTTTTCTGTTTAGGCACTGAAATGTCAGACATACATTGCAGGTTGTGTGAGGCTAGTTGGGAGAAAGGGGCATTAAACCTCAGTCCCTTAACTCCTTATTTGCTGGCAGCGAGAGACAAGGCAATTTGCTTCAGAAAGGTTTGCCTGATTAGAAAGTTTATGTACACACATTTCAGCTTTGTAATTCAGACAGCTTTACTTCCACAGGCACTGTGCAAAAACATCTGTACAAACTGTTTGAAGAAGCCAAAATGAAGTGTTCGCTGCCCAGGTAACCGCGATTCCTCACTATCAGGGTCTTGTGAAATTGAGCTAAGCTTTTGAGGACAACAAAGTACAGCAGGCTTTCTTCCTCAGACAAGGTTATGATTTCTGGTGTCTGTATTTTTAAATATATGATCCTAGCGGAAAAGGAGAGGAAAAAACTAAGAAGTTTGATTAATGGAAGAAGCTTAGAAAGAGCTAAGTTTAAGGACTGATCTCAGAGCTCTTAGGCTGGAAAAAACGTCCCATTAATTTTAGTGGGAGTTTTGACTGCACAAGGACTTTCAAGATCAAGTACTTTCTTGTTCATTAAAGGATAGACGGTAATTAGAAATAAAGCACAGAAAAGATTTTATATAGTATTGCTTTTGTCAGCTGAAAAAAATCCATATTATTGTAGGAGTTTTAGGCTAATCTTCTCTCTCCCTTTCTTGCATAAAATGATGACACAGTAGGTTGTTTTCATTACTCGTAGAGGTCTGTGGTTCTATCTGTTCATTTTATTGGGAAAAGCATTTGGCAAGTTTTTCCTGTGTTATCTTCCTTGCTGTTGGATTTCAATCTCAACTATGATGCTGACTTTGTCATTTCCATCCTCCATTCAAACTGTTTAGCTCAAGATATTCCCACAACATTTTTGTTTGTAAATGTTGGATGATAAATTAAATAAAAAGCCAGTGTGCATTTTGGTTGAAGGATTTTGCTGATGTCAGCTCATGAAATAGAAGAGCAATTGGAAACAAAAGAGAAAACTGTACTAAGTTTTACAGAAACCAATCTTGCATGTTTTATGATACCTTGAATTATGTTGACTTTTGAACACCTTTTAGGGAAGAAGCTATATGTACTTAAGATCTCTTGAATATAACCCTGAATTTGAAATGTATGGCAGTCATGAGCCATTTCAGGAATCATGAATTTAGGTCATCAACTGATGGGAGTACTTTCTACGCTGACCTCGGGGACAAGGGACTCATCTCCTGTTAGAACTTCAAACCATTCTTTGTAATATTTAAAAATACGTTTCATGTTACTTTTTCCATACAGCTACTTTTTTTCTACCTGCCACACCCCTTCCCCCCCCCCCCCCTCCCCCCAACCTTCTTTCCCTCAGCCTCTAGCTGTAATTTATTTGGATGAAGAGTATGGTCCAATTTTAATTCCAGTTGGAATTGCCACTGGTTGTGAGACTAAGAGCAGGAGCCACTTTCTTTACAGCTTTCTACCATGCCCTGGCAGGCACAGGGAAGCTGTAGAAGGCTTTTCAGCTCCCTGAGCTGGGAGATGGAGATAGGATGCAGAATGAAGCCCCAGTTGTCGAAGAGGTGGCAATCACCGACCTTCTCCTCCACCTGAATGCTCACAAGTCCATGGGACCAGACGGGATCCACGCGAGGATGCTGAGGGAGCTGGCAGAGGAGCTTGCCAAGCTACTCTCCATGATTTATCAGCAGCCCTGGTCAAATGGGGAGGTCCCAGATGACTGGAAGTTAGCAAATGTGATGCCCCTCTACAAGAAGGGTTGGAAGGAGGATCCGGGGAACTACAGGCCTGTCCTCGGTGCTGGCGAAGGTCATGGAACAAATCATCTTGGGTGCCATTATGTGGCACGTGCAGGACAACTGGGGGATTAGGCTCAGCCAGCATGGGTTTATGAAAGGGAAGTCCTGTTTCACTAACCTGGTCTCCTTCTATGACAAGGTGACCCGCTTAGTGAATGAGGGAAAGGCTGTGGGTGTTGTCTACCTGGACTTTAGTAAGGCCTTTGACATTGTCTCCCACAGCATTCTCCTGGAGAAGCTGGCTGCTCACGGCTTCGATAAGTGCACTCTGCGCTGGGTTAAAAACTGGCTGGATGGCCAAGCCCGGAGAGTGGTGGTGAATGGAGTCAAATCCAGTTGGCAGCCGGTCACGAGTGGTGTTCCCCAGGGCTCAGTGTTGGGGCCGGTCCTGTTCAATATCTTCATTGATGATCTGGATCGGGGGATTGAGTGCACCCTCAATAAGTTTGCAGATGACACCAAGTTGGGTGGAAGCGTTGATCTGCTGGAGGGTAGGAAGGCCCTACAGAGGGACCTGGACAGGCTGGATCGTTGGGCCTGGGCCAACTGTATGAGGTTCAACAAGGCTCAGTGCCAGGTCCTGCACTTGGGTCACAACAACCCCATGCAACGCTACAGGCTGGGGGAGGAGTGGCTGGAGAGCTGTCTGGTGGAAAAGGACCTGGGGGTGTTGGTTGACAGCCGCCTGAACATGAGCCAGCAGTGTGCTCAGGTGGCCAAGAAGGCCAATGGCATCCTGGCTTGTATCAGGAATAGTGTGGCCAGCAGGACCAGGGAGGTGATAGTGCCCCTGTTCTCAGCATTGGTGAGGCCGCACCTCGAGTACTGTGTTCAGTTTTGGGCCTCCCATTACAAGAAGGACATTGAGGTGCTGGAGCATGTCCAGAGAAGGGCAACAAAGTTGGTGAATGGTCTAGAGCACAAGTCTTATGAGGAGCGTCTGAGGGTACTGGGGTTGTTTAGTCTGGAGAAGAGGAGGCTGAGGGGAGACCTTATTGCTCTCTCCAACTACCTGAAAGGAGGTTGTAGCGAGGTGGGGGTCGGTCTCTTCTCCCTAGTAACACGCGATAGGACGAGAGGAAACAGCCTCAAGCTGCACCAGGGGAAGTTTAGGTTGGATATTAGGAAAAAACTTCTTCCCTGAAAGGGTAGTCAGGCCTTGGAACAGTCTGCCCAGGGAAGTGGTTGAGTCTCCATCCCTGGAGGTATTTAAAAAAAGGGTAGACGTGGTGCTTGAGGACATGGTTTAGTGGTGGACTTGGCAGTGCTAGGTTAACGGTTGGACTCGATGATCTCAAGGGTCTTTTCCAACCTTAACAATTCTATGATTCTATGATAGGAAGCCCGGGAAGCTCTTGGGAAGCTGTTGCTTCCCTGGTTCTCTTTGCTGGCACTGCAATATATAATCATCTTAACCATTCCCAAAAGCAAGGGAAAATGAGAGAGACATATTTCACTTTGGATGTAGCAGTAGTCTGCTTTTTGAGAAAGTAGTTATGGAGAAAAAAGACATCCTATTTAATGATGCCATGCATTTATCTTTTCAATCTTCAATTGTTACATGAATGAGATTTTATTCCCGCTCATTTCTGGTTTATTTTTATTGTCTCCCTAAGCTTTCAACTTGCAAAGGGAAGGAAGCATTAATTATTTGTTGTTATTGAAATTACTCTTGTGATTCCTTTCCAGTTATTTTCAGGAAACAATACTTATTATTTCTGCAAAGGTGACTTTTGTCTGTAAAGGTGACTTTCTAACAAGTAAGAAGGTATTTGCTAATATGGCACACAGTCTGCCTTCAGAAACTCATCACTTTATCAAAGTGGATAAAACTGTGCAATATACATTCTAAAAAAAGAGCTCGATCCACAGGGACTCCCTCTTTGCTTTTTTACCAGTTTAATTCTGTTGCCTTTGGGTGAATTGCACTTCATTTGTACTCATGTAAATGAGGAAAACAATTATATGTAAAATATCAGAGGAGATACAAGCAGATTTTAAAATGAGGCATTCTCAGTGGCTTTTACCTTTCTGTTAAGCTATACTTATTAATCTCCATGGATTTTGCAAATGCCTTTTGATTCAGAGTATAAGACCAAATAGCATTTCTGTTTGTGTAAAGCATTTTGGGTTTGGTTTTCTTTCAAATGAAATTTTACATGGCAAAGAAGGGACTTCCTGAAGTTAGTTAGAAATGTGGCTTCAGATATCAGAGGAGAATGTTTTTGGTAGATAAAAATACTTAAGATGACTTTCTGCTTTCAAGGGGATTTCTAGAAAAAGCTTTCAGAACTGTGATATAATTCTCCAAGAACACAGAACTTGTGTGAGATATCTGAGGTACCTGTTGGGAGTACTTTGGAAGAGACATGTGTTTTCCATTGTGAGTAAAAGTACTATTTGATGTAAAGTTTTCTGAGGATTTTGCTCGGTATACGATGGTAAAGGAATGGATAAACCATTCTGTACAGAATACTAATGTCCTTTCTGAATATGGTGCACAGAATGTTTGCAATTTGGGCATATTACTCTACAGAGAATGGATTTGAAATTGTCTGACTTTCCAGAAACGTTACTTCTAATGTAATGTTCTTCCTCTGGGAAGTTTTCTTTTCTCAAATAAAATAGAACAGTAGAAAGGCCTGGTGCTGGGTTGATAACTGGTTTTCTGACTCTCTTTCCAAATGCATGTGTTGTTCCAGCTCAGGCTGTTCAGAATTATTGTGGTACTATTCTGCTGTCGGGTTGGATACCCAATTCAGTTCCTGTAGGAATATGCAGTTTTGAAGGTTCTGCAAACTTGGTAACTTACTGAACTTTGCCTCCACAGTTCTCACAGTCACATACACACAGAGTCCTTGTGACTCGAGTCCTCAGAGACATAATATTTTGGGGTGTCTGAATATTATACTCAGGAGGGAACCTGAAGTATATAGCGCTATTTATATTCAGCAGTTAGTAACAGAGCATGAACATCCATTAATGCTCCCACATTAAACACAGCTTTAATTGCAGTTCTAAAGATCTGCTGGTTTTGCTTTTTAGAGTCTCAGGGTTGATTAATAATAACTTAATAAAAAGCTTAATAGTGCATTAAATTAAAAAAAAAAAGTTTCTTCTTATTATGAGACAGCGATTTCAGTTGGTAGTTCACTAAACAGAACAATAAAAACCCATCTGAAAATCTGTTGCCTGGCTGCAGCAAAATGTTGTACAATCAGCCTTCAGAAACCAAACTGACATTTGATGTAGCGTTTTAAATGTTACCACGCATATGTTTGGTAACACTAGGCTATAGCCTCTGAAGTTTGTAAACCCTCGTAAAAAGTTATTTCTCTGTCTTCAGTAGAAATTTGCTCACAGTTTGCTTTCTATTTTACCAATATTGGGCCGCTGGGGAGGTGGGTTATCTGAAGAACTGTAGTAAGAATGACACATCTTTTTTATTTAAATATTATTGCTTTTTAGGCACTGAATTTTGGAGATATGCCGAAGTACTTGTGGGAGATTTGGGTACCTGACAAACCATGGGTGGTAAGATATCAGATCCAATGAAATAAATAAAATAAACATTTATTCTTATGATAGGTATTTTGGGTCCTGCTATCACTGATTTCAATGGGCAGAACTCCTGCAGGGCTCCTAAGAAGTGCATTACTGCAAATTCACGCATGTGTATTTCCATTCTTTTCAATTTTGTCACACTAGTGTGAAGTTGAAGTAATGCCTGCAGTAAACTAGAACTGTGCAGTAGCATCTGACGGGGGAAGAGAGAATTGTTCAGCTGAAGGTTATAATAAGACCTTTTCTCTTATCTTTACTCAGACAAGCGAGCAGTTAGCTATTGCCCATCAGAGCAATTCATGGTTCACAGCTGGGCCTACTGAATAGTACCTTTATCCAGGCGTCCTCTGGTTAGTCGTCTTTAACACTTTCTCTGGACCCCAACTCAGTAAGCCAAGGACAATAACAATCTCTTCTTGAGCACCATGTGGACTTCGCAGAAAATGAGTCTGGTAGATGCTGTCTGTTCTCTACTTTCAGAGGCAGTAATCAGAGAAGAACCAGGATTCAATGCTTTGATTTCTAAAGCTCTGCAGTAAGGAGGAGCCATGGTCTTATTTAGATGCGTAGTTTCTTCTCTGTGTAGAACTCCAGTCTAGTTCATCGGTTTGCATGCTGGTTTGTTTTTTTTTTTTTTTTTTGTGTGTGTGTGTGTGAAATAAAGGACTGTAGTATCTGTCTACTATCTATGCTTTTTAAAGACAGACTCTCTAATACCAGAAAACTCCATGTAGAAGTTCAGAACTTCCAATTGTTTTAAAGGTTAAAAGTAATAAAGGCAATTTAAATTTAGTTGCATCTTATGATATATTTAATTACATTTGTTCAACTATTCAAACTACAAGATTACAGTAAAAAGTTGTTTCCTTTATAATACAGGCCTCTTTCCCCAAAAGTAAGCACTCTGTGGCACTGGCTTTAAGCTACATCAGAAGAAAATTTTCCGGAAACTGGAGTTTCCAGTATCAGACATCAAATTTAAAACTATATTTTCTAACTACCTACTGGGTATTTGACCTTTTATCTTTAATAGTAGGCTATTTTAGCCTCAGTATAGGCATTTCAGAGATGAGGGAATTGCTTTCATTTTTTAGTGTAAAATATTCTGAATAAACTTTGTTGAATCTCTATTAGTGTACTATAACATTGATATAGATACATAAATCTAGATATCTATCTTATCTATGTCCTGTCTAATGATAGGCAATGCTGTGGTTATATATTAATTCAGGAACACAAGAATTTTGAAGGGAATTCTGAATTTAAAAAAAACATCATACACAGTTAGGACAAAGTAATTTAGAGTGAACACAATAATAAGTGGGATTCGCAGCTGGACGAGATAATCATTGTAGGTCCCTTCCAACTGAAATATGCTATGCTATGCTATGCTATGCTATGCTATGCTATTCAGCTCTAGATACTAGAAATTTAGGTGCCTATAGCTATATATAAATTCTTATTAAGACAATGGAGAATGGTTAGACCACGCTGAGGTGGATTCAGGCATTAGAGTACCATATGAGACTAAACATGCACTTAAGCTCTTAGCTCAGTTTTGGGATGTCTGTTTTGTATCAGTGCTAGAGTGTAATGTTTTAGCAGAAGCTGTCACTTCTAATATTTTAATTCACTGGATATTACAAAATAAAGACTCCTGATGTACTGTTTTATTTAAAGCTCTAAGAACAATACATATGTAATGCTTCATGGTCAAGTACACTTTTTTGAGGGAAAGTGTATTATTCTATGAATTACATTGTAAAAGCTGGTTTTTCAAGAGTTACAGGTGTCAGGGAAATCTTTTTCATGGAAGTTGGATGTTAATCACTAGAAAGTAAGTTCTAAAGTGAGTAAACAGGAAGAAAGTTCTAAGCTTTTAAGCTAATTTCTGGAAGATTTTATGGAACTCTCTCAGCTTTCCCTAAGAATATTGTTCTTTGTCAGACAAATATTTTCAGCTAGGTTCAGTACTTCAAGGCAGTTAAACAAATGAATAAACTATTTCCCATGCTTGTTGTAGGTTTTAAAAAATGTGAAAATTTATTCTCTTTTCTCTCCCAGCTGATATTGGGCATGGAAAACTTTGGGCTTTTTTTTTATAGCTGACAACAGCAGTCTGGCTAATCAGTTTAATTAAAGCTTCTTTTCCATCCACGTAAATTTAGGCTTTGAAAAAATCCTCCAACCCTTTACTTATGGAAAGCATTTTAAATATTTTAATTTATTTTTATCATTTTAATACTGATGGATCTTCACAGTCTGAGCAATAACTAGGTAATTTTGGTGGTCTATAGAGTGAATGAGGACTGATCATTTTGCAATGCATTATTGAGTATGAATAAAGATGTATTGTATTCTTGCTTCTTAAAAAACAGTTGAATTACCTGTGAGTACTTTGCTCATCTAAATAGCAATTACACAGTCTCTTTCTAAAGGATTCTTGGCAAAGCAAATCTCCATTAAGACTGTATGTAATAGAATCTAAAAAACCCTCTTAAAACAAGTTTCAGACCTAATGGATTTTCTATTTCTTGAAGTTAAATTTTAGTCATTACCTTTAATGTTGTTGGTAGCTGGACCAAAAGATTAGATGCAGAAGTTCTTAGGTAAGTGTCTGGTGTGCCTGATTAAGTAGCAATTTTAAGTAGCAGCACGATTTTGTGTGGGAACTGGGCTGGGGCGGAATGGATGCAGGAATGGAAACACAACAATTGGTGATGGATAATCTAAAATGTATTTAACATGTGGGAGGGATGGTAGCACGCGGATAGCAATTTGTCTTTTAAGAAACCTATTCTACAACACCCCCACACCCCCCCCCCCCCCCCAGTCAAAGCTACATTTCCTCCAGCCCAGTTCAGACCAGCATGCAGGGGTACAGGACACTCACTCCAACTGTGCAACATGTCTGGGGCCTGGTTGCCAGCCAGACTCCTGTGTGCACAGTTCAGGCTCAGCCTTCTATGTGATGCTGGATGCCCATGGATGTGTCCACTCACGAGGAGTTATTGTCTTAACTGTTTATTGCTTTATAAATCATGTTGTTGGTGTAAGCCACTATAAACTAAGCTAGTGAGCCATGTGGCCTCACTAGTGACATAGCCTCAGGCCAGTCTCCTTGATATCATCCATATGTAAGGCCACTGAGCAGTTGTCACTGAGGTTTCTATCACTCTGGTCTCCCATCCCAAATGTGTTACAGAAGCGTGAAGTCAGCAACAATTATATGATGGAGTTCAGCTAGTGCAGCTTTGTTTTCCAGGTTATATACCAGGTTGTATTCCAGGTCTCATACCAGGTTAATTTTGTTATTTGCAGATGGGCAGATGTAGTCGTGGTCCCATTTATCTGAGCAATGCTTTTGAGTAGACTCTATCTTGTGACATGTGATTGAAATGATCCCTTCTAGGAATATAATGGTACTTTGTCATTGATAACATGAACATCTGTTCCTTTGGGGTGGAAACACCCCCTCCCACCCAAGACATGAAAACAAAAATCTGGGAGTTTGCATGTATAAAAGGGAGAAAAACTGCATGGAATAATCAAAAGCAGGAGGCAGATTTGTGAAGGATATATTACAAGCATGAAGCTTATGACTGAGCTTGTCCTAAAGTAACAGAATCTTTCTTCGAGACAGAAGAGACACAGAGCTGTAGGAAATGGGCTAAGGTTAAAGGAAAGAGTCTGAGACTATTCAAATATCTAATTTGAGTGTGTTCCATGTAAATGACTTGGTTTCCAAACAGTAGATCAGGCAGGAATATTTTTTTCCTGTAAAAAGAAAAAAAAAAAAAAAAAAAGACGTAGCTTTTTCTCTGCTGTTCAAGCTAGATGATAATAATTGCTTGAGTCAGGATTCTGAGAAGAGGAATGGTCTATACATTTTATTTTTTGGAGTCTGCATATACAGATATTGTTATTAATCCTGGCAGAAGTTTTCACAATTTGTATTTTGTTCTGATCATAACCCTCTGTGCCTATTAGCTGGTAAAAGAAATCTCTTAACTTGGGTGTAATTCAGGGATGTTGGACAAACGCCAATCTTCTTTGTAATTAGATTTTATTATTACTTTGTTTTCAAAAGTAAGCTGCTTTTTAGTTTAGAACCGTCATTAAAATTATTTGTGAAACAGCTCTTTCAAATGAATCAAAATAGATGCCGGTCAATGAGGTACTACTCTTCTGTCTCAAATGTGGCTGCAGTGAAACCGAGCAATTTCAGGTTTATATAAAAATAAATGTTTACATATATATCTTGACTTCATTTTTCTCCCTAATTAGTAACATGCTATGTACCATTCTGATTTTTGATTCACCCCCTTGGTGCCTGCACCTCCCCTTAGGGATCCCAGCTGTTTTCCTCTCCTGCTGTAATTGAAATCAAACTTGTTCCAGCCTGTAATTGATAGTGAATCTAACCATCTAATGTTTTCTGAGACAGATGCACAGCAGAAGTGCATGAAGCGGCATATGGAAAACCAAGTGCCCCACTGGGGTGAAGATAGATCCATACTTGTTATTTGATATTCCAATACTTTCATCAGCTAGTTCACCTACATTTTAGTAAGTTAAGAGTGTGATATGTGTAGAAAATTTGGAGTATATGTGATGTATTAATTGAAATGGTTAGGCCAAGTCTCTCTGTCCTCATGAAGAACTCTGCCTCCAGACTGCTCTTACATATTATCCTCTTCACCTACTCTTTTCTCTTGCAATGTTAAGGAAAAGTATTCTAGCGTCTGTCTGAACATTGTTATGACAGGGCTAATGGCTCATATGGGAATGTAAATCTAGATGTTTTCTCTCACCCTTGTTTTGGCATCTAGTGCAAATCATAATCTTGTATAAAGAGTGCATCTTTTTGTCTGTGGGTGAAGACATTTGCTAGGAATCCGTCATTGGAAGCAGGATGCTGCTGTCTGTCAGTACTTCAGTATGTTCCTGTTTTTCATTCTCTTTTAAACTAACAATGGTTCCATTCTTAGTGAATAAAACAATAAGACATTGCTTTATCCTATATCTCTGTCTCTTTCTCTGTGTATAGTATATAAGCAAAAAGAGAGTTAGTCATGAATTTTTATATTTAAGTGATATTTTAATATTTTAAAATATGTGGGGGTTTGGTGGTTTTTCTCTCTCTGTTGGGGATCTACTCTAGTTCCTACACTAGAAGGGTTATATAGTTTTAATAACATTCTTCTACCTCTAGCTTCTCCTCATGATACAATATACAGTAATTAAATATAGAACTAAAGAGAAGTCAGAGGTTGATAATAACTTTGTTGGCTGCTGGATTTCTTGAGATATTTTTGAGGCATATTTTCTTAGCAGAAATAATGTAATAGTCCCCGGTGTGGATTTCCTCATATCTGGTTTTGAAAGGATCCTCATGTGTTCCTTCCAGTGCTACTGATAACGAGGTGTTATCAGTACATCTGAGTCAGGCAGACTAAGGCTTTGAGTGATTGCATCTGTAACTAGGACTGAAGACCTAGCTTAAGTCAAAAATCGCATTTATTCTGTACCGTTTCTGACTCTAAGTATGGTTGCCCTGTGTAAAGTTCAGCAGGATTTCTCCTGGGGTAGCAAAGTTCCTTTAAGTATATCTAAATAAATATTAGCTTTCTGGTGAATACTTATAGAGAGATTTGGAGGAAAGCTAGTTATTCTGTAACTCCTCAGATTATACCTGGTTTCTCAGGGACCTGAGGAAAAACAGAGGTGAAATTAACTTCTTTACAGTGTTCACAATCACAGTGGAGATTATTCTCATTAAATATTTATCCATCATGGAGGAGGAAAAGAGTTGAGTAATCAAACAGTTGGTGTTAATTTAAATGTCATAACCACAATTAGAAAAAACATCCTTGCAATCAAATTTTATTGTGGTTTCCCAGTCTGTGTTCTGACAGTATCCTTCACTCAAGGATTTCCACTCTGCAGGAAGAGAGTACAATATGGGTTTGACTCAAGTTTCCTGACCTTTTTCCTCTTTCTCAAAATTCCATAAACTTTCTGTGATTCAGTGATTGCTTTATAAGATATACTAGGTTAATTTGGGGATGTCAGTTGTTTCCTGCAAATACATTTGCCTCCAACTTGATCACCCTCTACACTAAAAGAATGATCTGAAGCCACTAGCTGTACTTTCTGCATGACCTTAATGAAACCAATACACATGACAGCAGAGGGAGAAGTTGGTGTGGTTTTTTGATTGGTTGTGGTTGTTATTGGGATTTTTTTAGCATCTCCTGTTTGTTTGTTCGTTTCTGTGAAGTTGAAGCTCGTGTACAAAGTAGTGCAGTTTTTTGATGTTATTACAACATCAACTAATTTCTTACTGTCTCTGTCAGATTATTTATCTGATACTATTTCTAACAGCATCATCCGAACACTTTAAGTAGTTAAAAATAGTTCTAATATTAAAATGTGTAATGTTTAAACAGATTAGCTTTGATGTTTGATTAGCTTTTCTGTGTATTACACAGAAGAAAATGATTTATTATCCATTGAAATATTATACAAAAATGAAAAGTACTAAATAAATTAAGGCTAGACATGTGATTATTCTTGATAGTCTTGCTATATGCATGGAGTACTCTTCTATTGTCGTGGAGTAATCGAAGTTGGAAGGGACCTTCAGACATCATTTGATAAAATGTCCTAGCCAAAGAGGGCTAATTTAGATTAGGTTGTTCAGGGCTTTGCCCAATCAAGTTTTGAATATCTCCAAGGCTATCTCCAAGGCTTGCCATGGCCTTGCTGGGCAGCCTGTTCCAGGGTTTGATCATCCTTGTGAAATTTTTTTCCTTCATATCAAATTAGAATTTTCCTTCTTGCAACTTGTCTCTGTTGCTTCTTATCCTGTCACTGTGCAAAGAGTCTGGCTCCATATTCTCCAGGCCCTCCCATTAAGTGGCTAAAACTGCAATAACTTTCACATCTTGAGGGTGAACACATGCTGCTCTCAGAGGCCTTCTTTATACTCTCCAGTCTCCTGACCAACTTGGTGACCCTTTGATGGGCTTACTCCAGTGTTTTTCCTGGCCTGGAGAGCTCGAAGCTGGATACATCTTTCCACGTGCAGCCTCATACGTGCTGAATAGAAAGGAAGAATTGCCTCCCTGAGCTTTCTGGGTACATTTTTACTGATGCAGTTTGTCCTTTGCTTAAGGGCACATTGCTGACTCATGCTGAAATGCTTATCCATCAGGACCAACAGGTCTTTTGCTGCAAAGCTGTTTTCTGTTTCGTTGGCCCCCAGCCTGCATTTCTGCATGGGGTTATTCCTTCCTGGGGCAGGATTCCATGTTTTCCATTGCTGCACTTCTTGAGGTACCTGTTGCCCATTTATCCAACCTGTCAAGCTCACTTGGAATAGGGCCCTGGCTTTCCAGCATGCAGAGCACTTGCCCCCAGCTTGGTGTCATGTGTGCACTTGCAGAGGACGGATGCTGCCTCATGATCCAGCTTATTAGTCAAGACATAGATGCAAAGGCAGTATTGGCCCCATTATCCACCCCTATTAACCAGCTGCCTGTTGGACTGTACACCTGTGATCACAACCCTTTGAACCTGGCACTCCAAGCAATTTTCCAGCCACCTGGTAGTCCACCCATCCAAACCATATTTCATCAAGTTGTTAATATGGACAAAAAAAGAGTTGCTAACATCAAGGTATTCTTTCTTCACCAAGGTAGCCATCTCATCACAGAAGTCAATCAGGCCGGTCAAGCACACTTTGCCATTGGTAAATGCATATAGCCTGTTTCCAGTCTCCTTCTCCTCCTTTTTGTGCCTAGATGTGGCTTCCAGGAGGATTTGTTGAGTAGTGAGACTAGGCTGACTGGCTGCAGTTCCCCTGATGATCCTCCTCCTTCTCTTTGAAAATGGGCAGTTTTTCCAGTCATCAGGAACCTACCCCAGTCACCCAGACCTTCGTAAGACCATAGACAGTGGCTTTGCAATGACATTGTCTGTCTTCCATGGCGCTGTTGGAGGCATCCCATCTTGTCCTAAGTCCAATTTACTTAATTGTTTTCTACCTTGATCTTCTACTGCAGGTAATTCTTGAGTCTCCCAGATCCTGGCACAGGCGCAGAGGACCTAGGAGGCTTGCGGCAGTCCTTAGCAGCAGAAACTGAGGCAAAGAAGGCATCTAGTACCTCAGCTTTTTCTGTGTCCTTTGCCTCTAGATTCCCTACCACTTTGAGTGGTGGCCCCATACTTTCCTTTGTCTTTCTTTTGCTGATAGTATAACTTTCTTTTTGTGCTTCACAGTCCTCACCAGTATCAACTCCAAGAGAGTTTTGGCCTTTGTAATTCAGTCAGGATTTCCCCATTATCCTCTCTGACCTTATGCTGTGCTTGTTCAAGTTCCTGGGCATCACACTGGACTTTTCCTGTGCTTTAAGGAAGTTGTCATTGATGATGAATCAGCTGTCCTGAGCTCCTTTACCTTCCAGGGCAGTCTCCCATTAGCCCCCACCAAGTGGATCCCTGAACAAGTTTAAATCTGCTTTTTAAAATTTAGGTTTGTAATTTTTTTCCTTTTTTTTTTTTTTTTTTTTTTTTAAATAGGTCCAACTGAGTGTCTCCTCTGGTCAGTTTGTCAGTCATCTGTACACCTGTATCAAAAAAACAGTTCTTGATGCTTGCCAGAAATCTCTTTAAATTTTTGTGCTCCACCATTTTGCCCTTTCAGAGGATGTTAGGATGGTTCGTATCCCCTCCAAGAACCACCCTTGTGATTGTGAGGCTTCCCCCAGTTTTCTAAAGGAGGCTTCATTTCCTCTTCTTGTTCAATCAGTCTTTATCGGACACTCATCCCTGCACCCACCCTGATCTTGACCCATCAGCTCTGGACTGGTTGGTCACCTGCTCCAGTGCAAAGTTCGATGAATTCAAAGCACCCTTTTCCACAGAGCGCAGCCTCTCCTCCTCACTTGTCCTGAGGAGCCTGTATGGGTTCCTTGTGATTTGTTTTCCACTCTGCATGTGTTTATGTACGGGCATTTGAGGTGAGCCCCCCGGCTGCGCTGTGTTCACAGGGGATGTTCCTCACGTATCATGCTTTCTCTTGAGCACTTTCTCGCTTTCTTCTATCCTCCTCTAAGTCTCAGGTCTTTTGTTCACCATCTTCAGATGTTTAAAGCCCCTTTCACTAGATTAGCAAGCCTCTCTGCAAGTGTGGGTCTTGCCCCACTTTACTAAATATACCATGACATAGAAATATTTTGATATATATGCTTAACATGTACATACAAAATATCTATGCATATATTTAGTGTCTACCTGTGCTTAAATACTGTATGCAAGTTTATGAAGAGAATAGACACTTTGTATATATTGTTATGCATTTGTGCACAGCAAGAGAAAGGGGAGAATGTAAAAACCTTCTTAAAGTACTGAATAATTATCTTTTTGTTTGCGAGTATTGTTTTCAGCTTTTTATCTCCTACATGCTTTACTGGCACTCTTATCTTTCAGTCTGATTTTTCAAATGGTACAATGTGGTTTTGTTTTTGTTTTTTTGAACATCATTGAAGTGTGAAACAGAAAGCAGTCATACATATGCCTGACCAACTTGATGGTGATGGTTTATTCTTCTTTGTAAAGAAGGTGTTGAAATGTTTTGGAAAGGCTGGTCCTGTATAGGGATTCAAAACACGGGAGTTAAAAAGAGACAACTTCCATGTTCTTTTCTTCCAGAACTGTAATCATACATAAAATAAATTTAAAAAATCATCAGTATATAGTATTAGAAACACATTTGAACTATAGTACTGAATTGTACTATCAAAAGACATTTTTAAACACTCCCACAGATTTATTTTGTTTAAAAGCTGTTTTTCTTTGGGAAAAATATCATTTTCATGTATCTGAATATTTTAAGGAAGATATATCTATTATTTAATGTTACTAAGATGCCAGTCGTTTTTAGGAAGGAGGATGCCACAGAGGTTATCCAGGTGGGTTTTTTTGATAGTATATTTGTATGAGAAGTCTCTTGGACATTCCTGTTTATATACCATTGTTTATGTTATTTTATTTTCTTAAACTAATAATTGTCATTATAGGTGGGAGGGGCGAGGAAGTATGCATGAGAACAGTTCTTCACAAGTTTTCTTCATCTGTCCTATCCCTATTAAAATAAATTTACTTTCCATACTGAAGGAAATGCCTTCAATTGCATTTTCCCTTGGAGAAGAGAATTAAAAAGAATATTATCTTCCATAATTCAAAGGTTTTATGATCTAGTGCTAAATGCAAAGGTGGAATAGGATAAAAAAAGAGTACAAGTGTGATTCATAATAATATCAATTTTACTCTTTTTTTGGGGGGGTGAATTTCCTTAGATTGAAGATTATAGTGTCACAAAAAGAAGAATTTTTTTTTTCTGTTGATGTTTGCCTGAGATGTTGTTTCTTAGGTATCCTGTCTTAAGTGCTTCTAAATGGGTAGTTGACTGTATTAGAGACCATGCAGCATACTTTATAGTATCTGAAATGTTAGCAGACCCCCTGTTTAGACAACTAAATGAAGTCTTAGTACTTCACTGCCTGTAACTGGAGCTTCAACACCTATATTGTGGATACCTAACTTTGGATGTCTGAGCCTAGAATTGAAACACAGCCTTCAAGTTCATCCTGGGTTTTTTTGGGTTGGGTCGGGGTGTTTGTTTGGTTGGGTTTTTTGTTGTTGTTGTTGTTTTCCAAATCATATCTAGTGAATTTTTTAAAGCAACTTGGGAAAACTCTCCTTACAGAGATTGAAGTGGTGTATGGATGCCTAACATTTTTGTCCATCTTTTTTGTGCCATGTGACATCAGATTATGTCCTCAGCAAGACCTGTAAAAAAACAGCTCACATGGTTGTCACTGAGGGCAGAATTTGATAAGCTTTCAAATGCAGAAATTGAATAAGGACATGAAATGTCAGTATAGTCTAGCAAGAGTGTCTTGTGGGGATAAACAGAAGTGATACATAAAATGTAATTCAGCACCATCTTTGTCAATGACTGAAGAAGCAAGATAAGGATACCTTTATCCTGATTAAAGTCAGCGGACATTTGCCATTGACCTTCATAATGCTTCTGTATTTTACCCACTCTATTTGACTGAACTGGAAGTTGGCCAAGTATGTGCTGGTGATTCCTCTCATCTATAGAAATTTGGTCTGTTCTGGGTAAAACCTTTGTTACTATTCCCTTCAACAGGGTGAGATATGCAGACATTACTCAGTAGCTTTAAAAAGTTCTCATTTGTGATGATTCACCTGATTTCAGCAGAGCAGGATCAAACATTTGTAGTGAATTTAGTAGCCTCTGAGGATCCAAAATATGAGTAAGAAAGAGGTTTCAAGTTTTTTGCATGCATGATGTATCAGACTAATTGTTTCTGGTTTAGGATTAATGGGGCTTCATGGACAGGGATAGAGTGGATAAGCAGTCAGTGATCTTTGTAGTAAAGGAATGGAAAGTATTTTATTCTGAAATGTTTCAAGAGCACTGATTCTTTCAAATCAATTTTCTGGGTTTAACACAGTGCTGTTTTGAGCTGTCATATTTCTTATTTATTGCAGCACTGTAAACCCTCACAGCCTGGACCTTCCTTTAGAAGACTGGGTATATACGCTTGGGTATGTGAATGTGGCGATCAGGAAATAGCAGAAAGTGAAATGGCTGTTACGACATGTTCTTCAGCATGACCATGTACTGCAGATCACAGGGTTTTATTACAAGAGGGTTTTTTTTCAGTTTTTTTTTCTTTTTTTTTCTTTTTTTTTTTTTTCTTCTCAAGATGATCTCCACTGTGCTTTTTTTTTCATTATACCATTCCGTTGTCAGAAACAGTAAATCCATTCATAACTACCCTTCACTCACCAAATACTTCCTTAACATAGAATAAAATAAATCATTACATTTTGCTTCATACTTTTTCTGTTTCCCCTTCTTCTAACAAACAACCTGACCTCTGCCAACTTTTGTTAGGCTCAAAATCAGAGACTTTACAAAGATGAAAGCTGCCAAGTGTATTTGCTAGCAATTCATTTGTACACTTTTCAATTTACAGAACCGGCCCTCAGTTTTTAATTTGGTGCTTTAGATGAAATCCTATTTGGGGAAATCAATGAGAGGTTAACCAACGCCTAGGCAGCTGCAGTGGTTAGAAGTCAACAGCTTTGATTGCATGCCGAACTGACATCTACGTTCAGTTTTTCTGTTCTACTTATTCCTCATTCTCCAGCCTTATGCCATATCACATGACATTATTCTATCAAGCTTTGATAATGGGAGGGTAGAATTAGTATGCTTAACAGAGCATGACTTGTTACCTTACGCTATAACTTTACAAGGTTGGAAATATCAAATGAAAAAAATATATACAGCAAAAATAGATATTTAACACAGAATTTCTGTCAAGGTTCCAGCTGCTATGCCTCTTGCTCTGACACCCTTCACTGCTGCTGATTTAAATCAGGCTGGTGATTAAATCATATCATTTGTGGAAGGTAAAAGGCCAAAGATGAATTTATACAACACAAAATGATAGATACAAAAAAATACATTATTCATACTCACTGCATACAAAATTAATGTGGGCCAGTTCATGTTTTCCACAAAATTTCTTTACCTTTTTTTTGTTAAAAAAAAAAAAAATGTTCTTGATGAATTAATATGGCAGTTAAACTGAGTGTTAGCAATGAAATTGAGACAGTTGATGTAACATGATATAACTTTCCATCTCCCATCTCTACTAATGGATTTAAGGGGGGAAAAAAAACCCATAAAACAAATAAAGACAGTTCTCAGCTATGATGTTATCTACATATAGCAAAGTGTATAGGTCATTATTATGTATATTATTACTCATGTAAAAGCTGGTATGCAGAGATCAGTTAAGAAAGTGAGCAAAGCATCCTGGGAAGTCACCAACAGCCCTGATGACAGAACTCAGGTTTTCTGTGAGCCTTATAGTTTCCATATCCATTTTACCATGGAAATCCAGCCTCTGGATGTCCATGGTACTGAAAACCAGGCACTGTAAACAATGTATAACAGAACAGCTTTTGACAATAGTACAGTGACAGAAAGCAAAGGCTAGAGGGACAAAAATTAGAGACCATGCTGCTGAGAGAAGGTGGGAGCGATTGGTGCCTGCTTGTAGCAAAGATCCTTCACTGCTTGCATGAAGGCCCCTGACAGAGGCGCTGCACAATACTCATTGCAGCCATGGGTTATGAAATGTAGCTTTGTGTAGAAGGCAAACACCTTTTGAGAGCACTGTTCCATTACAGGAACAACTAACATAGAAGGCTCTTGCGGGGAACCTCTTATGTCATGCTTTTATTTTATTCCAATTGGCTGAATCTTTCCTGCTGGAAGTAGGTCTGAAAGAAGAGTAGGTGTTTGATCTTGCTCTGATTAAAGTCAATGCAAAATTGGTTTTGAGTTTAACGGCATGAGTTCAGTCTATAGCGAGAAACCATTTAAGCCCTTCCAGCACATTTAGAATATTTCCAACGTGAAATGGGAATTCAGAAAGTGAAATCTTACAGTTTTTTACCTAAAATTCCTTTTGCTAGGCATTCATTAAGCAACTGGAGATTGCTTTGACATGCTATTATTCACTGTAAGTTTGGAGGTTAATGGAATGAAAAGCCAGGAGCAGTAAATTAGATCATCTTTCTGTATTTCTTACTGTACTTTAAATACTACCTCAATATTAATCCCAGAACATAAGGCCATAGTGTAGTTTTCAAATGGTGGCCTATAAACTGCTAGTGGCCCACTGTTTCAAAAAAAGTATGCAAAGGATAATTAAGAAAACCCTAAGAGGTTAAGTTAATTGTATTAATATTTAAATTATTCATTGTTACCTGTGATTACAGCTGGCCATATCTTTTCCATATTGTTGTGAAAGGAAGTAACAACTGAAGTTAAGTACAGTATTGGCAAGAAGTATTTCTTTGGGTTTTGGGGTTGGGGTTTGTTTTTTTTTTTCATGAACATAAAAATTCTCCAATTGACCTATGGGATTTCTTCCCTAAATTTCGTTTAGGGTGTCTTCTTCAGCTAACTGGGGTAATTTCTTTTTTTTAAAATTACCTATGGCAATTTTTCACATCTTGTGTAATGAAACTTAGGGTGCACAGCTTCGATTCTGCATATATTTTGTTATATTGTGTTATCATGTGATATTTCATGATTCTTTCCCTTGGAACCAGCTGCTTCCTTATTCTATTTATACAGGTCATGCTGTGTAATCCACAAAGATTCTGTTGTCATTGCTTCTGTGAGGAAAATAGAAATTAGTTTCTTGTGAAACCAAAATACAGCTCAGCACCCCCCATAAGATGCATACTGAATTGCAGACATTAACAATGTTAGGTTTACAAACACTGGCAGGATATATTGAAAGATGGACTACTGCCTGGGCTCACTCAAACTAGTTATCGAATCCCAGAATGCTAGCGTGAAATCCATGGAAGCTTTACCATGATTTTTGTAAAATGTCAAATTATGCCTGAAGAAAGATGGACAGCTGTAACTCATAAGCACAGTAGGAACAGATGAATTGCAAGGTCAAATTTCGTTCTGGAGTACAGCACTAAGATTGATTTTTATTTCATTTTTAACACCACCTGAAGATTAAAAAATAATGAAATTAGGTTTTCAAGCCTATGCATGAGTGTTCATAGAGTGGAAGAGCCTTCTCAGAAGTCTCTCTTTTTTTCTCATGGTTTGTAAGTATAGATTTTTTGTGGCTATATCAATGAAGATGACTTAGGAGAGTAAAACTTCTGGGAACAGTGAACATCTGTAATTTTGAAGGAAAGGAATTAATGAGCAATTTTCATGCAAGTTTTCATGTACAAAATTTAAACTCATACATCAGTTGTACAGAATAAATTTACAACAGCTTTATCAACCTGCTCTCTCTTGAAAAACAAAATCTGTAAAAATTATATGAGCTGCGTAGGGGGTGTCACAGCAAAAAATACATTATATTTAACTCCTTAATGTAAGGGTAAGTAATGAACTAAGTAATCGCCACCTGATACTTCTGTAAGCTTAGATTAAATGAGCTGACCTCCATTTAGGTCCCAGAAAGTAAGATATTCTTACTGCCCTTTTGTTTGTTTTTGGCAACATCTGCCAGGCCAAATGAATGAATTCAGGGGCTCAAATATTCTTCCATCCTTCAGATCTCATTTCAGGAATGCTGAATCTGATGCTTGATCCATCTGTTCGGGGCTTGGCACAGGATCTGGATAATGAGTAAGATTCAAGGACAGCTTTTCAGCTGATCTTGAACCAAAAGCAATCAAAATTGCTTTGCAATTGGAGGATGTCTGAGCATGGAAAGAGATTGCTTGCCATTTCAGGTGTTGGATTGTTCTGTGGGGCTAATTTCTCATCCACTACATTTTGGAAATGAAGGATGGGCTTTCTCTTTCCTACCTTTGTCTACCTAAAAGATATTTGTATATTCTAAGCTAGTTATCACAGGCTTTCTCTATAGTAGGTGTAAATTTTCAGAGAATATTTCTTTTCTTTTTCGGTAAGTTCTCAAAGATAACTGAAGTGAGGTGCTCCAGGAATCTACTCATTTCCAGCACAAAAACCCGCTTTTGAATCTTTAAGATCAGCTGAATCTCAGTATGAAAAATGAACCTAAAACCATAAACAGTAAAAGCAGCGTAGCTGATTTTCATCCAGAGTTGCTGTCTTTGTTGCTAACAAGTGAGAGCTAGGTATGGAAGTAGCAGAAAAACTGAACCAAGTCAAATACTAGCCTCTGAGCCTGTTTTAAATAAAGCAAACATAGGGTTTGGCAAGATGTACTCCTAGAGATTATACGATAGAATTTCTGGTGTCGTAGATGTTATTTATTGAGGTTTCTAATTTGTCAATCATAGAATCATAGAGTAGTTTGGGTTGGAAGGGACCTTTAAAGGTCATCTAGTCCAACACCCCTGAAATGAGCAGGGACGTCTTCAACTACATCAGGTTGCTCAAAGCCCCATCCAACCTGACCTTGAACACTTCCAGGGATGGGGCATCCACAACTTCTCTGGGCAATATATTCCAGTGTTTCACTGCCCTCATTGTAAAAAATTTCTTCCTTATATCCAGTCTAAATCTAACCTCTCTTAGTTTAAAACCATTAGCCCTTGTCCTATCACTACTGGCCCTGCTAAAAAGTCTGTCCTCATCTTTCTTATACAACCCCTTTAACTATTGAAAGGCTGCAATAAGGTCTCCCTGCAGCCTTGTCTTCTCCAGGCTGAAGAACCCCAGCGCTCTCAGCCTTTCTTCATAGGAGAGGTGTTCCATCCCTCTGATCATTTTTGTGACCCTCTTCTGGACCCACTCCAACAGGTCCCTGCCTTTCCTGTGCTGAGGACCCCAGACCTGGATGCAATACTCCAGGTGGGGTCTCACCAGAGCAGAGGAGAGGGGCAGAACCACCTCCCTCAACCTGCTGGCCACGCTTCTTTTGATGCAGCCCAGGATACGGTTGGCTTTCTGGGCTGCGAGTGCACATTCTCAGCTCATGTCCAGCTTTTCATCCACCAGTACCCCCAAGTCCTCCTCCACAGGGCTGCTTTCAATCCCTTCATACCCCAGCCTGTATTGATACCAGGAATTGCCTCTGACCCAGGTGCAGGATCTTGCGCTTGGAGTTCTTGACCCTCATAAGGTTTACATGAGCCCACTTCTCAAGCTTGTCCAGGTCCCTCTGGATGACATCTCATCCCTCAGGCGTGTCAGCTGCACCACTCAGCTTGGTGTCATCTGCAGACTTGCTGAGGGTGCACTCAATCCCACTGTCCATGTCATTGATGAAGATATTAAACAGCACTGGTCCCAATACGGACCCCTGAGGGACACCACTTGTCACTGTTCTCCATCTGGACATTGAGCCCTTGACCACTACCCTCCGAATGCAACCATCCAACCAATTCCTCATCCACCAAACAGTCCACCCATCAAATCCATGCCTCTCTGATTTAGAGAGAAGGATGTTGTGGGGGACCATGTCAAAGGCCTTACAGAAGTCCAGATAGATGACATCCGTAGCTCTTCCCTTGTCCACTGAGGTAGTAAGTCCATCCTAGAATGCCTCTAGGTTGGTCAGGCAAGCCTTGCCCTTGGTGAAGCTGTGCTGCCTGTCTCAAATCACCTCCCTGTGCTCCATGTGCCTTAGCATAGCTTCTAAGAGGATCTGTTCCATGATCTTCCCAGCCACAGAGGTGAGGCTGACAGGTCAGTAGTTCCCAGGGTCCTTCTTTCTACCCTTTTTAAAAATGGGCATTATGTTTCCCTTTTTCCAGTCCCCAGGGACTTCAACTGGCTGCCATGACTTTTCAAATATCATGGGGAGTGGCTTGGCAACTACATCAGCCAATTCCCTCAGGACTCTGGGATGCATCTCCTCAGGTCTCGTAGACATATATGTTCAGGTTACTTAGGTGGTCTTGAACCTGATCTTCTCTTACAGTGGGATTGATTTTGCTCCCCCGGTCCCCATCTTGCAGTCCATCTATTCAGGAGGTGTGGGAAGAGAGGTTGCCAGTGAAGACTGAGGCAAAAATGTTCTTGAGTACCTCAGCCTTCTCCTCATCTGTTGTTACCAGTTTGCCAGTCTTGCTCATCAGGGGGTGTACGCTTTCTTTGACCTTCCTTTTCTGGCTGACATACCTGTAGAAGCCTTTCTCATTCTTCTTTGTATCCCTTGCCAAGTTCAGCTCCAGCTGCACCTTGGCCTTCCTGACCCCATTCCTACACAACCGGGCAACGTCCCTAGGATACCTGTCCCTGCTTCCACTTCTTGTGCATTTCCTTCTTCCCCTTCAGTTTGACCAACAGATCTTGACTCAGCCATGCCCGTCTCTTGCCTTTCTTTCCTGATTGCTTACACCTGGGGATTGAGAGCTCTTGTGCTCGTGACTTAGTGCTTCTAAAATGTATTTGTTCACAGGGTTTGTGAAGTCTGCTTCTAATCTAGATTCTTCAATATCAGAAAGATATTGATATATTGGATGTATTGAGGAAAGTGGAAAAAAAAGGACCTCACATTAAAGGAAAGTTCAACATAAATAAGTATCTATAGCTTTCACTAAATGGATATGCAAAATATAGCCCCTAAAAGGGCTTTTTTGGACATCTTTGGAAGGTAGAATTATTTTAACTTTTTTACAAAGAGGCATTTACTTAGTAATTTAGACAGGGTTTTAATTTAGAAGGGTTTTTAAATTAATTTCACTGAAAATGTCGGTACGAGTGTTGATATTTTTAAACTGGCTTATGTAAAAGTTGCAGAAAAAAACAATGAAAGTATCAGTTCTTCAGATATCTGAAACTCGATTAGACAAAGTTCTCAAGAATGCCTTTGGGAAATAATCTCCTCTGGAAGAAAAAGAGCTATATGACTATATTTATTTGTTTATTATTCTGTGGTGCTTAAAATCCAAAATCTATAGCTTATAGTTGAATCTCAGTCAAGAAGTGCAACTGCTGTGAGAACTAAAAACCACATCACATTTCATTCCAGCTCATAATATTAACTGTCCCTTAAATAGCAATTTAGGGTCTTTACTCAGTTCATTTTTTATTGTTCTTTTGATATGATACTTGCCAAAGCACTGTGTATTGCATTCTCCAGACATTAAATGTCTGCATAGAAAAAAAGCCAGAATTTCTATAATTTACTGAATGGCAATTTGTTAAATGTCTCTTGTTCTTTCATATGGTAAATGTCATCATGTATGTCCTTTTCTTTCAGGTGTATTAGGCTAAATGTGGCATACATTTACATGTCTGTAAGGCAAATCCATATCTTACATTGTGTCTAAATACTTTTTTTTCACTGACTGTGATTTTTGGAGTAATGTTTGGACTAAGATTCAGAGAAGCAGTAGCTATACTTTTGAAACTGTTGTCATGGTGTCACTCTTTATATGATACAACAAACTTTCTGAAGTTCCAAATAGTTACCTCTGTAGAGTCTTTATATATTCTGGCTTTTCTGGCTGTGACTCAAGACCCTGTTAACAAGATTTCTTCCGATCTCTGTTACTGTGTCTGGCACAGATAAAGAGGTACCTTCTAAGGAAGATAAGATCTAAGCTATAAAATTCCTTAAAGATTAAAAACAACAACTTTAATTACTCTTCACACTGGTCCGGAGTTAAGTGTAGTTTAATCCTTGTAACCACCTCCCCTTAACAAGTGAGTCACACATTTTGTATCACATGAAAACTATGAATATTCTTAAGTGTAGCCTGAAACTGAAGCCATTGAATAAATCTAGTCCAGCTGGACAAGAGTATGACTAATTTTTTCCTCGAATTAGTGCACCATATCTTTGCGTGATTTCAGGAAAAAAAAGTTTTGTTTAGTAAAAATAAAAATAAATTATTGGATTTGGTTTTCTTTCAGTTTAGAATTATTTTTTAACATCCTGACCATGGCTGTAATGTTATTTGAAAGAGTATACCATGGTCAGCTATCCAGCTCTGACACTGAGTGGTTCCTGTCAACAGCACCTATGCCTAAAGAATTCTGTGACAGATTTGCTTGTAGAGAGATTGCTGAAACTGTCTAGAACAGACACAAAAGGTGATACAGCAGAGTGAATGATCAAGGCTCTAGTATTGGAGGCTGCTTTTATTTAGCAAAATAGTTTACCTAGTGATATGCAAATACATTGTTATGCAACATGATAAATGGTTATAAATTATTGAGTAACAACTATATTGAACTACAGTTCAATAATTAATAAATAATTGCAAAATTAAACATAGCTTAAGCCCTTGATAATTTGCATTTAGCGTTTTTCTTTTTGTTTTCTTGTTTTTGTTTTTTTACCTTCTTGTCTCAGGTATGAATATAGTACTGAGCCCATGTACATTTAATTTCATTTACAAGTTTAGCGTTCTAGAGGTACTTATGCCTGGTCATTGACTGAAAAGGAGACTTAGGCAACTAGGCTTCTACCTTAAGTAAGAAAGGCTGAATACAGAAACTAGTATTTTTGTTTTATTCCCTTTCAGAGTGTTCTCTCGTATTCCAGACCATTCTGTTATACAGGGAACTGTAACTCATTTCCTTGACAATACAAAGTAATTTTTGCAGAAGCTAGAAGTGGGATGACTCCTATGCAGTAATGTGTTCATCACCTTATAAGAAAACCCCATTCTAAGCCCACTAATTACCACCCAGATCATGTAAATATATTTGCCTGACTCCCTCACTGAAGCTGCAAACTGTAGTCACCTACCTAAGCAGTTAATGCTGGCCTAATGTGTTGGCAAATGGCATGCTGTTCCTTTTCCGGTAGAGTTTGCCAGCTCACATGGCTACCACCCATGCTCTTCCTCTGTCCCACACCTTACACCTCCTGTATCTTTTTAGTACCCTTGCATCTCCCCAGAGCTCTTGGAAGGTGGTATATTTAGACACAGGGCAATTTCATGTTCCAGGAGATTTTAAAACTGGAGCCAACTATGGCTTAGCTGGCACGCTGAACTTTGCAAGAGCATCTGTCTATAAAATATTCTGACTCTACTTGTTACTGATCTCCGTTGGAGGCTTTGAGGGGAAGCTTGCAGTTCTTGTTCTACAAACTAAAAAAAAACCCCACACTTAAAAAAAAATCCTTAAAGTATTTGAAACTTGATAGAAAATATATTTTGCTGGTACCAAAAAAAGACAGCTGCAAGGCTACTACTCTGTCTTCTCTCTCCTATTCTAAGAACTTGTGCCCTCAACAGAAAATTTGGAGTAGTCAACTTTCAGGATGAAGGCTCTGGAAATAAAGACTGTTTAATATCTGAAGTAAGAGTAACACTTTTAGTGTCCAAAAGCAAATTACAAAATCTGAAAGTTAAAGTAATGATCATCACCCCCCCCCAAAAAAAAAAAAAAGAAATTTCAGCTGCATGGCTGTGTGGGTGTTAGAGGGATTTTCTTATTAATTAATACTCTTCTATAACATTATAGAAAAGTCTATAATTCTAAGCAAGATCAAATTCCCCATAATGAATGGTTGGCTATGCCTCAAAGGCTATACCATTTACAAAGAAAACATGGGCAAATAATGGGTGTCAGGAAGTTTTTTTATTCTCAGTTTAAAACCATAAAATAATTTTAAATTTAGTTTTTACTTTTAAGAGTATTTACCAGCTACTAAAAAAACCTTTTGGGCATCTCTATCAAATGTAATGACACAATTTTTGTAGGCAGAATAGGTTTGGTGCTTTTACATTTTAGCTTATGGTGCACCTAAACTTCATCCACTATTTGCATGAAAAATGTATCATTACATGAAGGTAATTAGGTATCTGTCATTGCCAGATGCTGTTCCCTTTTAAAGATGGTGACATTTCAGCATTGAATTATGACTGGATTTGAATAAGAAGTTACAACAGACCTTCTCTACACTACTGCCTTATCATAAAGCGCACTGTACCTAAGTAATTGTAGTTTTCTTCATGCCATTTGCAAGGAGTGCTGTTTAGGATGGACTCAGAATTTGTGAGGAAAGCTGGTACTTTAAAGCTGACACAAATTAAAGCTGCAGTTATGACTGAAAGTTGGCAGAGGTAGACCTCAGAGTAGTTTGCTTCAGCGTGTCTATCCCTGCACGGCTGGCTTCATTATCGGCCAGCAAGCAAGGGAATGAAAGCAAAGAAGCAGTAATCAGAGAAGTAATCCTATCCTTTACTTGTAAGTTTTTGGTGAATAAAACCAAGAAATGATATGAAAAAAAATCTGATGATCACTGCTTTGCTGAATTCCTGTGTTGAAATGCAGGCTGCCTGACCAGGTGGGCTTTTTCATAGGGAAGAGCTTCTGACTTACTCTTTTGCACTTCAGTGAAACCTAAGATCTTGTAAGCTTGTTATATTTTCTGTGTCTATGGAAGCAGAGATCAAAGAAATATTCTTCATCACCTCTATGCTTCATTTGAAAAGTTGATGAGCTATAAAATATCTTTTTGCTTTGGTTGGTCTCCACAGCACTTCCTTAGCTGGGTATTTGCTTCATGTGACATTAAGAGTTCCTATAGGCAATGTTTTATATCCCAGAGACTTTCTTTGAAATAAGAGACTCAAAATGCAGGGATCCTGATTTTTTTCTGGATATAAAGGGTATTTTTGTTGGTTTTGTTTTTTTTTTTACCACATATAGCTGAATAAAATGTGGCAGACAGAAGACTGGAATGAGTCAGAAATACATCTATTGACTTAATATTTCCACTTTTAATATATAGAATCCAAAAGACACTTGCTTGGTTGTGCTTATGTTATGTCAACTTATTATGATAGTCGTTTTCTGACAATTGCCACTGTTGTTGTAAAATCGTTAGTGATGTGTAGGGTTGATGATAGAGTAATATTTTCAAAAATAACTAATGGCTTTGGTTTTAGTTGTTGGTTCTTGCTTTTTAAGCCTGTTTCTTTTTTGGAGTGACTGCGGTGTACTACTATATTTTCACAGGTGCATAGATATAATGGCTCTTTTGGGATCTCAAAAGCATCAGGGCACGTGTATCTAGCTTTATGTAACTCTTCTTACAGCGTGTATGAGAGTGAATTGCTATACTAGGCAGAAATGATAATTTACATAAATGACAATGATTAAAAACTAAATTACACTGGGCCCAGAATATTTAAATATTGTGTTTACAGCACAACAGATAAATCAGCAGTCAGTAAAACAGTAAAGGTGATACCTAAAGGGAAAGTCCCATAAACTGTAAGCAGTTGCCTGCATACTGCACCCTCTCATCTTTGGGTTTCTGACCACTTCCTGAACAGCTTTGTTTCTTCATGATGCAGGTGAAATTCAGGCCTTCATCCCAACTGGAGTTGGGACTGTGTCTTTTTTTAGGCTAGATGTTGAATTTGGGAGAGATTTCCTGCACATCACTGCAGTTGTATGTTATGGTATCCCAGTAATAGATTTTTGGGTATTGCCGAAAAAGAAGTTAATGCATTAATGTGGTTTTAGCTCTGTCTCTCTTAAAACAACAACTGCAGAAAAGTGTAGTGAGTGCAGTAATACACCGTCACAAGACAGTTTCACCAGATCTGTCACAGGATGTTAAGCAAGTTTATTGTTTGACGTATCTTTATTAAAATGCAAATTCTGGCATTTTCCCAAGCTGGCAAATCCTTTCCACTCAGCAGTGTGAAGCAATAAAACCCACACAACTGTATTCAGAGAGAATGTAATATTGCCAGGGCAATTTGCTAAAAACAGTAAAAATTTCAAACTTGGATAAAGAGAAATTATCAGAAGATTCTGAAAGGAAAGAAATAAAATCATAATCTGGCTTTCAGTGTTGTCATTCTAACTTTCTTACTTATCAACCAGTATTTTCTCAGTCTTTTTACTGTTCAGTACTGACCTGCATGTTTTGCAATCATACATTAGAACAAAATGACTCAAATAGTGTCCTAAATATTTTTGACAACAGCTTATCAGTATAAGCATTCTAGCTCATATATATTTGAATATGATTTACGTAAATTGGAAGAAATTGTACAGTTATATTGTGAACTAAATGAAGGAAAAAGGGGAAACATTTCAGTAAAAAGGAACTGTGTCTCACTAATGGGGTGGACACTGAGGTATTCAGCATGCTATGAATAACACAGCTTGAAAGACTTTTCAGTCAAGGTGTGGGTTAGTCTGGCCAGAAGTGATCTGAGTTTTACTGGACTGGTCCAACATGTGACTGAAATGTGGGAAACATGGTACCCTCACAGTTACCCATGGCAAAGGGACAGGAGTTGATAGAGAGGAACAGGTATGGCAGGAGGTGCAACTCGGCCATCCATCAGCTCTAGCGCTAAGAGAAAGCTGATGGAACTGTATGCTCTGCCGACTAAGGAAAATTAAATTAAGTCATCTTGTTACATGTGAAATGACTTCCTCGGTCCTGGTGTAGCGTATTGAATTAATTCCCTTTGATCAATTAATATCTCTGTTAGCAGAGATAACTTTTTTTTTTTTTTTTTTTAAATCCAACTGACAGAATTGGCTTAATAGCATCTAAGAAGCAGTTTAGTATTCAAAGAAATTTACTGTCGTTAAATAACTACACAAGTCAGACTGTGACACCAGTGTGAAAAGTTATACAAGTTAGAGAACATCGAGTAAGTCTTGAGGAAATGAGATTGTATTTAGCATAAGCAGAGACAGATGGAGAAGGTCAGACTGGTCAGAAGGTCTCTTTTATAAAGGAGTGAAAAAGGTCTAGAGGGAAGTGCTTAATGCTTCTTAACCTGTGCGCGTGGGGGTACAGTACTGCAAATGAAGAGGAAATGAGTCCTCAGTCCTGGGATTATGTGCTATGATAAGATATAAAGTGCACTAATTAATTATAGGTAAGATTGGGCTAAATTGGTTGGTATGCACTGCTGCAATTTATACAGAGAAGTCAAAATATTAGTGTAATGCTAGAATAAACCAAAGCCGTTAAAATCTTGTTTAACGACAGAACAGAAACATTAGAGCTCTTTTGTAGGATACATTCATTACAAGGCATGCTGGATTGTTTAAAAAAGATTATAGACCTGCTCTGGCTTTGTTTCTGATTTATTTTAGAACCAGATAGTTGTGGGATTTACAGTTGCCAACATGGGAACTGTTGGACTCTCAGCAAATTATTCTGAAAATGGAGGTTGAATGGAAGGACTACTTTTTCTCTTCAAGACCAAAACAATGAAATGAGTAGAGTCTTGGCTATGTCTCTCTTGGCAAAGAACCAAATAGGATTCTGAAAGAGCTTGGATGACGCATGATAAAAAGAAGTAATGTTTTAACTAAACATGTAATATGCAAAAAGGATTACCCTATATCTCCAATGACTGCTTTTACATTTTCACAGCCAGAAAAGACAGACGGAGAAAGAGGCCGATCTAAGGATTTAGATCTTTATTTCATCCAGAACAAATAGGACTTTCACATTAGTGGAAGGGCTAAACTTTCATAAGCAATAGCTTAATATTGAGGGTGAAATAAATCACTGCAATTTTAATCATCAGAAACTGGCAGATGAAAAGAACTGTTGCAAGCTTCACCTAATAAAGAAAAGAATACCCTAATCATATCCCCATAGAGTCCAAACTATTTAACAGACATTAAAAGTCTCAACTCATTAGATTCTTTTAAATTGGGTTGTATGAGTACTGGAGACTACATTTCATGCTCAGTCCCGTGTTCAGGAAAACATAACACATACACTTGAATAAATGTGCTGTTAAAGTTTTAGAAAATGGAATAATTCAGCATTAAGCTGGTTTGATAAAGCAGTCTGATGGTTTGGTAATGGAATTTAATTTCCATTTTCAGGACAATGTTCATCAATATAGTCCACAAATATATATGTATTTAAAGTATAAAGTAATTTTGATGAGGTAGGCTCATTGTTTGAAGATCTCTCAAATACAAATGATACACAGAAATCTAAGATGCTCATATTGTGAGACAAAGCCAAGTGGTATTAGTGGCAGGTTAATATTCCTTGCCATGGAAGATTACACTTGGCATACATAATGACTGGATTTCTATAACCAGAAAAAAAAAAAAATAATCTGAAAACTCACTTGTGTAAAATGTAAAGTCTAATCATCACGTGATAAGTCTGCAAACCACAGTGACTAATCAGGTATACAAAGTTATTTCGTTAGGAAAAGAAATAAGCTATTGCCTAGAGAATGGGTGAGACAACCAAAGGAAAATAAACCCAAGACATTTAATCTCTAATTGGCATTACTGATGTCAGATCCTAAGAAATTTTTAAGATATTTAAAGTAGAAATATAAACCCACTAACTATAATTTCAACTCTTTCTTTACTGGAAGATAAAACTGAGCATTCATTCTCTCTCACTTTTGTCAAGACTCCACACTTCTCATTCCAAGCTGCATGTTTCTAAAATGCACGCATCTTTCAAAAGTTGACAGAACAACAGAATTAATCAAGACTGATGTGCCCTCATTTCAGCCAGTTCCTTGTAATCCATCAAAAATATTTCTGTAAAGATTGAATTAGCTTAGAGAGCATTCTAAAAAGTTACAATTGATAATGACCATGTGCTTGAACTCCCAAAGCTTGAAAAATACCTATATATGTGTATATATATCCAAGCGCACACACACTTTTATTTTTAAATTCCACTTTTTGGAGGCATGATACTTTTGGTAACTTTATTAAACCTGTTACAATTTTATTAATCTGTTATAGTTCTTTAAAGTTATTACAAAGTAGTGGTCCTTTATTGTTTTATGACATGAACAAAACAAACATCAGTTTTGAGTGTTGTAGTTCTTTTTTGAAGTCTATGCCCATGTTCCTTATTTGGTCCCCTATTCAGTTCCAGTTTTTTCTTTACCACCATCTTAGATTTCAACACAAGAAAAGTTGTTCCTTAATATTACAGTTTTAGGGACATAAAAAAATAAGATGCGTGTTCCTGAAGAACCTTATCTTTTTCCTAGAATGTAACAGTTAGTTTGTGCACAAGTACTAATCATGCTTCTTATTGAGCCATATATGCATTAGTTTTATTTTGTTTATATCTGTTTTTCAAGTATACTGTACAGAATGATGGCAGTAGGAGATTCCCCTATCAGCTTGTCATCATTCATGTTTGGAGATCAGGTTTTTTTCTTCTTCCTTCTCTGTAGACACCCAAATAGCTATTGCCTATTCCTCTGACTCTTTTTTTTTTTCTTTTTTTTTCCTTATAATTTTACTTTCTTAGTTAAATTTTTATTCTATTTTGCTTTAAATTATTTTTATTATTGTTAATTCCCATTTCCTTTTTCTTTTTAGTTTGTTCATCTCAGAGATACTAGGAGTTGTGTCATGAATATATCTTCCACAAGAACAGAAAAAGTTTTACTACTTTCCATTCAACTTATTACTTTGCATTTATAATGATATTTGCAGGTATTTTCATGCCTCCCTTTCTATAACCAAGCAGAAAGTTTGTGGATTTTTATCATAAAGTATATATTAGTCTCAAGAAACTGAGGAAAGTCAGTAGGAAGTATGGAACATTTTAATGTTTTAGTTTGCAACATTTTAGCTGTACAGGAAGGCAAGGAGCATTATTATGAAGGTTAAACAAGAATAAAGCCTCAAAAAGAAACCCTCTCTTAATCAGTATTTTTCCACATGATAAAAAGAAAGCCAAAAGGATGAAATTGACAAATGTAGCATATAATGGTCCTTCTTGGAGCAGTACTACAGGGGCCTCATTAGTAGACATTTTAGTACAATCATTTTTACCCCTGTGGCTGTCACTTCAGACTACTCAGAAAAGGTGGCTGTAGGAGCTAATCACAGCAATGCCTTTCTCAATTTTATTTTCCTTGTAAAAATGAGGCACAAGAGAGCTAGTAAGTTCTAATTGAAATCAGAATTATCATTGCTATGGATGCATGCTGTGTCTGTAGGGTATGTTTGTGCCAGTGGAAAATTTCCTTTTTCCCCATAATAAGTTGGGGGACTTTAGACTTAAATGTAAAGTTGTGTTGAAGTCAGTATTAGCACACATTTTATTCTGCTATTTTGAATAGCATTTCCATCTTGCTGAACAGAAGTACAGTTGTCCATTTATGTTTAACACTACTAAGTGTGGTTGACAAGAGGCGGGGCAGACTTCAAGGAGATGTGCCATTTACATTGCAGTTTAAAGTTTAAATGGGCTCTCTCTTGCATGTAATTCCTTTCCCTTCAAAATTCCTCTATTTCTCTTACAGAAATAATTATAAGTACCATTTGGTGTGTTTGCAGTTTAATTGCCACCTTGAGCAACACTGCAAGACCTCCATTGCTCAAAATGTGTAAGACCAAAGCAAAGCATTGTAACCATATTTTAAAGTAGGGGGAAATCTCCATTTTATTCTGCTTCAGGGAAGTATCTGCCTGTAATGGTCCATCATGCAGATACCAGAATAAAAAATAAAAATAAAAATAAAAAAAAAAGAGGGAGAGAGAGATATTCCTGAAATTCCATTCCTCCCACCATTGAGATTATATGATAGGCGTGGAGTAATAATCACTTGCTGCAACAAGTATTTAAAAATATCTCACCCCTTTTTCTCTTGGAAAATAGGAATTTGTTAGAAAGCAAAACAGAGAAATAAAAAATTATTTAGAAAGTTTTGATCTCCGTTGAAGATGTCTTTTAATCTCTGTTCATGTCCTAGAACTTTCTAGTTTTGGAGGACTTTCTGGTTTTGAAGGACTGACACACCTACATCCTAAATGGTAAAAGGAAGAATCCCATCTTATTGTATGAATAACTGATGAAATCTGAAAAAAAAAAAAAAAAAAAACAACCTTGAAGAGTTTCTCTCTGGAAGGGGATGATACCACAGAGAAAAAGAGCTGAGTTTCTGTGAAAACTTAGGTTAGATAAATTGAACCTTGCTTTGGTTTTAGTACAGCCTTTTGATAATTGGGAAAATGGAGGCTATATGTCAAATACATTTCCAGCCAACGTGTGTGTGTCTGTGTCTGTGTCTGTGTCTGTGTCTGTGTCTGTGTCTGTGTCTGTGTCTGTGTGTGTGTGTGTGGTTACTGCAATTTTACCTGTCTTCTAATATCTGAAAATGCTATTTAGAAGTTACAAATCTTTCATACCATGTTGTTATTCCTTCTGAAATGAATTGTTAAATGTTGCCATAACTAAATATCTGAAAGTAAACAGAAACCACATGATTATTCTTTAAGTCTTAGAAACCAGAAAACCTTTCAGTAAGTTAATGAACTGTGATTTTCGGATATAAGGGTAAAGAACCCACTATGGCACAGCAGTTAAGTGTCATTGCCATCAAGCAAAGCCATGCTTAAAAACTGTGAAACCTTAAGAACAGAAATTCTGACAGTATTCCATCAGCAAAACAGATATTCACTGCATGTGGTTCTTGCTAAGGCTGACAATTGAAGAGAAAGGGTGAAGCTGTTATTTGATAAAAGTTGCTATCAGAATTATGACTAAACGTAGACTTTTTAGGCACCACCTATAACATGGCTACTTTATCCATGATCTCCCTATCTTTGGCCAAAGAAACAAAATTGTGTTATGGAGTAATAACTGGGATAGAGCAGAGGGGTTTTCTGAGTGCTTCTAGTTATCCAGAGTGCTACTGAGGCAACAATAAGCAGGAGGTGTGAAAACAGGTACCTATAATGGAGACTATTTTTCAACTTTAACTGAAGCTGGTGCTGTCACATACTTTTTGTGATACTGACCTCTGCGGAGGTGAGCATCAGGAGTTATTAACCCAAGAGGTTATACTGACTGAGGTGATATTAAGGTCAACAGAAGTACAATAAATCTTTGTTTCATGAACGTCCAAGTACAAGAGCAGATATTCTGAATAGTTTTCTTTGTCACCGTTGGATCTTTTTTTGTGGGGGGATCCAGTCTTGTGATAATGATTTCCTAATGTTTTACAGGGTTTGGGGAGCTGAAAGAAGCAATTATAAAGCTGATGTCTATAGGGACAAACACAGCTCCCAGAACAACTCTTGTAATTGAGACATAATTGTTTGTGTGTCTAATCTAACTGGACAAAACACCTTAGCTAACTGGTGGGAAATCATATAAATTAATTTATGAATTGTGGACTTCTTCAACAATCTGCTGCATAATTTTATAACTGCTATATATTTATAAGTAGAAACATTCTGTCATAAAAACACCTGTATAAGGGTCTAACTACTTCATTGTGACTGAAGATCTCTCAAAAATTATAAAGGCAGAACTGATTACTTAAAAAAATAGTGTGAAGTCCTATGCATGGTGTCAACTGTGTATCAACTGTATTTTATTAACAAAGCATTAAGAATGGAAAATACAGTTTTAAGGCACAGGAAAAACAAGAGGAAGTGCTTCTGTTACTATTAAACTTTGATTATTATAATCATTTTAAGCAAGATTTAAGCCAGAGATAGAAATAGGAAGAGATACTGTAAGCAAGAGATAACTTAGTACTTCAGGAGTTAGAAATGGGAGGCAGAAAGAATTCTTGATCTCTTTTCACATCAGTATGAGACAAGTATCAGAAAATGATCCAAAAGATGTAGGAATAGTCTATGGGTTGAGGAAGCTTTGGAGGTCATGGAAGGAGCTGGAGTGAAGAAATCAACACAGAAGCCCACTAATAGTGTTTCACTTTTATTGATAGTATGGATGATAATGTCAGTGCTGAACTGACTTTCTAGTCAGTTGTCTGTATTTTGTGTCTGAAAAGCTATATAGCCTTCAGACTAATTTGACTTATTTATCTGGCTAATCAATTGTCTGGTTCCTTCACTCAGTGCAAGGAAAGTAGCTTTTGTGGTTTTTTTCCATTTGAGATCTAAGTCTTGTGTCATGGAACACTCTCATTATCCTTTCATCCTCTGTTCTTCTGTGAAGATGGACATAGTGAGAGAGGTATTTGAAGCAGTTCTGTTACAGATAATAAATTACTTTTCCCACTGCCTCCTTCCCCCAAATCCTGTTGTCCATGTGCTATCCTGAAAGCATGAATAATTAAGAAGGCAGGTACTGAAATACTGGTAAGAATTGATTACAACATTGTTTTAGAGGAAGAAACTACATCATTTGCAGATGTAAATCTTCAAAACCAAAATGTCTTTCTCTTGAGTTTCCTTTCAGTTTTTGTATTAAATTGTTCTTCTTTACAGAATAACAGAAAATGCTGAAGTGTCATCAGCATTATATTTCTGCATTGAATTTTTTAAAGAAAATTTGATGTTGTCATAGGAAGTTATATTTGCATATACCAGTGTCATGTTAAAGATATGGGGCACAGACACCCTGAGCATTGCATTGGAGGAGCCATAGATTCTTGCCACATCCTTGTTTCCAAGTTGCATTAAGCGTCTCTTTGTGTGCTTGATTTTTTGTATGCTTAAACAGTTTTTAAAGTAGGACAGACCTCAATGTGGGCTTACAAGATTTTAATGATTTTTTTCCTCTCTCATAATAATTTCTCACTATAAGAATATTCACTGAGCAGTTTGGGAATATTCTTTATCTAAAAGAGTAGATATTTCCTTCCTTTCTCTTTTTTAGTTTTAAGGCAAATAATGTTCATAAATTATGCTTGTATCACACTCCCATGAATATTATGAAGGGCTCTGTAGTTCATAGCAATTCCAATTTGTTTCAGAGACTAAGTTTCAAGAGTCATTCCCCAACCTTTGGATAAACAACCTTCTGTTATAAAGCACAGTGTGTAATGCATATTATTAATGATGCTTTCTTAGGGCTGTGTCTCTCTCTCAGAAAAAAATTAAAATTAACAATTGTCAGAATGACATTCAGAGTGAAGGAAGAGAGGGCAGTAAAGGACAAAGAACCAGACTCCACACTACAACTCTATATTCTGTTAATGCAGATGTTGTAATTCATCTTTCAAATCAATTACCCTGCTGGTGGCTTATGGGGAGAGCACAGACATTAATATTTCCAATAAACCTGATTGTAGTCAGATGAAATTTCAAACAGTTTTCAAGCGGGAAAGGAAATTAGGTCAGGAGAAATAGCCACTACAAATTAATGAGCCCACTGATAGCCTCACTATTAGCATCACTATTTCCATAAACAATTCTGATGATGTAGAATTAAATATCAGACAGTATTTCACTGAATAAGGAAAAAATATAGTCGTTATCTCTCTCTTTTTTTTTTTTTTTTTTTTTTTTCTTCCTTTCTTTCTTTTAATATACAGAAAAGTTTGCTGCTGGAGCAAGTGGAGTATAGATTTTAAAAATCATTAAACATGGAGGTTTTGGTGTGGTTCCTTTTTTCTTCTCCTGTGCTCTTCTATATGCTAAAACATTTATTCTGTAGAGAATTAATTGCACATCTGTCTCATGGAAGTGCTACTGTATGATATCAGAGATATCCACAAAGAAGAGACAACTGGGGTAAGGAGCTTTAACTACATAATGTATAAATCAACCTATTCTGTAAAATGATTACCTGATAATGATTTTATTTTAGAATGTGAGAGAGTTGTGAGGACCGTAGTCTGTCTGTCTCTCTCTTGCTCTATTATTGAAAAGCATCTATGTATCTACAAAATATATAATAATGTGCGTGTTTGTGCATACACACACATGCAGTGACTTCAAGATGCCACAAGTGATTGTTCATATACTGAGAAGTCATCTCAGGTCTAGATACAGAAATGAAACTTAATATGCCCTGTATCTATTATCTGACGTATGTATGTACACCTGTACACATATGTAGTAGACTCATAGAGGCCAGAACTATAGACAATATTATCTTTGCTTTTCATGTCTTTCCAAGGTGATTACCTTAGAATCATTTTGTACAGAAAGAAGAAGAAAAACACTACAAAACCATGGGACTTCCTAAAGACTACATTGCCCTGCAAAATCAGGTGGAAAAGCTCTATATGTTTCATGTTGCTCCTTGCTTGATTGTGATGAATCTTTAAGCATTTAGAAAATTTTGTAAAAGTCACATGAAAATTTAGAATGTAAACACAACATTGCAACTGAATATAGGTAGATCTCTATACACTAGGAAGTTAAGAGAACAGTGTGATGGGAATGTGATGGGAGAAGACTCCAAAACCAGCCAGCTTCAAGATTCAAAATGACGCTTGACTGGATTGACTGGTTTAGTGGTTTAGTGGTTAGTACTGGTTTAGACAGTTTGATTGGTGTTAGTACTTAATCACTATCAATCATCCATAACAAGCTTATCTTAAATTAGTTGCAAGTGTGCAATGCCACTGAATTGATGCCATTTTAGTTCATACTGATAGCAATAATCCATCAGTCCAGAGAACAATTTGAGATGGAAAGCCAGAACAGAGTCTGCTGCCTTCTTTCCTCCCTGTCCTTCCCCATAAAACACCATTGATGTTCTGTGCTCCTCTGCCTCCTCCCCAAAAGAAAATTGGGTGATATCAGCTTCTCTTGACATTTATTTTTGGCGTGAGGGCTTGTTCTGGTTTTGCACATTCTGCAGGATTATTCTGGTTCCATCAGACACCCTGCCTGCCTGCTCTGCAGGATTATTTTGGTTTTACCAGACATCATTCTTGCCTACTTTGCATCCTTAGTTCTTATCTTGCGGAGTTTAATACTTGCACATTTTTTTCTTCACCTTGTTTGTGTCACTATATCACAACCCCATCTGCTCCTTTGTAGTTAAGGCTATTATTTTTATATTAAAGCTGAGCTGCATTGCAAGATGTTATTAATGTTTTTACAATGTTAAAACATACTTAGGTACTGTACCTGGTTATGCTATTTTAGTGTGCTTATGTCTGTGTTCCAGGCAAGTAAATACTAATTTTGTTCCTTAGTAGGCATCTAATTAATGCATGCAACAGGCCTCCTTTTTGACTAAAGTAAAACCAAGTCATGGTTTAGAGACAAGAATATTTTCACATAGGTTGAAACTCAGTCCCATATATGCATCAAATAAAGGTTAAATCTCTAGTAAAGTTCTAATTAAACTCAATTTATATTAAAAAGGGGTGTCTCATTATAACTTGCTCAAGTTCAAATAGGACCAAGGTGGTGTATTTAGGAGACACAGACTGAACTGCTCCTACGGAAGAATACATAGATATTAATGTTCTGAAAACTTAGGCAGGTATGAACTTTCTTCATCATGTTAGAGTATGAAGTCTAGATAGCAATCACTGAATTTGAAACAGGACCTTCTTTCCCTGAGCAACAATTCAAAATCATGAGAGTCTGCCTTAATCACAAATACAAAGTAGTAAGACTTTTGACAATCACAAAGCTATTCTGAATATGTCTATGAAGACTGTGTTAGCACATTTTTTCTGCATTTTTTTTTTCTTAATATCTATTCATCTAAAGGAGTAAATTTCAATTTTCTACAGATAATTTACTTGAAAAATTGAGGGAGAGACTTGGAAAAATGTTGTTATTGGAAGAAATGGGGAAACTGTTGCTAACAGGAAGCACCTTGTGGTATTGAACATGCTGAATCTCCTGCAGCATTTAGGAAAAGCTTACAGAAATTGTGTGCATAAGTTAACTGTGTGTGCTTGGGAGACAACTTTACTTAAAATCACTCATGGCAGCAAAGCAGCAGATCCCCTTTGGCTGTTAATGTCTTTGGCTGTATTAGCATGTCATATCTGCACACAGATATTCAAGCGGATTTTTTTTTTTTTTTTTTTTTTTTACAGTTTAGCATTGGGTACATGCAGACTTTCTTCCTCATTTCCTTTCCCCTTCTCTCCCTTCCTTCCGCTCTCTTTTTCTTTGTTCTAATATGGCAGATATGTAGAGTTTTATCTTTTCACTTTTTTACTAGGATAGGGTGGATAACTTGTAAGGGCTCTCACAGGAACTCAGGTCAAAGTGAGCACCTAACAGTGCTGTACATCGTGATTCAGAACAAAAGATTAAATTGTTGGTTTCAAATTATGCAAATTGACATTTGGAAGTCAGTTGCAAATCAGGTTAGAAAAGCTAGAGGTATTTTAGAAAAGTGTTCAAGGTTTCTCTGAATGTTTTGTGTCCAAAGCAGAGCCTGTTCAATATACAATGAATGCTTGAATTGCCAGCCACCCCCTGGTTTATAATATTCTGATGCTCATTGTAAGGAAATGTCCTTTCCTTACAGCATTACTTGTTAGGGGCAGCCCAATCCAAGATACTCACATTCTTAGAGGTGGTTTTTACACCCAACTATGTGACAGAAACCCTTGGAGGATTTTTCTGCTGTTCCAGGCTAGAAATAAGTTAACATCTTTGAACCTCAGTTTGCAGATATGTAAAATAAAAGCTTAGAATCATAATTCATTTCACTGTAACACTGAGATGCCCATACAGAAGAGTATTGGAAAAGTTTGGAAAGTGTGTGTGTCAATCAGGGCTTTGAATCATATGTGTTTTTTCATAATATTCCCAAGGCTGATTGGGAAGGGAAGGGATATTGGCCTTCCCAATGTGTCAAGTGGCATGGGGAACATGAAAGAACTATCTACTTAACCAGCAAACTACATGAGACTTACGGTTTCATAGCCAACTACACTCAAAAATATTTATTGGTATTTTTCTTACAGCAGATTTATACCATAGGGAAATATAAATAACCTTGTTTATAGACGTCTGTCACATATTGGAAAACTGGCTTCATTGAAGTAGAAGTCAAAAATTCTATTGCCCCATGATGTACATGAAATTTCAAGGAAAAAGAAATTCTTGCTATCACCAGATGCTTTGTCCTTTTCTTAGATGAACTTATTGGGATCATACATGTTTTGGGGAAATCTCCATGCTCTGCAAGGTATAAAGTGAAAAATGGAACAACACAAGAAAAAATAATAACAGAATAAGAAACATTTAACTTGTGGCATTTTTCTAGCTTTAGTGGCATAGAACTTTAGAGAAGACATATTATTTTTCTCCGCAAGTAATTCCAATTTTAGGAAGAACAAAGTTGATTATTCTTGCTGTGCCATGAGTCTATCTGTAAAATATATTTTGTCTTGGTACCTAAAAAGTGCTTTCATGAGTAAAAAGTACAGAGGAGATGAGGGCAATAACATTTTGAACATTGGTGTTAGGAGATGTTTTCCAGCTTCCTTTCATTGGTAATAAATTCTTTCAACTAAGTTCAAGAATGTGTATAGTTACTTGTGTGAGATGCGGCTTTTTGTGGTAGCTTGTCCTAGGAAAACAGAGTAGTGTCAGGTAGGAAAGACAGGAGAAATTACTGGAAAATCTTTCCAGTTCACATTTAAGAGCTCACATTTGAGGAATCACAGTCTGTATACTCTGTTTTAGAAAACAATTTGATATCTGCATTGAAATGCATGTTCAGTTAATCTTTGTCTGGAGGCCAGTGAAGTGCTGTGAGTGTTGAATGTTCTTTGGCTATAACACTGAGCACACACCACAGCCATCCCTGCTGTGTTGAAGACCAGCTGAGAAAAAGATACGTACTCTAAAGTTAAAATAGTCAGAACAGGTCCCCTACTTGATAACAGCTGAGTGCTGTAGTCAAATACAGCTATTGCAGCGGGATTCTATTGATTTATACTGGACAAAACTGGTGCTTTTATCAAACAGTTTTGTGGCTACTCAGCATTCTGTGTCAAGCCATAGGCAAAGATTTTCAGGAAGTTCCTGGCATCCAGTGAGACAGAGAAAACTGGTTATTATGCCAGGCAAATCGCTCAAATCACTTAACAGCATGCCTGCCTCAGTCAGATGGAAAGCACATTCACATTATTCGGATTATACTGCAAGCCAGCACAGCAGAAAGATTAGGCCTCACAATTTTCCAGGTAGTGTTTAAAATCTTTTCCCCAGCTAAAGGATATAGCTGACAGTTCACACTCCAGAGTCAAGTTAATCTGTAACATTATCCGCCCATTTTGCACTGAGCAGTCCCCAAAGCAGTTTGTAATATGCATATGAACTGAACCATTGTTGTGATCAAATTTTAAATACCCTTGTGAAATGGGAAAAAAGGAAAGATAAAATAAAACCCTGCTGCTCTGGTACTGAAGATTGACAGCAAAAGGAAAAGTATTGCTTCATTGAGTGCATGGCTCTGGCTACAGTGGCTGCATTAAGTTGCTGGTGGGACTTCCAGTCCCTTCTCTAATGCATGGCTAATAACTCAGCATTGACTCTGTAGAGTTGGGAGATGAAGCTTTCCTATTTCAGAATATTATGAAATTGCAGTGGTGTGAAATTAGAGTGATAGTTATTGTAAATTTGTTTCGGACAAGGATACTTGGTTAATATAGCTCATGAATGTCGTTTTGTGGGGTAGGTGTTTTACAGTAGCTCGCCACTGCAGAAGCAAGAGTGCAAAGTGATAGCAATATATATTATATTTTCTGAATTTGATGGCTTTTAAAATTATTTCTTGTGCTTTTCAAACACATCTGTTTGAAAGTGAGAGGAGAAATGGAGCACAAGGAAACAATTGCCATTATGGCAAAAGGTAAAAAACAACACATTCTTGTTCGGTCTTCTGCTGGCATGATGCCCTCTCCTAGAGTGGTTGACACCATAATTAATTATATCCATTTGTTTCATAGTAGTGAAATTCACTCATGACTTTACTGTGTGCTCAGAATTGATCCCATTTGTAAAACTGTATCATTCACTTTAATAACCTCAACGCCATCAGTATGCCATGAGATTAGTAAAAGCTTCTATACTTTATGACTATCTTGTTAAAGAGCTCTCTGTTAGTGTAGCCTCCACAATACAAGGTGAATTAAAAAAAAAAAAAAAAAAAAATCTATGGAATTTGTATTATTGCTACTAATATTTTAGTTCCTTTTCTGACTTTTTAGGTATTTACTTTTTCTTATAATTTCCTCTAGTATGGCTTATTCTTGCAAAATGAAAGTTAGAAAAAAACCTCTTTTTTCTCTCTTTACCTCACATGGTCTTGGCAAAACACAAGTATTTAATCCAAGTTTCCCCACAAAGAAACAGAGAAACCTGAGACATATTTCCCCCCACCTTTCATAAACTGCATTTGAAGTATTATTATGAAAAATTATGTCTCTGTTATTTGACAGCCCATGTTTTAGGAACGTGTTGAAACAATTTTGCTGTTCAAGAAAATAGAACTGATATGACTTCTGTAGAACCAATACTGGTTATTCAGTACTGAGATGATTTTACAGCAGTTTCTTTTCTCCCAAGGCTGCATTAGAAGGACAAAGACATGCAGCTTTTGGTCCTGCAAGCTACTTCTGTAAACACCACATAAAAAACTAAAAACAGGTCATCATTGTGGGAAAAAGGATGCAAGCAATGGTGTAGCTTCCACCTACTATTACACGATCTTAGGCTTGATGATATAAAAGGTATGATGAAGTCAACAAAAATGTTCAGTATCAGTTTGCTTTTAACTGATAAGTTAGAATGGTGTGTGATGCAACTAATATGAATTGTATTTGATTGCAAACGAAATCCAAGTGCAGTTTATAGAGATAAAATTCTAGGATAATACTGAGGTTTCATAATCATTAGAAATTAGTATGAAAAAATTGTGTTACCTAATTGTGCAAAATCAGCAACAAAACCATTAGTTTAGCAATACTGTGACATGTGTCTTAATCGATTTACTCACTTTATTGTGGAAGGGTTTTTTATGTTAATATTCATGTATTTTATCTTGAAATAAATGTAATTATAAATTCTGACACAAGTATTATTTGCATAGCAATTGGTCACAAAGAGTAATTCATTAATATTCAATGAAGTGTTAATTTGTGCAGAGCCTAGAGCTATTGTAAACTTCATCTTGCCTTTAGATGGAAATTTGTTGCAGTGCAAATATAACTGTGTATAATTGTATTAATCAGTCCCAAAGAGTATTTGAGGTTGAAACCTATAGTGTTCTTTTATTTTTGACCTACAGTGGTGCAATATGAAATACTTATCATGACAGAGAATGGGTTTTCTGATATTCTTAACATCCTACTCTACAAATACAGTTAGAAGCAACTGGGTTATTTTATGAAGACTTTGTTATCTTTGTTATCTGTTACCTGAGTTATGAATTCAGAAGGATTTTCCCTTCTACTTTCTGTCAGAAATTTTGGAAAAGCGAGAGGGAGAAGGGCATGAAGAAGTTACTTTTGAGAGAGACATTTTCAGAGCAACATTTGCTCACTCTGATTTTTTTGGAGGTCTTCATTGAACTGTGAATATAAAACCTATTTATTTTGGTTTTAAACAGGGTAATTCTTTTGTGTACACCTATACAGCTGAAAATGAGGGGAGTTGCACGTCAGCAGCTGGGAACATCTACTTATATTAGGCTTAAATTAACGCACTTTGTAAGTGGAAGTAGGCAAGTGAATCCCAGAGCCTTGTGATAATATGGATTTCTTGACTTTTCCTAGGTAGGAATTCAGTGGGAGATACACAATGTGAAGAAGCAATAAGCTAGCATAAATCAAACATGATACCCAAAAGGGTTCTTCCTCTAACAAGCCACTAATGACCTGTATTATATGATTATAAAATGTGCAAAAATAATGGTGAACGTGATGCATATTGAAGGTGCATAGAACTTTGCCACTGCAACTAGTATTGACCTTTCTCTCAGACCTTATAATCTTCTTGTGCTATATTGTTTCTGGATTGTCAGAAGAAAATGGAAAATTAAGAGAGCAAAAGGTACATACACTGCAGAAATGCCCGTATCACCAAAACCAATTTGGGAGATCAGCAAGTAGGGATAACTGCAGTTCTCAGCAGTTCTTCCTGGAAGATTACTACCTGCTGAGAAGAAGAAAAGCTTGTATCTCTGTAGGAGGACATCATGGAAGTAGGTCAAATGCCCACAGGTGACTGACCAATATGGATATGTTAATACATGGACCTTCCTCATACAGTTTCTTTCTGTTTGCTAGGGGTTTGTGTTTTTTTTTTTTTTTTTCCCTTTCTTTTTTATTTCTTTATTTTTTTAAAGTGTCTTAATAGTGGGTTCCTTACAGCTTGCCAGCCATCTGTCATTTAGCAGAAGGCTTTGATAGCAGACTACTTGCAGTATGTTGATCCCTGCTTGTTATTCAATCCAGGTGTCCTATTACCTGACCTTTAGTAGTAAAAAATGCATACTGTATTTTCACATGAAAGGATAACCTAAAGAAGTCTTGTTTGAAAATGGTATTTCATGTTAGAGTAGTAAACTGGATTGCCAGACTTGGCAAACTAAGATTATTGTTTTTGAAGCCGTGAAGAAATGTAACGATAGGTTCAAAGTTTATATTTATTATGTAAAGATATCTTGCAAAGGTAATTTCATTCATTGAACTGTTACAAAATGTAGTTCGTTAATAGCTTGTATAAATTTCAGCACTGCAGTTATGATTAACAGGAGTAGCTCATTTAGAGAGAATTCATCAAAAGAATGTAGGATTTTTTGATAGAATGAACAATGGAAGCAGTGATGGAGTTTATGTACACTCAGACGTTTAACAGACATGAGCTTTTGGTTTCATGTGGTAAAACAAAACAGCAAAATAATTACAGCACAAATACAGATAAAAATCATGTTTTCAGAGCCAAAGTATATAGATTACAGTAAGCTTTCACTGTTATCTGGCTTGAAGCTTTTTGATTCTGTATTCAAGATGGTAGAAATGCAGTTCTGAGCCATTCTTTTTGAACACTCTAAAGTTCAGTGTTTTTTAAATCTAAAATCTCATGTTGATTTAACACGTAGGAAAACTTTGATCTTGTCTGATCATATCTCAGCACCGGCTGTTTAGGGAATCTCTTGTACAGATATAACACCCAAATCTCTTTTTCTATCAATAAATGAGATTCCATTTAACATCAGCTAAGCTATGCCCATTTATTTTGGCGGACTATTTGCCCCACAGGATTTATCAGAGGAACTTCAGTTTTGCATTTCCTTTATCACTCAAGCTAGAGAATCCTCTTTTCTGCCGATTTGATTTGGATTGCACCTGTGGAAGACAGAACTGTTTTTTACAGCTGACCTTTCAAATCTGTTCTGATATGTCCAGTTGAAAAAAGTAGCTCTCATAAAAGTATTCCTTAATTCAAACCTGTCCCATTGTATATAAGTCCTCCCACACCCCTGAAAACAAACCAACCAACCAAAGAAAGGATAAAGGTAAAACAAGAGGAACTCTGTGAAGTGGCACTCCTGAAGTTGTATCGTATTAACACTGTGTCAGCTGCGTCACATGAAGATCCTCTCTTTAATCTTTTCCAGTGCCATTTGCTTACCTGTAAACTACTTGCATAATATATTCAAACAAGCCTATGCCCTTGTCCTCTTTTCCTTTTCCCAGCCAAAGAGTGTGGCTGGTGAACAGTAAGTTTCCCCAGTTTACTTTCCAAATGGGACAAGTTTGACTTGGCAATGCTGCCAACAGCTAAAGCAGTCTGGGGGCACAGCCTAACTGACTGTCGCTAATTGAAGGGAGAAGACTAATGGCTACATGTAATATTTCCACTGTAATGAGAGCACTGCGCTGACACTGCTGTGTTCTTCTGTGAGAGACTAAAATGTTTTATAGGGATGGCAAGGCAGTACCACTCTCAACCCCCTCCACCCACACAGCCTAAATGTCATAATGTAGTGAACAAGCTGACTTGGCTGAGGAATTTCAGGCTGCTTCTTTTCCAATTCAAAATGGGAAGAAAATTGGGCCTAGTGGAAAAACACTGGCCAGCTACAACCCAATGCCAGGAGCACTGCTTAACCGACATCTAATGACAACCAAAAAAATGTCCCCATGCAGACCACAGTAATTACAGAGTCCTAGTGATGCTACCTTAACATGATTGCTTAAATTACTTTTGAAGGTATGCTGCATTGGTGACAGAGACATTGTTTCAACAATAAATAATACATCGAATTTAATGTGAAGAGAAAGAGAGGAAGAACCCGCTCCAATGGGTTCAGTGTACAAGGGAAAGGCTGGACAGCATCCACCATCTCCCATCAGAGAAATGAACAGATTTAATTCAGGAAGCTGAAACAAATCACTGCAAGATAGCAGGGGGAGAGAGATGACTTATCTCTTTAGACTCTCCAAAAGGTGCTGTTTAATAGCTCCAGTCTACACTCAGATTTAGTATAAAATATTTTTTCTCAATTGTACAGTATACTCTGGCTTAGAAATTCATTTTGTCAACATGAGCATGTTTACCATTGCTTTCAAACTCTCTAACTAACTAGCTTGGCAGACAGGCAGCTCAGCTATGGAGAAATGTGGAACAGCAGCTGCATCTGTCTGCCTGCTTTATAAAAGCAAAGGAGGAGACTTCATCTGAAACTTTATAGCCGCTCAGGGCAGTCTCACTGATCATTGTCCACCCTTACACATGTCCTGTTCTAAGAAAAGTAATGAAGAGGATAATAAGGTATGAATGTTATATTATGATGCATGAGATAGATAGAGAAAAAAGAGGAGGCTGTGTTATTCCAGGTAATTTGGACAGGGTTATACATTTAGATACCTATCATGAAGATATTCAGCTAGCAGAAAATTTACCTTTGTAATCTGTTCTCATTGTGTTCCTTTAGACCTGAGGACATTAAGCTTTTAACAACCAAAACATTACCATTAGAAAGCCCTTGCTGGGATTTTAACATAGAAATATATTTGTAACGTTCATTTGGCCCTCACTGGTTATAGAATAGATAAAGTGCTACTTCCAGGCCAAGGACAAGTCATAGGTGACATAAATGCTTCTTAATCAATATCTTAACATCAGAGAATGTATAAAACAATGTTTATGTGCCAAAGAATTGTTAAGGTCATATTGTTTCTGGAAGAATATAGATATCAGATCACACAAGGGTACTTGCTTGATATTATCTCATCTCTTCCATTTGGTCCTAATGCAAGACTTGAACCTGTGTCATATTTTACGATTACATAGGTCCCTAATGGAGGCAAACATTTGAACATGCTTTAAATGCTATTCTAAAGGAAAACTTTTTTCTCTCTGCTACTCCAACTTAAAGGCTTATACATTTTCTCATAGCAGTATTGAGATGTCACCCCTACATCAAAATCTATATCTCTTCTGACTTTGGTCCTGTATGTCTGTAAAAAATTCTTAGCTGCACTGGTACATAAAAGGATGTGATGTGGTCTATGGCACTATTTATTTATATATTTATTTATTTTAATGAGAAGTAAGGATTAAAAAGTTGTACTTTCTGGGAAAAAATGAAATAAAAAACTTCTTTAAAGTAAACTCCTTTTTGTTCACTAATAGATAAATTAAGCCTCGATTTTCATACTATACACATTTATTATTAATCCATTTGTCAAATTATCTGATTAATAACTTTATCAATGAAATGTAATTTAGGATTAGTGATGCTGTTACTCCTATCTTTTGAGATTAGAAGTAAGCTGCCTGTGGTGTAGGTTTGGACATGGTGCAAGGGCTGGTGTTTATATGCAAGCAGTTTTCTCTCAGTGTACAACAGGCAGACATTTGTTTGACAATTATTTGCTGTAACACTTTAAAGAAGTGGTAGGATGCTACAGACAAAAAATTTTGCATGAAGGATAGTTACTGAATTCATGTAGGATGAGGTATTCACAGAGTTAAGGTTAAAGGACACATAAAATGAGCCGGAAGTGGTAGGATACCCCTAGCTGTTCTTCAGTATAGATCTCAACCTTAATCCATAAAGATTGTTAGAGCCTCTGGAGGGGCTGGGTGATAGTGGTGACTGTTATCCTAAAAAACAGATGGCAAAGTGAGTGACACCTATAAATGTACAGGCTGTGTCACTTCACTGACAAGATGCTAAGCCCTTCTGGCACTAAAGTAAAAAGACAGGTGTTTTTGACACAAAAAAGTAGTATTGAAACTATGCCTCAAGCCATGTGGAGAGTCGGAGCCAATTTTTCTAGTAAAAGTAACTGAAAATCTAAATTGGGGTATACATGTAAAAGCACGACAGCTTCAGACCTTTCCCATCGATAAATTTTTGACAAGTTCTAGTGCCTGTCTCATGTCTGTAGAATTAACCGACCGCCTTTCAAATAAAACTTTAATTTTCAAGGCTTGAATAGATGGTAGCTTTACTCTGGAAATCTTGTGCAGCTAATTTCCAAGTGAATGAAATGGCAAGCAGTATTTTTGGCTTCTGTGATAACACCCTTTAAGTTTGGTAGTAGAATTCTTCAATTACCTTTATGTCTGCCTTAAATATAGTATGAAGTTAATCAAGTGTTCACATACCACATATTATAATTGTAATTAACAATGTCAGGTTTAGAGATTCATGTGGCCAACAGGGAAAGCACAATGGTGTAAAAACCGATGTAATGAGTATACTTACTTTAAAATCCATTATCACTTCAACAGATTACTTTGTTTAAAAAGGTATTAAAGTTAATAGCATTTAATCTACTTGCTTGAATGTAGTAGTATTTTTCAAAAACCAGTGAAAATAAAGCTTCAATAATCGAGCACTACCAGATGGTAAAATCTCCAATGCAATTCTTTCTCAGAGAAATTAGGTTTCTATCTTTTTTTTCTAATTTCAAATTTAAAACACCTATTTATGTTTGTGGATGAAAGGAAGCTGTTAAGCAATAAAAACTGCCTCAGGTATTCACCAAAAATAAAATCCAGTGGAACCCATTAAAAAAAAAAAAGACAAAAAAATGCATAAAAAATAAAGGGAAATGTGCCTTCTGTTTGTGGCCATGAAGTGAAATGAATTACCTCCACTAGTTAAAAACTTTCTTTGCATTTGTATGACAAGGCTTTTATGTACCCAGTAGTCTGCTTCTTGTTTTCAACAAGTACAATATCCATTAGAATACACTGCAATAATCAGTGCCAAAAGATCCTGTTCTACTTCCCTCTTGTCTGTTTCCTTCATTTATTCAGCATAGTTGTCTTCTTGGCAAATAGTCTCCTTGCACATTTAGATTTGTTTCAGCTGGATAATTTATTATCACAGTTCTGGTGTGAAAACCGTGTGTCCAGCCACTATGTGTTACTGATAGCAGGGACACTTTAGCAATATATTGTGTTATGCTAAGAGAATTAAACAAAATTGCGATTAGAGGGTATAGCTATTTCAGCAGGAGATGCAGAACAATGCATGCAGTGAATGATATGCTGGTGACCATTTGCACATTAAAATAAATCATAAGACTTTTTTTTTTTATTGTTTCTCATGTTCTCATCCAATGTCAATGTGATAGAAAAGTGACATTTAACACAAAAAACATTTATGGGTCCAAAAGAAGACAGCACAAGAGAAAGCATGGCTCCATTATCTTCTGTTGGGATTACTAACCTAGGAGGGGGAAATCCATTCAAGACATTTTTTACTTTTTCTTTTTTCTTTTTTCTTTTTCCATTTGAACAGCATTGGATAAAATCCTTTGGAGTAGGGACTGGAGCCAGGGACTTCCCTCTCCTCAGTCTGTGCTTGTACTCGTAGGCTGCCTCATTTGGTTTACTGTCATGACTAAAAATTCTGCATTCTTGATTTTACAATAGATTTCTATAAGAAGAGTAGAGAATATTTGTATTCTAGTCTGGTGATCAGGACACCCTCCAGGCCTTCAGTATGGACTGGGAGGACCGGGTTTCCTGTTTCTTGAGTGACTGTCATAACCACATAATTACTGTGCTAAAGCTAGCCATCATAACCACCTCAATTTTCCTATAACCATGTTTAAAAAAAAAAAAAAAAAAAAAGTTGAATTTTGCTAGGAATGACTGTAATTTACATCTCATCTGCTGAGATTCAGGTGAATGCGAATTCCAAGAAACTTTTATTTTCACAGTCAGGAGTTTAGATATGGTGGAACTAATGTGCTTTTACTTCCATTACTAATACCAACAAGTCTCTTTCCTGATTTTTTTTTTACACCTTTTTTTTATTATTTATGCACTTCTATTATCCACAATAATGTTTCTGTTGTGTGTTTGAAGCACCATATATTACCCAAGCTCATCACAGAATATATCTTCTAAGTTTGGACTTGTTTGTTTTGTTTGCTTCTTCAAGGAGCGCATAATATATTGATATATTTGACAAATCACTATTCTTCTTCTAATCCTCAATTAGTTTATTTCCTAATAGTTCCCCAGCCAATAAGTGTCAAAAATGTAGTATTGCTCATGAAAAAGTCATTTCCATTTCATGTCTTATAATTTTTGCTAACAACAACATGAAAGAAGGGACTTTTTTCTCAGCCATCATCTCTTTTAAGACTGAGATGTGCATATGGATGTCTTTTGGATTAATGTCAAATTTGAAGTATTCTGTGATGCTAGTTCTTTTGCAGACTTTCATCCATATTATCATTCACGGTATTCCAAGACTAACTAGAAGGAAATTCAGCTTTTCAAAATGTGAGGTTTTGATTTGACCTGAAAGAAGACTGGAATGTTTCTTCATCTGTCTTCTGTACTTCACCCAGTTTGGCTTGGTAGACCCAGCTCTCAGTGAATGTATTTGTCACCTGTATGTCAAGACCTCGGATGAAATCAAGTCCTTCACTTTGTGAAAAGTCACATTGTCTCTAGGACTACAAGTTTCTAAAACTTCATCCAAGTATGCAAGCTTTAAAGTATAAAATTCCCTCTGACTTCTTTCCTTAATGGCTCTGGCAGAGATATGCATTAGTAGCGGTCACAAAATCATAAAATATTTTACGTTGGAAGGGATCTCTGGAGGTCCAAAACAGAGACCCGAAAACTCATTCTAGATATGGCCTCACAAGTGCTGAAAAGAGGGAAAGAATCCCTGCTCTCTTCAAGCTGATAACATTTTTGTTGACACAGCCCAGTATGCAGTTGGCCTTCCATGTCGCAAAACCACACTACCAAGCCAAATCTGATGTTTTCCATGATCTCTCCTCCGTCCTTTTTTTGCCAAGCCACTTTCTAACCAGTTGGCGCCCAGCCTGCATTTCTGCATGGGGTTATTCCTTCCTGGGGCAGGATTCCATGTTTTCCATTGCTGCACGTCTTGAGGTACCTGTTGCCCATTTATCCAGCCTGTCAAGCTCACTTGGAATAGGGCCCTGGCCTTCCAGCATGCAGAGCACTTGCCCCCAGCTTGGTGTCATGTGTGCACTTGCAGATGATGGATGCTGCCTCATGATCCAGCTTATTAGTCAAGACATAGATGCAAAGGCAGTATTGGCCCCATTATCCACCCCTATTAACCAGCTGCCTCTTGGACTGTACACCTGTGATCACAACCCATTGAACCTGGCACTCCAAGCAGTTTTTCCAGGCACTTAACAGTCTGCCAATCCAAACCATATCTCACCAGTTTATCTGTAAGGAAACTGTGGGTGACAGTGTCAAAAGCCTTGCTAGCATCACTGTACACCTCTTTCACCAAGGTAGCCATCTCATCACTGAGGACAGTCAGGTTGGTCAAGCACATTTTGCCACTGGTAAATGCGTATAGCCTGTTTCCAGTCTCCTCCTCCTACTGTATGCGCCTGGATGTGGCTTGCAGGAGGATTTGCTGAGTAGTGAGGCTAGGTTGACTGGCCTGCAGTTCCTCTGATGATCCTCTTCCTTCTTGAAAATGGGCATGACATATGGCTTTTTTTTAGTCATCAAGAACTCCCTCATGAGTGAACTGCATAAACTTACAGAGAATTCTTTTTTCTTGGAAAGATGTGTATGTTAAACCTGAAACCACAGCTGACTCCTGTGCTCTTAAATTTACATGAGATCTTTTTAATTGATTAGTATCAAAAACAAAAAAAAAAAGAAGGTAATTTATATGTAATTCTTTTTGTCTAGAAAAGAAAGGCACGCACTTTTAGTCTAAAATTCAGCCTTGAAGTATCTTTCTATCGGAAGTATCTTTCTGAAGCCTACAGAGGCTTGGAATCATCTCATACAGTCATTTAAGCTTCCTCTGTAGTTATGGTAGTGGTGCAAGTGGATCTGAGGATAAATTCTAACAGGTTAGGTGGTAGTTTACTTCTGGAACTGTGTGTTTTTTCTCCAAAGTCTAGCTAAGGAGATTATCTAAGTAGTTTACACTAGGTGACTTAAGTTGTGACATCTAAAATTAGATGAAATAATAAAGACTATGTTTGAAATGTATTTCATTTCATTGACTTCTGTCTTTCTCTATTCTAAACACATTAAACTACATTTTCTAATGTTTCTGTAGGAAACAGCAATGCTTCATTAAGAGTGGGAAGTTTATAGAAATTATGATTGATATTATTAAGTTTTAAAATTAATTCTGAGGTGCTATGGCAATGGGCAGTCTATAGAGTAAATGATTGTGCTGTCAGGTAAACGTAAGTTTGGGGACGTCTGAGTTGGGCAAAATTTAATTACTCAAAATGAAGTTTGCAAAGGTCACCAAATTTAACACTGATAGTGCCTTTTATATGGGGAAATATTTCATGTGATTTTAAGCAATCCCCAGTGATCTGGATCTTGATTTTCTTTCTTATCTGAGAGATAGCACATTAACATTACACTTCACTGTCTATCACCATTCCTTACCAAGCACATCATCACCTTGCAATTTTCTTTTAAACAAAGAGGTAGATACTGATGAAATATAACATAACCTCCTGGATTGCTGGTATTTCCATTGACAGCCTTCCATCCTAGTATTTGCTCATCTTCATAGTGTATAATTTAACATCTGATTCCCTATGTGGGTAAAATATATTCTGTTTAAATTCTGTATTTTGAATCTATTGGTGATAAGACTATTAATCTACCATTTGTACTCCTTAATGAGGAAGTAATGCATTTTTATAATTTCATTTAATAATTTCATAATCTTTATACACTATAAATTATTTACAAATAAGTTTATGCTGAAATCAACCTCAGAAACTAAAAATTCTAGTTGAATTTCATTAGATTATTCTGTAAAATAGTATGAAGCCGTTACATATATTGACTACAATGTTAACTTCAATTTATTTAAACAATGGAATGACACCTGTGTCAATATTACCTCTTAAGGAATGTAGATCCTGCCATGTACACAGACATTAGACTTTATTTAGTTCAACCGTATCCTGGGCTGCATCCAAAGAAGTGTGGCCAGCAGGTCGAGGAAGGTCAATCTGCCCCGCTCCTCTGCTCTGGTGAGACCCCACCTGGAGTACTGTGTCCAGCTCTGGGGTCCTCAGCACAGGAAAGACAGGGACCTGTTGGAGTGGGTCCAGAGGAGGGCCACAAAAATGATCAGAGGGATGGAACATCTCTGCTACGAGGAAAGGCTGAGAGAGCTGGGGTTGTTCAGCCTGGAGAAGAGAAGGCTGCGGGGAAACCTTATTGCAGCCTTTCAATACTTAAAGGGGGCTTATAAGAAAGATGGGGACAGACTTTTTAGCAAGGCCTGTTGCGACAGGACAAGGGCTATTGGTTTTAAACTAAAAGAGGGTAGATTCAGACTAGATATAGGAAGAAATTTTTTACAATGAGAGTGGTCAAACACAGGAACGGGTTGCCCAGAGAGGTGGTAGATGCCCCATCCTTGGAAACATTCAAGGCCAGGCTGGATGGGGCTCTGAGCAACCTGATCTAGTTGTAGATGTCCCTGCCCATGGCAGGGGGGATGGACTAGGTGACCTTTAAAGGTCCCTTCCATCCCAAAGCATTCTATGATTCTATGAATTTTTCACCAAATAAATTTACTAATGGATTGGTGATATTATTTCATATTGTTTCTTGTTTGTAAAACAGCAGAGACTATGTGATAGTCTAACACGCATTTCTCCATTACAAAGGCCATGGGGTTTCCTCTTATTGATTGTTCCTTTAATTTGAATCTGTCTTTTAGAAGAAAATAGTTTTGCTTTAAAAATAGTCAATGACAGTGATTGTCCCAGAACTTCTGGTATTTTTTTTTATAATTAAACATATTGTTAAATTAATGTAAATGGCTTTTATTCTGAGTATGTTGAATATTAGTTTTTAGTCATTTAATCTTGTTGTACTTCTGTCTGCCAGACTAAAGTATCTCCTATCAGCAAATTCTTAATAAAATTAAAGGTTATTATTTGGTTTGTTGAGATTCTCACAGGTGCAGTTCTTGAGCCTTGAAACTGTCTTCTGTAGTTCTGTGAACTCCCTCACTCTATTAGTTTTCTTCCTGATGTAAAGAAAAACACCGTATCCTAGTAATGGTCACCCCTGCATGAAATAAAAAAAACTAATGCATTGGTCATATTTTAATATGAAAATCTGCAATAACTATATGAGTCTTTTGAATATAATGTATGTAAGAACCACGTTAGTCTTCTTGTTTGCTGTCTTCTATTTGGAACTCTTGTTCAGCTGATTATCCGTAACAGCCCTCAAATCCTCTTGGATGTAATTACTTCCCCAGCTGTGTAAACATGGTCTGCAAGGTTTTCTGTTTGTTCATTGCCCACCACCACACCCATTCCACATTTACATTTTTTACATCTGTTCATGTTAAAATATACATAGTATGCTTGGTCCCAGATTCCAATGTGATTGAAAATTCCTCCTAATCAGTCACTTGTTTTATTTATTAACTTTTCTCTAATCCTTATGTCATCTGCAAACTTCATCCCTAATTTCTTTGTTTCATGCCTTCATGAAAATGTTAAAACACAGTACCAAGATTTAGGACGTGAAGGATATCAGTAAAAATAAACCTGCTTGATAATGATTCTATGTTTACCTTTACATTTTGACACTTGCTAATTAGCCATTATTTATTTATTTATTCAATGGCTAAAGACTTGATTTTAGTGTCTAGTTTCACTAGTAAAATCTTGTGGAGAGACAGATTTTTTTTCTTTTTTTTTTAAATAGAAACTGATGTCAATAACTACTGTAATTTTTGTCATACAGAAATTAATCTTGTCAAAAGGAATTGTATTAGTTTGGCTGAGTTTGTTTTTCATGAACCTATGTTATCTTATTTCCTTCCTACTCATGTCTGCCTTATTTTTTGTATCTAAATCCCTACAGATATGTATTACTTTTCTAAGAATCAGAATGAAGTTGACTTCCACAACCTTTTATATCTTCTTGCTTTTTTTCTATGAAAAAACCCAAACTATTTATGGAATATTTTTGCCGTTGTGTCATCTTTCACTATTCCACCATGCCAGTCACACCATGATTCTTTTGAATTTAATGTCTGCTTCTTAAAGATGTTTTCCCTTCTGTTCTAAGCTGCATTTTAAAATTAGTACTACTGTCTTTCTTGACCATTGTATCTTTTGGGATCTAGTAAAACTTTTTTCCCTTATCAGAATCTGATCCGTTTAAAGGTGTCTACCATCTATATGGTGTCACAGATGCATGTTTATGTACTATGCTCATCGCAGAACTGAGCCTTTAGCATGGAAGACAAACTAGAGTTTTGGACAATAAACATCTCTTATTCATAGTACTGAAAGATCAGAGATCTTCACAAGAGCATATTATGAATAAAATATTCAGCACAAAGCTCTGCATAAAGTTATGGTGCAGTTACCAGTGCATCAGGTCAGTCTGTTCCTAATTCACCTATACACAACTGTCCCCAACTCATTATATATGAAGAGATTGCAGAGGCACTTATAATACCTTATTTCTTCCCTGAATGATGCAAAACTCATCACATTAAAGATGGAGAAAAGGTTAGTGCTCTTAGGATAAAGATAGCATTGTGTCTGCAGCCCTCCACTCTTGCAAAGAAGAGCACAGGAATCTGTAATAATTACAGTTATTCATGACCTCTTTTATTATTTTGTTATTTCCAAAACACAGTTTAGAACATTTGGCATCATGATAGTAAATTGGCATAGTATTCCATGAGGTGATGAATGCTGTAACCTGTTTAGTCAATTATGATAATGCAGTTAACTTTTTTAGGCATAAAATCTGTGAGTTTATAATAAAACTGCTCAAAAGCATAATACCATTAAGCATGTATAAAGCTATTTTTCTTCATTGATATCTGCAGGATTTTTTTTTAACTGCTGCTCAATATGCCACTGAGCACAAACTGCTGCTCTGTTCTGCCTTTGGATGGTCAAAAATACTATGTCATGCTTTTGGCTGGTTTCAGTGAGTATTATAGCAGGTATAACAGTTGAGTTAGATATTTGTAAGATTGTGTGTATTCTTAAGGGATAGAAAACAGTTATCATACCTAATCTGATATGTTCCCTCTGCAAACCGTTTTCCACACACCAAGGACAAAATTTAAGTTCTGAACGAATAAGCCCTTAAGAGATAGAGTCCCTACTAATTATAATTTCCAGTGCTGCTTTTTTATTCCTTTGTAATCTCAGTAACCATTTTAACACCTTGTCAGGCATTCAGGAACTTCCATCTGTGCAGCCTAGTGCATTTGTGAAATAAACCCATCTGTACAGCTGATTAAAAGTTGGATGTAGTCCATGTTTTGTCTTTACCCTGAAAGAAACAGTATTGCTGCAGCAGTTGTTGATGTAGGGCCTGAATACAGAGTGGAATGCACAAGGCTAATGGAGCAAAATAGCTTTTAGTGTTTTCATTTGTATTTAATAATTGTTTAAAATAAAATCAGAACAAATTAAGTGTGACAAGCAAGACCAATTAGAAAGGCTGCAGAGTTCAAGTCTGCAGTTAGATGCAGGAAGCGACTCTAGAATTTCTGTCATTTCAAGTATGTGTTACACAGCAAGGTGAATCCAAGCAGACAGCAACTTCATGTACTCTTCTTACCCTTCTACAAACATACTTAACATTTATTCTGAGAGTGCTTGTGTGTTTTTCATTGGTGTGGTAGTCAGTTTTCAGTTGCATGTTTTTAGAAAGGTGGAGGAACAGATGCACAATTCCTTACCTACAAACTAGGTCAGTAGAATAACTGCATCTGACTACTTGATTTGCATCCATATTTAGTAGTCAGAGATACCGTCTCTCATATTTCTATTCATAATCTCACTGCCACTGCTAAAAGTCATATGGATGCAAAGCTGTACCTTCAAAAGGTTGTAAGGAACATCTCATCTTTAGAAAAACAAAAAGAAACAACAAAAACTCACCCAGCCAAGTAGGTTACTAAAAATTTCAGATGAGAAGACATGGATAGGGAGTGAATCATCCTCTCACAATTCACATGGGCATATGGAAAAGAAAAGGAAGAAAAAGTGAAGGGGAGAGGAGTTTAAGAGACAAAATGAGAATCTTTGTCTTGTGTTTTTTTAGTATCCCCAGGACAATTGTTATCACGTCTTTTTCCTCTAGCATAGAAATGCACACCTACTTTTGGATATCAGGAGAGGTATAACAGAAAGAATTAATTCCACACTGAACTAGGATAAAAGTAACATAATGACACAGATTCTGATATATGGATCTGTGAGCTAATGTTAATGCAAGCAAATAAATCTGCATCAGATGGCATGTCATCACGCCACTGTACTAGGTCACATTTTACTGGTGCAATGCCAAGGATCTATTTCCTCAGCATTGCACATATGTGTCTATGTTGCTGATTATTCCAAAGGTATTTCAGACAATGCCTGCTCAAGGATATATGTCATGTGTTTGCTTGTATGGTATGGGCATCCTTATCAATGCTCTTTAAATGGCAGTAGGTATAATATAGTGATAAAATAGTATTCATCACTGGATGCTCAATGTACTGCAAGACCCTTTAATCCTATTATACCAATAAAGAATATCATGTGGTCTCATATGTGAAACCACATCTAAACTTTCTGAGCTATGAGTTAGGTCTATTATTGCCCTTTATTCCAACATAAGTATAGGACTCATATCCATTCTAACTATCTGCAAGGACTTCCAAAGTCTGTAGACTAAGAGGATTTTTCTGACGTTATACAAGTGCAACTGAAAATGGAGCACGACCTTAGGTTTTTAGGTGAGAAATATGGAGGATTTTAGCTAGCTAAAGATGCCAACAGTATCACATAAAATGCCATAGCTCATAAACTGGAGCAACACAGCCTTTTATACTGCTAAAAAAAAAAGAGATGAATAGGGTTTTTTTTTTCTTTTTTTTCAAGGCATTTACAGTAATCAACAGAGAAACAAGACCTTAATTATAATGTAGATGCAGTTGATAATTATATTTGGTAGCAGTGTCATATATTTAAAAAAAAACAAAACAAAACAAAACAAAACAAAAGAAACCCCAAACCTCAGAACCCAAGAGTAATGCTAGAAAGGAAGGAAAATCCAGATGTTCCAATGAAAGAATAGTATAGGTGGGATTTATTCAAAGAATCAAGATAAAGAATTGTTTAAATATTAAAACTAGTCTCAGGTGTTTCGAGGGGTGGAGAAAGGTGGCTTTATCTTTTTGTTGCTGTTGTTGAAGTTGAAAAGTGAAAACACATTTAATACTGGGATGGGAAACAGAAACTGTAATTATACACTGCAGAATTGCTGCCCACTGAGTACTGTTTTGTTGAATATGGTTCACTTTTGGTGATAATAACAATACGTCATTTGGTGAATTGTGAATTCCCTCAAGGAATTTATGATACAACCCTGGAGCTGAACAAATCCCAAGTGCTTGTGTCTGACTTAAACTAGATAAATGCAGTTGCTTCCTATATAGGACAAGTGTCACTAAAATATTTTTAAAATACTGTGTTTGGAATTTCAGTTTCACGTTGTCCGGTTAAATTGGCTTGAATGCACTTTGATTTTTTTTTTTCTTTTCCCTTAAGGGCACAGTTTAGTAATGTGTAGGTGAAACAATGATAGACATGGTTTTCCCCTCCCTTTTCAAACACAGTGTTTGGTCTAAACAGTGCTGAGCCATCAGCTTCAGGTGTATCATCTTTACCTTCTCACAGGTGCAGAGGGTGATTCATTCAAGTATAATCTAATCTTACCATTATTTAAGGAGATTTTCCTTAAAGTCAGGGTACATGACTGGTGACTTATATTCTGGTTCATTTAATAGATTAATATACAGAAAGCTTTCTCATTCCATGTGGATTGAATGACTAAAGGTGCTCCAGGGAAGTACTGTACTGAAGAAAACAGAAAGAATTAATTTAAGCAATGTCGCATGTAAATCCCTGTTGCCTTTTCACACCAGAATGTTAATTCTAGGGATATGTGACCCCACTGGAGTTTGTGTCAGTCTCTGACAGGATAATATAGAGGTATAGCACAACTGAGGGAATAACTTTTAGGTTTGAATAATGCTGACTTCAATATGATAGTGACAAATTCAGTAGTGGTTTACACTGGTGTAACATAGGATGTTATGTGGGTTATGTATTGTAGAATAAAGACAAGAACTTGTCCCAGTGTTTTTGCATGAGAGATAAACAAGGCAGTTTTATACACAGTCTAATGTCTTCAGTGCAGTGGCAAATCAAGGTTTCAGGCATCACGTTTGCAATCAACTAAATTTAAGGGGCTAAAACTTAACATTTTTGTTTGCCTCCCCCAGTACAGTTCCTGAGCAGACATCTTTTTCAGCCAAACTGTTTGAGCAGCTGATCCAAACTCATTAATGTAACAGTATTTCAGCAAAAGTCATGCTGATAGCTATTGGTTCATTAGTGCCTGAATCCAGAAGGCATATAGAAATAGAATGAACTGACAATCTTGGCTTCAAATGCGATGCGCTTATAAATAGTTCTACAATGTTTTTTGAGATTTTTTTCTGTGTTTTGAGAGATCAAGATTATACGGTGTTTGATAAGATTGCTAATCGATCTACTTTATTATTGTATGTTTATTTCTCACACTGAGTTACAAATTAGATGCCACTTATTAATGATGTGTTTATTGTTATCTTACTAAGTCATGGTGTTATATCAAATTTATCACACAATTTCATTGACTAAAACTGACATCTGTAGTTATGTCAATTAATGTATCACTCCATGGTATAGTTCTAATATGAAGCTAGAGACTTCTTTTGAGCTAGAAAAAATTATGAACAAGAAAAGTTGCAAAGTGTACCAAGCCAAAGAGCAAGGTGTGAACGTGGTCAGAGACCAGAAGGATCATCAGAGAACTGGGGAAACCAAGAAATCTAGCAGCCTGTAGGACATGATGGTGGGATGCCATTGGTCTGAACAATTTCTTCCACCCCTGCTTCATCTTCATCCTAGATTCATGTTACTACATGGAGTTTAAAATGCAGAAAAGGGAGAATCCTGAGCTGCAGCACCAGGAGAGAGGAGGTAGGGTAAAATAGACAAGAACCAAGGCACATTAAAGTAGCATCTCAAACAAAGAGCAGTGGGTGAATTCCCTAAGATACCTGTTAGCTGAGATAACCATATCAGGCTTGTAGGGTAGTTTTTAGTCTTCAAGAAACTCGTCATGCCTAAATGGGTAACTACAGATTAATTATGCAGGTAGAGCCTGACAGCTGGAGCTTGACAGCTTGACAAAGACTGGGACAAGATGAAGTGAATGTGCAGCAATTACAAGAAAGGAATCTTAGACACTATTTTAATCCAAGAATGGCTTGAGACCTCCTAAAATATTTTACTAAATTGAACAAATAGCCACGGGCCATACCATGTATATTCAGAGAAGCACCTTGTAATATGTTTACAAGCCACTGAAAAACACATCTCAGAAACATCCTTCAGACTTCTCTAGATTAGATTTTTAGGGGTGATTAATTACACTGATAACTCTCTGGATTCCTATGGACCACATAACTTGTTTTACACCAAAATTATATCACAGTAAATCCAATCCCATGTATACTCCATGGTATTTTAAAACATTTACAGAATTCAACCTTCTCATCTGTTGTATATAATCTCAAAAATAAAGATGGTGAGTTAGTATTGAAATAGGTTATTTTGCTTGCAAATAAAATTTGTAATTGAAAAGAAATTATCTTGAATGTCATCGTTTAGGAAAGAACATATGGTACTTTTCGAAAATAGGTAATTTCTTTCTTCTGCAGGTGTTTTCCTACCACTAAAGGGGGATTAAAGCAGGAACTCTGACCACCTTTTGTGTTGTATTAGTAAAGCTTTCCTACTGTGCTTTCCAAGTTGTCTAATGGACACACGATTCATCAGCTGGTTGCCAAAGTTTCTGTGACACTTGTATTATGGTATTAAATTGTTTCTGTTTCCAATGGTTTAACTAAAATTAATCCTTGGAGCAATTCTGAGAAGCAGTTATTCTTTGCAGAAGTTTACCAGGTCTTTAGATTTTTTTTTTTTTTTTTTAATTTAGTGTAGTATTCTCAAGGTAGATTTCTCTTTGAAGACATGGTTTGACTGCAGAAACTATCATGGTGTATGTATGTGTACAAAATAACAGCTCATTTAAACTTTAATCACAGAGGGTGAAACTGTATTTGAACTACTAATGTACAGAGTAGCTACATGTGGTTTACAGGTCAAAGTATAATAGCGTGAGCATTTTTTGATTGGTACAAATTGTAACCACGGTTGTCAACTTGGCTCCAAGAATCCCACGCACTTGGGGAAAAATAATAATGTGGTTTTTAACGATGCCAAAGTACTTCAGGATATTGCTTCACCAAATATTAATTCTTCTGTGCAAGTTCCACTTTCCTCTTAGTGCTGCCCCCAATTAAAGCTTTAAGCACTTAACCTGTAGTTGTGAAAAAAGCAGTTTACGATGGGTGTAATCTTACTCCCAGAGGTCTAATTATCTCAGTTGGTTCCCAATTAATCCATGAAGTTGTTAGGTCTTCCTTTTAATTAGATCTGTTCTTCTTGAAGAACAGTTTTATTTTTCATATTTCACTTTATTATTTCCTTCACTGGAACCCTGCAGGGTGGGAATTCTACTTTGAAATATTCTTATTTGTTTGATTGCTGGTTGATGCTTAATGAAGATGATGTTCTTTACCCACAGCTTGCATTAAAGTTCAGTTTGGAGATGGAAATGCAAGTTCTTTAAGCATGAAAATTAAATGTAAATAAGCACCAAGTGAGAGAGTGAACACTTTGTTCTAAAGCCATTATTTAAAGGTTTTTTTTTTCTTTTCATGTTAAGGTACAATTATCTTTGGTCCAATCTCACAAAATTGAAATTGAGGTAATTCTAAACAGATTCTGAATTAGAATTTTACTAGTTGCTTTTTTTTTTTTTTTTTTAAATTGCATTAATGCATATATTTAAGAGGGTTCATATATGAGAAAGCTGGATATAAGGTAATATTTTCCTTCTCACTTTCACCTGTGAAAAATCTTTTTATATAACAAGGATCTGCAGGCAGGAATAGAAGCTTCATTAAGTAGTCACAGAAACATCCAGTAAGTGGAATATTATCTGAAGACTGTTGGGAATTTCACTAACCTCTCCACTCCTGTGTCAGCTCTGCATGACAGAAAGCTATATTGGTTTATCTGACAGTGTCCTTTCCTCTGTTGTGTGTCAGTGATATTCCCTTGCTGTATTCCTTCAAAAAATCACAGTTTACCCACTGGAACTGTGACTCGCTTCTAGGAAAAAAGTGATCATCTGTGGTCTTCTTAACTGTGGAATTTAGCCAGCCAATGAAACTCTATTTGATTTATGTGTTATACAGTTTCATTGACCAGAATATTTTCTTCCCTTGATGCACAAGTTCTGTTTTCAAGCCTGCATCAGTTTGGTAACTGTTTATTTTTGTATTAGTTTTACAGATAGTGAAATAACTGTCCATTCAGAATTCGCTGTACCACTTAAGGATTACTTAATAATCAATTAGTATTCTTTGTGCATAAATAGTAAAGTTCATGGATGAAGGCAATATTCACTAAGACAGGAATGAAAATAATAACCAAAATAGATTCATAATTATTGTTCATAGGTTACACTCATCTCCACAAACATGCATTTTAATGAGATTACATAGGCTACATAAATGAGAATGGGAAATAATTGTTATAGAGAGAAGAGGCTCTGATATATTTTCTACAGTAATTGGTGGTAGTGTAGTGTAGTAGTGAAGTAGTCATCATTTTGTGTTTTTGGGAGGAAAAGTATATAAAAATACTGGGTTATCTTGTGCCTGGCTGTTAAGATGTCTTTTTTTTTCTATCAGAAATTAAGAACTGTGAAACTCTTTTATAACTCCCTCAGATTTCATTGTATCCCTTTACACCTCAAACTTTTTGGACACCCTTTGTCAGGTGGTATCCATATAGAAAAGGTGGTGATATTTAAGTGACTAAAGAGAACAGCAAAGAAGAGCCAAGAAATGTACATTGTCCTCTTCTTGACCTCTGGATATTAGTTAAAGAGTGGAAATATGAAGGTTTGTTTCTGCTCTTTTGGTTTTGGGTAGGGCTATGACCAAGGTTTTCCATACTGGTACCCTTCAACTCTTTTGCTAGAGGACAACATGGGCAGAAAAAAATTGGAATTCACAGACTAAGAACTTACCTCACTGATGTTGTTTCCTTTCTTTTGCAAGGATCAGTGTGATGAGCAGATAAGAGACACGTGTGGCTAGTCTTCTTCAGGGGCAATGTAGAAAAATGTTGTAAGAGATTTTCTGTGAATATTCCTCCCCTAAGATGAAATAATTGGAAATGTGTATGTGGGGTGCTGTATTTCTAAAGAAACTTGCTTACTTAAAGTAATCATATGGATTTTGTTTTGAAATTCTTCAGAATTTCAGTTCGGGTGTTTCTTCTCTGTTCTCTTACCTTCATGTTCTTGTAACAGCTTGTAATTCTGTGACTTCCATAGAGATGGCCGTCATTCTATCAATGTCTAGCTAAGTCTGTAAAGGAGAAAGTTACTTTAATACTGGTTTGAACAATCACCATAAAATAGTATTTAAAAAAACCCAAACAAGTCCAGTGGCTACACTTAGCATAGGTAATTTTCTGCTGATGTGATGTGCCTTTCCGCTCTGTGCAAAAGTTGCTTTGTTCTTAAAAACAAAACAAACAAACACTCACCTTCCTCATTTTGTGTTTGTTTTTGTTGTTGTTGTTGTTGGTTTTTTTTTCCCCCCTAGAAGAAGGAGTTCAAGTTTGCTATTTTACTTTTTCACCAAGTATGTAGACTACATCTAATATTATCAAGTAGAGTGACACAATAGACCACCTTAGAGTGAAGCAACTGATGCTGAGGTCTTGACATCTATACCCTATGAATTTTTAGAATTTTCTAGGTCTGGTTCTTGTGTGGTCCTGTGCTGGATGCCCTGGAATTAACGAGCTCATCTTACCACTCAGCTGAATACACCAGAAAGCCAGTTTGTGCAATTTCAAACCTCTCCACACTGTAAACTAACGCTCAGTCAGTAAATACAAGCTGTATGTTAATTTCTAAAACTCGCGCCTGATTCAAACCAAAATGCTCATGTAGGTGAACCCCTAGATATATGTAGGTTTTAACTGATCTGAATATAATGTGGATTTCTGGCAGTTCCAGAACATTTAGTATGGTTGAACTATTGGTACCACATTGTTAATTTTATTGAAAGCCGTATGTTACCCTACTTTCCTGCTAATGCGTAATTAGTCTCACACTCTGCAACTAAAGTAACTTTTAGTTTCTAAGAGGAAATTTTTTTAATAAATATTTTTAAAAAAGACAAAAAATAAAAAGAAAAAATGTTTATGGCCTGGTGGAACTGTGGCAGGAAACTGAATGTTGTTGTAGCTACATTTTTAGGAATAAAAGTGTGATAGCACACTTTATTGCTGCAAAATTGTATCTAAATGTTTAAGTGGAAATGGTAATGAAATGCCCCAACATTTTTTCTTGTTGAACTTTACCTGTTCTAGTGGCTGAAAATTTAAATGTGCAACCGTACTATCCTGACATCAGGTGTTGTTTTAGTTATAGCTAATGTGTGCAACATACGTGTATGAATATAGAGTCACAGAATCATAGAACGCTTTGGGATGGAAGGAACCTTTAAAGGTCATCCAGTCCACCCCCTGCAATTGACAGGGACATCTTCAACAAGATCACAGTGCTCAGAGCCCCATCTAGCCTGTCCTTGAATGTTTCCAAGGATGGGGCATCTACCACCTCTCTGGGCAACCCTTTCCAGTGTTTCACCACCCTCACCACCCCATGAAAAATTTTTTCCTTGTGTATAGTCTAAATCTACCCTCCTTTAGTTTAAAACCATTACCCTTTGCCCTGTCACAGCAGGCCTTGCTAAAAAGACCATCCCCATCTTTCTTATAGGCACCCTTTAAGCATTGAAAGGCCGCAATAAGGTCTCCCCAAAGCCTTCTTTTCTCCAGGCTGAACAACCCCAGCTCTTGGCTTTCGGTGCTGTGAGAGCACATTGCCAGCTCATGTCCAGCTTTTCACCTACCAGTACCCTCACGTCCTTCTCTGCAGGGCTGCTCTCAATCCCTTCATCCTCCAGCCTGTGTTGATACTGGGAGTTGCCCTGACCCATGTGCAGGACGTTGCACTTGTCCTTGTTGAACCTCATGAGGTTCATACAAGCCCATTTCTCAAGCTTGTCCAGGTCCCTCTGGATGGCATCCCATCCCTCAGGCGTGTCAACTGCACCGCTCAGCTTGGTGTCATCTGCAAACTTGCTGAGGGTGCACTCGATCCCGCTATGTCATTGATGAAGATATTAAACAGCACTGGTCCCAATACAGACCCCTGAGGGACACCACTTGTCACTGCTCTCCATCTGGACATCGAGCCCTTGACCACTACCCTCTGGATGCGACCATCCAGCCAGTTTGCTATCCACCAAACAGTCCACCCATCAAATCCATATCCTTCTAATATAGAGAGAAGGATATTGTGGGGGACCGTGTCAAAGGCCTTACAGAAGTCCAGATAGATAGATGACATTTGTAGCTCTTACCTTGTCCACTGATGCAGTCACTCCATCAATATTCTGCTAAACTCCCAAACTGCCAAACCTAATGTAACATGAGGAGAATGAAGGGAGCAGAAAGCTGGTGTAATAATGGAGATTGCTGATATTGGATCTTGCTCATACCTAATCCACAGTATTTAGACATTATGAGGAGGCCTTCCATCCTTTTCATCTACCCTAATCTTAAACTTTCACCATGTCAGCATGATCTCAGGTCTTCACGCTGGCAGTGATGCAAATGTATTTTAGCTAGTGCCATTGATGCACATAGCAGGTGGCACAGGGGATGAAATAGGACCAGCTGCTACATTTTCTGTCTCCATTAGAAATAATAACCTTACTGATACCTATGCAATTGGAAATACTGGAAAAAAATAGAATTTACTTTGAAAAAGCATTGGAGCTTCCTAAGACAAATCATTGGATTCCACTTCATAAAAGCCTGGATGTAAAACTTGCCAGTAGATGGCATGACCCTGCCCCTCAGTTATCAGTGCTCCCTAAAGTAAATGAAAAGAGAAATCAAGTTCAGCCCCAGGGCGGTGATCCATGAAAGTTAAGTACACTTCAGGGACAATGTGATAAAGCTGAGGTTGTGGCTGTTGGCAGGTGGATTAAAAGGGAATGAAGAAAATAGTAATTTTGTGTAACTGGAAGAATTTATACAAATATTTTTTAAAAAACAGATATTTTAAAAATATTTTTTTGTAGTGGAGATTATTTCTATTAAGTGTGCGAAATTTTTAGGTTGATTTTTATTAAAATGGGGTTCCTAATTGTGAAGTCTAACCTCTGAAATTGCTCTGACAGACCTTTGTTCATTATGCAGTAATTAGAAAGGCACCATTAGCATCTATCCTGTGAACTTTTCAGTGTAGTTCAAGACACATGGTAGTATAGCCAATTAAAACAAAAACATTTAAGTGGGTAAGAAAACTATTAAAGCCAATTCATTAGACCTGCATATTTTGGGGTCAGTGGTACAGAACATGCACATCAAAGCAGAAAAGCTTGAGTTGCTAATATGCCCCAAAGCACTGAAGTGAGCAGCATTGCAGATTGTGAATTTGAGAGGTAGGGCAGCCTTAGGGTACTGATTACATTGATGAGGATATGGTAATGACTTAAGCAGCTGTCAAGAGTTACAGAGACCAAAATCCACAAGGATGTGTGGCTAAGTAACAGATGCCTTTAAAACTGTCTGTTTTGTTACTGTGCAGTAACTTACAGCAAAACTTTAATGAGGTGACCTCCACAGCATTTTGTACATAGATAGATTACGGGGTTTTTTTTGGTTTTTTTGGTTTTTTTTTCAGAAGCCAGGTTTCTTACAGCAGTGGATGAGCTCAGATAGGTCTGATTTTAAGAGCTACCAAAACGCGTCAGATCAGAGATCAGAAACGGGGGAAGAAGGTGATTGGGAAGAATGCTGAATAGTAAATTAACTCAATCAATACAGGGCCTTTTCAATGCCTTATACAAATCAAACTGAGAGCAGACACCAATGATCCTTGAAGGTCTCTTTAAGGCCAATGCTACACTGGAAAAATGTGGTCAGGTTAGTCTAATGTCCAGTCATACCACAAATACTTCCGTCAATCTGACCAAAGCCTGCAGACTGAGAATCAGCAATACAAATAGATTGGTCAACAACTTGAAAGAATCTGGTGACTGAAATAATAATTTGTTTTCAGAGAATTTGCTTTCTATCACAAAAGTTAGCCATCTAAATGTTAGGTGCTAGATCAAAACTAGTCATCCCGGGTCTATCTATGGTCGGCGTAGAAAAACAAACATCTCAAGGGAGTGAATCATGCTGCCCGGGGCATCTAATTTCTGATGTTTGAATTATTCTCTGGAGGATCTTTCTCTTTTGTCTGTAGATGTGGACTGGATGAGTAAATTAGATTGGATGCCTAAGTTGTGGAAGGCTAAAATAACCGACAGTGGAAGAGGAGTTAAATAATAATGTGTCTGTGACAAATTATCCAGTTAGTACGACTGTGTAACTATCTGCCCATATCCTACCCATTTTTCTGTATTCACATATTCCAGTACTTGCAGACCACTTATTAAGAATATAGAGTCAACTGTCTTTTTTCCCCATGCTGTAGTTCCTACAAATGTTCCACCAATAAAACTGAATTGTGCTACTTGGACAGTATTGTCAGTAGCAGGGTGCAAAGTGGTATTGGCCTCAGGAGAGGTGTGGGGAATCACTGACACCAGACCTAAGTTAAGCGTATATAAAGTGCTGAAAAGGCCTCATACTGATTATAATAATTCCTCAGGGATCGCCATCCTTCCCTCCTGCAGGTCATGTGCAGCTCTTTTAATGAGCAGCTCAGTGATCTTGTCCACAGCGAGGACAGAAGTGAAGATAGTTGAGAACCAATCAGCAATGTGATTAATCACTGTTAACATAAGAGCAGGGTACTGCCGACTGTTGGCATGCACTGTTTGATTTGAATGCATTTATTTGGGGAGGTTGAAGTCTCTCTTTATTCTGACTGGAGCAACCCCGCTGCTTCCAACAGCTGCTGAAATCAGGCATGTTTCATTGCTATTAATTCAATGTGAGAAATCATTATCATTGTGCTGAGGTGCTGGACAGCTGTCATTCTTTCTTATCTGAATTCTAAAGTCAAATTAAGATGACTCATATGCTCCCAGTCAACTAAACTTTTACTAGGTAAATGCTTTTGTCCTGGTCAGAGCTCAGTGCTGTTGTTTTACCTTGTAAGATGATGAAGGAGGTATTCAAACTACTAAGACTCAAGACTAAATTAAAAAGTGCGTAGTTCATCTTTATACCAGATGTGAATAGCTCTCTATGCTGATATTATGTGATAAAAATGAAGGATTTGTGTATCATTCTTGCATCTCAAAATTACGCTGCCTTTTCCCTGCTGTTTTTGTTAGAACATTATTAAGATTTTGTTTTTTGTTTTGTCTCCCCATTGAAGATGATGGATGGTTACTTCCTTTTGCTGTCAGCTAGCCAGTGAATAGCCGATTGAGAGTAGGAGAATATAGGACCAAGCCCCTTTCCATTTTGCAAAGTCTTAGGCTGTTAACTGGGAAGGGAAACATTAAATCTACCCTAATCTATTTACTGTAGGCTGCCATCCGTCACCCTGGTATATGAGTGCCTTCTAAATGAAATAAATGGCAGTAAAGAGTCCGTAGCTGAACAATAGCACTCTCCTTGTTTGAGATAATTAAAAACCCCACCATGCTTACCAAAGGTTTTTATTGTTTGTGGAATGATCCCTCCCCTCCCCCCAAGATTATTAAGGTATAGATTTTCAGTATTAAGTTCCATTTGTATAGTGAAAGGTTTTCTTTGGACAATAATTTTGTAGAATTTTATTTTGTAGAATTTGTAGAATTTTATGAAATAAAAGTCCTCAAGCTTTATATTTCTGAGCTTTTCCGAGAACCTGTTTCATAGCCACCCAGTTTCCAAGTGGTATTTTGGACTCATATCTACCATTATAGTCTGAGTGTACTTCTTACAAGGAAGGAATTATGATGACATTATGTGGTTTTGGTTTATTGTGTTTTGGTTTGTTTGTTTTTTTTTTTTTTTTTTTCTGTTGTCATGAAACAATGAATTAAAGTAAAGTAATAGAGTTTTATGATAATTTATGCAAATATTAGTTTAGGTCAAAAAGGATAGTTCTCTGAATTGCTGAATTTTTATTGCTGTTTTGACATGATTTTGTATAGCTTGGAAGTTTATGCTTTGTTTTCTGAATTATTAGAAGCTATAAGGTGGTGTTTGCTGTTATTATTATTATGATTATTGTTTTCCTTCTTTAAAATAGATGCTGTTAATTTAAGTTATCATATAGGTGGCATCTGTACTCTCAATTGACTAGAGAATATTGCTGAGGTGACTTTTGTTTGCGTATCATCAGGCTACATGCAAAAAATTGTTCTGCCTTCTGCTTTTGATAGTATGTAGCAAATGGGAATATTTGGTCTATGCAGATATTTATGGTTTTTATTTATCATTTCAATTCATGAATTCTTGAATTCTTGTATTTAAACTTTACCTTCATGTGGTATTAGTGGTCTGATCAATACAGAGTCCACAAAATCTTGACTTTTTCAGGTGGATGGTGTTCATTTAACCACTTATCTGTAGGCTGATTAAAAGGGATTTTTTTTAATGATTTTATTTTTTCCCCCTATTTATTAAAGAGTGATAGTGAGAAATCTATGCAGAAAAGTAGGATATAGGAAATATTATAGAAATTTAAATAGTTTTTCACATTCTTACCAGAGCAAGCTAAGAAGCCTAGCTATCCTGAATACCATAAACAGAGAAGTGAATATAAACATTTATCAATGTGTATCTGAAATTTTATGTATATTTGTTTTGCCTCCAATATTCACTTGCCTGCAATGCTTATTCATTGCTACTATTTCTTGCATATCCCATGTCCATTTTATACTGTGTTTATAGCCATTTAAGGTGTTTTGTTTGCTGCTCTGGTAGTTTAAGAACAGTAAGTAATATGAAATGTTAATGAAGTACTTAGTAACCATAATAGAATACCTGCTTGTACTTGGACTGACAGATCATTATATGAAATAAAAAAGTCTCAATCAATAAATTCCCAGCCATTTGTCTAGCATAAGTAAAGACAGACTATTAATGCTTCCAATATTTCTTAGAATACCAGCCAGATGGAGACTAGTAAGTACCTTGTAAACAAAAATATGACATATAATGGAATGTTGGCCTGTTGGCATGAAAACTTGAGCATGCTACATTCATGCACTGTTGAAATGAACTGATTCAGAAAATAAGGATCATAAATAGTAATTATTTTGGGGATTACTGGTAGTATCCAGAGCATCAGCAACCAATGCCAAGAATGGACCGTTAAAATAAAGTTTTTCATATTATAAGCAAATAATTTATGTCACATGAAATAACCAAGCTGTTTTCATAAAACCTATCCCATAACATGTATATCATAATCCTGCTTAGAAGAGGCGCTTAATTTAGATGGCTAAGCCAAAATTACATGTCCAGGATATAATTTTCATGATTAAGAAGTTAGATTTCATTCTAAAGGTAAGCTTGGAGCCTTGGTCTCCTCCTTAATTCTGTCAGAGTGTATGACTGAGATCACAGTTCCATGAATCTCCCTGTTCCTGATTTTCCTTGAAGACTCTGCTGGCCTGATCACAGTCAAGCCACATACAGAACAGTATGTGGCACTTTGGACAGCTGATGAGCTTTGGCTGAAGTATGAATTGATCCTGAATATGTTGCTCTATCTTTTAATTTTGTTTGGCAAATTACAAATGATAATAAGAACAACCTGTTTCTACTTGAGTATATATATTCTGAAAGAATGTTATAAACAGTTATTAGAAAAGGATTAGTATTTTTTTTTTAGCTTGTTTGTTATCAAGGAAGTCTTTTGAAAGCAGTAACCTTAGATGTGTGAGTTTTCTTAATTTGGGGGGGGGGGGTGGGGTCGGTGTCTTCCTGATAATTTCTGGTAGCTATATGGTGACTCGTAAATTATTTGCATGCTTGAAGTCAACCCAACCTTTTCTCATTCTTTGTATTTAGCTTTGATTTGACAAATATTGCCTCTTGACATCTTGAAGTTTGTCGGTAACTCTTTGCATGCTGGAATGTACAACATGCTTAAGAACTGCAACTATTTAATGATGCTTCATTAATTTCAGCAGAATGCTGGGAGACATATTTTCAGAATGACATACTGATATCACTGCTCTGGGAATACATCATGTTTTGCAACAATTACAACATCCATAGGGCAATAAATCAGTTAACTATATTCCTCTAGGCCCAGAAAATGAGCTAAATCGCTGTTTCAGAAGCAACTTTTCTTAAGCTCATTTAAAGTGAAAAGGGTTGGAAAGGAAACATTAGTACAGGATTAAACTGAAAGGCCAAATAAGGTATATATAGGTATAATAGAAGGGCATCATGGGGACTGTGAGAAGGATTCTTACTGTCACAGTATACAGCTAGAGATAATGAGAATGACAAAAAAGTGCTGTAAATAACCTATAGCTATGGAGAAAACTGAAATAAGAAAATAAAATAGGTACTTATGTTCTCTGCATTTTAAACAAGATGATGGCTCCACAGTTTTCTTTCAGCTATGGGGGTAGGGGGAAAAAAAAAAAGAATAAAACTCTCAGACCAATAATTCTTTTAACCCCTGATGTGCCTCCGTCCATAATGATATTCTAAGTTTGTATCCATTTAAAGGTTTTGTGAAATACTGTAATATATCAGGATTTCTTTGTTAGAGGGAGAGAAATGTTTTCTTTGGTGTTTTTACGAGAAATAAATATGTGTGCCTATTGTCACCTCATGTCACTTGCAAATGGGAGACTCGTCAAAATTGTTACTCAAAAATTATTTTGGAGATGTGTATAAAATAAGTTGTTGTTTTCTGTCCTAATGAAATTTGCATTTTTTAAAAATTCCTATAAGCAGGTAGCTGTATTCTGCCTTCTGTTATCCTTTCCTTGCTGCGTTTTTCTTATAGTGTGAAGAGACATGTTTTGATCCAGTTTCTTGTATTTTTATTTTTTCCTCTGGGTACATGATGATGAAGTGTACATGAAAATAAATGTTTGGGCATTTGAAGTGATTAGCTACGAAAACAATTTGAAGATGTGACTGAAATTTTATTGGTACTTTGAAAAACAAAACATGAAAATAATATTGTTTTGCAGCAGAATTCCCTAGAAATTCCTCATGGACAGAGCTGACTTAACAGTGTGGACAGTTCAGTTAGATCTGAACTGTTGAATGATATGGTACATCTAGGATGAGAAACATGAACCAACACAGGATAGCTGCTTTTCTCTTTCCTGTCCTTAAAATGATTCCTAGTCAAAATGCTGTGGGAAGAAATACGGTTTATATGTAGTGGGTATTAGGAACAGCCTACAGCTGAATCAGAAAGAATTAATTTAAACAGGGAGGCTAGGAGGGAGTTCTTAAGACCTGAGTTGGATGTTGGGAGGTTAAAGGGCTAGAAATGGAAGGAAAGACTGTAAATATTGGTTTGACAATGGATTGACAGTGGACTTCAGGTGACAAATTTTGGAACTAGTAACATACTGATTTTTTAATGGGATTTTATGTTATGTAGACATCCTTTTACTGATGTCTGCATTTTTCCTAGTCAAATAATATTCTGCATTAATGTGGCATGTCTGTTTTGATTTGGTTTTAAGGGAGCTATTCTAGGGATTTAAATCAAGAAGGGAAATTGCTCCTGTACTGTATGCAAGTTTGTGTGTGATTAGTAAATAATATAAATACCTATTTCATTCAGTTAATTGACACAGGTATAAAGTTGTACAATTGCAGAGACAGAAGAGAACGTCAAGCAATCCAAATGTAGCAGATAATTATTTTTCCAGAGAGGCAGGTTATGTCTGAACAGCAAGAAAGTAGGTAGAGGAGACTTGTCAAGACACAGAGGGAAAAATGTCCCAAGTGGCTGAGTGATCACAGAAAACAAACTCTCTACAAAAATAATGAGATTGTGTGAAAGGATGGAGATGCACCTCAGTTGGTGGAAAGACGATAGATAATCAGAAAACATAATTTGGACCAGCTGGCAACTCAGCACCACACAGCCACTTGCTCACTCTCCCCCCATGGGATGGGGAGAGAATCAGAAGAGTAAAAGTGAGAAAACTCGTGGGTTGACATAAAGACAGTTTAATAAGTAAAGCAAAAGCCACACACTCAAGCTAAGCAAAATAAGGAATTCATTCACTACTTCCCATCTGCAGGCAGGTGTTCAGCCAGAAAAGCAGGGCTCCATCACGCGTAATGTTTACTTGGGAAGACAAAACACCATAACTCCAAACGTCCCCCCTTCCTTCTTCTTCCCCCAGCTGTATACGCTAAGCATGCCATCATATGGTGTGGAATACCCCTTTGGTCAGTTGGGGCCAACTGCCCCAGCTGCGTCCCCTCCAAACTTTTTGTGCACCCCCAGCCTACTCCCTGGTGGGGTGGGGTGAGGAGCAGGAAAGGCCTTGACTCTGTGTAAGCACTGCTCAGCAGTAGCTAAAACATCCCTGTGTTATCAATCCTGTTTTCAGCATAAATCCAAAACATAGTCCCATACTAGCTACTATGAAGAAAATTAACTCTACCCCAGCCAAAACTGTCACAACTGGTTTTAAGGAATTGTGTTTTAACTTAAGCCTTTCTTCCTTACTAATAATTAAGACTGATTCCTATAATGCTTTTATAGAGTGCAAAGTTTTAACCTCTGAATTTAATAAACTTGCAGCTTATGTAAGTTAAACTGTATTTCTCCATCTCACAGAAAAGATTGGCCTATTAATAGTGTCCTTTTCAACATATGGTATTATATTCTGTCAGTACTTAAACAGGACATGGTTCTTTTTTTATCCTGAATCCCACTTGTACTTCTAAACTGATGATGCAGAGTTATCAGCATTAATTTTGTTACAGAAATCTTGCCAGATCTTTCTCATTGCCTAATGATTATCTGTGCTGTAGCTTATATTCTATCAGTTTCCCAGAATTCAGTGTTCTTTTAACCTTATTGAGTGATTTATTTTTGCACTCAGCAGGCTCTGAATATTCATTTTTTATATCACAGAATTGGATTTTTACATGCATCCGTTTTTGCCATTTTTAAAGGAGTAGAAAGATGTGCAGCCTCTTTTAGACTGTGGTCTTTTTGCAGAAATCCTCCACATCCTCTCTGATTCTATCATAGGAAGGATGGAAAGTGTCTCTAAGCAGCTTGCAATCCATGATTTTTACATTTACCTGGCTTCTTTTAAATAAAAATAAAAAAATAAGAATTTATAAAATGAAAATAAAAAGAAATCTTCCTTCTCTCTTGAGCTAATGGTGTCTTTACAACATTGAGAACATTATGCTTCTTCAAAAACATTTATCCTATTTCTCCATCATTCCCACCTTGCTAGTACTGACAGGCCAATAAACCATTAAGCTAAAGGCCTATGGCTAATTCTTGTATAATTCTGTTGAAGGTTTATATGAAATGTGTAAGCATGCTGATGGAAAAAAAAAATCATATAGCCTACACAAGCAAATGCTAATAAATTAATATTGAGCTAATTAAGGTATGTATGGTAGTGTCTGTCCAATATGTCATGGGATAAAGACTGAATACAAATTAATGCATTTGTTAGTACATAGGAAATAGAAGACCCTAGATATGATTTTTTTTTTTCTTTTTCTCTGTTTTTTTTTTTTTTTTTTTTCTGTAAATAGGATCCAAAAACTTTTCTGCAGATGATCAGAAACTAAGGCAGCGGACTTCTTAAAATATTTGAGATAATAAGAGAAAAGAATCTTAGGATCTTCCATTATTTTTAAAGAAACAAATTCATGAGTTCAAATAGAAGTTCAGTGTTGGAAGAATTTGAGTAATTGGTAATAGAACATTAGAGTTTTGCTGGGAAAAGAAAACCCATAAAAGAAGCCTGAAATTGTAATGGATGATATGATAATCCCATTTCTTGTAATTCAATTTGCCAGATATAAATTTCTTCATGTTTTTCTATTAAGGGAGGTGTTGTCCAGAGCAGGAAGAGTAACTGAAGTAAACTTTTAACATTCTTATTCTGTTATAGACATTTAATGGAGTTTAATTGGAGTTATGAATAGCTAAAATAAATCAACCTAGTATGCCTAGTAAAAGCTGGGGGAATCAAAACAAAAGTCATGCCTTTGATGCAGTATTGTTATGACAAGTTCACCAATATAAGGTTAGCATTAGCTTTACTGCACTACAGTGTTCACCTTTCTACTGACTAATCTTTATGCAAGATTATATAAGCATTGTGGTTTCTGATATGTGTGAAACTCAGAAGTGTAAATAGTGTGGATTTTTTTGGAGGTAAGACAGTCTTGACCTATGCTTTTGGATAGTAAAAAATATAGAAAAACTCAAAGGTGTGATTTTTGCAATTTATACGAATACTGTCCCTGTGATGAAAATCTCTGTGGAACTTACTCTGGTTTCTTCCTGAAGATGAGAAATAATCTTACTCCATCAAAATACTTTAACATATTATTCACAATGGAGGTAGGATATGAATTCATGATTACAGGAATCAACAGTCATTTGTAATAAATACGTCATTAGTATTTGACACTTTCGGATATTAAAAAATCCTCCAAAACTCTTAATCCCAAATCATCTGAACGCAAATAAAGAACCATAGCGATTTTAGTGAGCTTCTCTTGCACCCCTAATATACCACATTACAGATTGAAAACCTGTTCTGTTGCATTTTAAAGCAGCTCAGTATCTTTACTATGCCATGCTGGACAATATTTTTGTTCCTTAGAAGCTAAAGATATTTACTAAGCCCTTTTTTGTCCTTTACAGCTGTGCACTCAAAACTTGTAAGCGTGATTTCTTGTCTGTACCAAAAAATATTAGAGATTTTTTCTTACATGCCCACTGGGGTCTTGGACACAAACTATCAGGATTATAAGAGTCTACTAAAGAATATAGACAAGCACAAAACTAAAAGGAAAAATTGTAATACATATGAACATCAAAATCTTTGGTGATTCAGGCTGCAAAGAATTCTTGAAATAAAATCAACTTTTACTTCTTTAAGACTCCAGTGCATCTAATGCAATTACAGTATCTTGCTCTTTTCAGTTGTTGAGATGAGCGAATTACAATTTTGGTGATGTGAGTGAGGAATTGATTCATATTAATCAACAAAGTACTTTCATCAAGGCTTCTCTGTAGTAGGGATTATGTATTTTTGTATAGAAAACAAGCAGGTTTTTTAACTTTTACATAACAGCCATTTTTCCTAACTTTACCTTTTCACTGCTTTCACTATTTCTTTTATTTTACAGCTTTAGGAACATTCCAGATAAATTTAATATAACTCTGGAAGCATGAGGAAAATACAGTAACAGAGATGTTTTCTCACTCAAGACTTTGAATGTTAATATTACTTTTTTTAGAATGAACCAACATATAGTATTTGTCCTTCTCAGCCTCCAACTGTCAGTACAACTATGAGATTTGAGGCTTTTCCATCCTAAAGTAAACCTTAAAATAGCTTGACTGTTTGATATAGATTGTGGCAAAATAAACAAAATTGAGTCCTGGAAATGCATGGAAGTTGGCATGAATCTATCAGCTGTTGACAGATCAGGATTAGGTGTCTGACTTTTAAAAGGGATTTGTTCTTCTCATCACACCTATTTCCAGTTTTCAGGTTATATTCTTGGTAGATTACATTTCTGAGTAGTTCTGATGTTTCAAAAGCATGGAAAATAAAATCTCTACCACATATTTCATATATCTTATTGTTGTCTTTTACCAGCTTTTAATTCAGAAAACTTTCTGTTTATGGAAAAGGGCTATCTACCCTTATTTAATTTTATTTTATTGTTTGGTTGCTTTTTGGTTTGTCTGGGTATTTAGCTGAATGTTGTCTGTTGGCTTTGGCTCCTCTGTGGAATCTAAAAAGCTCAAAATTGTGTTTAGAACCGTTACTTGTGCAAAGCAATTGTAGAATTACAAATAAACACAAATAATTATCCTAAGCTTGGGGAATACTAGAAAGTTTTCATCTCTTGTATTTGATATAAGTGAATTGTGTAAGCCTTTTATATTGTATGTAATTTAAATAGATACTCAGTTTAAACATGCTGATTTCCTTTGGTGGACTAACAAGCTTCCTTTTAGGATCAAAGATGTATGGAAAAGAGAAATGTATAACTTTAAAAGCTGAGAGGGAATACACTGTTGAGGACATAGCAAGAGATAGACAGAAATTAACTTACTCCAGAGATATAAAGAAAAAACAACCAGATAGTGTGGAGGCCTCTATTTCTAAATATTGGAGTAGGTCTTTCACAACAATTTTAGGAGAATACACTACCTTGGACTAAAAATATCTTAAAAGAGAGTAGGTGGTTTGAGATAGAGTGACAAATAGTGTTCTAAGGACAGTTTGATTTAAAAAAAAAAAAAAATTATTAAAATTCCCTGATTAAGAAGTGCATGAAAAGCTTCTCTTCTATTGTATTTTCCCCCTTGCATCTTCATCATAATGACATTTAAACTCTCATTATGTTTTTAAAGTGAAAAACTTTGTCTTAAGTTGTATGAGCATGACAGAACGATGCTGTACGATTTTCCTTTGAAGTTCAGAAAAAATTCTTCTCATCACATTGTGTGACAATTTCTTAATGAGAAGATGTTGGTGGAGTGGAAGTTCAGTGATTTTCTGTGTGAGTGGCAAGGGTTTTCTTTGAGTTAAAAAGACTGTGAAAGCAAACTTTAATGTTCATATTGATCTATACACTATCTATAGCTGTCTTTATTATGCTTGCTTATTTTGCCATAATTTATTTATGACTAAATTACTTGGTGGAGTCTCAGGAAGACCTAAAAGGGATTTTCTGGTTATTAAAAAAACCCAAACAAACAATAAAACCCAACCCAAAAACTTATTTTAATTGTTAAAAGCTTTAATAGTATAAGAGGAAACTCAAAGGGGTAAAAAGAGCGGATATGACAAATATGTGAAAGACCTGCCTTAGCATAATACACAGTTAACAATCAGTTTACTTAGGAACAGATTATAAAATTGCATGTTGTTCGAATGGAGTCTTATCACCACCAAATTATTTATACTTCAGTTTGAGAAGTAAATAATTGCTAAGGGCCTCATACTTTTTTTCTTTCTTCTGAAAAGACAAATATAATCTCTTGCTATCGAAAGTTCTGTATCATTTATGAACTAGATTTCAGCCTGATTTGTTTTAAATTAAATTGCTTAATACATTTTATACAAAAACTGGAGACCCATGAAGGAAAATAAGTAATCAGTTATTCATTATTTCATTGGAAAAATGTGGTTTTATATTTAAAAAAATATTAAAAAATCGTTCAGGCCTAAATTCTTCCCATTCACCTTTGCGGTAACTCTCCTGAAGACAGTATAAAGCTGTAGATCCTGGCGGTACAGTGCATCATCATGGGCAGATGTTGATACTAGCACTTGACACAGTATTGGGCCTTTCATGAATAAATATCAATTCCTTCTTCTGCAAAACCACCCTATAGTCAAATGTGTTGAAGTGCTCTATCTGAGCAGCCTTTCCATGAGGTTTTGGCACTTGCCAGTCTCAGTCTGTTTGATTACCATCTAACTCTTCTTTGCTCTGTGAAGTTAGGCACACCTGTGCAAAGTGGCTGAAGTAGTCTCAGGAGCAGATCTGCTCACACAAATTGTCACAGTGCTATTGACTTCACAGGAGCTATGATAACAATCGCTGCCTTATTTGACTGCTGTCTTATTTGAGTGGATAATCACATTTAGCAGTGATTTACATTGTCTTTGCAGGAGTGTAAATGATTACTCAAGGTAAAACACCACAGAGGATCAAGTCTCACTTCTTGAGGAGGCTACATTGGAGAGAGAGACTTTTTTGACACCCATGGTGGAATTTAATACATAAACAAATGTCCTTTCAGTGTACATGCTTTCTAATTAGGGTTTTTCAGAGTTACTGTTTTATAAACAACTTTTTTCATGGTCACACATGATGAAAATCTGCAACAAACAGGAGGAAAATTTTCACAGTGCAGTGTCTTTACCAAAATATCTACTTTTTCCCTCATTACATGAGGCTTCAATTTATATTAATTAAAGCTACTTCCTGGGTGATCAAAGATACAAGGTGAAGATTTCCTTAGGATATTTTACACTATAGCTAAACACCCTGGTGTTTTATTGCTAATTTTCACATTTTCACTGCAGATCCTCATTGCTTTGGTGGACTGTGAAATTATTGTTTATTCCTATGAAATGAGGTAATATACTGTAGTCTGTTAAATGGGAGATCTTTTTCTGAGTTCCAATTTCAAAGTTCAGTGTTTATGCTGTTTACATTTAAAAATAGTCTTATTTCTACTCTACAACAAAAGAAATGAATAGATGTCACCCTTTCACCACTTATACCACTCTGGTTGAAGTGCATTCCCCCTGGTGTTAATGTGGTTGAAGCAATGAATGAGTCTAACCCGTGGTCTCAGAATGCACTCATTAACCAGAAGATCCCCTCTAAAGGTCCAAATCAAACAAAAAAAATAGAAGTCCAATAAGGTAAACTACAAAGTAGCTTGTTTTAGACTTCGCACCACTGCCTGCAGGCTAACAATTTTCTACAAAGATTGGCTTTTAAAATCCTAGTAAACCTTCCAAACTGTGTGTTGGTTCTTAGTCTGTGTTTTTTTCCTTTGGAGGGCTGTGGAACTAGTTTTGTGATGTGGTTTAAATCAAAAGTTATTAAAGATAAAGGGGACATTGTAAAAGGAAAGCAAAGAAAACAAAAGCAAAGAAAAAAGAAACCTAACCAACTTTATACATTACAAAGTTGACCTTGCATTAGCTTCCCTCTGGCAAAGTGGAGATATTATTTCTCTAGAAATTGGTTGCCTCTGATTACCCTGGGTAGGAATTATCTCACTCAACTCAGTTGTCTAAGAATTGTTGTCAAATTGTAAACTGGACATCTAGCTCCTCCTATGGTCAGTGGAAAGAAAATGACACCAAGTGATTAATACCCTTCAAAAACAGGTGTCTGAAAGTGGTGGGAATTGTCTGGAAGAAGTCTTTGGACTGGATAAAAAGGGAGCCTGTATACATAGATGAGAAGTAGATGACTAATTTTAGAGGTGTAAGGCTGAAATGCTTTGTTGGCAATTAGCTTTAATACGTCCCTTGTTGCATATACAGTATCTTATACTTAAGACACTTATCAAGTACTTGGTATTTGAACTCAGTATCATGTCATAGTATGGTTACAGGACAAATTTGCAAAAGTATTTAAGAATACCTAATGGGAGGGGACATCAAGTATTTTTCCTTTCTATCCTAAAGTATCTCTAAGAAGTTTGCCACCCTCTCTCATGTTCAGAATTTCAAAGGAAATTTTGTTTTCTCATTCCTTATCAATGGAGGAGGAGAGTGGGTTGTTGTTTGTTTGGGGTTTTTTTTGTTGTCTTTTTGTTTTGTTTTGTGTTATATGTATCTAGTATTCTTGGAAATCATATGCTTACATTGGGAATACCTGCTTTCTAATTCATTTGGTCACAGAAGTATTCAGATCTTTCATATCAGGTTTCCCTATTAGAAAGTAAAAATAATGGATTTGAGTGCCTTTGCCACATAGATCTTTGAACACTGCCATGATAAAAATATTTACCACTGTAGAAAGTATTCATGGTTTTTGCTAAGGAAAACTTGAAAAAACACAGGTTTGATGGTGAAGGGAAGCTTGAGACACAAACTTCATAGAGGTAATATGCAGTTATATACTAATTGTTTATTAAGAGCAATACAAGGTTATGTTGAATTTTGTTTGTAGTATTAGGCTACCTGTTACAGTTGGTAAAAAGAAACAGCTTTTGGATGCACAGGCCTCTTCTTGGTCCTATTATGTACAGTACCAATGCAGCTATTTGTGAAAACAATTAACTCAAAGTCCAATACTTGAACCTTCTGGAATTAATTTTGTGTTCAATTACCTGCACTCATACAGCTTTAGGTGTGTTTTATTGTTAAAAATAAAACAAACACACAAATTTTACAGATGTGATTCATTCTGCAAAAGTGGGACTTACTTACAACAAAATTAAAGACATTGCCAAGGCGGTAAGCCATGTCTTGTTTTAGAATTGCTATAGTGTCATATGAGTGATACACCTACATTTAATTTCATTGCTGTGGTGGGATAGAGACAAACTCCCACCCAGCCACTCAGTCACTATTCTTTCTCTGTGGGACAGGGGGAGAAAATCATCTGTGAAAGCTGGTAGTTTGAGGTAAAGAAAGGGAGGTTGCTTACCAGTTACTGACTTGGGGAAGGTTTAATTTCTTGCCAATTAAAGCAGATGTGGGTAGTGAGAAACAAAACCAAATGTTAAAACAACACCTTTCCTCCCCCTTTACCCATGCCCAATTTCACTCTTGGCTCCTCTACCTTTCCCCACCACCACCTCCTGAAGCAGCACAGGAGGATGGGGAATGGAAGGTTGTGATCCGTCCCTAAGAGCTCCTCTCTGCCACTCCTTCCTCCTCACACTTTTCCTCTCCTCCAGCATGGGTCCTTCTCATGGGCTGCAGTTCCTTTAGGATAAACCTGCTCCAGCATGGGCTTTTCAACTGGCTGCAGGGGAATCTCTGCTCCAATGCCTGGAGCATCTCTTGCCTCTCCTTCTCTCACCTTGGTGTTCATAGGGCTTTTTTTCACACTTTCCCCTCCTCCCCTACTCTCTTGTCCAGTGTTTTGCCCTTTCTTAAATATGTTTTCCCCAAGGCACCACCAGCTTGGGTGATGGGCACAGCTGTGCCCTGTGGTGGGTCCATTTGGAGGCAGCTGGAACTGGCTGTGTCTGGCACAAGGCAGCCCCCCGCTACCAAAACCTTGCCTTTTATACTCAGTACAGCTGTCCACAGGAAAAATAATGCCATGCATAACTACCTTAAGTATTGAGAATGTTCTGAGTGAACATTTCCATGAGATTTCCTTGGAGTAGCAAGTGGACCCCTCCTGGCATGAACAAAGATTTGAAAGTGAGGTTGAAACCAGGCAGTATACATTTCCCAGTGCATTTGCAGTATGAATTTAGAATTTAGTCCTGTTGAATTCTCAAGCTAACAAATTATCGTTTCATCAAAAAGATGTGAATTTAGGAGGGAGAGAAGCCTGTATTTTCAGGTTCTGCAATCATATTTGTGGGTTTGTGTGTTTTTGTTTTTTGTTTTTTTTTCTGTTTTAGATAGTTATCTCTGTGTATGCAAAGAATGAAAGTCTCTGATCACAGTAAGTAGTTTTTCACCCCATTACTGGAAAAGATGTTGAAGTAATTGCAGTTTCAGTAATAGTCAATGAGAATTTGTAATTGCAAATTCTGTGACTACTACATAGAACCATATATTAACCAATATATAGAACAACATCCATATTTGCCTGATCATATTTTTAAGAAATTATAGAGTCCCTCAGTCTCATTTAAAGACTCTGTAAAAATAGCCATAAGGAACGTATTTCCCCACCAAAAAAAAAAAAAAAAAAAAAAGTAGTACTATGACTGTATAAATGTTAACCTGACTGGGATTTGGCAATTAATTGTAGCCCTCTTAACTGTTTTACAGAAAGAAATTTTCAGCTTGCACAATTCATGAGATATTGTGTTACTGTATTGCAGGGTATTTTTTTTTTCTTTTTTTTTACATTTCATGTTATAAAAAAGGTGGTTTGGGAATCTAATAGTCAAAGAAGAAGCCATTCTTTGTTACTTGTCTCAAAGACAAAAGAAAAGAAATCTCCTCGTCCTTGCCTGTCCCTCTGAAAGCAAGGCTAATCATGTACATTTAAGGTTGGTGACCCATGCACAGTGGACATTTATAATGGTACATCTTAAAAGTATAAGTGTTTTCCAAACTGACTTGGTCAAGATTATGATGAATGTAATTAATAACATGATTAGACCTGGTATTAACATCATTAGTGGTAACATCTTAGAAAGGGTTTAATGATTGATGTTATAGGAAACCTTTACCTAAATCTTCTCCATGTTGCAAGACTGTGTAATTAAGGCACTGACCAAACCTGGTCCTTGTAAAGTATGAATTGTATTTAAATGCAGATTATTCTCCAAGTTTTGTGGAGTGTTTTTTTCTTCATTGTTTGTCCAAGTTATTTCAGATGGACAACCAGATGAATTGAAAAAACAATAGAGTGAGACATGGAAAACAATCAAGGTATTTTCCCTTTCCTAGCTAACCTTTCTAAAATCATGCTTGATCCTCAGAAACAAAATGAAAAGTTTTCTCTTCCATTAATATTGAGAAAATATTTCCCTTGGTATACAAGAAGTAGCAATAGATTTAAATAACATTGTGCATAGAAGAATTCTCTGTGGGAAGCTTCTATTTCTTCTTGCAAGTAGCTAGTATATTATCTCCTGAATAAGTATAATGGCTAAGTAAGTAATCCATACACATGCACAGCATTTTAAGAAGGTATGAGCTAGTCCACTCACAGAACAGAAAGAGGACACTTGGGGCCCAGATTCACGTCACTTAATATGAGGCACTTAACTGAGACAGCTGAAGCACGAACGCAGCTGCTCCAAATTTCAGTGGTCAGAGTGTGACTGAGATCCGAATTGACTTATCGAGATGCCTACGTGTCATTACTAACTATCCAGGAAGCCTAGGAGGACAAACCAGGGTATATTTTTAAAGGCTCAGCTTAGATGTTTTATATTCCAGTGGGTTTTGGCTTCTGCTAACAATGACAAGAATAGAATGAACTATGATTTTTCTTTTCCCCTAACCATCTGATATTGTCGACATAACAACAAAAGCAACAATAACTGTGTTCGAGTTATCTCAAGGAAGTGAGCCTGAGAGCTGTGTCTCTAAAACCACTTTAGTTAAAGGTCAGTGTTCATTAGTGTGGAGTCAACAGCACTCTGATAAACCTCTTAGTTTAAACTAAATGACAGAATAAGAGCTAGTAGTACACTAGTGAGCATTACAATAAAACATGATGCATTGCATTTATAAAAATAAAAACAACAGACTCTGGAAAACTGGATAATGCTTGCATTTGATATATTACAAGTAGAGTTTTATTCTCATTTCTGCTTGCAGTCTCATATGCAACATTTCTGTTGTTTAAATTGTATAATTAACAAGCACTAGATTTCATTGCTTAAGATCAAAATATGAGACCCAGGTGGATAAAGGTCAGAAATGCATAGCTCACACAATAGCTTGCAAAAGGGCGGTAAGTTTGGAGAGGGGGAAGGGACAGCGTGTGGTACGTTTTCTCGGTTCTGTAGGAATGCACGACTAACTTGGCAAGTACAGGCTATTTGGCAGACCGACTCCAGCAATGATTTAAAGCAAGAAAGGAACTAACCTCAGGAAGAACAAAGCAAATGTTCTCTGCATTGAAAAAAGTATTAATTTAAACTAAGGGTGAGCAGAAGCCAACTTTTTTTCTAATCTGTATGCTAGCCTTTTTTCTAGACAGTTTTTGGGATCTGAACCCCAGATCAAAAATGACTTTTAGACTGAAACCAGCCAGCACTTACTCTAGCTAATCAACATGATAACATTTTCTTGAATTACTTTACTAATAATCTAAAAGCACAACAATTGCTTTTGGAGAATGAACATGGAATAGGAATGAAAAATAAGTAAACGCTGAGAAATAAGAAGGACCAGACCAGTCTGAAGCTAAAATTAGTTCTGGATTTCCAGTTAGGACAGCTCAAGTTTTATTCCAGCTTTAATACTTCAGAACTATAATTGGTTAAACAATAAAATTCCAATTCATAAGTGAGGGGTTTTTTATTATGGTTCCTGTTCTATAACCCATGAAAGAGATTATAATGAAAAAAAACAGTTCTTTCATGAGTTGGAGAGGCATAATGAAAAGTGGGAGCTAAGATACAGGTATAAAGATAAAATAAAGCTGTTGCTTTGGTAGTTTGGATCAAATCTCACACATATCTAGCTGTTCACAAGCAGAGGTTAAATGCCTGTTCCAACTCCTGAAATAATCAATAACAACAAACATTGCGGTCAACTTTCTGTAATAACTTCAGACATTTCAAACCAGAAGCACACATAAGAGAACTCTAAAGATTTTTGTTTACATTGCAAGTAAATAGTATTATTTTGATGAAAATTTGATGTATGGTTTTGATTGTGTGTCCAGGTTTCCATAATTGCTGACAGGAGAAGGAACATGTATTCTTCATTCGAATAGTACACTTATTTGAAATAACAGTTTTACATATCACAGTATTATGTTTGGATTAATAGTTGAGGCCTCTGGATGCCTTTTCTTTTGAAAACCCCAAGAAGCTGAAAATTTCCCCATGGATCTTATTTAGTTTTTAGGGAACTCCCACAAATCCTTATTGTACTTTTATGGTTGATGTCATTTGAGTTCTTTCACCAGGTATGCTGTATTGAGGACTTTGGATTTCTGTATCGTTTTAGATATTTAATCTCACATTTTTACTCCTTGGTTAAATAAATTTTTAGAGCTGAAAGCATGTGAAGGCCTATTTCCTCTCTAGAAGATAATGGCATACCAAATATTGTCTGGCTTCCCTATTTCAATGTATAATAACCCAAACTGCTACACAATAGAACTGTAATTCAAGACTGAGTGTGATATTTATTTTTTTCCCCTTAAGAACTGCATAGAACAGTATAAGAGTTAAGGACAGAGAAGGTCTGGTGACTGAGCTTGAAGAGTGAGGAGCATTAAAGTGGTAGTGTATGACAAGTATTTTGGTGCTGAGTTCCTTCAAAGATGAGAATTATCTGTGCTTTCAACTGTTTTTCATTTCCTTGTTGTTGCAACGGAACTGTAATTGCTTTCTCTGGGCCCAGAACTTCATCCTCTCTTATACAGCAACATTGTCGTGCATATATAAATATGCACGTACCTATTAATATAAAAAGAAATGTAAACACTCCAAAAGTCTTTTTAGTAAGTACTTCCAATAAGTAAAGCCAAATGTTATATGTCATTCTCTCTCTGTTTATATTTACATATTTTATAAATATATTTAAATATTTTATAAATACATGAAAAGCAATTCTTTGTATTCCTTTATATCTCACTGCAACAGCAATTGGCAATCATCAACCATTATTTTTGTACAGTAAAACTGTCCTTAAAACTTAAGCTGTTCTTAAAAGTGCATGGTGTAAGTGACCACTCCAGTGTCTAAAATAAATAAGTTCATTTTAATTGGATCACCTAAAATCAATGACTCACTGTACCACTCTGTGAATTTGGAGATACTTTTTTTTTAAAGTGTTTTATGATGTTCTATCCTCTGAAAATGATATCTGAAACACCTTTTCCTCTGCTGTTGAGACATTCCGCTTTTATGAATATATAAGAGTATTTGTGTGTGCATCTATACATTCATATTTTTAGACATCTGTATTTATAGTTTTCTGTATCAACTGATTTTTAAGTCAGTCAGTGGGAAAAAAAATAGAGACACCATAAGCATAATTTGTAGAACGTTCAAACCCAAATTGGTATGTTTTCTTAAAAACAAAACTCTGAAAGTGCCCCTGTTTAACCAGTATGGGCTTTTTAAAATTTTTGGTGTTGTTGTGTGTTTAATACTGGATAGTGTATGGCCAATCAGAGTAATCAGACATTTACAAATGGAGAAAACTAAGTGTATCACTCACACCACCTCCTGCTGCCACTTATTGCGTATGTTCTGATGCTTGCTAAAAGCAGTTAAATTCCTACACTAATTTTGCAAGATTGTTCCAGAAACAAATTAATGCCAGTGATTAATTTCTTGGTATTATTTTTCTTCAATAGCATTTACCTATTATTTCTACTTACTACAGCATGTTGCGTTTCCATAATAATTTCTCTACATCTTTTGCTTTAGTGGTTTTAAGTTCTGTATAAACTGTATGCACATCTCCTACTGGCATATTTGTTGCTGTTCTCTGACCTTCCTTTCAAGAAAAGGATGATGAACAAATAACTGAGTTACAGTTGCAGTAATCTAGAATAGAAAAGAGAATATTTTCTTTTTATTCCATGGTGCTTTTATTACTGGAGTCTAAGCTTGCATTGGAAAACACATAGCCAATTTACCTCTGTTGGAAAGTATTTTTCAACATCAGTGCTAATAAAGTTTTTAGCTTCCATTAAATATCAGTGTTTAGAATTATTTCACTCCAGCTGTAGTCATCAAATGGAACTTGTTGGTTTCCATAGTTTTAACTTCCTTTATAATAATTTCATCTTCTGTTATGATAAGATCACCTGTGATTTTTTTACCCATTTACAAGGATAGTACAAAATGTTATAAATCCTCACGCTGTTCTAAACAGAGGATCTATCTAGCTATTTTTACTCAAAGTTGTCCTTTTCTTGGACTATACTTTTGTTGTTAACTCAAATGACACCAAAACATATTTATCTTCCAAATTTAATTGTTTTCATGTGTTTCCTCACAGGACTTTTCCTGTCCCACCTTCTGGTTTCTTCTCTCTGGTTAAGCAATCTAGCAGCTCTCACATCCTAAGAGGTATTAATAAAGGCCACCTGCCACTGTGACTCATTTAAAATGTCTCTGCACAGTCTAAGATGAGAGATAATAAATATGTCCAGGCCATGGGGGATCAGAAAGGAACCACGAGACAGTATTGGTCAGCATGATGGGCAGTGGTCTCAGCATGACAGCAACCTAACCTTATGCTCCATTATTCCTCTGTGTAAATGCTCAGCAAATGTCACAATCCTGTACGTATGCTGTAAGCAGTTTGTGGCAGGTACCACATGATGCCGTAGGTCTGCACATAACCACCGCAGTGTTAGCTTTTAACAAATAATTTTTTATACCCCCAAAACATTTCTGAACAATTGCCAAAGTCTTTTCTACCAAAAAATTTCAACGCTTCTTTTCTGTGTATTAAATAAAAAGTTAGACGTGCTTTTTTTCTTGTAGGAGAATGGATATGCCTCTCCCTCCTGTAGTTTTGGAATAAGAATTTATTCAGTCATATGTCTAGCTCTAAGCATCCCTAGCTAAATTAGTTAATTAAACGACTATTACTTCTATATGTTCAGCACTTTTTCTGGAAAGGTTTTCCTATTTCCTTAGTATTATTTTCTCTTTGATGATAGTACATGTTACCCCTTAAATATATAAATTTTATTTGCTTTAATCTATCATATAGTTGAAGAGGATGATACTAACAATCAGTAGGTATGGCTTTGTAAAACCTTTATGTAGTGAAGGGCATGGCAAAGGTACTTGTCTTTGCAGATGAAGAACATGTGTCTGTTTCACACTGAGCGCGTAATTTTGTACATGGCAAAGAATGCATTCTTGTCATGTTGTCTCATGGTTTTTTTTTTTCTTTTCAATTTTTTTTTTTAAATTGAAACAAGGTCAGATATTCTTCAAAGAGTCAAGCTCATGCAGTGAATTTGATTTTGTTATGCACCCAAAAATAAAATAAAAAATAAGATAAAACCAGAACCATTGTCTAACAATAATGAATTTGAAAAAAACAAACCTCAAACCCCAGTAACACCATAATGGGAAAACACTACTGAGAAGAAATGAATGCTGCTGTACAAGAAAAAAAAAAAAAAATTATTCTTTTAATAAAATACACTAAAAAATATGGAATATTTTCTTAATTCTTAGATTTGACTTTCTAGCTGATTTGCTGGTGGTCTGATGTTTGCCTTCTATTTATTGTAGTATATTTCTTCTGAAGTACTGAAAAGTTCCTTTCCAAATGCTCTTGGCATTAGAAACAAATTTGGAGAATAAAATTCTGAAATGAAGCAACATATCTTAATCAACCCTGAATTTACAAAATGTAGGCCACACAGCAAAGTCACTGCTATTGAAAGTAGTAGTTCTTAAGTTCAGAACACTTCCTACTTCCCCATATCAACCTCCAGAGAACAAGGATGAATAAAAGGGCATCAAATTCAGACTCAGTTGCACCGTGGAATAACATGAATAACCTTTTTTTTTTTTTTTTTTTTTTTTTTTTTTTTTGTGCAATGTGAACATTAAATTTCTGTAGAAATTCTGCGAACTTTGCTTAGATGAAACACTGAATTGGCAATAGCTGCAAATTAAGTAGTGTGGTATGATACAGGGAGTGAAGGCTTGTCTAGAAAAGCACAAGATACATACTAGTAAGACTGCTCATATAGTAGATAAAAATCTTCTTCTCCCCAATTTGAGTGCTAGGAATGTTATTAGTCTTAGAGGCATTATCTGTCCTTTGTCATGTCTGTCTGACTGTAAAGCAGATGCTGGTTTTATTCTACTTTTCTCAGGCAATCATTTTCTGCTTTCTATTCTTCTTTCTTTAGGATGTCACTCATCATTTGGAAATGATCAGAAACATTCCTTGCCGCCAACCCAACCCAGCCTAACACTTTTAGAACTTTCCTCTGTGCCTCTGGAGAGCTAGCAGATAATTTGGGTTATTCAAGTATACTGATTCAAGGACTGACTGCAGCTGTTCATTCATTTGGTCCATTTCCTTCCTTACCAATAAATGAAAAGATGGTGTTTACCCGTTGGGAAAAATGTCTTTGTCGAGTGGCCATATAAGACATGTCAGGTTAAATGTTAATTAACATCTTAGGCATTTTTGTTTCCAGCCCATGGTTAAAGGGGCATGTTATCAGAGAGACATTTTGTGGTATTTTCCCATTTCATTAAATATTGGTTAGGAAAGGAAAAGAAGATAGTGGAGATTCTGTTTGTTTGTGGCTTCAGCTTGACAGGGAAGTACAGGGTAAGTGACAGGTAGTAGGGGTCTCATTTGGCAGAAAAAGGTGGAAGAAAAAGATCCCAAAGCTATTTTATAGGCTAAGTTAAGTACTTGTGACTAAGATGCCATTAAAGAGCAATTGTATCGTTTGCAACCAGAACTTCTTAGGTTTTTGCCACCCATCTGTTGCTTCAGAATAAGCCTTCTTTTCCTGAAAGGTATATAAGTTGTCAAATGCTATAATCAACCAGCTCATCCAGGCTTATGGCAAAATTAAAAAGCCCTGTGGATTTTCTTATGGCTAAAATATTCTGTCTCACTTTTGATCACATCCCAGAATGTACTGTGACCTCTTAAATTGTGACAAGACTGCTTCTACTTTGTCATTTTGTGGAATTATAATTGACTTCTCAACCCAACCATGATAAATTTAGTTGGGGGGAAAGTTTCAGTCTACAAGCTTAGTTTCACTGAAGCATGTGGAGTCCTGCATGGTCTCACTAGAGCAGGCAGATGCCAGACTTTTAGCTGTAAGGCAGAGTTTTATGTATTCAGGAGATAGATTGCATCCTTCCCACTTGGATGTAGTGCCCAGAACATAATTATAGAATTAGTTCGTTATGCCTAGGGTATTTGTAATTTTAACACACATTTTTCCATACCGTCCTCCTGTGCATGTGCATATTCTTTGATACATACAATGTGTGTGTATATTAAATTCATGTGCATGTGTCTACCCACATACATAAATTGCCACATAGGAAGCACGGTTTACTCTTTTCTTTCTCATCTTCTGAAGTTTCATTGCCAATAGAAGTGTCTTAAAAAATCATGTTCACAAAAATGATCAAATAAAGTTTAAAACAGTTTAAATATTTGTTCATTAAAAGAAATACTCCCACTGTATTTGCTTTCTATAAACATTAATCTCTTTGATTTCCTGTACTTATACTGCCTGACTCTCTTGCTATGCCAAATAAACACCTCTCAAAAAAGACAAGGAGAACACAATTTGAAAAGGGCAAGGCACGTAGGCTGCGCAAAGCTGGTGTCAAAATACTAAACAGCTGCTTGTGACACATCCAGTATGATGAGACTACATTTTCTTTTGGGCTTAATATTAGTGTGATCCTCAGAGATGTCCAGTATATAGTCTTTACAGAAATCTGCCTCAGACTTATCTGGGCTACATATTTGTGTGAAAACTAATTCCTCCCCACAGATGAGCACAGAGAGTAACTGAGAAAACTGTCTATAGACAGCAACTTCTGTTTCTCTGCCAGATCTTGGTGGTTGCTCATCCTTGTGTAATTGTTTGTAGTGTTTCATGAAGAGCCTGTTAATCCCTATAGGTTGTGTAAAATGAATCCCTGTGGATGATCTAATTGAAGCAATTAAGGTGGGTTTGTTATCGCTGTTTAGTAACTGGACCCATAGTCTGCCTGTTGTATTCTCAGATTGAAATAAATGCTGGCTAGGAAGATTGATGGGTATTTCTTCTTTACAAGTGTGGAGAGAATTAAGTAGTATCAAAGTTAAGTTGATAATCAGGTGGGTGAGTCAGGGGTTAATTTGCAATTAGAAGGTCTTCAAATTTATTAGCTTCTCTTCCCTTAATTAAATTTCTGTTGAAGGTCAGTTTTTGCCTTGATGGCCTCTTTATTTTATCTGTTAAAAACAATGGCTCTGATAAAAGGTTTTAGTGAAACCCGGAACAGAGCACAGGGAAAACTTAAGGGAGCATATTAGCATGTAAAAGTGAGGGATTCACCTCCAAGGTGACAAATTTCATGAAGTCCGGTAGCTTCAACAAAAGTCAGTGATAACTAGGCCCATACCGGTTAGGCAAGTAATGCTTTGGCGCTGTAGAACTGCAATACTGCCAATGGCCTGTTGCCTCGGAGGGACTGCTGACATAAAACTCTGGACACCTTGGTGACACTTGCTCCTTTAAGCTCTACCGTTACTGTTTTGTTATGTTAACTATCAATCAGGAATACTGAGTGGATATCTGAAGGTCTACTTTTTATCTAGTAAAAATATGTCTGTGATAACACAGTTTTTGTCTTAATATTTACCTTTCCCTCTTATTCTTTGGTGGGGAGCTCTGAGCTATAAAATGTAAACGCAGGGGGCAGACCCTTTCTGTTGGCTCCTCGAAGCTTACCAGCCTTTAGTTAACAGATTATAGTGTTTCTCAGATTGCCACACCCTTTTAAATTAGGTTGGCTCTCCACAAAAATTACAAATAAGACATTAATAACATGTCAGTAAGAGTCAGTAGGAATAAGAGTGTCTAACATACCTTTCTCAGTCCTTTTGTCAAAATCGGAAGCTCGGGCTGTCACACAAAACTTTTGGGAGAATTATATCTGATACCTGCCTATAATACTTAGTTAAATGCAGTCTTCAGCCTAATAGATCCAGAATGTTTTAGGTCATTGAACTATTATGAAGGTCTTGCAATTTTTGGTAGGCTCCAATGCACTCTTGTCACTCTTTTTAATCTCAAAATGCTATTGAAAGCAGTCTACTTATAGTTTGTTGAACTAACTGCAGAGCCACTTAGCCTGTGAATAACCGAGAACTACTGTTCAAAGCATGACCCCAAAATAAGACACATCTGTATTCAGAGTCATGTTTTGCAGGGTCTGTATTTCTTCAGGGACATGTTTTCAATTGGAAAACTAAAAAAAGCGGTACAAAAGCTTTTGCTGCGTAGAACAAGTTCTGTTTTTTGAATTGGACTTAGCCTTGGACAGTATTGGATAGGATTCCCCCCCCCCCAGCTTAATTGAAAGAAATTGTCAACATCCTATGTGCAGTTAGTTACAGAAATGTAAATCATGAATAGCTGGGCTACTGTCAGAGAAGTTATCCTATATTAAGTTTGCAGTCAAGAGACAGAACTTGGCCTCTAACTGGATTTTTTTTCACTCTCAAAGACCTTCAAGCTACAGGGCAAATTGCTAGTCTGAAACAATTAAAATGGACACATCTCATTAATGTTTTTAGTCAGCTTTTGTAGCATCAGTCCTCTCTTGATTTATCTGGGAAAAAAAGAAGATACTGAATCAAGATTGTCAGAAAGATCTGCACCTTTCTCTTTTAAGCTGTGAAAATACACACAGTTGATTTCTTGTCTTAAATCTCTGTCTAAATCTCCTTGGAATTGCAGTTAGGGACAAAATCAGAGTAAAAAACCCTTTTACTATAAACTGCTCCTGCTCCTGTTGCTCTCCGAAACTTCAGGTGTGAAAGGAGGGGAACAGCAAAATGCCCATAGCTGTACTATTTTGGGAAATGTAAGACTTCGGAAACCAGCCTGGCTGTAGCTGCTTCCAAAAGAGGTCTTGTGTGCACATCAGAGGGTGTGTGTGATGGATGTCAGGCTTCACCTACCAGCAGTTTTCACTACCCTCACTCTTCGTGGTGGCAGCAAGCCGGAGCTGTTTTCCTTCTGGCTTTCCCTTACAGGTTTTCCCCTGTCCCTGTTGCAGGGTGAGGAAAATATTTGTCTGTCATACTAAGGGCAGTAAAAATGAAATTTCACCTGAAATCCTGAGAAGTGTCAAGATTGCTCTGGTTAGATGCCAGTGTTCAGCCAGTGTGGTGCTGGGTCCATGTGAACTCATGACAATAGTTGGGGATCTTCTCTTGTGTTTTGCATACGTTGCATAAACTGCTCTCAGGCAGTACACAAAAAGCAGCACGAAAAGTGCAATAAAGATCAGCACTGCAGATAAGAGCTTTGCAGCAGCATTGAGAAAGAGATTTTTACCTTAATTATATTTTTTAAAATTCTAAAGGGATTTTGACTCCTCTTGGCATGCTTAGATTCTTATCTGCCAGCCATCCAGAAAGTAGAGGGATGTGCTCCCCTAGTATACAAGTTGTGGTTGCTGTTTTATGTTCATGTTGTTTTAATTGGAATAATTTTAATTTCTTTCTTTAAGAAATAAACTTGAAATATTGTTTTCCCTGATAATTCAGCTAAGGGTTCTAACAAAAGGCAAAACATTTTTAATGGGGATCACTTTGCACTTACCTTCTGCATATTATCTTATGAAAACACAAGCTCACCATAACTTGCAAACTTGCATTAATTTGAAGCATTCAATAAAACAGTAATTTTCTGTGTGTGTATATATATACACACATATATGCACAAATTTGTATGTATACATTTGGAAGCTTACAGAAAAATAGTATTAGAAAAGGTCTGGTTTTCTTGACCATTGTGCTTGTCACATAAATTTGAGACTTGGGTTCTGTCTTTCTTACTGAAATACAGTTGTGTGCTATAGTGAAGGTTATAGCCAACTAGAAAAATTAAGATGATTATTTGATATATTCTTTTTATGCAAAAGTCAGCAACATGTTTATACATTAATCTGTCAATAAAAAGGCGATTTTTTTCATTTAATTCATCTGAGAAAAAAAAAACAAAAACATTCTTTTCAACAAAATGGCCATGAGCAAATTATTAAAAACTGAAAAATATATACTAAATATTTTAAAACATAATTCTAAATACTGTGTAATATTATGTGATACCAATACCGTCTTCTAAAAACATAGAACGTCCATTGCAAAACTCAATTTTTTTAGAAAAAAGATAACTTTCCCTTCCATCCAACCCCCCTACATTATCTCTATTTTGACCAGTAAAGAAATAGTAAAATAACTAACTCACACTGTCAAATCTGCTGTGAATTAATGTAATTAAAACAGTGTGTTCTGATAAATATTGTAAATAGTATAAAAGCAATTCTCTGTATGTTGCTCTTCTACATAAAGGAATGCTGAGCATTCATAATCATGCTGGAGTGGAGAAAATTTGTCATCTTTTCTCTATATTTCTAAAAACTTGATCTAATATAGTCAAATCTGTTGTTTTACAGCATTGAATCTGTGTTGTCCTAGCTACACACTGTTTATCCAGGTTTCAATCTGAAGTCAGTTTTCAATTCAATTTTTCCTGTCATATTGAACAACTGTATACAGCGTCTGTGTGCTGTTAATACTTTTCATGCGCTGTGCAGCCATTTCAGAAGTAGATCGTTTCCTCTCTTTCTGTATTTGGTATTTACAGTTTGTAAGGCAGTCAGAGTTTCTGAATTAAAAAAAAAAAAAAAAAAAAAAAACAAAACTAGACAGTGTAGGATGTGAAGATATAATATTGTAAAAGAAACAGAAGCGGGATGAGAGATTGTTTTGAAAATGCTCATTGAACAATGGGATTCAGACACAGCAGATAGTCTGTGTGAGATTTTGATTGCAAAGTTTGTTTTATGCATCCCGTGTACAAATAAACTTTCAAAAAAGTTGTGAATTTATTAAGATTGCAGAAAGTCTGACACGCTTACACTGTTCTGTTCTTACTTTCTTACTGTTTCCTTACCTGAATTTAGACATCCAAATATGAGCCAAATGACCCAATCCATGTAAAGAAGTAGGTGCCCCCCAACCACAATTCATCTTATTTTAAGATCAGTCAGATAGATCGCATGAGTCATGCTCTGTACATACCTGCAAAAGAAGACAAGCTGGCTAGCTTGCATTGAAACATAACTTCTAGACATGTAAAGTGAGATTAATTGTATCAAAGTATTGAGAGAATGTAGGTACACATGAAATATGTATGGAATTTGCATTTTAAAAATTTAGTAATTATTGAGTGGTCTTCATTGGTCTTTGTTGCTCACATTGAGTATCCTATTTTAAGGATATTTGAAAGAACCAGTATGATGTGCAGCTGAAAAAACAAAACCACTGGAAAGCATGTCATTTAATTGATTGTACCTTCGAAGTTATACTTAGAAGTCATCTGTGCCACATGCTGTGTCCCCATTTCTCAAGGCCACTGCTGTCATACTAGGCCAGGAATTCGCTACATCATGTTAGAGTCATAAATATCTCATTCCCTGTAGAATAATTGCTTGTTACTGCTATCTATGCAAAAATATGGTTCTACCATACAAAGACACACAAAAGTCATACAGATTAGCCATAGCCACCTGGCCAATTGGAGAAATTGCTGTCACAACTCAACCAAGTAAAACAAAGCTTCAAGTCCAGGAAAGCTCAGACAGAGCACACCTGACAAGCTGCAGTCCAGAGGCCTTGCAGATTTAGTACAAAGCTTACGCTTGTTACTATCAATGACAATACTGTATTACCAGGCTACACAGCTACAAGATGTAAATGGGAATGATTAAACAAAATTTTGGTAAATAAGGGAAAATAATGACTGATAGGTATTTGACTGTGAAAGAAGAAAGATTCATCCTATTCATTTTGTTGCTTTACACAAATATCTGCTTACTGTATTCCACCGCTTGCAGCATAGATTATTTTTAGTTTTATATTTTCTTAAATATTACTCTCATATATTTTTATGTAATTTTTGAAATAAGTATGTACAACATCCACAAGGGGTTATCTGTAACAAAGGCTCCTAAGCTTTTGGTATTACAAAACATCAACTATGGTGCAACTGTCTTACTAAGGAAAATGCAGTTGCTTATTTTTGGCCATTAAATCAGATTACGCTCTTGCAATTTGAATGGCTGTACAAGAAAAAGGTGTCTGTTTAAAAACTTTACCATTAATGTTGTTATTCTGTTACTGGTTTCCTTTTTAAAAGTCACAGTGATCACATTGGATGTGACTCTTTTCTCGCACGATTGTAATAATGATATTGATTTCAGTGGAATTATTCTTCATTTACCCAGTGTGACCAGAGAATCAGATTAATTCACCAAAATTATTTTCTTGCAATGTTATAGGAACTTATTATTTTTCCCTGTAAGACATTATCTTGATAATTTTAGTAGGCAATAGGTTAAAATAATTTTCATCTAGTTGGGCAAATAGAGTCAGCCTGCTGCTGTGTTATATAGCCCGTCTGTTCTGCCAACTTATTTTTGATGAGCTTCTTAGAAATAGCTGCTTTTATGCCAGTGACTTAGGGTAGGATTGTCTGTAATTATGCTCTTAGTAACATTGCAAGTATAAAGAAAGAAGGGGGAAAAAAAAAAGACATAGGTCTTTTATGGGACCTCTTGTAGGCTTCTGTCTCATTATGTTAACAATCTGCCTAGAGAATGGTGTCAGATTTAGAGAGCAGACGAGATTGATTTACTTTTCAGGCCCTTCTACCCAGCCTAATTATTGCGTTACAAATGGCGATTCTTTCACCCCTCTGAAGGAGCACTTTGATTAGTGTCTGCAATGCAGGTGCCAGGGCTTAATACGGTAAGTGCATGTCAACTAGTTTCTTTCATCGCATAGTCAAACTGTATAAAACAGCCATTGCACAGTAGGAGCTGATACATGGTTTTACCATAGCTTATATGAGCTTAAAATTGATAGGGTTAGAACAGCTACAAAATTTACCATCTTGTTTTGTTTAATGGCTTCTTTTGTTATTCTAGTAAACACAAGAACGATGCGTAGATGTGAAATGGAAATAAAATTAGTGTGAATAGGTAGCTTACCATCATAGAATTTTATTTAAAATTCAGATCAGATTTCTTCCTTCACCCTGCCCCCAAGACAAGATTGAATAGTTGTTCTCACAAATTAACGTATACTTACAACATTACAGGCTCTTTTCTTTGCTCATGTACTTAGTGACTTGACTTATTGAAATGGTTTTATTATTAAGCGCTAGTAGAGTGATGTTCTTTTTAGTTGGTTAAAGATTAATTTATAAATAGCATTTTTTTAGCAGTTGATAGTGACTAGGTAAATACAGCCTTGGGTAAGTAAACACAAACACAGGAGTTTATAGGTAGCACTAATTACTTTAAAAATTAAGAATCAACATTCGTGCCAAATTCGACAGGATTCATATCAGCACTAGCCTTCCCATCAACTTCCTATTGCAAGTTTCTCTCTGGTTTGATATGTTACCTCATTTGCTAGAGAAACAGTTATAATTTTTTTTTTCCACTTTCCACACACTAAAGGAGAAAACCGTCAAGGATAGCCAGTGTAAGATTTTTTCCTAAATCATTTTACGTAAGATAATACTAAAAAAAAAGGGGGGTGGGTGGGCAATGGGGAAATTGTAGGAATGCTGCTATTCTGTGTGGCACACAAAGGTGATGCTCTTGAGATCACTGAAGATAGTGTGGTGTTTCTCAAACACCGGTAAGATTGCATTCTTGGCTCAGAGAACACCAGCTTCTTCCTCAGCTACCTCATTCCCCTTGGATCCTTATTATGAATTCTGACAATTCTCATCCCACATTTAACCGGCATTGCACGTTAATAGGTATCATTTACAACTCAAATCACTTTTCTATGTTCAATTTGATATATGTTCCTTTCAAATTATGTCTGAATATATTCTGAATTATGCAAAAATTGTTGGGTCTCCTTCTTAGCTCTTTAGTGTGCAATGTATTTAGTGTAATTATCAGGAAGCTATGTCAGTAATCATTGCAACATTCATTACTTATACAACAAATATATCCAATGCCCATTAATAGCGCTTGATAATAATTTGTTAGATTCTTAGATTTTTTTGAATTTTATTTTCTAATTATGGATCATCATATGGAACGTATCTGGCAAAAATAGTATTTGTATTATATTAACACAATTCTTCTAATTTTAATAAAATAAATGGGAAATACAGAGGAAAACCTCAGAAGTTAAATTAAAAATATACAACCTGTTGCCTTAGTAAAATGTCCAAAAGGGCTAAGACCTCACACAATATACATGTATATTATTGGCTGTCCAGTAATAGATTTTAATGTACCCAAATCAAAATTTTGTGTTTTCCCAATTAAAATAAACCAATAAGATTATATTTTCACATCTGAACTCACTGTAGTCACCTGTGTTAAACACAATACAGTCTTAATATACATGTATATATTTGCTGAAACCAGACATTAGTGATGAGTAGGAATATAAGAACTTAGAAATGAGAGCAGACATTTATAGAAAAATATTGCTGTCCACCCATATTTTTAAATTAGATTACACTGGTCATATCTTATTGACTACAGTAATATTGACTCCGGACATTTTACTCAACTTCCATGTCAATCTATTGAAAATTTATTTGCATTTTCTCCAGTATCTAGATCTCATCAAACTGCATTTTTAAACTTGTAGTATAGCTATTCACCCTTCTGTAAGACTTCTCCTTTAGCCTGTGAAGATATTTACAATACTGTTGATGATTAATTTTGTGTTTTTCTTCTTTTTTTTTTTTTTTTTTTTTTGTGTACAGTATTACTGTGCAGCAGTTTTTATAAGCCATGAAATCCTGACTTCATCCTCTTCAACTTTTCCATTTTTTTCCCCTGCATCAAGACCATTACCAAATCATGAGGCATCTTTCTTATGGAACTTTTTTCCTAAGAGTTTTTCCCCTTTGTCTACATATTTGAAACATTTTACTAATTATCTTTAACCTCGTTTCTTAATCCACTTTTACTCACCATGCCCCTCTGGGCTGTGACATTCCATTTCACACAGATGTGTAGCACAACCTCTTTGCACAATGAAATGGACAGCAGTGACCCTTAATCCTGCATCAGTGCAAATCAGAGTACACTGAATTATTTAGTTGAGATCTTCTGTAAGAACTTTGCATGTTGTTGTAAGACTTAATAACCATAAAAATAATATTATCACTGCAGTTCTTTTTCTGTTTATACAATATTTTATTGGTTTAAATCTCCCCACAACTAGGTAATGCTGTGTCTTTAACTCTCAGCCTGTGCCTCTGCACTATATAAATATGGTCTAAGAATTCCAGAAGTGACAGGTGAGTTTAAGAGTCTATATTGCTAAATAAAAGAGAGCCACAGACTGATCATGGCCCAGAGGCTGAGCCAGCGTTTGAATTGTGTGAGGGTATCCCCGTCTCTACAGCACATTTCTCTTGGAGATCCAATAAGTTTGGATTTTTCAAAAATAAGACATTGAATGGTGCCCGTTTTGAATGTTTCTTGTAAAATCCTGCAAGGCAACTGCAAGGTACTTTGCAGATTTTTTGGGTTCTCTTTAAGCTTTGTTTTGTTATGTTCCAGAAATACTCTTAACTTCTGATTTTTTGTCCTGGATAAAAGTTATGGAATGCAACATAGTGTTATAAAATACTCCCTTTATGTTATATGCCTTTCATAAAAGAATTCAAAACTTTTATAAGCATGAAGGAATTAAATCTTGCATAAACATATTACAGGCTTTTAATGTACTGTGGCAAGCTGGAAACTGAAGCAGATGAATGTGGTCTGAACACCAAATAGTTAAAGGGCTGTTTAAATGCTAATGGTATACAGAAGTCAGAATTTTTCATTCAGTTTAAACAAAAGACAACAAACAAGCAAACAAGCAGAAACAGGAATGTAATTTAAGGGATACAGGGTAAATGCAAAAAAGCCGGGAATAAAAGATTACGATGTGTGCTATTGGACATTAACTCTCCTAAATTTCTCTAGTAAAATGGTATGTGTAACCTTATTCTTTTGCTACTTTTTTCTGTACTGACTCACTAAGTCATATGCAGTCTATGGTGTAGATAATTTTAGCTTTTGGGGATGGTGTTTATGCTCAGAGTGTTTGCAGAATGTGTATCCTATACTTGAGTATAATTTAAAAAACAATCATAAAGGGGCAGTGCCACTCTGACATATGCATCTTGCAGCAGAATGAGTTTGAAATTTAGTTTCATAAGCTTTTAATGAAGTAGTAGTCAGGAATTTTAATAGACCACACTTTCTCACATATACTGAAGAAACCTTACAGTAAGTGGGAATAGAAATGGACTGTATATTTTCAGCATTTTAACTAAATAAATAAGAAAATCCAGCTTAATCTCCAGACTTGTGAATTTTAATTCAAACCTTTGATTCAGATTAGGCAATTACTTATTTTTTTTCACTTATCTGTTCAAATTAAAGTATGAGGAGATTCAAAGCTGTAGCAACACATTATCGTGCCTGCAACACTAATTACAATGTAGCTTTTTTCAATAGCATGAGAACACAAAGATCATCTGTGTCGTCATTCTTGCTTGATGCATAATTATGACCCAGTGCTTTAATTTGAATTGTCCAAAGGAAGGTTGAATTAACTTCCTTGCTAGTAAATATAACAGCTAGGATTCTGTTAGTTCCCTGCAGAGATCTCCAGGCAGTATTTATCAGAAATTTCAAGTGCAAAATAAACTGTTGTGCTAAAACAGTCAATCTGCAGTGATATGTGTACAGCTGTAATAAGTGGCAATATACAGTTAAACAGTGTGAATTTGATCCTGTTACATCTCTCCTATCAATAATGTTTGAACACTTCAGGTGTTCTGATGCACAAGCGTTTACTTCATAAATACAAATTTTATGGGAGTGTGTAGCACATAATTTTTTCCTGCTGTAGAAACCAACTATGTTCCGTAAAGTTCTTTTCAAAAAGGAGTTAAAGCTGGCAACAGAAACATCGATACTTTGTATATCTCTCTCTTCATGACATAGTTTCTGATTTGATTTTTTTTTGCCTGTCCAGTTTTGTTGATGTGCTTTTATGTTCTTATCTTAAGGATATCTTGAAGGTTGGCCAGGGAATCTTGCTCTGGCTTTCTAAGGTTAGGACGTTTGAAATTGCATTCTTTCAGTTGTGCAGAGACACTTAAAAGTAATAAAAACAGCAACAACAACAACAACAATATTAATAATAATAGGAATAATATTAATAGAGCACCTCAGCTGTAAAAGTGAGCTGAGGCTCTGTAGCACCCAGTGCCAGCCCAGCTCATCTCCAGTGAGCTGAACTGTTTTGTCAACAGCTCCATCTGCAGCCCATGGGCAGTCGAGTGCTGCACACTGCCATCCTGGGATGTGCTCACTGAACATAGTTGTCTGTTAAAATTAGATTTGAAAGACAACACCTTAAAACACCTTTTTGCGGTTGAAATTTTGGCACTGTCAGGTTTTATATGATTTCTGAGAGTATAGCCGTAGGCTCTGTCAATGGAAACTCGCTGGGAAAGAAGCAGGGAGGGAGCCAAAGGAGAAACAAGCTATCACTGTTGCTGAAGGCCTGCAATCAGGCATAATAAACTCTCCAGTCAGCAAATTAACCTGAATCTTTGATTTTTTTTTTTTTTTTTTTTACTTTTTTTTTTTCCTTTCTGTGAATATGCTTTTCTTTGCAAAAGCCACTTCTAAGCTTTTGGCCACTCAGTACTATCTCCCTTGTGATGTGAGAGTGAGAGCAGTGTAAGTCATTCAGCCAGAGCTGTGATTTTAGTTGTTTGAATGACTTGTGTGCCCGGCAGTGGCAAAGTCAGCAGGGTGTGGGGCAGAAGTTAGCATTGCTTTGGTCTATTTTTAGCCAGGGTCTGTAGTCTGGCAACACTAGAGGGCTGTAGAAGTCTTTTCTAGTCACCTACAGGTGACAGGTTTTTTCTTTTCTTTTGTTTTGTTTTTTTTTTCTGGGGTGGAAAGTAATGGTGCTAATGGAAGTGCTTGTGCAGGGCGGGAGGTATAAATGCACATCCTAAACAAGTTTCAAACCAGCATTAGTTTCAAATGTCTTTAAAGTATAAGAATGCAAGGAGTTTAGTTATGAGTGCAATTATAACTATATAAGTCCTGACTTTTAATAATATAGTAATTGTCATTACTTTACAGAATCATTCAGAATAGCATTTGTCTCTTCTTTAATTTACTTCATACTTTAATTAATATCAAGTGAGTGTGGGCTTGTGTTTTGTTGTGTTTTTTGGGGGGGGGAGGGTGGATTAGGTTCACTTTCATACACAGAGCTACTTCTAATGATCCCATCTCTGTATGTATACTGTTAAAATGCTGTATGTTGTCTTCAGAACACCTTCAGATATCTTTTTTGACCTATTGGTGCCCTTGACAAATTAAAATGCCATTAACGATGGACAGGAACATTAGTCAGTAGGCAACAGTCGTTCCCTGGCCACAGAAAACAGTACGCACAAAACCTTCCCTTCCCCTTTTCACTTTTCATGACAGCAATCCTACCTACATGTCTGTACAGATGAATGGGGTTTTGGTATATTCTAAAGATTAACAAATTTAGATCACTTCAGATAGGTGTGGAAGTGAATTCTGCAGTGAAAGAGCACTCATATACCTTGTCATTAGTTCCCTATCTTTCACTCGAAGGTGCTTCAGTGCTGTCAGTAATCTTAACACATGGGGAGTGAGTCAGTCTCTCAAAAAAGCAAGCTTCAAGTCATTTTGGGCTTTATAGGTCAAAAGTAGCACTTCAAACTCCACTTGAAAAACAACAGGCAGCCAGAGCAGATTTGGAGAGCAGATGTCAAATGCTCATAAAGGGATACAAAGCATATCAAGCAGAATGGCACCTTCCTATACCAGATTGTTTCCAGGTTGATTTAAGGTGCAACCCAATGTAGAGCTCATCTCAGTTGCCAGATCAGCTACTTGATAAAGACATGTTTGCAAATGCTAAATTATGATAGCATATCATAACATGGAAATATAATTATGCATTAAAATAAGTGAATAGTTTATCCTCATAATTTTGTGTGTTACAAGGTCATGTAAGATTGCTTTCAGAAGGGAGCAATACTCCTCAGTATACTTCAGTTTCACCTAGAAAGAAGCCACCTCTATCCAAAACCCCACTCACTTGGCATTGTTATTGCTATTGTCTCTGTGGGAAGAGGACAAGGATTGTAATGTAATTCCTTGGAGATCTCAAATAAGACTGGAGGAAGTCAAAAGCAGAAAAAATTGTTCCTACATATTCTTTTAAAGTCTTCTGCAAGTCTTTGCAGAGTTGTAAGTTTATGTGTATTATAAGTAGAACTATTTTTTTCTGAGAGCAATTCCACTTGCTTTCAAAGACATAGACCTCAAAAAGAACTATTCCATTTCGAACATTAGATTTTAAGATCTCTTAATAACATGCTATATGAACAGTATTAATTAGTATATTCAGATTCTGCTTTCTAGATCAACCCTTCATTTTAGATGCAAATTTACTTTTTTCCCTTTGTATCACTTTATTGTTGCAATAGATTTCATTTAATTTTATACATCCATGGCTTTTTTGGAAACTGCTACAGTATGCTTGATTTGCTTAGATGGCTCAGGATGTACGAACTATAGACAATTTTCATAACACCTTTCATGACAGGCCCTAGTATGTTTTATAAACTCAATCAACACATGCTTATATTATTTGTGAGGCCATTTTACATCATGATGAAAGTCAGATATCTATCGAGTAGAGAGTGGCAGCTCTTACCAATGAGTATTGACACTACGTGACAGTTTAAAATAGGAAGTAAAGAATGCAGCATCCAGTCTGCAAGATTTCTGGTGTCTCTTACTATGGTCAGCTTGTTAACAATGTTTTTTTTCTGTAGTGGATTATAATCAAACGGATTTTGTTTCAAACTAGCATAGAATAGAAAAGCTTTTTCTAGTGTTTTCAACTGTCAAAATACAGTGCTAGTAGGATTTGTTATCAGCTGTTGCTGCCAGGTATTCATTACAAGAGAGAAAACCAATAGGTACTCAATCTGGGCAAAGGGGGGGGGGAATCTTAAAAAGCTGGAAACATAAATCAGAGTTAGCACTATCCCAACAATTCTTTGTATTTTCTTCCTGTTAGGAAAATACTGCAAAACTAAACAAGCAAAATGGGGTGCGCTTTTTCTAAACTGTCCAGAAAAGGACAAGTTAAACATGTATAACAGATCCCTGATATCGCTGCAGCTAAAAGGAAATTTTGGGACAAAGTTTGCAAACTATTACACATTTTATTCTGTTTTGATGGTTCATACAGTATCAGTAATGTTTACAGGGAAGTTGGAAATCCACTAATCATCTGATTAAGGAGCATCAGGGCTTATTTAATTATATTTTTGCTTGGCATCAAGCAGGGCTTAATATCCTGTGAACCGACCATTCTGGATGATCTTGTTGAGCTCTTTGTAACATTAGTGCATTACTGATGTGTCCTTGAAGAACTGAAGGTAAAAAGAAATTTTGTGATACCAGTTATTTAATTTTTTTATTGATTTATTTGACTATATAGTAGGTTTCCCAGCATCAGGTGTGAATAGCATGAGCAAACAGCTTCATTTTTGATAATACAAATAAAGTGAGAGCTAAACTTTTGAATGTGAAGAAAATGAACCAAGAGGTCTTTTGTGCTGCATGAGAGAAACTGGTTCTTGTGTCTTGAGGAATTAAATCATAAACTCAGTAATAGTACAGCTTTCTGGTGTCCCATAAGTTGTTAAGTGGTCAGTAATAAAGAAATAAATGGCTAATTCTGATCAGACTTGATAAACTGATATGAATTCCAGTGTGAGCACTGTAAAATCCTGGAAGATGAACCATAGTTACAGGTGGGAAACTACTGCTCCAGCAAAGTAGTCGCTTTCACAAAGTGAAAATTTTGTGGAGAGAAATACTGGATAAACAATGGAATGTGAGCTTACAAAAGTGAAAGGTTTTTAGAGATGTGGCTATGCAAATATTGAGTAAGACTCAACAGATTATATTGCCCCAGCTCTTGGCATGAGTATGACTGTTTCATGAATATTGTGTCTTATTCTTGTGCCATCAGTTAGAAAAACAAAACACTAAACGTCAAAGAAGCACAAAGAAATGATTGAAAGGACTGGAACACGTGCTTTGCAATGAAAAGCTGAGCTTAGTCTTAAAAAAAAATGTGGCCTTAGTAGAGATTTGATTAGAACCTATAAATTACCTACATGTAGAACAAAAATTTGTTAATGCTGGTCTGTTAAGTCTGTAGGCAGGAAAATGTTGAAGTGTAGTGGCTAAAAGCAGAACATAGACCAAATCAAACTAAAAATAAGCTGGGTATTTTAACTAATACTGGAAACTAATTTCTGATGCAATTGATAGATTTTCTGTCACTGGAAATAAAAATGTGACCTTTTTTCGTTTTCTTCTTTTAAATATATAGTCTATCTCAAGCTTAAATATTGAATTTGAAGCAGAAATAATTAAAGTGTAGTATCTATAATATAGAGGAAGTTGAATAACCACAATAGTATTGCCTATCCTTAGAAGTGCATTAACCTAAAATAGAAAGCATGCACACTTTCTGTTTCTTTTAATTTCCTTTCTATATCCTAACTGTTAAACTATGTGCCAATTTGTTGTCTACTCTTGAAAATACTGTGTGTAGAGAGCTTCCATTTAAATCAATAAGATTAGGGGATATTAGGGTCATACCCTTAATATAAAATATAATTTATTTGGATATTGGCTTCATTCCAGTTGATACCATAACAAATTCTACTTACCTGAAAGCATACAGATTTTTTTTCTTCCACTCAAGAATGTATAGCATTGCACAACTGACCAAGTGTATTATGGGAGAAGTTCATCTTTCTATAGAGGATTAAGTATTACCCTTCCCCTGAGGCGGAATGCCAGATTGATTTGATGGACCAGTTTACCATAGCAAATTGCATATTCCAGAAGCACTTTTGACCAAGAGTTACTGTCTGTAGTGCACCATCTGCTAAAAGTCTGATATCTCTAAATTTAGATGATCGGTGAAGTCAATTTGGGTAGTAAATTATTCATTTAAACATTGTAGTGGACACTTCACCACATGAAAGCCTGCTTCTGCTTCTGAAATTTTAGTTAAGTAGGATAGAAAACTGGTGGATAAAAGCAAATAAATTTTTCGCTACTTTGAACCTATACAATTACTTACATCCATAGAAAACTATGTATCAGTAAAATCACAATTACAAGGTGAATACACTAATTTGACACTCAGCACAATAAGTTAAGTAATGAAGAATGAACTCAGGCACTGCAAACTAAGGTGACTATTACATTACTTTGGAATGACAGTTTATAGGATGTAACATCACACCATGTATATCTTTAAACTGTTCTATCCTGAGAATGAGGGAAAGCAACACAGAATGTGCACCTGCAGATTTTTTGAGTTTTTCTTCCCTGTTACCTATTTGTCCCTGTATCCGATGAGGTATTGTATAACTCCTTTGAGAACAACGACTGGTGACGAGCCTGACTTGCTGGTTAAGCTGTGTAAATTGACAGTGTGTCAGGGCTAAACTGGTGCTAGGCCAATAGTTCGTGACTGCCCATTGGGCCAAAAAATACAAATTGGAAGTGTCTCATAGGCTTGCCATCAAAACTGAAGTTTTCTTGATTGTGGGATTTGAAGACAGCCCACTCCTGTACTGCAATGTGTCCTAAACCCAGATTTAAATGGCAGCTGCAGATTAAGCTAAGAAGTTAGCAGTTCTCACAGGTATTATGAGTTTTGCTAGTAACATTTTTCTATCATTTGGCTTCTAAGTAGCCTATGCACCAACAAATTAGAGAATACCAGGAGGGGCGAGTTGGGTGTTTTGTTTTGTTTCTTTTACACTTCCTTTTGACAGCCCTTGGGACAGGATGGATTGCACCGTCACGTGTTCTGTGCTTCTGTCTCATCATTTCAGGCTTTGACTTTTCCAGCTCTTTGAAACAGGCTTTGCTGGTACTGTGGACCCATATATGCTGCCTATCAGCAGCTTCAAAACCTTTGTAAGCCTCATGTCTAAGTAAAGATGGCATTTCCAAGTAACCTTGAAAGGTAGAATTAAAACACATGTATTACACATTAGGCAATTTCAGTGCTCTTTCAGATATAATTCATGCTGGAGAATTAAGGAAGTAGCTCAGAGCCGACGCTATTTTTCAGTATCATCCACAGGAGCCAGTGGACAGTTTGTTACTCAAGCATATGCGTGAAAGCAGGATAGGCAGCACTTTTGGTTAGTGATAGGTAGTAGCTGAATATCACATAACGTGTAGCATTCACAGGCTTGACTACTTGTTCAACAGTCTTGCATTATAATTTATTAGTTTTTTAATTCTTGCTGTTGATGACCATCTTACCTGTATGATAGAATAGTATAGTGTTAGTATGGTGTGCTAGTGCTGAGCTCGCTCTATTGCTGGGATTAGATTTTTCTGAGAGAATTTTCAAATCAGGAATGGTGATTGATGGCTTTAAACTAAAACTGTTGTTCTAGTGAATGGTTTTGTTTGCAGTGATGTGGTGAACACACTGAAATATCTGTTGCTGATTTGGATATGTGTGTCACTGACAGTGCAGTTTTTCCAAAGGTGTTAAAAATGTAAAGATAATGTACATACAGTTCAAGTAATCATAAAAGCAGAAGTCAGAATTCTGTAACGCTTAATTTATGTGGATGCTTTTCTGTTTTCTTTCCTTCCAGATTAACGATGAAAAATATTGGTCCGATAAGAAGTTTCCTTATTTAGAATAAAAATGAAAATAACTGTAATGTGTGGCTTGTTGGGGGGGAGTTGTTGGTTTTGTTTTGTTTTTTTTTTTAAAAAGTAACCACAGACTGCATGTACATAATTATGAAGCACTAATTACTTAAAGGTCACAGAAAGAGTTTCCAATTTTTTTTAACATCCCATGGTTTCCCTTTTATAAAGCATAGTAATTAAATTCCCTATCAACCAATTTTATGTGGTGTCATTTCACTGCCTTATTCTAAATGGAAATATGTAGAATTTATGCTGGTATAGGACTTCTTATTCTGCTATTTGCTATTTTTACTGATTGATACATGTCTGCAAGACTACTTAAGAAACAATATAATTAGTCTATTTGCATTGCCTGGAATTAGGTGACCTTTGGTTTTGGCAGTAATTAGGCTATCCCTGCTGTACACTGTTACTTGCTGGTAGTTGCTAACCAGGCAGAAAAGGATTCCAAGCGGCTCATTTAGTGAGCTACAAAAGCTTTTCAAATGTCATTAAAATGAACAGGAAATTATAATTAATAGTGCGATATCATTTTATGGATGTGTCCCACAGATAAATTGTGGACAGAAGCACTTATTCACCTAGCAAAAAAAAACCCAAACCCTCCTTCAAATAAATCAGTATTTTCTTGGGCACAACTTCTATAGCCTCTAATTCTAAAATTCTGCAGTGCTGCAACACCTGAGAGCATGTGCATGTTCTGAGTGTTTTCTTCTCAGGAAGTGGGTATGTAGGTGTACGTACTGAGCCTAATTTTTACCGAAGGTGTTTATAATTGGTTTTCTAAGGCTACCAAAAAATTTATGGAGCTGTGTATATTATTTATATAATCCAAAGACACATCTCTTTTATAATACTTCAATGTCATTAAATATTTTTTCATAGAAGATATTAAAAGTCAATGTGGTAAATTTTGGAATAATATTTTTTACACTATTCACAGACACTTAGAAAAATCACTAAGATCCAAATTCCCAGGTACTTGCATGCTTGATCATATATGGATGATATCTTCCTGCATGAATCTAGCCCTGCAATACGATAAATCTGGATTGCCATTACAACAAATTGAAGGTGCATGCTTTCATTTCTAGCAGTTAATTGAGGCACCCAAGTTGATAGCCTAGATTAAATAGACTCCTAGTTTAGGTCTCGCTTCTGTGCTTCAAGTTGCATCGTAGAATGAATCAAAATTGTAAGGTACCCGTAGTAAATGACTCACCAGAACTGAATTTTACACAGAATAGCAGGACTGTGTGGAAGATTTGCCAGTAAGTAATGACTGCATTGCATCACCTGGTTAAAATAACTGATCTATGCATCTTTGTGATTGGCTTGTACCACTGTAGCATTAGAAGACAAATGAGGCATATTCACAGGACAGTATTAAAAACCAGAAATTACCATAGTCAACTAACTTTCACGGTATGCTCTCCTTTCGTTGATCATAATGGATGTGAGTTAAAGTCCTATAAATTCATGAATGCTGAATACCGACAAAAAGGGGTTTTTTTCAGAGGATAATTGGAACCTTTTTCTGGGGGGTTTGCAAACATCAATCCTCAAATATTTTGTGAGATAAGTATGCATTATCTATTTTTATATACACATCAGAAGGGTTATTCTCTTAGCTGAGTGCACTGTATGTATACTATAGATTTGCATGCAATTTTATGTCTCTGTTTTCATAAATAAGCACCAGATGTTGAGAATGTCATTTAAATTCAAATTAATGTTAACATAACGTAGAATTATATACATTTAAATTAAATGATTTTTTAATCCAAAGCAGCAGATATGTTTTTCATTGCTGGAACCACTGCTTCAAATCGTCAACCAGCAAGTGGTTTGGAAAGGTGAGCAAGGTGGTTTTTATTCTTAGGAAAAAGGTTTATTCTACATTACTTTAAACATCTAATTCCCACACCTCAGAAGAGTCATCTTTCTGTGGTCAGAGGAGATAAAATAGATGCACTGTTCTGTAGAGATGCCTATTTCTCTCTCTAACTACTTTTACCTCTGAATAAAAAGTTAAGGGTAAGTTATCCAGGATGCCTAATTTTAACTTAAATATCTGATTCTTAGATTTCAAGACTGAAATACATTGATGACACCATTCTCTAAACTTTGACAGCTGTGTCTGAGTATCATCAAAGAGCTCAGCTGAAAGAAAAGTTAACTTCAGTACCTTGCAGTTCTGTAGTCGACCCCCCTCCGAGTTCTGTGAAAGAAGGCTAGAGACCTGTGTTACCATGCTACCCTCGTCTTTCAGTTGTTGGTGTTTTTTTGGGTTTTTTTTTCCCCCTTTTAATCGAGAGGCCAGTTTATTAGAAGTACGCATACAGGTGTTCCTCACTTGCTTGTCTGAAAGAGTTAAAACTTTACAGTGTCACAGCTACGATTTCTGAGCACTCGGAGAACCTGAATCAGTTTTGACAGTAACAGTAGACAGGTGGTTGCAAAAATGAATAAATTCATTTAGAAAATTCAGGATTTGTTATTAAAACCAGAAGACTGACAACTTGCAACCTTTTTTTTTCCTCAGGCTTGAAAAAAATCTTATTTTTGACATTTCACAGTCTTTTGAAACAGTGGTTCAGTGAGATGTCAAACTTATAAATGTAACTTTCAATACAAAATGGTTATTTTCAGGTTTTATTCTGTATTAGTAAATCTGATTTTTTTAAAAAATACCCATCACAGAAACAATCCAGTTATCAATAAAATTACATCATGTGGATGCACACCTAGAACACTGTTGGCAGAGGCCTAGCCTTTAATAGATTCCACTGTCTTAAAAATTAGGCACCTTGCAGTTGTCTGATGAAGTAGAAAGATATAGGCACCTCCACAGGCAGCTTAATCATCTGACCTATTTTAGATATATTTGTATCTAAATACAAATACATCATAAACGTTGTTTATATTTTATAATTAATTTTTGACAATGTATATCAGTTACATTGAGCTAGGTTTAGACAAGTAGCTGAGATTGGATGCTTAATTTTAATAACTATTGTTAGATGAGATGCATGCTGCTCCAAAAGTTTCACATTGTTTAGCTGCCAGTGGTAAAATATATGAACTTTTCTTTCTCATTCAAGGTATAAGAATGGAAAGCAGCTCCTATACAATGTGATTCATCCTAGAGACAATGACATTTGGTTATAGCATTTCATTAGTTCCACAAAATATTAATCAATCTCTATACTGAAACAACAAGAAATCTGAAATCCTTAAAGAATCCTTAACTGAGGACTGCTCTGAATGGTCTCCTCTGACCAGACTTGGACAAACAGCCACTACTTGGCTGAAAAACAAAACAAAACAAAACAAAACAAAACAAAAAACAAAAAACAAAACAAAACACAGATTTTTTTTCTTTCATTTTAGTAACCTGTTAATACCTCTCAAGTTTATTTTAGGAACTTTCGCTATCCAGCCACACCATTTTAGTTCATAAGTTGCCAAACATGATGATGATGTTTCATTTTTATAGTAGGAAATTATATAGTGCAGAAGTGAGGGGCAGGGAGTAAAGCTTTAGACTAACTGATTGAATACCATGTCATGTTACTTTCCGTCATGAAAAGATTTTTGTGTTTATGATTTCAAGTTTACTGAATCCTTCTTTTTGTGAGCTGCTGGGCAAAGGTAAATTATGTTGATTTGTCTACTTTAAAACAAAGTTATCAGAAAAATATTCAACAGAAAATATTTGGCTAGCTGAGGTTTAAAATAATACAGACTGGTACTCTTTTCTATGTATATTATTATTTTGGCAGTGTTCTGTGGATCTGTGGAAAAATTAGAAGAAATACCTACCCACCCCACCCTTTTTACAGAACCCAAAACTGTCATTTGAGGACCTTCCCTGGATAATGAGACACAAATATAGATCTTTATGAATATTTTGCATAATGTAAATTCTTTGTGCGCATTTCTAGAGTGTGGTCTATCTATTTACCTACCCATCCACATGTTTACAAAGACATGTAAACACACAGACCTGCTGTGCAGACCCAGATACATTGAAGTATTTTGTCAAGTGTATTTTAGGCCACATATTTATCTGAAGTTGTAAATGAAAGCTAACTAGATGTAATTAGAAAATAGTTTTTTTGCCTTTTTTTTTTTTTTTTTAAATCTAGTGAAACATAAACTTTAATACATTCCATGTATGATTAAGAAGGATTTGAAGGATAGTCTTGGGTTTTGTTTGTTTGGTTTTGGGGAAAGTAGATTACCCACAAGCAACTTACCTGAATTATGGCTGATGTTGGTGTCACACTTATATTAATGCCACAGCTGTGAAACCTGTTAAGATAACAAGTGCAGAGTGGGGGTTGGTTGAGCATGGAAAGTGTTTACATTTCATCTGCACAGCATTTACTATTTATGCAAGTTTAAAATTGCCTGGGATAATTCACATACAATTAACATTCAGTATTTTCAAATTCATAAAGGGCAAAAGATATTTTTCTTTTAATCACTTTCAGGTTGGACTGTTTCTAATTTATTTTCCTAATCAACATCTTAAAATATAACCATCTTATTTATAAAGTAGGAGGTGAAATTGTCTCTAACTATAGCCCACGAAACATTCTGAATGTTAAACTTACTAGAAAACTACACAAAGGACTATCCACAGGGAATGGCCTTTTCAATTTCTTTATATTTCAGAATTGTTACAGGAGCAAGAGTAACGGGATATGCTTGTATATAGAAGTCCCAGGTATACAACACAGATGGCTGTAGAAATTGTTCATAAAATTGAGATTTTTCTGTGCATAAGGGATGGAAAAAATTTTCCCCTAAAAAGGACGAAAAAAAATCTGGCTTTAATGATATTCAGAATGACTCTAAGTTTATTTTACTTTAACCACTTAAACAAGACAATAATTAAATTTGTTGCAATAGCTTTTTGAAATTTAGTTTCAAAAGTAACTTGAGAGAGTGGGAAAAGTAAATGAAAGACTTTGTGTTAGGCCATGAATTTTCTGTTACTCTAGAAATACCCACAGATGCATTTGTGAGAATATCTTTAGCTCAGAAGGATTTGTAAATTATAAACCTGTGAAATTAGGAATTTAAAAAAGAAACACTTACTGACCTGTATCTACAAAGGTATCTAAATCCTTTATTAAATTCACTGTTAGTATTATAGTCTCTGGAACTATTGAGAAGAGGATTATGACTATAGTTTGGCTCAGGATTAGATTTTTAAGTGATTTACTAACATTATCTGAAAGGTGTTGCAACCTGACCCCTGCAAAACAAAACAAGCAGTCAATATCAAACTTTGCATTATCCTCAGATTTTAGTATCTTTATTTCTAAAAATAAGTAGTGGAATTTGCTCTAGCTATAACATGGATGCATACGAGTTATCAATTCTATTTTTATACATAAATATTGTAATTGGAGTAACCAATGTTAATTTGCATTATTTGCAACAAACAGTTCCAAGCTCTTGGCTATTCTTTTAATCTTCATTAGTTTTAATTACCTAAAAAAGGAAACAGGGATGGAGTATTTAATCTGCAAACATTTTTCCCTTCTGTATTTTTCATTTCTCTACCAAGAAAAAAACAGAATACTTAGAAGATCTTTGGAAGTTATTAAAACAAAGTGTCATCATCAGCCTAAGATGTTAAAATAGAAAGTTGTCACTGACATTTTCTCTATGCAAAAAAGATTTCTAATCTCAAGATGTGGAAGTAAAAATGACAGATAAACGGTAAATAGAAGTGCAGTATAAAGGTGTCACTTCTCTTTCGCATCTCCAGCTGCTTTCCTCCTCAGCCTTATTCAAATTTATTGCTGATTTTTTTCAAGGCTATAAAATCCTGGAGTGTAACACAACCTCACATAATGCTTCCCTTAACTTTTACAACAGAGGTATGATTTACTGTTGCAATATAACTCTGCTATCAAGTATTTTCTAACTGCTTTTATCTCTTCTGTTGATGAATAAAATGTAAAATGAGATTCCCATCTGAATATATAATTGAAGACAAAGTTACTTATTGCAAACTACTTTGGGAAGCAAAAGAGATTTAGGTGTGTTAGTTTAACACTGACACAAAAACGTCTCACGATGTATAATTCTTATCTTTGATACCCAGGAGCCTCAGAATTTAAGCAGACTAGTAAAACCCACAAGACACTGATTCTGTAATCACAGGGGCATACAGTAATTTCTGTGTTCGACTTCTGCATCAAATAGTTGGATCATTACTGCTGTTTTCATAGTAGAGTTAAAATCTGATCCAAAAGCAGTATTGCCCAAGGTGTTTCTATATATTGCAGTTATGCTCCACTTTTTTCAATCAAGAATTAAATTTCTAAATGCTAGAATTCTGAATTCTTTGCAAAGAAAAAAGACATAAAACGTTTTTTCATACAAAATATTGTCATGTACCAACAAGTAAAATAGATTTTACACCTGCTCACTTTCCCCTTCATTCATTACTCATTAAGTTTGCAATACTTTTCTCAGCAATGTTGCATGAAGATAAAAACAGAAGTATACAATGAAGAAAGAAAGAAAGAAAAAAAAGAACGGTACTACATATTTTCTCCAGATGTGAATACTTTGAATGCCACATCTTAGAAGCTTTGGCATCCATTAAACATGCTGCCCCCTGTGGCTTAAAAGGAAGTTTGGTTGATATTAAATTCAATGAGGTGTTTTTTGTTTTGTTTTGCTTTTTTTCACAGGCCTGTATGGTGGAGTTGCAGTTTAGCATAAAAGAACAGCTTGTAGTCTAAAACGTGTGGCATGCAGAAACTGTCAGATGCACAGTGTGGACACAGAGAAAGGAGTGTGTTCTAACTTCCGTGTGCAGGGATTTCTGCATGGAACTAACCTAGGCATGAATGGAGATGGTAGTATACCCTGCTGAGCTGACTTTTGTGCTTTTATTGCAGTGCTCATACCAGACTTACATACTGTTTCTCTGCTGGTTTCTCTTCTCAGATGAACAGTGGAAAATGCACTTACTATTTGCTACCAGTTCTTTCTCCTATTTGCTGCCCTGTCAGATTTATTTGAAATAATTTTTGGAGCAGTGGAAGAAATGTTATAAGACTGCCATTTATAAGAAGCTTTTTTTTTATTAGAGCTTTTTGAAGGCTTTTTTTTTTATTTTTTCATGAAAGATCTCAAGCTTTTGAAATGTGTCTTCCTTCTGAATTGAAAAAATTGAAATCTGAAAATTCATATGAAGGGATTTAAAAAAAATAATTTCAGATTAATTGCTTTTATTTAAATTCTATTTTGTACTGTGATACACAGAATAATATAAATAGAAAATAGAACAAGATGACATTTCATGGCTGTCTGTGACAGCATGGGTTTGGATGTGCTAACCTAGTAGATCTCTTTCAATTCTATGAATAGTAATTTCAGAAGAAAGGATTAAAGACAGTTGACATCATCAGCTTTTTGCTTCTTTGAAACAAAATTTCAGCAAAATTACAACACTCTGTGAGCTGCTTCACTGTTCCAGTAGAAAATGCTTCCAACGTTTTCTTTTTCTCCAAAATACTCTACATGTTTAATATACACTTTAAAAAGTTACTTGTAGAAGTAATTAGACTGCCATTTTGTAAGTAAGGTGTATGCAGAACAGCACTCTCAGTTTGTGCTACCTTTTTTCTTCAGCATGAATGGCAAAGCTGTGCCACTATCCTTGAGTTGCTCTTATCATAACTCAGTAATCCTGTAACAATCCTCTACCTGCATTTTTATTCTCTTTCCTATGGGGTTTTAATTTAGATTGAATGAATGGACCATCTCATTTTTGGTGGGAGTTATTAGTGAACTGCAACATTAGCAGAAGAAAAAGGCAGGGTGCAGAACCAGAAGACTGTGCACGTACTGCCTCATGGCCTCATGGAAGCGAGCAGAAGATTTGAATTAAGAAACAGAATAGCAAACAGCAATGCTATATTAAAGGACTCTGCTACTCAGACTTTTCCTAACTAAACATTACTTAAAGAAAGACAAGAGGTTTATATAAGTACTTAATAAGTCTATCTCATGAACAGTGTAATAATAAGCTTTTAGAAAGGAAATTTTACTTACAACTATTTCAGAAATTAGAACCTGGGGCAAACAAAGGGGAAGAGGCTTGTCTGAAGTCAGCAACCAGAGCAGGGTATAAAATTCATGTTTCCCAATTTTTAGCCACTACAGCAAATGCTTTCTTAACACCAGAGAAGGTGTGTATAAATCACTTATCTCACTTAATCAATTGTCTGCCATTGCAGAGGAGTTTGGATTGGTAGCATCTGTTTTTCTCATTTTCTGTCTGCCTTTGGCAAAAATCTTAGTCTTCTGAGAACTGAAGTGCTAACTAAAGTCTTTGGGCTTAATTTAAGAGCTTGTGGGTGAAGCTTAATGGTTTATGATATATGGGAGGTCAGAACAGATGATCTAATAGTCCCCTCTCACCTTAAACCGTATGAAACTATGTAGACTCCTGAAATATGATAAAGCTAGTACCAATGTCACAGATCACAGTGATAAATGCTGAACGAAACCTTCTGCTTGGCTGCAGCCTAGGAACAAGACTGACTATGAGCATCCCAGTGCTGTGAAGAGACTAAGCCTGCTGCTGCATGCCAGAGAAGAGCAGAAGCAAAGGAATCTGAAATAGCTGCACCTGATGTTATAGCCGGCATGTTTTATAAAAAAAGAAAACTGTAGGAAAGTAAACTCATACTTCAAAGAGGTATGCTAACCAGTACATTCAAGAGTGTGGCTTGCCTAAATGAAAAGCTCACAGGTTTTGATCTCAGGAATGAGAACAGTTATACATGGAGGAGGTTAATTCTTTTTCCTTTGGGTTTGCTTTAGCTACATACACTGTGAACAGGCTCTCTTAAAAAAGGCTGTTCCTGAGCCTCAAGCAAGGGACTGAGTCCTTTATGGCCACTGAGTCAAGGAAGTTCTGGAAACCAGAATGTATGTGGGTTTCCAAAAGGGTCCAAACCCGTTTCCATGTTATCCTGCACACTATAAATACCAGCGAAAAATGCTGCTTGAAAAAAGGGTTGCATGTCCTTGATGACAGATTGAACAGTATGTTTCAGTCACAGCAGGCTGGAAGGGGAGGCTCCATTGAAGTTCGCTGAAAAACTACTGTGAAATAGAAGCTAATTAGAAAATGCTTCAGAGGTGGGATAATTTTGCTTGTGTGGAAATATGTCTGCTTTCTGTATGCATATTCCAGACAGGAAAACAACTGCTACTCTCAGATGTGTAGAGGCAAAATAAACATAACTGAAAACCAGATCTAGCTCCTGAGATATGTACAGAGGCATCAGCATTGCATTTCACTCCAGCTGTTGTCATCCTTTTCCCCATGCCCTCTCCTTCACTGAGCAGCATGACTGTTTTTCTATTGCTTTGAAGATTTACTCAGCAGGTAGGTCTTCTGATGTAGGACGCTGCACTGCTAGCTCTGCTGCCCTTGCGCGGTGACAAGAGGGGCCTAATACCTTACGAAGATCAACAGTCATGCATTTAGGGGAGAAGAATTTTGTGGATAAGCTTTATTCTTTTCCTGTCTTTTTAACTCAAATTCTTATATACTGTCGTTAAAACATAGGTAGGGATAATGCAGTTAGATGATCGTTGTGATAGTATTCTGGATGGAAATGAATGGAGCAGGACTCCATTTTATAAAGTGTAAGGAAACGATGTTGCTGTAATCAAGGTATGAGATAAAACGATGGATAGGGATTTTAGTTGTGCAGACATAGCTGAGAAATGTCTTTTTAAATTTGTCAAAACAGAAAGACTCCTTAAAATTTAGTCAGTGACTGGATGTAAAGACCTAGAGAAAGGAATCTAGAGAGAAACATTACTTAAAATATAATTAAGTAAGTGACACAATATAAATAAGGAAAGAAATCAGAAAATTGCAAAATAACAAGCAACTAGCAAATTAATTTCCCCATAGGTCAGTTCCAACATGCAAACACAAATTCTAAATCCACAGAATTCTTTAGGTGGAGATTATAGCATTCTTAAGAACTAGAGATTAAAAAATAATACTGTCTTAGCCATAATAAAATTGTTTAAGGAAAAAAAAATCCAATACACATTTATGTTATCAAATACAGGTAAATATCTTTCAGGAACACAAAACTTTCCCTGAACACCCATATTGACTAAGAGGCTGTAAATCTCTTAGTCTCAGAAAGAAAATAAAAATATAAAAGCAGCTTCATGGAATAAATTATCGCAAAAATGGGATTTTGATGGGGTTGCAACAACATATGCTTGGCTGACACAAACTTATTCTATAGAATGTTGTTCTTCATCATGCTCAGAGTTTGTGCCTAACCAGATCTTTAGAGTGTTGTTCTGCTTCCTTCTTTCTAGTCTCAGTGCAGATGAAGACCTGTGTCATTGGTGATCTCATTGTGACTCTGCAGGTCCATTAAAATCTGTTTGGAGGTGCTAATGTACCTTCTGGCTATATTAGCAATGAATAATTGAAACAGTAAAATGAAATTGGCTTGTATGGTGCAAACCCATTCTCCTTAAAATCATATGGTTTTGTTACAAATATTTTATTAAAAGAATGACATTACTATGAAAGGTGGGAGTGATGGGGGGGAGGGTTTGTTTGTTTCTTTGTTTTTCCTAGGCAATTCAACATTATTCATATTTATCACTATCTAAAAAGAAAGAAAAAAATCTACATAAAATTGCATATAAAAATTGAGGAAGATTAAACAACATTTTTACCTACACATTAAAACTAAATGTTGACTTTATTTATATAAGTGCACTAGAGTACAGGTAGAGAAATCTTATGCTTATATATAGAGAAATCTTATTCAGCTAAAAAGAATGAATATCATTGAAGGACACATTAAAGCTCCTTTTGCTTTTTTAGCTTTACTGAATATTAATCAGGGGTTTTAAGGGTTTCCCTGTCAATGTCACAATAACTAAGGGAACCACATCCCCCCTTAATCAAACACCATCAATAAAATAAGTCAGTCTTTCCATGATTTTGCAGAAGTTACTCAGCTTGGCACACTACCTATTAGATTCCAGAAAGAGTGATTTCCCTGTCAACTTTTTCAGTGATGAGAGGTTTTTATCCTCACTCTTTGTATTTAGCAGGCATCAGGCTACAAAATCACTTCTCAGTTATGTAGTTGGGATTCATTTCTTATGTCAGCATTATGTCACTTAAATGTGTCTTCACTGAAGAGGTTTTGGGATGTATGTGGCTTTTATATCCAATCCCACCTTACATTTGTAAGATTTAAACCTCACTGAGGCATTCTATAAGTGTAAATCTGTTGTGATATAGATCTCTGAATGTTCCTGAAGAATTCTCTTTCGCTTCTCCATAAACATGCCAGATAGCATGTTAGGTTTCCTTCTTATGATTGCTGACTGCAAAGAAATAGTTAACCCAATGTGAAGATACTAATTTCCAGCTACAGAGGTAGAGTCTGAATCACAGAGTATAGCTTCTTTATACACTGAAACTCGTATTTTTTGAAAACATTAATATATTGGCAATCACAGGTTATGCATGTAACTTATTATTAGGTTTTGGCTGAAATAACATATTCTAGTAACAGCATTTTGACGTGATGGTGGGTTTAGGCATGTAAAATTTAGCTTTCACTCAGAGGAACACAACAAAAAACTTAGATTTATTTCTGGGTGTGACACAGAAACTAATGACCATGCGTTGATAACAAAAGACAACCCACTTTTTATATAGCTGGTGTTGTATTTGTTCAGTGCCTCCTATATTATTAAACAAGATGTGGAGATGGAGTCTGACAGGGGACAGATGAAGTTGTTCTGGAGTTGTCCTGTTTGTTCCTTGCTGGGATGAGATAGCAGAGAACAATTGCTCACCCTCCATGAAGGTCCTCTTGCACATGAATTGACTTAATTGACTTTCCTGCTTAATACTTGAGGCGAGGTAGTGACTTGGTAGAACAGGTGGTATCTCTTAACAGATGGATACTGCATGCTATCTGTCTTTAAAGAACTGAAGTGATGATTTTGATTTGCTTGTCTAGTATCTTGCTGTAACTGGGTTTTGAATGAGGTCATCCTAATTATGAGTCATTTCACAGCTGAGTGACTTTTTATTCTACTATTAGTAAGAGTGATACTAGTCCTCTTTAGTCACATGTATATCTGTTTCTGCCAGCAAGTGTCCTTTCTTTCTTCCACCCCAATAGTTAAGGTCTTTCTTTCTAGCTGCTATTTGTTTCAGCACAGTAAACATCAGAATAAAACAGCCTCAGTTTACTATGTGTGGGGGAGGAGGCAGAGGGGAGAGTAGGAGCTCTCTGTCTGCATAGGTGAATTTCGGCCTTATCCACATGCAGGCAACATATTCTTCTCAATGCTGGATGTTGGGGATTCAATGTCAATTGGTTGATAACTTCATTTCCCCAGTCTAAAGAGGGCATGGAATAGGATATAGGGCAAATAATTTTGCTGTCTGGTGTAAGATTAGAACTTTGTGAAAGGTGGGTATGTTTTTACAGTTTACCATAAAATTAAATTGCATTTACTAGTGGGTAAAAATGTTGTGAACTAATTTCACCAGTTCATTTCAGACCTTTTCATTTAAACTGACAGAAGCAAATTATGGTGCTATAGCTCATTCATCCATGATTTCACGCTCCTGCACCCTAGGAAACAAGAGGCAAATCTCAACGGGTTTCTCCATGGTAAAACATTTTTAATTAGTAAATAATTCTGAAGCTGCACATTCAAAACAAATCTTCACTAAGCAAGCCATATTGTCACTTCCAATCACAGCACTTTCAGATTTCTCAATGGCTGCGTGCATAGGTTCACTTTTCACAGCGGCTTTCTCTCTAAAGAGAGGAGAGAGTCAGTCCTGAACACTGTTGTTGTTTCTTGCCAGTTAGACTAGCATACAAATTGAGCCAAGTATGCCTTTGTGAAAGCATTTCAGTCTGCAATCCATGAGACATAAATAGAAACTAAACAGTGAGTGATGAAAAATGTGAGGAAATGTCAAACAAATATGCATTTGGTTTAATGGAAGTATGGTCAAAAATAGTGTTTTCCAGTGATGGCTTTAACAAGCAGAGTGAAAAACAGAAACTTGAATGTCTTTTGTAATGTCAGTTTGTTTTTAATTCATAAAGAAGAGAAACAATTAAAACTCCAGGGCTAGAATAAAGAGGATATAAATAAACAGGAAAAAAATGAACCACATTTCCAAAAGATTTAAAAAGACTTGGCAAAAATGATTGAAAAAGTTGTATAGAAAGCATAGATTTTGTTTGCAATTACTTTGATCTTCTTCTCCCTAGCAGGACTATACTTGTGCGGACGTCTTGGCAAGACGTTCTCTCCCCATAACTTGTTTGCAAGTTGCTGTGGTATATCCACTAAAACCAAAGTATATGTAATAATCATTTTAATGTTGCAGAATCTAGCACCCAGAAGCCAGTATTAATGTTGCTACTGGAAACTCAATTCAGCCCCGCTGTGTGTAGGAATTACAATACAGTCTTTAATTACCTAATCATATATCAATCATTATTTCCAGAGAATCCTGATCCTATTCAGTGTGCAAAATATTCAGTCCAAGTTAATGAGCTAACCTCAGTATTTGCCTTCCTCCTTGTTCACTATATGTTGATGTTCTTTGTTGCAGCATTCATATCCTGTTTTGAAGACAGAGCTATTAGTTTTCTCACAGAATTTGCCATGACATTTATCACTACCGTATCTGAACGCTTGGCAAATATTAACACATTTATTCTTCAGTGCAGAATCAAAAGGATATTAGTACCCTTTGTGAATTTGAAGAAATGGAGCATAAGCCACGGTTGCATGCATGATCTCAACTCTCAGACCCTAAGTTAACCATTCAGGAAATAAAGAACAGAAACTAAAGGTGAAATTACCTGACTTCAGTAACATTTCATCTTACTTAGAGGAGGTCATTTAGACATTGGTTTTAGTCAATGGAAAGTAAGTGGTACTGACAGGAAGTGATTCATCCCATCTTAAGGATGATGTCTTAAACATGGCATCCTTGGCAAATGCCCATTTCTCTCCACTGACTTGAAAAGTAACCTATTCTTTTCACCCTAACTGGTCATTTGTAGAAAGTGTAACAACTTCCCTAGTACCATATGCATATTTTGTATGGTGAAGGCAAGGACAAAATCTAATTCAGAGTGGGATTCATTATATAGCTTTTCCAGGGGACATTTTTTAATCCTTTAACCTATGTCTTTTAATACCTAGATTTGAAAAAACTAATCCATTTCTGATCACTATAATACTATTCGCTACTAAATTTTGGTTCATTCCTGCCCGGGTGAGTTTTGTCCTATTGCACTCAATCAGGGAGTGTTTTCTCTTACATAGTTTCTTTTCTCAGTGGATTTCTCCTTGTCTCTTCCATCCATTTCCTAGTCCTAACTGTGCAGGCCAGCTGGAGGCTTTTCTCCCAATTCCTTGTAATATCTGCTTCCTTTCACCATCTTCCTCTTCTCCGACTGGTAAATAAGAATTGATATCTATTCTTATTTTGTCCTTGGCTTGTCATACAGCCTTGGTCTTATCCACTGTCTTTGTGCTGCCTTTCATTTAGTTCTTCTTTCCTACCTACAAGTTTCAGTCTGCCTCCCTGACTCCAATCCTCCTCTTTTTGTCCAGTTTCAGTCATCTCTCCTGTTGTGTATTTATTTCTAGACTCAGCTTCCCTGCCACTTCCCTGGTCACAGTGTACACACCGTGCATCCTCTGCAGAGATCTAGCTCATGTCCACATGGCAGTCTAACTATTGCTTCTTACATCTTGCTCCAGAAGACAATAAAAAGTGTTGTTTCTCCATAAATGACTGTATTCTGGAACAATGTAATGCACTAAAAATCACATTCGTACTTGTTTTCCTGGATTTTTACTGTTAAAAGCAGAGAAATCAAGAAATTATTTAAAAAAAACCAAAAAAACCAAAAAAACCAAACGCATTTAAAGACATTACGAAGTCTGGGTGAAAAAGTATCTGTCTTGCTAACTCATCTCCGCCAAATCACATGTGCTGCAATTTACAGGAATGAAGCAGTCCTATAGTGTTTACTTTCTTCAGTCTTCCATAGTCTAAACTGCTGCAGAGCAAAATTAACCTCCTTCTCGTCAGTCTCCTACTGCTCAGAGAGTTTTGAATAGCAGCAGGAAAATATGACAAAAGGCTCTTGTCAGTTTTAACTCTGCTGTAGCCTGTCAAATCTTTGGGTTACAGCAGTGGCACTCCAGCTGTCTGTCTGCTGATTTAGAAAGCAAGCACTGCATTGCCTTCATTCAGTTTATAGTTTTGAGATCTTTTCAGAATTTTTTAAAAAGCTTAGATTCTGCAGAAGCTGATGAAGGCCTGGAAGGAGTGAATATATTCACTAATAACTCAGAGCAAATTTCCAGATTGACGTTAATTTGATTCACCCATACAAGTGGACTGGAATTAAGTATTACATTGCATTTTGATATCCTGATATTTCTTTATGATGAATATCTCACAGAGTGTAATGAAATTAACCCAAGTACTAGAAACATCACAAGAAAGTGATCCTGCTGAGTGTTCAACTGAATGAACATAGATAGGCAAATGGGCTCTTTTAACATTTGAGTGTGTCTCAGAGGAATTACGTGGGTGAGTATTGACATCTAGGAAGCTAAAGCATTAGCCACTTTCAAAATACGCTTCTTCTAAGATTTTTAAAAGATTTTTTTCTGCCTGTACACAGTTATGGTTTGTATTATTGACATCACTTAGAGGATTGCATACAATGATGCTTCATGTGAGTATCAGATAGAATCCTCATCTTGAAATCCTCTATTGCCTGTAGCTTTCTTGTCACTTCAAAACAAAATGACAAGTGAAGGAAGATCTTTACCCTGTCAGGCTTCACTAATGTATTGCAGCTCCTGTAGTTTTCTCCTAAAGTGTCAGAATGCTGTGCCGAATGTAGGCACCGTTCAAAAATATCAGCTAGTTCACTACCCCCCACACCTATCCTTTACTTAAAAGCATTTTAGCAATAAGCTGTTGTGTTGGAATTGCTTTGTCCAAGTCCTTTAAAGACAACAATTGCAAAGAAATCAAACTGCCCTCTCTCTCCTTGGCCTGGAAAGACCTGAATATTCTAGCTGTCTCTGCAGCCAGCTCCACTGGAATTTGAAGAATTACTTCAAAGTTTGATTGTCGGTATCCCAACCCCTGTTAAACTCTGGACAATGCTTGGGGAATTAGTTTCAGAGCAATATTTAGGGTCTAAAGAAGCATGTCTGTTTAATCTGGCAAAAGCCATCTCAGCAGTATTATTAAGCCACTAAGGGAATTTTCAAATGTTGGTTTCTTTGTTCTTCTTCCTTCTGGCGTCTATCGTGAATTGCTCCCAGATCAGAGAGATGTGAAAGTCCCTTATGATTAAGGGTCTCTTTGTGAGACTGTGTGGGTTGCCCTGTGCCAGACCACTGCCTTTCATTTCTGTAAACCCCTTCACCTGCAGATGACAGACAGTAGAGTGACTGAGTGATAGCTGTTAGAAGGAAGGTGAGAGAAAGCTGTCATTGGACTGTGGGCAGATTCACAAATATGTGACTATTCTTCCATACTTACCCCAAGGAAACATAGTGGCCATTGAACTGGGTATCGCTTCACATAATCACTGCCATTTAGGCATTGGAAGAGAGAAAGACTTTTAGGCATTTCGTGTCTTCTGCCTTAGTTAGAAGCTATCCTTGCTATTTTGCTCTGCTGTGCCTAAGCTGCTACAACTTGCTGTTTTCAAGTGTTGGTAAGCAATTTGAGAATAGATGATGCTATTGATTATAGCAAATAGGGCAATGATTAAAGCTTCTGATATGCTACCACTTCTGTACTCAGCCAAATCTAAAAGAATTTGAAGTGACGCTGTTGGATCCATGTGTTTTGATGTGGACATCTGTATACTGCGACTCTCTATATCTAAGTTAATTAATAAAAAAAAAAAAACCACAACAATAGAACAGCAAGGGTTTAGAACAATGTTTAGATACCCTTACTTTTAACATAACATATTAGTCTGGTTCTAAATCATCGTCGCCTGCTTTGCCTTAGAAATGGCAAAGCATGGAAGCTGACATATTAGTCATTTCTTCACCAGAGTGTGCCTAAAAGATAGGAAATCTGTTTCTGGAGTTTACAGGGAAATTGTTGCTAGGCAGAAGGATTAGGATTTTGCAAAATATTTTTGTTTTAGAAATGCCTGGGTTTCATCTCAGTCCTGTTTCTTGTCAGTCTTTTAGAAAATGTTATTTGTACAAGGTTTTCAGAGATATCTGAAATAAACCTTCCAAAGCCCTTGCATTACCTATTACCTAGGTGTTTTTTTTTCGAAGATGGATAGTGCTTACTGGTTCATAAGTGAGATTCTTTTCTGATTTGCATTATCAAGGCTCAGATCCTTATTATCAATATGATTTTCTATTTCTATAAATTTTGGAGAGTTTGGTCAAGATCCTGATGCAGAACTGCTATATAAGGTTATATAAACTATGGATTTTGTATAGAAGTGTGCCAAAATCATTGAAATCAGGTACATAGATGACTTAGTTAAAGATACTGATAAGAAAAAAAAAACTAACAACACACAAACCTCGAAGATAGTATGCAAACCTAATCAAATTTTCCTTGAGAGAAATCCTGAAAGGAGTTTACTGTTGTAGTACTGTACATGAATCAGGGAGGGGTATTTTCAATGGAAAAGCGATGTAAGCATGCAATTTTCATTTAGATTATATTCTTGCAAGTGGATACACTTGCTTCTTTGACATAATTGTGATTCTATAGACATGTGTGCATGTAGCCATAGTCTTCATCAACACAAGTAATTTATAAGTGTACCCAGTGCTATGCTGTGTAAGCACTTTTGAATTCAGGACTCTCTTAATCATGGAGAGTAGATTTATTAGAGAAAAGAAAAAAAAAAATCTTTTTAGTGAACAGAAATAAAAATGGATCTGTTCTTTTCTCCAAAACAAAGCATAAATGCTGAGAATAGTAAGTCTTCTAATTGTAATTCTAGAAACCTCTCATGGTATTTCTTATTTATTTATTTAGCAAAATGCATGTGAAAATTTCAACTCCCCAATCTAATTAATTCTGCTCACTAAGGTTCTGACTGGCAAGTCTTCTCTAGGCTGAGCTTTTGTGGTTTTGCTGTTCATATTTCTTAATTATTTTGGTCAAGAAACTCTCTCTATGCTCATTTGCCTCAATTAATTTCACTCAGTTATGACTGGATCCCAAGCAAAAGTCTTTTAAGAAGAATTTTCCATTGGTTTCTGCTTCTTTTACCCTCAAGACCCTTTCACTGGTTTTGCAAACATGTCTGCTTTTTTGGCACACCTGCTTTTACTGCCTAGACTCTGTTAGTTCTTCTCTCAGAATCAATCGTGAGCAGCTTGCAACCAAATGCCTGATTAAAAAGTTAGCAGACCTTGAGTGCAATTACTTCAGCTCTATGGCATTCACGCATTAAATCCAGTGTTAATTGTTTCCCATTTTTGTAACGATCCTTATAATAGGATAAAAACAGAAGAGATCATCTCTTGAAGTTAAAACAGCAGAAAATAAAGACGTTTACTCTGATTAATCATCTCGATATGAAATTAAACATAATCACAAGTAAACGTAGAGGGTCTTTGTGCTAGATACCAGTGAAAACTGTCATTGGTACTATTTGAAGTATTTGTTCTGGAGGCTGGCAGAACCCACGCATTTGTCATATCTGCGTTTAAACGGAAAGCAGAATTGAGTAAAGCAGTTTTTAAGTTGCTGGTTTGGAGGAGTTTCACACCATTATTTATATAAGTAATATTTGGATTTTATCATAGATAAATGTCCATATGATGTAGTACATATAAATATTCATAATTTTCCAGAAATGAATAGTTCTATGGTTTCACTTGGACTACTCAGGTATGGTGTCATATCACCTTAGTAATGATTTTTGTATATTTGAAGAAATCTTAGTTAAAAATATCTTTAAAGTGGCAATAAAGGATAGCCTGAAAACACAGTGAGCTGAGTGGTATCACAGACTAATGACCTCTTCTGAATAAAACAACCCCTGTAATTATTGGAAGATTTACATCTAGGTATTTTTACAAGCATTTAATAAAAGCATTTATGCAGTATATCCTGTTCTCACCATTACTTGATAATGAGTGTTCCTATGTTTATTTTCCCAAAGATGCCCTAGCTGTTTGCAGGTGGATGACTACTGGATTTTACAAGGAAATGTCTAAAGTGGGGAGGAGTAAAAGTAATTTCTATTTGTTCTTGTTTTAAAAATCAGAGCATGAAAAGGAATACCTTAATGTAAAATTCATCATCATAAAAGTGAAATTAAGAGATTAAAGAAAAGAGTAATAGGTTATGAAAAGAAACAAAGGAATATCTGCAGATCTGCTTTTTTGGTTTGTTTTTGTTTGTTTGTTTGTTTGTTTTTGTTTTTTTTTTTAGGGAAAAAATATCCCTAGAAACAACCAGAAAGCATAATGATTTAGATCCATCAAGCAGGACACATAGCTAACCATAGTAATCATATGGAGCTGTTACTGCTACCTTTGTTATTTCCCCGTGGCTCTCTTGTTGTCTTTACTTCATCCAGTCTTCAATCAGATTGTAAACTTTGTGAGGGAACAGCATTCTTTCCTATGTTATTTGAGTATTACCTCCCACAGTGCCACTCTTATTTTCTTTTCCATCCTTCCCCTGCTCAGTGTTAAGCCTTTTACAACCAAGTAAATGGAAATTATAAACATATTTCTCCTACCTCAAATTATAAAATAATAAAATATTTATTCTTTGGGTAGCATTTGCCATCTGAGCATCTCAAATTCATTTGCAAATATCATGTTGGCTTTTATAAGCATCATGCCTAGCTGAAAAAAGGCAATGATCTTTCCCACTTATCAATAAGCAAAAATGTTGAGTGCTTCACATCACTGGCAGCTGACAGCAGCTGGGCATTGTCAGGAGGTTCTCAGTCCCTGGAAGATAAACTCCAGGTACCTTATTTTGACTCTAATGGGAAACTTTCTATTGATTACAGTGACTTACATTTTATTACGCATGAAATCTGTCACAGAGTCAGTCTTCAAACTCCATGTCCTGTACTTTAACCACATGATCACCCTCCATCCCCTGGGTGAGAATGACTACTTATATCCTCTCACATGTTGGCTTCTCTGTCATTTTCAGTTTAGCTTAGAAACTCAGTGTCATGAATTCTTTAGGATGCTACTTGTCTGACCTGGCCCCTGATTTTAATTGTTAAGATTCAGGCTAGCATTCCAGATGGTCCCCTCTACAAGGGCTGCACAAACTGGACCTGGTTGGTGTTTTGCCATTTCTAAGGAAAGTGCCAGCTGTTAGTCAGTTTGCTTGTTACTGAATATCATTTGAGACGATACTAGTGGGCAAAGTCCTAAAGGATATTTGGCATTATTGCTCTGGTGAATATCTGTAGCCAGTGTTATTGAGTAAGCAGTTGCATTTATGCCTGATAGTCATCTTATGGAAAAAAAAAAAAAAGACAAAAGAAAAAAAAAATCAATAAATTAGAGCACATCTGTCTGTCTTTTCCTTCCATCTGTCAACCCAAGGAACGTACCATATCAATTTTTCCTAGTGTAGGAAACATTTGGCTTCCTCGTTATGAAGTTAACTATGTAGAGTGTGATGTTGGATTAGTTTTGTTACTTTTACTGTTGTTATTAGGACTGCTACTCAAAATACATTATCCAGAGGGTTTCTAGTTTCAGTTCTAGAGATTTTGAACTGTGCGTTTTCCCAAGAAATAATGATAAATAACCTTGCCTCTACAGAGCAAGCCTATACCCTCTAGTCTTTTTCAAAGTGCACACAAGGCATTTCTCTAATCTGTTATATATACATGTTTTAGGCTCTTGTTTGCATTAGGTGCAGAATGAATTATTTAATCATTTTGATTGTGTTTCTTTCAATAAAACCAGTTACAATAAATATTATCTATGACTATTCCCATGGAAAAAGATACTTTTGTGATAAGCACTTATCCAAAAGTAGTCTTACCTGCTTTTTTCCCCAATTTCAGCGTATCTTGCAGAGAAATGCCTGATACCAAAAACACTGATCTAACTAGTCTACCTGCTGTTTTTCTCCAGTACATTGTTACAGCTGTTGTCACTCTGCCTCGGTGCAATGTGTGCACTGTTTTAAGGAGCAACGGGAATACATCTGTGCTGAGTGGGACTTCTATGGCTGTTCTATAACCTGCGTATACATGAGGACTGGTCTGGCCAAATGTGATGCATGCTTGACACTTTAGTAGTTTGGCTGTTCTGTCTTTGCATAATGGATGTATTAATGGAATAATTACCTGTTGGTGAAATCAGCAATCCTTACTGCAGTGCAAGGCCTCCATTACCTTCTGAAGAATAACTGCAGAATTTGACCTTTAATGAAATGTGCCTGTCATTTCATACTGAAATGTCGATCTCGCTTTGACTGCAGCATAATTTTTGACTAGGTGTTTTTGACCATTGTGTAATTCATAAGTTGAGGGCATGCTTCACATATAGTTCATTAATTACAAATAAGAATTTGATCTCCATTTAGAAACTAGAGAGATAAGCTATTAAAAGAATATATATTCAATTGATTCTAAGAAGTTCAAGAACAGGAATCTGCACACACACACAAAACACTGACACACAAAACACTTAATGTCAAACCTAAGTGATTATTTAATACATTTAAAGCTTGTTTAAGATGCCATAATCAGATTTAAATTTTTATATCCAAAGAGCACTTATTAGCACACACTGGAAAAGAAAATCCAACACTACAAGGCAAAGAAGTAGATTATGTATGATGAGTGTCTTCAGTACAAAAGATAATATCTGTGAGTAACATAATTTAGGTCAAAAGGTTGGTAAAGTCAAAAACATTCCAAACATTGGCTGCTAGATGACAAGAAAAACTTGGGATTTTATTAGCTTTAGGGCTCATGAAGATGCTGTTGGACCAATCCTAATCCTGTTGATATCAGCAAGAAAATTTCCAGTGACTTTACTGAGTTCTAGGTTAAGCCCATGTTTATTTCTTTCTAGAAATGAAATTCGAAATTCTGTGAACAAGTATTAAAGACTCCATTTCAGAGAATTTTCTCAGTCTTGAAGTTGTTTTGCCTGCTATTTTCACTGCTTTTTTGTATTACTAGTAACTGTAATGTAATGACATCTTCTTCCTTTGCTCATTCTCTCTAAAAAAAAAAACTTCCACTTTCAGATTCTTGCTGAAGTAGGCATAGTTATCTGCCATTTTTGACTAGTTATCAACCTACTTGCAGTTCCTGTGGAAATATCTCAGACTTCATATCTGTGATCTGTCAACAACAAAGATCAAATCAGGGGGTTTGGATGCATTCTTTACATGCCTTGTCAACGTGTGAAGACTATGATAAGGTGGCTTCCACAGGCACTGAGCTCTGTGATGTATTCTATAGTCTGATAACACCTTAAATCTCGAAGTACTACCATGCATTTTCTTCCATCTGTCATAGTAGTACATATCAGAAAGGATCCTGATGTACTACTATGTGAGAAATTGATATTAAAACAATAATGCAACTCAGTTCAATTTACCCATGAATAGATATAATTTATTTAATAATTGTTCCAGTGCTGAATTCTCACTCAGAAATACGTCCTGCCCATTCTGTAGATAGCTAGTAATGTAACGTAGAACGTATCGTGACATAACAGCAATACTCGTAAACCCTTGGTTTAGGTTTAGATACAACCTCTTTGGACTTATTTTTTTAATATTCCCTGGAAAACAAAGACACACAGGGCATATGCATATACCTTTACAATGTTTTTGTGAAGTGCAATTTCATTCCTTTGTGCCTCTGTGTTTTTCATGCTTTTATTTAAATTAATATTGTTGCATAAGATAAAATGTGAAACAAAAGGTTTGTGCTTGTCAGTTTGGCTAATGAAAAGCTAGCATTTGCAAAATACATATAAATTACCCTTGAAATGTTAGTAAATGTTGAGCTCAAAAGTCAGCAGTCTTTGGCTATCTGTATTAATAGACATGGTCATGTGCTCTAGGTGGAAAGTGCACAAATAAGTCCATCAGTTTTAAACACTGGGATCAAAGGTGATGGTATCCAACAAATTCTGTGAAACGAGAAACTTTCTAGTATGTAAATTTAGTATGCACCAATCACTAAATGGTTTATGTCCAATGTCCTGCTTTCTCCAGTTTTGTAGACAGATAATGTTGGAGAAGTCACAGGCCAAGACCATATGCAGGTCTGTAGTTTTGAATATGTCACTCAGTGAATCTATTTCTAGTAGAAGCTAAGCAGAAGTAGGTGATTATTAGCATCAGTTGATGTACCTTCAAAGACTTCTGCAAAGTTATTCTTTTAGACCACTGAAAGAAAGAAATTCACCAGTGTAAGTTTACTTTACTAACATTAAACTCAGCTGGCACAAATTAGGTTAGATCATCAACACCAGAATACGAACATGGACTATCAAACTTATCTTTCAGCCTATTCCAAGGGGACCCATGGCATTGGCAGCATTTTCTAAAACTATCCAGGTAGTCAGAGTTCTTGTTTTCCCTGTAACTTTTAATGTGTCAAGAGCATGCCATATGTAATTTGTGGAAAATACTGAAAATTGGATGAAGTCTAATAATAATAGTGTTTCTTGTCAGCTCTCATTTGACTTCTGTGTGAGGCCAGCAGAAAATACATTTCTAACTAGTTACTCTCACAGTAAGATACCTGTGAGCATATCTGCTGGTTTGATAGTACAATAGTACCACTGTCTTCTCTGTGTAGCTGATTTCCACGCAAAAAGGCTCTTTTGTTTTTATCTTGTTTATTAATAAATGAGGTTTTACCTTTCTTACTGGCTAAGCTGCTGAAGCATATTTTATATTTTTTTCTAGAAATCTCTGTGAGGAAACACCTTAATGTGCTTACTCTTCATTTTGGACTGTATTTGGGAATATAATTTCATGTATCGGAGATTTGCCCCAGTAGTCAACATGGCACAGGAATGAAAGACACATTAACAAAACAAAACAAAAAAAACTATTCAACCACTGAAAGTCCTAACATTCTCTGTGGATTTAGTTTTCCAAACTTTGGCATGCTAAGATATTACCAGGCAGATGTACATATGTGTTATATGTGGTGGAAGAAGAATTTGTAGTAAGTATTTGTTGTAATATGTATTGTTCTCTGAAGAATCCTAAGTGAAAATCTATGGGTTTGTTTTGTTTTTCTTCTGTAGCATGTATTTGCATATGCAAAATGAAAGCTCCAAAGATTTGGGAGTTCAATACAAGAAAAGTAAAATAAAATTTAGAAATCTGCTCTTAGGAAAGCAATTCTTAAGGACATCGTGTCCCAAGTAACAAAACATAGGGTTTTTTATGGTGCAGATACATTATTGTCTAGTTACTTTTCTGGTAGAGATGCAGATATGTTTTAACAGGGGTGTTTTAATTAACTTATAGCGTGTGCAATCGATTGGGATAATAATATTAGTTTCAAAATTAAAATATTATAGAAATTACATCTTTCCCAGGATGCCCAGCTTAACCGCATTATCCTTGACAATCATGTCTACTTTCAGCTTTTCCAATGTGGATCCATTTATCTAATGTGACACCTAAAGTGTCCATTGTGTTAATAGATGTACAGCTGCTTTCTAGAATCATAGCATGTAAAAGGTCTTATCCTCAAAGGGCAATGCTGCTGCTGTTTCTGCTTTCTGTACTTGCAGGAAGAAGACATGACTGATGACTCAGAATTAATTGTAACCCAGTAAGCTGTCAGTGACATACCGTTACACATGCTAGTACTAGTTCAGGAGGCAATGTTCTAATGTACTATTCCCCCTACAGCATCCCTAAATTGAGAGCCTCCTTCCTTGCCCTCCTCCCGCTCCCATGCTAATACAGGATATCCTTAGAATCTTTATGACAATTCATTTTTTTTCTGCGTGTATTAATCCTTGCTTTATTGAGGAGAAATATGATCTTCTTAATTGCATTTCCTCAAACTCACATAAATAAAAGTGAAGACTGACATCATGATGTCACTATGCGTACTGGTTGTTTTAGAGTGTGATGGTTTAAAGGACTTCAAACTTCCTTTTTTTTTTTTCTTTTTCATTTTTGTTTTAAAACAGTGTTAATCTGACTACTTTTAAAGCCCTATGATACACAACTTCCTAGCGGACAACTGGTCATTTGCTGCTAAGTCTGTGGATTTTGAAGTTTCTCTTCCTCTTATATCCACAATTAAAAATGAAGTATTCAAATCCTGAGGTTAGTTATAGAGTGAGGCTGTGTCGCCCTAGACAAAAGATTGCTACCTTTATACAACAGCCATGGCCCGCTTGATTTCCAAGGTTATATGCTGTACTAAAGAATGCTAATGGAACAGAATACTAAAAGGGTTTTTATCACATCTTTCTTTTTCTTGAAGATCACTGGAAAGTTTCCTGCTTCCTGGTACTGCATAACTCTGCATATCTGCTGTAGTGACTGACTGTGATGAAAGCATAAATACACAGCACTTCTATAACACAGTAATTATCAGCTTCAATAATAAGATGCAGTAGCAAGAATTATTATTGACATGATACCACATGTGTCAGTTTACTCAATGCAATTAATAAAACTTAGTTGATTGAATACTTCTGTAACTAATTAAATACTATAAACATAATTTATGTTGAGTATAAATATAATTGCAAATATAGCAGTCAATATTTTTATTATTTTATGTCATTCATATAAGACAATAATAAGGTTCTTTTTATAAGCAGCCTCCAGATAATATATGTTCCTCGGATGGGAAATATTCTCAATTGTTTTTGCTCACATTTAAAAATGTAATTTATAGTTAAAATAAAGTCCCAGAAACTTTATTACCCTGTTCACATTACCGAAGCCAGATGAGTTTCACAGAATGTAAATCAGGGAAAATTTATTATTATAATTAAACTTGTAAAATTTCAGCAACATCTGTTTCTACATTTTAGTAGTTCATATGCATTATTGATCAACACATGTTTTTACTAATGTAAAACTTCTGAGAGTGTAGAGAAGTTATGCTGGTTATCGTTATAATTGGTACAGTGCTTCTGCAATGCTGCTTCAATTGAGTGCACTTGTGCATTATCTGTCTTGCTAGGAGGAACTCATCACCAAAATCAAAATAAACAAATACATTGAACATCACTGAAGTCTTTAAATTACTAAAGATCATGTAAAATATAATTCTATTACAACTAAATTCTTTATATGCGAGTTTCTTTGCATGCTGTAATACAAATAAGCTGCTCTTATAAAACTTGCCAGAGCAATGGATAAGGCAATTCGCAGTCAGTGCAGTATCTTTTTTGTCAGAGAGATCTGTTTCATCAGGTTCTTGTATCCTAAATACTTAATGGCAGCTAAAATTTCAAGTGATGAATATCTAAAGTTGGGTGTCTAAATAGTTATGAACATAATGCAAGATCTACCTTTTTTACTGGTAGGTTAACTTTGGGCATTGAAATTTGAAAATTCTGAATTTCATGTCTCTCTACTGTCAAGGTGTATAACAACAGAGTTGTCAAAGGAATTAATCTGCCTTAAGCCTTCTAATACACGTCCTAAGTTTACCTAGTCATCTGTAGTCAATGATTGAGTACAGACATATCAAAAAAAGCATTTTACTGTTATTTTACAATCATATTTTTTTTTAGGATGGCACAAATGTTCACTAGAGCTGCCTCTCTTTCTCCATTAACTACAAATGTGTTTAGAAAACTATCCTAGATACAACAATGATTTTTAATAGGTATCTACAAAATTATTACATTTTTAATTAATCCTTTCTTGAGTGATTTTCCATAGAGTTTCTGGTATGAAACATGTAACAGATGTAGCAAACTGTGGTTTGCTAATGCCTAGCCATTTGGATGAATAATATTTCTGAACATTAGCTTAGTTGTCTACTGGTAGCACACCTGGCTATTTTCTTTTATGTTTTATTGTGTACAGCAGTTTCCATCTCTTCCCCCCACTTGCCTTTCCATGCATCTGAGATATTAATTTGCATAATTGTAGGCTGAGAATTGATTTCTTGAGTCTCAGACAATTAATTCAAAAGGACAGGGGCTAAGACTTAAAATGTTGAAAATTTATTAGTATTTTACGAGACTCCCAAGTTGAATAAGGTAATACTCTGATTTAGACTAGATTAAATTGTAAGAGTCAGCTTTCCTGGTTGGTCAAATTTACCTGGCAGTCAAGATGATCGTAGATAGATAACAATGCTTATTAGGAAAAGGAATATTTGCCTTTTAAGTGGCTATTAAGAAGATAAGACTTAAAATGTATAAGTAAAAGTCCTGTGTTTAGTGTCTTTAGTCAAAGGTTTGTCAGTCTTTAGAGTGTCCAATTTAAAAAAAAAATAATAATCCAACAAAACCCAGGAAGAATTTATGGCACAAAGACTATAGTTTCATGAAATAAAATGAAGGATTGTCCCTACATAAACAAAGGAGGAAAGTGGTATTACCTCAACAGGTGACTGAAACCATAGGATTTGACTGCAGGTCTTTCTTCATTCATTGTCTCTGCAAAACTAAAATCACTCCCAACCAGAGAGGCTCTTTGTTCCCCATGTTTAAATGTGCTTGGGACCATCAAGCAGTCATTTCCTTCCCAGTCAGTGGGCAGACTGTAATTGATAATATTTTCACCCTGAAGAAAAGGCCAGCTCTCGGAAGCCTAAGTAAGAAGAGAGATATAATAGGTGATTATATTTATGCTTCCTTTTAATATATTACAGCATAATTTTCTGATTTCTATGAAATTTTAGTACTGCAAAATTGAGCAGAAGAAATCAAATGATTGTCTGGTATAACAACAATTTACATTTTGAAATTAATACCAACATTGTTACCTTAGGGGTTAAAAACAAGTAAATACGTAACCACTCCAGCTATTTATGCAGGTAGCATGGTACGAAGACATAGTATGAAGATGCAGTATGAATTGCTTTTTCTTTTTTTGTTCTTAGTTTAGCCTGAGAGACTGATGGAAACTTTATCTGTCTCCATTATGTTGGTTCTGTGGGTAAGATATCAAGATCGGCATGGAGAATGGGTTATCCTGTGATGCAAGTAGGATCCTTGAATAAGGACTGCCATGGAGACTGCATGAGTGAGTTTAGTTTAGATGCAGCCAAGAAAAAAATAACCCTATTTCTCTTAGCAAATTGCACGGGTCTGCTGCACAATTTGTACATAACGCAGAGTTGATCCAAGATTATCTGGGAGAAACAAGAGTGGCTTTTACGAAGAAAGTAGAATGATTTTATCTCAGATTCATATTCTTTTGTAAGCTTGAGTGAAACATGAAGGTAGAAGGTGTGTATAAGTGATCACTGAGCTGAATTATACAAAGCCCTGTTTGAGGCGCGTTGTCGCCTTCCTGCGAAATACTCTACAACTACACACTTTCAACAGAAGGTCACAGTCCAGAAGTATATTTTCATTCATCTTTCCTATTTGGAAAGGAGAAGGTAGATTGTAGATTTCAGGGGGCTTTCATTAAGTCAGTCAGAACTGAAAAATTATATAATAAACCATTGTTTATTTATAAAACAAACTAATACAGCAATCATATGTTAATTCAAAGACGTTGCTAATTCTTTCTGCGGAGCAAATGCAAACATAGATATTTTTATGTAAGTTTCCTGCTGTGGTTTAGTTTAAAAAGAATCTCCTTATCCCAGATTACACTCTTGCTGCATTGAAAGGTGCACTGTTTGTGCTTCCACTGTAGGAATTTAAGAAAAAAATGTGGTTTATCTTATGAGAAAAGAAGGGTGTAAACTATAGTTTGTTAAAACTATATTTTAAAGCTTGGTGTGTCCAGCACATCTTTTCCCCTCTGAAACTGTTATTAGTCTGGTTTTTGTGACTTGACTTCTTCTATTTACAGGCTTGATCTCATAAAAAAATTATACCCATTTTTTAGTACATGAACCAGGAGTCTTTGTTTTGATCCTGAGAGGAACAAACTTTATCAAACAGACATCTTCCACAGAGGACATCTAATGAAACATAGTATTTTCTTGTACCCTTACAATGTTTTGTTAAACTTGTGCACAAACAATATCTTCTTCATCATCATAATTTCATTGGCTTTTTAGAGTATTTGTCTACTGCTTACACTTGATGTTATTTTAATATGTTTCTTCTCTGACTTCTTTATTCATGAGTGGGGTTTAAATTTCAGTAAAGTATGTCATGTATAGATTCTTCTGTTTATTTTCCATAAAGGTAAATTATTTTTTCAAGTTTCTCTTTTAAGCCTCCATATCAACAATCTTTCCATAAGGAAGGTATTCCCAGAATGTTTTCTTTGTCTTTGTTTTTCCTTCATAATATTCCTTTGTCATCTTAACACAAAGTATGGCATAATAGTTCAGGAAGGAAAGGGAAAGAATTTTTGTTGATGCAAAATCTCCATATCTGAAATAAAAGATTGCAATGACAATTGAAGATGTGTCATGCTTGAATATGTATTCTGATATGCAAACATATGGCCCATTCTGTAAAGCTTAATTTGACTTGCTGTGAATCGGATGTTTTAGTGACTTCTGCCCGTCCGGAAAATCAAGGACAGAAATCGAGGCTTTTAACTTACAACTATATTGAGTGGAGAAGAGCACATTTTGTTTAAAGTACCTGATTTGTAAACTCAGAAGCCAGCTCAGTTGCTTAAAATTCAGCAGGTTCTATTTGCAACAATCCAGTGTAGAAATGTTTTTTTTTAATTATAGCTTGATTTCTAACAATGGATAGGATCTGTAGCCAAAGCTGTCCCTCTGAGACATTCAGCAACGGAACAATAGTATAATTATTTCTTGGATCCCTGATTAGCAAAAACAATACAGTAGTTGTACAAAGCTTGAAAGTCTGGTTTTCAGAATAAAAAAATCTCACCATGCAAAAGCTTCTCTTAATGCTGATTCCTGTAACTTGCTATTTGATTCAAGCACATAATTGGAAGTAAAATGCATTTTAGAACCTAGTATACTGTGGAAAGCACTGAACAGTTTTGAAAACTAGTGCTTATACTTCCTACATTAAAGTTTTCTTTCCAACACAACTTGTAACTCATCTGCCACAGGACATTTCAAACACTCGATATCACATGGAATTATCTTTCCTCTAGTTCAGATTTTCAGCACTCAGGTCGACAAAATAACTTACACTACTAATAGTCCATTTTCTGCCTGTGTGTGAGGGTTTCTGGGAAAACAAGGCAGCAGCAAAAATCTTAGTCTCACAAGCAGTGCCCAAACCTCACTGGTATTGGCCCACCTTTTCTAGAAATCCATGCTGAGGTACAATTCTTACCAGTCCTTTTGCTTAAGGATTTCAGGATTGTATCTTTAATGCTTTATGCCACTTTCCAAAGTAATAGATTTGTATGGAATGAAATTACAAATTCTGGTATCAGAATACATTTTATACAGCTAGGGTTGTCAGAAATACTTCAATACAACATCATGTTTTCAGCGCTGGAAAATTATGAAACTGCTCCAGATATTTCTAGCATTTTTTTTTTTTATTTATTTTCAATTAGAATTCACAGAATCACAGAATGATTGAGGTTGGAAGGGACCTCTGGAGGCCACCTAGTCCAACCCTCGTGATGAAGCAGGGACACTTAGAACCGATTGTCCAGGACAGTGTCCAGATGGCTTTTGAATATCTCCAAGGAGGGAGACTCCACAACCTCTCTGGACCACTTGTGCCAGTGCTCAGTCACGCTTCCAGTAAAAAACTGTTTCCTGATGTTCCGAACCTCCTGTGTTTCAGTTTGTGCCTATTGTTACCTGTCCTGTCACTGGGCACCACTGAATTCCTCATATCAAGACAACAGAAGTGAGAAAAATAGGACAGAAGAATATGAGGAAGGGAATATTGTAAGCTGTAACTAAAATATATTTTTAAAATGTTTTCAATATCTCCAAATAAAATACTGTAATGAAGAAAAATGCAATATGCTATGTCAAGCACAGGTTCTACTTTTCTGTGCTTCATCGATAAGATTAGTAATATCCCCACCCTCTACCATCCATTCCTCCCCTCCACCCAACAGCTCTTGTTGATATTTTTATTGGCATTTTCAAGTACCACAGCTATTACTTATATCTAGTAATTCCACAAATTATTAGAAAGTACTAGGTATGTATTTGGTTTTGTTGTAGCAGGAAAGCAGCAGCTAAAACAGTTTCATGTGTGGTTGATTTGTTATAATTTTGGTTGTTAATATGATTAAAAAAAGTATCAGCTGGCTGACCACCTGGTCTTAAAACCGAAAAAAAAAAGTGTTCCTATTATGCTTGAACTGTTCTTTTATCAGCACCAGAGTTTGCTATCCTTTATTGCCATCTAAGATACAGAATTAATTCTTCTTTATATCTCTCGTGGGTGTGAAGTCATGCTTCACCTGGATGAGCTCTATAGAATCTGCTGCAATAGGTAATTAAAAGAAGAACGATTCCATGTAACATATACGAGCTGTTTTCCTCATTTTTAAACTCAGCTGAGATTCAAAAACCTACTGAGTCAAATTGTTCTGAATTATATATTGAAATTGCTTTGACAGAGGTGAAAAGCATATTGTTTGGACTAAATTTTTCTTTTCAGTTTTGGGTTTCACATAACAATGATTTTATATTTCTTGATTAAAAATAAAGACTGCATGTTTCTCAGGACCTGAAGAAAACCCGTATTTCACCCCCCCACCCCCCTCCCCAAATGGTGGTTTATGATTGAATATGTCACAGATTTCAGATCTGAATTTTGGCCAAGTGTTGTGGACCTGAACCATAACCCTACCTCATGCTGCATATAATCCTGCATATGTTGTAGCATAATTAAAACTGTAATTACTTGTTATCATTAGTCCCAGTGTTGTACCAACTATAAACCTCATTACTCAGAATAACTTGATTCTGTCTTTAGGTAAAAATAATTCAAATCTGCATTTGGTTGCACAAGGGAATAGATAAATACAAACATAATCTGAGCATGTTGTAGGATTTTATTCTGAAAGAAGAGTCCCTGATATTATTGTAGAGAGTAGAAATTCAATGTATGAGTGAGGGGGCCAGCCTGTGTGCTGGGTGCTTGCTGCTGGGGGGAAGTGTCTGTACCTTCCCTAGACTGGGTGTATGTGGGGTGTGTATGTGGATTCTCTGGACCAGCTGGGGAGTAGGAGGGCCCAGATCTGGGCACGGGTATCAGACAGGCGGAGAGTCCGTGCTGGTATTCGGCAGGACCCACGAGAGTGGTGTGCCCATAGGATAAGTGCTGCATGTTTGCAGTGAGCACCCAGCTGGACCAGTCAGGGACCCATGGGGCAGGTAAGGGGCCTGGGATCCAGGCAGGGGTGCCAGGCAGTCAGAGGGGCCACACTGGTGCTCAGGGGATCTGTGAATGTGCGTGTGCTTGTGAACCTGGAGAATGTGGTGTGTGTGCTGCACCAGTGACCTTCTGCCCCTGCCAGCCCAAGAGGAGGAGGGGACGTGGCTGTCCGTGCCTGTGTCTGGTGTGAGTCCTGAATGTGGGTGCTGCTGGGGGCAGCACTTTGTCTGTGGCCGTCTGCATAACCACAGCCATGGTCCTGGCAGTGTCCGCTCTGTGTGTGTTTGTGCCCGGGATACACGCTCAGTCTTGGTACTGCAGCAGCTTTGCTAGTGCACAGGAGAAAGTGGCAGACGCGTCCCTCAGACTGGGCAGAGAGCCCGGGTCCCCAAGCACTGGGCTGGACTCCAGCGGCTGGGCAGGAGGGTCCTGGACCAGGGCAGCTGGAGGAGGCGGCCATGTATCGCATCACTTAACACCCTCATAAACGCCTAGTAGGCTGAGTGACGGTCTTTCCTTGCAATTAATATGATATGCCTAATCTTAAGGGTTTACTTTGAGTCTCTCTTTGTAGAAGGCATTTTCCCCTCGTTGTTTTGATGGCACAGCTTAGTCTAAAGTTTCTTGACAGACTGCATGCTGTCTGTTCATCATCTCTGGAACCGGATCATTGTTTACATGACCTTTAGATTCTTTTTATAATCCTTTATGATTTGTAGGGTCCTCAGTGAGAGGCTCAGAAAGCCAAGCCGATATATTTTTTTCTTATCATTTAAAGTATGGATTTAAAAATTTATAGCACTATCAGCTAAGAAGTTACCAGTATTAGTGGTAGGCCTGTGCCATTTTACTGGCGGACTGGTTGCCTGTCAGTATAGAGTTAGAGCAGATTTTGGCTAGTATGAGGAGCCTTTGTTACCCGAGATCAGTATTTTTACTACATAACTCATGAAACTGGACATTTTTGTAATTATGTATTTTTATGTTTATTTGGGTGGTTAATTACAGGGGTTTAATTTTCAGAATTTTAAATTGAAATTTTCATCTCCTCCCTTACTTTAAGGATTTATTTTCTCAGTCATTCATCTTTTCTCATAGAGTCTTTTAGTTTAAAAAAAAATGAAATTAATCTCTTTTTCCTGTGCCTCTTACTGATTTTACTAGTGACATAAATTCTTACTTTGGAAAAACAGATTTCTAAATTTGGGTTACTGAAAATAAATGCAGGAAGAGAAGATTTTAAGCTGTGTAGTTAGCTATATTCCTATTTTGTTCATATTGAAGGGAAGGAGCCTGCTAGCAATTTCAAATATATTGTTCAGGGTGGCAATTCCAGAATGAAAGCATTGTAAGAAAAAGTAACAAAGTGTGAGGTAAAAGTTTGCTTAGTGATAATATATAGAGTTAGGTCGTCTGTTGATGTAAACGAATACAGCCCAATGACTCAGAGGATCTATTTGGTTTTGCTACAGTTGGATTCTAATCCTAAAGCTAGAAAATGAACTTAAAAGCAAAATGCTAATTAAAAAATCACAGCCAAGAGCAAATAGTATTACATTTATTTCTATACTGAATTACACAGTAATCCAAAATTGGCTTAATCAACTATCTATGTCTGCCCAAGGGAGATGAATAAAAAGAAACCTGGTAGAGGATATTGATCATCATGTAAAATGGTAGCAATTACCATTAACAAATAGTTTTTAATAAGCAAACATACAGTTAGCACTATTAACTTGAGGTTTTCCTCATAAAAAAAAAAAAAAAAAAGTGTGAAAAAAAGAGAGTCAGAGCAAAAAAAGGAGAGTCAGGACCTGATGCTTTTTCCATTAACTTCCAGAAAACTTACTTGGATTTGGGATGGATACAGGACACCTGATTTTAACTACTTAAAAATTGGTAACTAGTGGAAGATACCTGTTGTATCTTCCTGATGTTCCTTTCTCTACTGACTTTGTAGAAATCGTGAATGATTAGCTTAGATATAACCCATAACTTTCAGATGGCTAATATTAATAAGAAAGCAACCACTAAACTAAACAGCTATTAAGCTTAAGGCAAACTTTTTGAATCTCTTCTTTATTCTAAACCAGTCTAGCTAACCAGATCACTCAGGCTCCCAGCTGCTGAAACTCATTTTTGTGGGAAGATGTGCTTAACTTAATTTAACCACTCTCTTGAGATGCTCTTGAACTAGTTGTTTCCGATGCTTCAAAGATGCAGTATTTTGATCCATGAAGACCTGTAATATTCCTTTCATGAATCCCACAGTCGCAGTTGCTAAACAATTCACAGCAGTGCTATCGGCTCTGGAGCTCATGGGGAATCACTGTATCATTCTGTGGACACAATTCACAAAGTTGGGTTATTTCTCCAGATGAGATAGGCTCAAAATCAATAATGGTTAACTAAACCAAGAGTACACTGCAGATTTTTTTTCTTTTCTTTTGAGAGGACTGTGGGGGTTTTTTTAAGAAGTTCAGGAAAATTTGTAATTCTGGCTCTCATTCACTGTATTGTTTCAAACAAAAGATGTGCTGTTTATTTTTATTTCTCTTACCAGAGTGATAATCGCTTATTCCATCATTGCAGTCTGTGATTCTTTGCTGACCGCTGTGATTTCACAGATACATTATCAATCCTAAATATCCATATTAGTTAGATAATTGATATCATTTAAATATCCTTATAGTTATGTATTTATATATCCTTCTATTCCTCGAAGATGACAACCATTTTTACTGGTTTGTTTAACTTGGTGGACTTTCTTTTCCAGTATGAACCGTGATAATACAGGTTTTAACCACAGAAATATATACTTATGTCATTTGCTTTTCATAACATAGTTTGCAATGGTTTCTGCTTCTCAGAGAAAGTTTTCATAAATCATGCTTTTAAAATTATGAGAAATATACATAACTGTCTACTGATCACTTTCTAATGAGAAGCTTACTTCACAGATGAGCATGTGCAGACCTTTGAAATTTGGCTCTCCTGCCTGCCATCTTCCCTGGGTTGCTCTAAAAGCAAGCAAAACCAAAAAAAACCCAACAAACAAACATGATAATAACAATTGCCTCATAAGCATTGCCAGGAATCTATTTGTATGTCAAAAGTTTTTTAAAAAAAAAAGAGTCAGGAGAACAGAAAAGAAGAGCACTAATCAGCATGTCCTGTGCTCTTCTTTGTAGTCCCAACGCCGTGTTACATTTCACCTCCCCGATGGCTCCCAGGAAAGCTGCAGTGACAGTGGTCTGGGAGACCACGAGCCGGTGGGTGGTGGAACCCTGATCTCACACCCTCTCCCTCTGGTTCAGCCGCAGGACGAATTCTACGACCAGGCTTCACCGGACAAGAGGACTGAAGCTGATGGCAATTCCGACCCCAACTCGGGTGAGTCACTGTCAGTGCTCTGCTGATCTGAATTGCTTTTGTAACTCGGTTACTTTCTTTTTCATCCCTTTGAGCTCTGCAATGGTAGAGACATTTTTAAGCACATGCATGAATATTCAGTCATGATAGCTCATAATGCTTGGTAGGAAATAATGTAGTTTGCCTGAAGTGCCCCATGTAATTTGACTGTAGAGACAAAAATATATCCAGTGAGAAAAAACAGCTTCAGACAAATTGCACAGTAAGTGAGAGCAGCTGGGAAGAAGGAAGTCCTACAAGGTAGCAAGCTTTTCTTGATGTTTGCAGTGCTGTTGCTATTTAGCATTGGACTTTGTTTTAGGAAAGTCATTCTAAAAACACATTTAAAGACGAAGGACATGGAGGTTGCACTATCTATTAGACTAACCAAGAAAACAGTAAATCAGTGAAGCACTGAAAAATTTAAAGAATCCGAATTTCTATAACAAACACACCTACAACTCCCCCTTCTAACAGCAAGAACCACAGGGTTTCTTTGTTAGGCTGGAATGGCATGGTGTTCTGCTTTTTGGAACCATCAGATATGCATTTTTATACAAATATTAAGTATGTGCAGTTTGTCTGGTTTGGGAATTTCTTCCTTTCTTCTTCTTTCCTTCTTTATAATAGATTTACATTATTGCAGTGTTTGTGGCAGTCAGTACTAAAAAATGAAGCAAGGTCTTAACGAATACTGTGCCTAGTATTTTGGCATTGGAATGTGGAGACTTGGACATATTGAAAACTGGAAGGGAGCAGTAACAGTGTCCTTAAGCCTCTTGTTTTCTGTCTAGAATGTGGAGACAAAGGTTAAAAGTCTTATCTGTGCTCCTGGAAGGTAATTGAACTTGAGTTCTCTTCCATTCCAGGAGTACAGAAATAAGAATTAGTTTCTCCCTCTGGCATTCCTCTCTTTTGTATAGATGAATAATTGTCATTAGGCCCATACAAACCAGGAGAGAAGGTGGTCCTGGGATCTGATGCACCATGTTCTCATTTGGGCAGAGCTGGATCTGAATTATGACATTTAAATAATGGTAGATGAGAACTGTGGAATATTGACCTTCGAAACATTTTTCTCATACTTTTTATGGGAGGACAGAGAGGGTGTGTTGGGTGAGACTCTACGAAGAAACAATTTGAAATGCTTTACTGACTCAGAGTTGTATTCTGGTTTCCTTTTCCTTTTTCCCTTTTTCCTTTCCTTTTTTTTTTCTTGATATGACACCTGCATTTTATTTTCTCTACCAAAACAGAAATGTTGTTGGAACTATGACCTTAAACTCTAAATCTGTTGAAATACAAAGAACTATAAAAGAATAGCAACTATGAATGGATTGACTCTGGAGCAAGAATGTATGTCTGCTTAAGCAAGCAAGGAGCTTAGGTGGAATTATCCTGTTAATTCTCTGACCACGTATGAGACATGTGAAAGATTTAACGAGATCAGAGAGGAGTTTTAAGGCAGCATTGCGTGTTGGCACTGTCACATTGGCTTCACTGACTCTGAATTGCACATCTCTTCAAAATGTGACATAAAAATCCTCCAGGAGAGTTTGGGAAAATGTGCTTAGTAAACTTCATACCAAGTTATTAAAAATGTGGGTTTAGAAATTTTGTGTCAAGCACATTGTGCAAACCTAGTATATTAATCATGACGATCTATTTATCCCTAATGCAGAGACTAATAGAAGATTAGTCAGAGTGAATAAGTGTTCTTAAAAGCTATATGAAAAGTTTTAATATGTCTGTGGTTACACCCATTTAGCCTTGGGAATGCTAAATTCATGGCAAATTTATGAAAATCTAACTATCAAGGTGTACTGATGATTAGTGAAGTGTTGAAGTATAGGTTTTTCACCTTTTATCAGACTGAATTAGGACAGACATTGAAATAGTGCATTCCATATCTCATCAAATCTCAAAAACTAAGAAAGGAATGATATGGTCATTACTGTGACAGAAATCATCCTAGGAAAACCCAATGTAGGAAGGGAGTGCCCATTAAATGGATTTGACTGTTATATCTTATTCAGTATCAAGTTATTGCCTAGGCATTATGTCAAAAGTTATTTTGCTACTGGAGGCACAAGTTTTTGGATGAGATGTGAAATGGAGTTTAAAGCACTTTATGGTTATTGAAGAACCTGTGGCAATTTTCAGAAGAGAAAAATGCTATCTGGTGATCTGGCAAAATTACTTTGTGGGTATTTACATATGTTCATGGTTAAAATAACTGATGTATTATCATTTCAACATTGTATTCTTTGACATTTCTAAACTGAATTTCTTGTTCTATTGCAGTGAAATGTTAAATAGTTGATGTATTTAACAGTAGAGGTAGTTTCATTTCAGTGCCTGTTTAAGGGATTGCTGTTTATGAAAATACTTGGGGCATGCTGAGGTAAAAGATACAGCTATAAAGTACAGAAAAAGTCTTAGTGGAGAGTAGTAATATTACCATGTACATGTACTGCTGCCAGTTTTGGATGATAACTGTTGCAGAACAATATTTTATTTTCATTTTAAATATTTCAACTGAAGAGAAAGATAAGTGCTTATGGGAATATTTTCTAATGATCTCCAAGAATAAAATCTGCACAAAAAAATACAGATTTTTCCCACTGCATTTTTATGAAAGTTCATTCTAAGTAAAGGTTTGCTTCAGCTCATGGGAATATGATGTTAATCTTGATAGTAAAGTCCTTGCCTCATGGTGAGAGCAATTTGGTTAATGGCTTTAATGCTCAGTGAATTGTGTGGTTTGTTATTGTACATTATGAAGTTGTGTGAATAAAAATGCAGTCATTGTTTCTCAATATAAGTGTGTTGCTCTTTTAATTATATTTGAACAGTGACCAAGGCCCTGGTCTTGAAAACCTGAAATAGGAAAAATAAAAAGAGCTAAAAGTCATGATAACTTATTACACAAAGGTATGAAAAACCTTATTGCCATATTTTCTTGCAATCATTAGCTTCTACAGAGACACACGAGCTACAATTACATGATTTAATGAAAGAAACATACACAGTGAGAGTACATTCATCTAGTTAATCTTAAAACAGCAATCTCTCTCACTGGGGGAAACTGAAATGAAGAGAGACACCAAACACTAGCATTGCCAGCCACACACTGTCACTGTGGTTATGAGGGAAAGGCAACAAGACAGAAATATGAAGTAAAAAATAAAATTTATAAGAACTATAATAGTGATGCATATAGTTCAAGTTTGGTTTGTGTCACTCAAACCTGTCTTCTTTGTACGGAGTTTTTTTTATTTTAACTTGAGGGTTTCATTCAATTTGCTAAGATATATTTTCCATTTCACTGTTTGTTTGTTGTTAATAGATCAGTATTGTTGATTGTCAGAGGGTTATGATGTTAACCTGACAGTTTGGACTTCCTTGTATTTCACCTTTGTCTCATTTGCACCCTGATATGCTTTATAAGAATTCTTCCATCAGTGAGCAACAATTCACCGTGTTTAAAAACAACATAATGCTGCAGAGCGACACAAGCACTGTGGTTTTGTTATGCATTATTAAATGATAATAACAACAAGTAATTCAAATTTACTACAGGAAGTCTCATTATTCAAGAATCACGGTTATGATGATTTAATTTTGCATACAATATTGATTTGTAAGGCAAGCCTTGTGTACGTTATGACATTTTATTGCATTTAAATGCAGTAATTAACAACTTTAGCCTGTCCTTGCTGACCATGACTTTGCCAGAAGCATGGGCCAAGAGGAAGGGAAAGCAGCATGACATTACCTGGCTACATTGTTTGTCACCATGATGACAAACAAAAGAGGAAGATTGTAAATATTATAGTGTTGAGAGTCTGTGAAAAAAAAACCAACAAAGCAAAGCAAGGCACATGCCAAAAAGGTGATTCTATAATTTCTTGGAAACTAATGGTTTTGAATAGTCTCAACTGTGCTTTGGTGTGTGGAATGCTGACTTCACATGTTCTCCAAATGAACTCTTGTGTATATATTACACTTCCTATAAAAACTAAAGAAAGAAATTCCAAATATCAATCAGCTGATTAAAGTTCTTTACCTTCTAGTATATAAGATTTATATAAGAATATAAGTATATAAGAATTTAGAAAACATAAAGTTTCTTTAGGATCTAAAAAAAAAAGGTCACTGTAAAACTGCATTTACTGGTATGACTTTGTAGCCTCTCTTATTACCAAAAATCCTGCTTTTTAATGGTTTTAAATGTGCATATCAGGAAGTGCACTTTTAACACAAATATATTCTTTATCATCAGTTGCATTAAAAGTGTACAGCTGTCTGATATATTTTAATGTGAATTAGTTCTTCAGTAATCACTCAAAAGAAAACTGCTTTTGTTTGCCAGCAGTCAGGTGCAGAATGTTATTTTTCATTACTATAAATATGGTTTTCATTGGCATAAAAAAAATGCCCTGCCTTATTAGTAAAGAATTCTTTTTTCACTGTGGTTTAGTAAAGGTTGTCGGGGACTTAAATTTAGATTGGAATTGTTAACTTATCTAAGGGTTTCATGCGGCAGAGCTGTGCGATAGAACTGTATGAAGGAAAAATGTGCCTCCTAGTGTAAAGAAGGGGAAAAATGCACTTTCATGAAAATGCTTGATAAATCACATTTTGATAGCTGCAAGCTGTGGATGTGATTCATTTTTCTTCAAAGAGATAAAGAGGAATAGCATATATTTAGTGGAGTGTTAGAACTGCTTTGGGGAGAAAGCCTGCTATACACTGTGGACGAGTCTATGCAATAATTCCAATGGTTTAAAACCAGACAGAAATATAATATTTATGTCTTCTGATACATGTTTATGAAGCTAAGTAAATGTTTGCCTAATTTCTACACCTCATTAATAAGTAGTATCAATATATGTTACATAACACAAAGTAATAGCTTTATAAAAACAGGGAGCAGTAGAAAAAATTGTAACAAAAAACAGTTTTGAAGGTATTCAAATTAAGTAGAGTTTTCTATTATGTCCTAAGTTATTAATTACAAATTCCAAAGCAATTCCATGTTCTTGAAAGTAATGTTATAATGCTATTTACCAACAATACTATTTGCGGATAGCTTTTTTATTTCCAGTACATTAAAAATTGTATGGATAAATGTGGCTGATCAATACCTGAGTTTCCACATTTTGATAAACCTAATACTATGGTGGTTTAGTCAAGTGATGTCAGGGGTATTAAATCATGCTCTAATTCCAGTAATAAGTAGGAATATCTCTGTGGCAGTGGTTTAATTATGATTAAAGTTCTGAGTAATGGCAAGACTGTCTTGTATTACACTTGGTCATATGATAGGGTCCCATGTGGAGAAGCTAAGCCTTTCATGCAAAGAGCTTTGGTTTTACAGTGTCACTGTTATTACACCCAGTGGGTGATGATGGTTTAACCTTGCGGGCATACCCTCTGCTTAATCCTGCCTTTCATTTTGCTGCCTCAAAAGTTTCTTGTCATACTTGGCAATATTGGAGTCCATAGCTGAACATCCTGAGGTGTAGGAAGAAATGTTACTCTGTTAATGCTTAGCTCTAGATAAATCACTGTCCATAGTTATTCTTGTGTTTTCATAACATGACACTCTATGTGAACTAAAATAGGAATATTTGCCTTTGAGTCATTTCCTCCATTTCATTAAACACAAGTTCATACCTCACAAAAAATCTAACACTGTCACATTTAGCTACAGGCAAGTAGGAGTAAGAAAAACTGGAGTCAAGTTGGTGAATTAGCCTACTGAAGAGCTATAAAATAGTCCGAAGTCTGAATTCAATCTTAGCCCATGCACTTATTTCTTTAAAAAGATAAATAAAATCTGAGAGGCATAAGAGGTATTGCTATCTCTTTACATTTCTTTGCTGCCTCATTACAGTGAAGATTTTAAAATAGTCTTGGTTTAGAAAAGCCACTGCACTACATATGGTCTACTCTCTTTTCCCCCATACACCAAATCTTATTGGAGTGTAAATCAGGATGACATAGCCATTGGATGGGCAGCAAGAGGGGAACTTGTCCCATCGCTTCTGTAACATGAACACCTAATGTGTCTGAACTTTCTAACTGCTGCTGCCATCCAAGACGAGAAATTGCAGGCCCTTAGCAGTGAGCAGAAAAGGCTAGATGGGCCAGGGGGACTATTCGGACTTGTAAGAAAAATTTAGAAGGGTTAGAGGAGTAAAGGAAGGGGAAGGTTGCACATTAGGTGAAAGCTGGTGCCTGTGACTGCCATTGCTGCTGATATCTAGGACAGTTTAGAGCCACGGATGCTTTTGCCGGTGGTGCAGGCTAAAACAAAAGACTGATTTAAGGAATAACTATGAGTTATTTTCTCCTATCAGTAAGAGTTATCTTCTCACAAGGCTTTTCTTCTCATCACAGTAACCCCAAATCTACTGCAGAGATTCATAGATTTTTTAAGTTTTAAAGGATTAACGTTATCTAGTCAAACCTCTGTCATAGCACAGTGTATAGAATTTCATACAAGATTTCTTAAATCAAGCCTGTATTTCAAAATAGTCCAGTGATTTATTTCCCTTGGTGTTTGTATTGGATTTACATGGCAAGGGCGGGGCGGGGCAGGCAGAGCCACAGGGGGAGCTTCTATGAGAAGAGACCAGCAGCTGCCCCCATGTTAGACAAACCCAGTTCCCACCAGCTCCAAAACAGACCCACTGCTGCTCAAAGCTGCACAGCAGCTGCAAGAGAGGAGTAAGAAAAATGTGAGAAAAACAACCCTGCAGACACCAAGGTCAGTGAAGAAGGAGGGGGAGAGAGTGCTCTAAGTGCCAGAGAAGAGACTCCCCTGCAGCCTGTGGAGAAGACCCTGGTGTCCCCTGCAGCCCATGGAGGACCCCACACCGGAGCAGGTAGATATGCCCTGAAGGAAGCTGCAACCTGTGAAGAGCCCACACAGGAGCAGGCTCCTGGCAGGAGCTGCAGCCCATGGTGGACCCATGCTGGAGCACTCTGTTCCTGAAGACCTGCACTCCACGCAAAAGAGCCATGCTGGAGCAGTTAGTGAAGGACTGTATCCCTTGGAAGGGACGCCATGTTGGAGCAGGGGAACAGTATGATGAGGAAGGAATGGCAGAGACAAAGTCTTATCAACTGACTGCAACTCCCATTCCCTGTCCCTCTGCACCACTTGGCAGGGAGCAGGGGGGAGGAGGAGTCAGAAGAATAGGGAATGAAGGAGTGAAGTTAAGCCTGGGAAGAAGGAAGGGGTGGAGGGAAGGTGGTTTTAGTTTTGGGGTTTTTGTTTCTCAACATTTTAAATTTGTTTTGCTCAATTTTTAATTGGCAATAAATTAAAGTAGTGTTCCCCAAGTTGAGTCAGTTCTGCCGGTAATAGTAACTGGTGAGTGATCTCCCTGTCCTTATCTCAACCCGTGAGCTTTTTCATCTTATTTTCTTCCCCTGTCTTACTGAGGAGGGGGAGAGAGAGAGCAGCTTGGTTGGCACCTGGCAGCCAGCCAAGGTTAACCCACCAGTGTTAAAGCAGATAGTGTATTCCCAGTCTGAAAGCATTTACCTTCAGTGTCTAGCTCTTGTCTTGTGAGACTGTACTGCCCTTTGTCAACACGAAGTCTTTGACTTCCAGAAGTGTATAGATATTTGAGGCTCAAGGGACTATTTTGACTAGTACAACCTCCTGCATAATACAGGTCAGAAATCTTAGCCAATAACTTATACAAAAGTGTGTATCTTCTGCTTTTATCTGTAGCATATGTTTCAGAGTGATTCCTTAATCTAATGGTCTTCAGTGAAAGAGGAAACAGTATTCCGATGCTTGCTTACTTACTTTGACTGAATCAACTTTTCAATTTTTATTTGATAAACTGTTTGTTCAATGTCCAAAGTTTAGACATAGTGCTCAAGTCATCTTGGATCTGTAATAAATTGGTTATTTCTTTGTAATACTCTGAATGTTGCAATATTTTGTTCTTGAGCACTTTTCTTTTTTCTTTCTTTTTTGCATATTGGTCCCATATCTGGCCAGAAGACAAAAGAACAGTGAATCATTCAGTCCTTTCTAACACTTTTACAGATAAATGACATAGTCAACAGTTTCAAGTTAAATATTCACAATAAGAAAAATAAAACATAACTCTTCTAAAACATAGACTTTTTAAGAATCCGTTTCTCTCTTTATTATTCATTGTTTTGACCTGAGTGGGTACTTTTCCATGAGGATGCTATGTAACAGTACTTTTTAGCAGTGGAACAGCAGCAGATTTTTCTATTCTTTAGAGACTTTCCATGGAAAGTAAAAGTAAAAAGCACAACTGAATACATATATCTTTAATCGTGGTTAAATACATTAGAAGGGCTTTATTAGCATTCTAGGTGCTCTATCAGGTAACTGTATTTGAGACAATGCACCTTTTAAAAGTGTGATAGTGTGATTATGGCATCAATATTTGTTTGAGATTTTTGAGGATGCTTTTTCTGAAATTCAGTGAAAGTTATTATTGCCAGCTATGACTCTTTGTTACATTGATACTAAGATTCATTTTCTGATGTTTCACATTCTGTTTCTAACGGAGTCTTAGCAGTGCAGCTCCTACTCACAATGGCAAACGCTTACTTGTTTAAAAGAAAGATTATATTTGTGAGAATAAAGGTGTCGAGTTTAGCACGGAGTTGTTAATTTCAGCATTCAAGTGGCTGCAAATTGTAAGTAAGTGGAATTAGAACTGCTGATGGCTCCAACGAGAGGAATAACTCCATGCAGGAGGAATAACCCCATTGTACCAGCACAGACTTGGGCCTGACTGACTAGAAAGCAATTCTGCAGTAATAGAACTGAGGGTCCTGGTGAACAATACACTGACCACGAGCCAGAAATGCACCCTTGAAGAAAAGAAAACAACCTCCTGGACTGCGTTAGGAAGAGTGTTGCCAGCAGATTGATGGATATGATCCTTCCCTTCTGCTCAACATTTGTGAGATGCATTTGAAGTGCTGAGTCCACTGCTGGGATCCCCAGTACAGAAGGGAAATGGAAATATGGAGCGAGTCCAGCAAAGCATGGGGTCATGAAGGGAAGATCCTGCTTGACCAACCTGGTCTCCTTCTATGACAAGGTGACCCACTTAGTGGATGAGGGTAAGGTTGTGGATGTTGTCTACCTGGACTTTAGTAAGACCTTTGACACAGTCTCCCACAGCATTCTCCTGGAGAAGCTGGCTGCTCATGGCTTGGATAAGTGCACTCTCTGCTGGGTAAAAAACTGCCTGAATGGCCGAGCCCAGAGAGTGGTGGTAAATGGAGTCAAATCCAGTTGGCGGCCAGTCACAAGTGGTGTTCCCCAGGGCTCAGTATTGGGGCCGGTCCTGTTCAATATCTTTATCGATGATCTGGATCAGGGGATTGAGTGCACCCTCAGTGAGTTTGCAGACAACACCAAGTGGGGTGGAGGTGTTGATCTGCTGGGAGGTGTCAGTCTCTTCTCCCAAGTAACAAGAGATAGGACAAGAGGAAATGCGCTCAAGTTGTGCCAGGGCACATTTAGATTAGATATTAGGAAAAATTTCTTCATGGAGAGAGTGGTTAGGCATTGGAACAGGCTGCCCAGGGAAGTGGTGCAATCACAGTCCCTAAAAGTATTCAAAAAACATGTGGACGTGGTGCTTAGGGACATGGTTTAGAGGTAGACCAGGCAGTTAGGTTAATGGTCAGACTCAATGATTTCAGAGGTCCTTTCCAACCTTAACAATTCTATGATTCTGTGATTCTGTGATCTTATTAATGTGTGCAAATGCCTGATGGGGTAGGGGGAAGAGGAGCAGAGATACGTCTAGACCATTCTCAGTGGTATACCAGATGAAAGAAGAAGGGCCAATGGGCACAAACTGAAATACAAAGAAATTCAGTTTAGACATAAGGAAAAAAACCACCCACACTTTCTTACTGTCAGGGTGCTAGAACTCTGTACCAGGTTTCCCAGAGAGATTTTGGAGTCTCCATGTTTGGACATTTTGAAAATCAAACTGGACATGGCTCTAGTTGACCCTGATTTGAGCAGGGAGGTTGAACTAAACAATCTCCAGAGGTTCCTTCCAGCCTCAACCATTCTGTGAATCTACAGTCCTATGAATTAACTGAATTTGTCTTGTATAGACTGTGCAATACATAGGTGAAGAAAGAAGGAAAGAAAAATCTGTATTCTCTAAGGTAAATGAATTACAAACTTGTAAATTTATGGTAGGATATCTTGTGTATTATTATACACAGTATGTAAACCAAAATAAACATAAATATGTACAATCCAAGCTACTGGTTTCTAATCCAGTTGCCTAAACATAACAATATAGTGCCATTTATGATGCCATAGGGTATGCAACACATCCACATCCAGCATATATGCCACAGGATCTATTTTCTATGGGAAACCAGGCAGGGTAATGAAAAGATATCTCAAATTACAACAAAAGCAACTATAAGGCATCTATATTGACACTCAAAATCTACACTAGTTTGCCTAAACACTCTTTACATAGAAAGATATAGACCATGGTAGGCTTCATGAGAACATAATAAAGGAGTAAGACCAATGGTCTGGCTAGCCCTGTACTTTGTGTGTGCAGTGGAAGAAGCTATATATGGAAAGCACTTTAGCTCCTGAGGTAGATATCTGAAATCAGTCAAATGAATTTCTCACACAAGTGCTTATGTCCCACCAAAGGTTATGAATGAAGGCTGTAGTAAGTAGACAAGAGGTACGTCTGTTAGTTCCGGACATTAATGATGGAACTCAGCTCCATGTTATAGACTCCTGAATTTGGATGCTAACATGTAGAGATCTAAAACTTTATGTTGTCTAAGATCCCTTTTTAATTTGTTGAGCACTAGAGCTTTCATTTCATCTTAAAGCAGGTACCTAAAACAGGTTGGCTAAATTTCATTCTAGAGTCCATTTACCATATTTCTATTGAGTGTAATAGGAGCTCAAACACCAAACTCATGTATAGATATTTGGGATGGGATTTAGCTCCAGAATATAGATGTATAGGACTCAAACCATTTGTTATACATAGGCATCTGGTGCTACTTGAAATACCCTGAGGTTACCTATCTCTTGTTAACTGCACTCCCTTCTTTCATGTTTGACATGCTCATGCAAATATCTTAGGTACCCCGGGATATTTCTAAACTGGCATTGCATGCTAATGGTTAGGCAGGAGAAGTGAAGTTTAGGTTGAGATTCATTCAAAAAGAAGTTAGCAGATTTAGATGACTACTGGTATGAGTGCAGGTGTTACATACGTAACCTCTATGTATCTATAACTCATTCAGATGTGAGTTGGATAGGCTGAGTTCCCATTGTAGTTAGCAGAGACATAGTCAATATCATAATTGAGTCTAGATACCCACTCAGTTACCAAACACGTGTGTCTAATGTGAGAGGCATAGTTTTCCAGACTATGTTGACTAGTTTGCCATTGTGTATAGGGGAAGCTTAGACACCTGAATTTAGTAGGTTCAAAATCCAACCTTTTGTGTGAGATGAATCCCAGCTGTTCTTGTTGCTAAGGGAATACTCTTATCTTTTGGGAAATTTAACAGTCTTTCTTACCTACCTGCACACAACATTTTTCAAAGGAAAAAGGCATTTTTAAATTTTCTGCCTCATTTTTACAGTACTAATTGATTACAAATATGAATTTGCATACCTTCCTCTTCCTCTTTTTTGGTATAACTGAAGTTAAAACATCCTGTCTTTTAAAGCACTGTTCTAAAGAAAGATTTCTAATAACGTTTTTGTTCTCTAATCACTTTTCCTTCCTCTAAACAACCACCAAATATTGTCTGTTGAGTAGTATGTCTCATGGCATTTTTAAAAATAGTATGTCTTGAAGCGGAGATTTTGCATTTTGACTCTCTCTTTAAGAATGTCCATATGGGACATTCATGGAATCCAGTCACAGGACATTGAGTTCCTTCCTTAAAGCAAATAGCTGGATAAGCTTTTGCTTCCCAAGAAAGAAGTCTCGTCCTTTGGTAGGAAAATTGTGTCATCTTAAGAAATACCCGTATATCTCAGTGTCTTCAAATTTGACCTGGTCTTCTCCAGAGACTAGGTTTTCATTTTGTTTATTGTGCTTATTTTATGGCTTCATCTTTTTGTTTTTCTTAGATTTTATGTTTGCTTCTTTGTTGCAAATCTAAGGAGAAATCCATGCATATGAAGGGAGGTTCCCTGAACAAGATCTGAAAGTTATCTGTTATATGGGTAATGAATAATCCCCTTACTTTCAAATATTTGCCTTCCCAAGGAGTGCTTTATGTTTCTGTGCATAAACTTGATCTGTTTGTCTTAAACAAGAGGAGAAGCAGCAGGAAAGATGAACTAAGTACACTGAAAACAAATAAGGAATTATATTTACAGTCTAAAACATATATAAGTAAACCTTCTAGAAACAGGAATAACAGTTGAATCTTTTCTTAGTCTACTGATCCAGGTAAATACATGTTAAAAGAAGATAAGTAGGGAGAATGAAAATAATAATAGAATGCTTACTTTGTTCACTGTACACAGCATGTTACATTTGTTTATTCTTTGGTGCCAAGGTGAAGGCGTGCCTTCTGGAGAGAAGTCATACAGATGTAGTAACATCATAAGTGACCAAACTTAGGACATATTTACCTTTGGCAAGGAAAGGGAAATATGTACAAAATCTTTACCAAAGCCTGAAACCTTGTTTTTTCTCATCTGCAGTCAATTAAATAGATAAATAAAGATATAAATAATACTTCAACTCTTCAGGAAGGTTAGAAAATGTTGCAGTTTTAGCAAAAAGATTTTCAATATAAAACCCATGCTACACCAACATAAAATTAAAAAAACAAAACAAAACAAAAAACCTTCTATGTTTAGTAACATCTGGTCATCTTTTGGGGAAAGTAGAAAAAATATTTTCTTGTGTATACCTATGTGTTATTTTTATACCTTAATCGGTGTGGTTATAGCTACATTAGCAAGTAATATACAGCATAGTAGGAACAGGTCTGAGTGTGAAGCAGCTGGTGCTAAGGACACAATATTTACTGCGTACACTTCTGTGGCATTTACTCTGGACCTGTGTCATCCCATGGACTGAACGCTCATTAGTTACTGAAGAATAATTCTAGTTTCACTTCATCCAAAAGGAATCCCATTCTTGTGCTCCAAAAGGGCTTCACAATATCAACCCAAGTGTGTCAAGTAGAGATGACGAGGAGATTCCTGTCAGAAGTACACTCCTGAAAGTTAATGTAGGCATACTGTTTGATTACATATATTTCTTTCCATAGGCCAACTCACCGATCATTTTAAAGAAATTTACATTACTGAACTATCATCCAAATACTGCATGCTTAAATATTCCCAGCATATTTATGGCAGTTTTAAAGTTCTTCACCCTGAAACGCCACAAAAAATGTCATTTTTCAAGATAAAACTTCAAATTAAATTCTCTGTGCCTGCCATTTAGGAGAAGGATTCTTTTTGCTTTCTTGGTGATATGCCCAATTACTCTTCTAGATTAGATCTGTGTTGTCTTCAAGATCTAAAGAAAGTGTTTAAGTTCATTGGGAAAGATTGAATAACTTCTTTTTTTTACTTTATCCTTACTGAACAGTACTGAAGTATTTCATTGCATAGCTGAATTTATGGAAAAATGTCATGAAGATAGCTGTTGAAGACATACTTTTCTATTAAATAAAAACATCAGTTATAAGTGATTCACCCATCTAAAATAACTGGAAAAAAATGAAAACCTTCTCAACTTTATAATCATTGCATAATTTTTAATCGAAAAAAACTGCTGGTGTGCATGCTCATCACTTTATATATCCTTAATTTTTTACTTATGTAGAATATATATATCACTGACATTACAGTGTGATGGAATAATTGACCAGTTTTGATGTTTAGATTTTACTGAGTATTAACAAATCTTTTTCTGTTAAAGAGCAGTGGTCAACTACTTAATTTAAGGAAAAGCAATTTATTAGTCAAAACACGTAAGTTGTTGCAATTTAAAATGTACTTAAAATATGCAAGCGCATATTTCAATATTGCCAAAGACTTATACTGTAACACAGCAAAGGCATACAAAATAGATTTTATTTTCAGTAGAGATGCCAATACAATTTGGGTGTTTGGGGGTTTTCTTTTTTGTTGTTTTTGGTTTGTTGGCTTTTTTTTTTTTTTTAAGTATATTGGTTTTGCAAAAATGCAACAAAAGGGGCTGGTTTTAATTGATAGTGTTATTGCAAGGCCCTTGAAACCCAGCCACTTACTAGTTGTTGTGAGTGTGAATGTGATCTGGCAAGCACAGCATAGTCATTAACTAATGGATTGAAGCTGCAGTCTTTCAATAAAAATGTGTAGGTGGCTAGTAGCACTGTAGTGTTACCAGCAATTTTAAAGTAATTTCTGGGTTAGCTTGTGAAATTAAAAGTGTAATCAAAAACTTCCCTGCACTGATGCCTTTTTCAGCTGATTTAACTGCAGATTCCTTGGATCATTCAGAACAGAATCCGAAGGACTCAAAAATAATCATCCACATCACAGTGGATTAGTTGTTTGGATGATTGATAGTTTCACAGTTTATATATTTCTTTTCATGACAAATCAAAGGAATAGCGTGAGGTAATTACTTTGTGCCATTACTTCAGGTCTATTTTTTTTTTAAGACTATCCATACATGTCCTTTATTATTGCTTCATTATGAATGGAAATCATATATTTTCAGTAGTAAATAGACAGTTAGTAATACAAATCTCTATTTGCATGAGCAACTACACTGTTCGAAGACATATATCTAACATAAGTTATGGACAAATATAGGTCACTACTCCAGCTGTAACAGATAAATATATGCATATCTATGCATACTGACATGCATAGCTATAACATGTTCAGCTAGGGTACAGAGAAGTTCAGATAATCTAGATTTTATTTAATGATACTGACCTTTGGCTACGCAACTTCCCTTCGTCATTTGAAGAGACAGCATCACTGATCTTAAAGATGGACATAGTTAAAAATAACCTGATACATCAGTGATTATGCTCTGTTGATACTCTGTGCAGTCTAATAAGACTCTTAGGGTCACTTTTTCAAGAAATTCTAGCTAGGAGTCTGTACTCACAAGCTCTATTTCTAAATATATGGACTGCTGTGTTAGGCATAGGGTGCCTGTCCAGTTCATCTCTGGGATACCTAACAAAAATAGTCTCTTTAACCCTAATTATGCATTATGCACACTTAAGCCTCCTAGCCTATGATATGAGTCATGCCTCCCAATAGATCAAAATACTTTGGTATTAAAAATATGTGTCAATAGTCACTTTCTATCCGGAAAGTCAGCATTTTTGAGCTACTCTCTGTGTAAATGGCAGAAGAAGAGGTCATGTCAAAAGAGGAAAATAGGATGAAAAAGACAACTTTAGAGACTCTTGTGAGTTTATCCATGTTATTTTGCAAACAATAACAACATTATTATGAAAGACTTATACTTTGAAAGAAGTCTGGTTAAGCAAAAAATAATGAAGAATCCTAGAATGGACAAATAATATGTTGCTTTGCATGCTTTAATAACTTTTGAACTTAAGGGTGATCAGCTGGTTCCACAAGAACATAAATAAATAAATAAATAACTTTATAAAAGCACAATAAAAGTTAAAGAAACATTTAAGAAATAACAATTTGATCCTTTGGAAGATATCCTAGTACAAAAGAGGCTCACGGGCCAGAGTTTTTCATTTTTGGAGGAACATTTTCTGTGACCTTTTATAAAGCGCTCTCTCTCGCTTGCTTGCTCGTTTGACTAAAATTATATTCTACTCTTCTGCCTAATTTAGTTCAACTGCTGTGGGTCTTCACACACTAAAAGAATAAATCCTGGTAGCACTGTATGTTGATGTCTGCCTATATCTTATGTCTTTAATTTAGAAATCAATATGTTTAGGCTGGTGGTAAGATAGAGTGCGTTTTCCAATGGGGCAGGTCCAGACGTGACTGTTGATACTGCCTACTCTGTTGCGCTAGTGCAGGGAAAGAAAAGGAGAGAGATTAGACTGGTGTTACTGGAGAGGCAGAGAAAGGAATGGCTTGGAAGGTGTCAGGTAAATTGCCAGCTGGATAGATTATGCACTACAGCATAGCCATAGTATATGAAAAATGGAGTGCCCGGGAACTGACATTGGTATAGGTAATACTTCCAAGTACATTGAAACATTTTAGAACAGCTCTGTACTGCTCAAAAGTCAGAAAGCTGTTTTATTTATGGCTCAAAAATGTCCGTGAATCATTCTGTCAACTGAACAATCTTAAAGAGAAGAATGCTTGTCCTCAGAAGACTGCAAAATTCCAGAGCAAACTGGAAAACAATGCAAAATGAGAAAGAGAGCACTTAGTTGGGGGAAAAGATGGATGTCATATTGCTTAATTCAGCCTCTTTCCTTTTTGGTCTTGTCAAATGTTTGCCTATCACAGGATGCCAGCCTACTCAATGTTGTATTCTGCTACAAGGTATATGGCATCTCATAAATCTGGCAGTTCACTGACAGCAGTATTCTACTGTTCTACCCTGGTTGCCCATTAAAATCTGTATAATTAGGTTGAGGCTATGAGATCTGAGGAGCACGTCTAGACTTGCCAATGGCGTTAAACTGTCCTGGTGCCAGATGTAATGCTTAAGAGCAGATAGCACTGACCTTTGAAATGCATTGAGGAAATATTTGCAAATTGCAGACCTCTGCTAACACTGACAGTAGTATAAAAACAGGTGTTTGTTTATTTTTTTTCTTTTTTATATCATATGTGGTATTACTTGCTCAAATGTGTATAATTCCTATACATTCTGAAATTAAAGTATAAGTCATATGCATATGAATCTCTATAATGTGGCAGGCATACCATACATGGTATATTCAGTCTTAGGAAAATGACAAAATACTGGCTTTTTTTCAAATAAATTTGGCATATATTACTTCTTAGCCCAGGTTAAATAATGGGATCATTTAAATTATTTTACTGGATGAAAAAATTCAAATCTCTTTTCCTCTGGAACAGACAAATAACTATAAACTTGGGTTTAGTGTTTACTCCACAGCTTAGATCATTTGAATCAGAGTGTCACAATCAAAAAGGGTGAATTGATGTAGCTAATTTTACGTCTCTGAACAATACTTCAGTGAAGTCCCAGTTTAAAAATAGCTGAGATATGACCAGTTAAAAAAAAGAAAATGAAAATAAATAATTGAAAATAATCTTGAGCTTCTTTCCGTAGTTGAGGATCAGCTTTGCTGATAATCTGCCTTCTGAAAGGTTTGTCAGACTAGGCCATTCATCTGTGTATTAAAGGGCCAAACTGCAAGCCACTTGAAAATAGTGCTTTCTACTGTAGTAATTCACTGTGCCCCATAACATAAACTGGACAATTTTAAAGGAGAGAAAAGCAATGATTTTTCATTGTTGGGGTTTTGGTTGGGTTTTTTGTTTGTTTGTTTGTTTTTTCAAGGTGCTGCCTTTTCAGGCAAGACATTTGAGGAAAGTTGTCCTTAGTTATCATTGTAAGCACATTTGTTTGATGATCAGGAATAAAAAGTTAGTTAGCATAGAGATCTAAACTTCCAGCCACGTTTGTACAGACACACATGGATTTTCCTCCTTATCTAACAAATGTGGTTTTAGGATGCACCAGAATGATCAGCTAATTATGAAGCACTTTGGGTATTTCTAGATCTGTTTTGCATAGTAGGTTCTTTGATACACTGTACTAATCAAATCATTTCTATTCAGCCATACGAAGTGTAATAAAGAATAAGTACCTTATATATTGCCATCTCCTGTTTGCTCAAATCTTTTCATATGTCTCTTACAAACCTTTACCACTTAATGCCCTCTCAAATCTTTCCAAATAACACTTTTAATTCTTAAGGGTAAAGAAGACCTACCAGTTTTACCTTCATTAGCATGTCATGTGATAAACAAATTTGGCATACAAGAATTTCTCTGTGTTAAGATTAAGTCAATCATTAGACTAACATTTGCTGCACTACAAATACCCATTTCAACCTATTGAATTTATTATCTAATATCAGTGGGCACTGATTAGCAGTTTTGCTCATTATCACTCTGAACCTGCTACATAAATCATGGCCTTAAATTGTTTGTGTGATTGTTCCCTGAACTTTTTTTAACCTTTCTGGCTCAAGTGTTTCAATTAGATTTTTAAAAGATAAATATTTCATTTTTCATGTTTAATCTTGACTGTAAATCAGAACAATATATGAAAAATTCTCTACAACTACATAGAAAGAGTCTCTGTCTCACTACTCAACCTGGCCTTATGTTTTGAAACAAATGTGTACATTTTTATTTTGCTAAATATTCTTATATTTTTCAAACTCATTCGCTTAGTATTTTTTACACACACACACCCCTTTTTTTTTAATATATCAGATGTGGTTTTCAGGATTATATAGACATGCACATGTTGTAGATGCCCAGGCATTGGCAGTGGGGGCAGCAGGGGCGGCCTCTGTGAGGAGAGGCCGGGGCTGCCCCGTGCCGGACACAGCCGGTTCCAGCTGGCTCCAACGGACCCACCGCAGGGCATGGCTGGGCCCCTCAGCCAGAGTGGCAGCTCCTTGGGGAAAATGTACTTAAGAAAGGGTGAAAAATGTTGCCTGGCAGTGAGAAGTGAGGAAAAATGTGAGAGAAATAGCCCTGCAGACACGAAAGTGAGAGAAGAAAGAGAAGAGGTGCTCCAAGCACTGGAGCAGAGACTCCCCTGCAGCCCCTGGAGAAGACCACACCAGAGCAGGTTTATCCACCCATCAGGATCAAAGGAGTGAAGTTGGGCCTGGAAAAAAGGGGGAAGTGAGGGTAAGGTGTTACTTTTTTTTTTTTTTTTTTCCCCTTGTTTCTCACCACCCAGCTCTATTTTAGTTGGCAATAAATGAAATTAATTTTCCCCAAGTCAAGCCTGTTTTGCCCACGGCGGTAATTGTTAAAGCAGTCTTCTCGTCTTTATCTCAACCCATGAGCATTTCTATCTTATTTCCTCTCCTGTCTTGTTGAGGAGGGGGAGTGAGAGAGCGGCTTGGTGGGTACCTGGCGGCCTGCCAAGGTCAACCCACCACAAGTGGTAGTTTAAACTACTTGCCTAGGAAAATAGTGGAGTTTAGAGAAAAATGTTATTCAATAAATACTCATCCTTACCAGTGAAGATCCCAGTTAAAAGGTTATGACCAGTTTTTAATCTATACTATATTATTTTAATTTCTAGCTTTCCACTGTCTTATTTTATCTTCCTGAGGATGTGCTAGTCTATCTAGTCCATGCTTGCATGTAAGAGAAATTTGTCAGACACTAACTCTGTGATATTACCATACAGATATATGTAAGGAATTTTGGCAGAAGATGTCTTAATTCTTCTTAATTATACATAATGAAGTTTTGAGAAGCTAATGGTTTGAATGTATATATATTTGCATTTGAGAGAAGGAACCTGCCATGTCACTGAGGCAACTATCACAAGTATAAAGTTTCAGAACATGACCTGTGCTGAAAGAAGTACTGCTCTCCCCCTGTCTCCAGCCAAGACTTTGTTCAAGCCTTCCTCAACAAAATCTTTCCATGCAGAACAGCAAGCTTTTTCCTAAAAGAGCTGTATTATTCTGCAGAATATTCTACAGAAGTGTTTCCCATCTAGGAAGGCAAGCTTCCTTAGTGACACACAATAATATTATTTGGGTCATAAAGCCAAAGATAATAAGCCATGTCTCACCCCTATTAGGGTCAGTGGGGAGAGGTAGCAGCAAGAAAGTGAAATCTATTAAGCACAGACAATTTTCCTGTTTTCTTACATGAAGAAACTGTAAAGAGTCTAAATCAGTCTGCCATTTCAGCTCCTTACAAGGGCTGCAACCATACCATTCAAATAAAACATTTCCATAGTATAAGGTTTTGCTTTCCATGTAAGTAAAAGGGAGCCTGGGAAGAAAAAAAACATAACACTTGCCAACGCCTTTTGCGCAACGAAAATTCTTACAGGTTCCATACGACCTGTGCTGTGCTCTCACTCACCTCATTTACACTGCTTGCCAGAGATTTTGAAGACTGGTTTACACAGTGATAGAGTATAACAACAATGCTTTGCGATATTTGTATTAATTTTTAAAGGATATTTTTCCTTTCAGTTCTTACAAAACAACAGCTATAAATAAAAATAGAAGTCCTGCATTACTGTCATAAAACCAAATTAAGATATGGATGTCAAAAGCTATCTGAAACACGTAGCAGTGCTACTTTTTGGATTAGTATCTAGCTTTATCTTAAACGCATTGCTGTAAGAATCTCACTTTCTTACTTCAGCAGAACAAGAAATGTTGGGTTTTCATACTTGTGGATTTTTTTTCTGGAAAAGGAGCAGGAGACATTACGGATGTTTTGTACTGTATTCTCTTTCCCTCCTTCCCCTCTCAAATATAATATATTGCTATTCCAAATGGCTTATCCAGAAACTATGAAAATGAATTCTGAGTATTAAATAATGCATATGTAAACCTGAAAAATGCAATTTAGAAAACTCAAGGGTTAGGGTCCTTCAATCACATTGCACAAAACTTTTTTTAGTACAATACCATTACCATTTATTTCTAGGTGAGTATATTTTTATTGCATGCCTGTAGCTGGAAAAGCATTCAGGTCTTTATTTTTTCCTAAAATTACTGCCCTGACATACAACTCTGAACAGCTTAAAAGGAAAAACTGTAAACAGCTGTCACAGAATACGTTGATGTTTCACAAGGTTTTGCTTGCAATCGTTTTTTTTCCAAGTACTGTAAGAGACTCTGCTTATGTTTCCATTACAGAGAGCCTCATTCTCTGCTAAATAGTGTGTGGATCTTTTGTCCCTGGTGCTTTATTATTTCATCCTTTGGATCTATTTTTCGCTTGGTTGAATAGTCAACTATTTAACATGAGTTCAGATAACCTTTGAAAATGGCTTTTCCTGATGTTTGCTATGCAAGACCTGTTCTCCAAATGCAAGCAACAGCACTCTTGAGGGGATTTTTGGTTTGTTTTATTTTGGTTTTCTTTGATTTTTTCACCCTTTCTTTTTTTTTTTTTCACCCTTTCTAATCTGACTACAAGGCATATTTAGGAGTGTAAGCCCATAACTGCTTACATCACTTCTACCTTCTGTCTGTGCAACTGGAAATCCAGATGTACAGTACAGTGAGCAGAATAAAGACGTGAAAAAAACCTCTTGGGACCTGGTCACCCATTTACCAAGAGTATCCTTTAAGCATATATATAGATGATATTGAACTCTGTGTCATTTTTTTTACCAATATTATAGTTTAGCTAACCTGGAAGATTTCTGTCTCTCCAGCAAAATCTTCAGAGTTAAATTCCAAGATGCTACACTTCCAGAAAGATTCTGCTCAGTTGTTTGAGATTTCTAGGTAGCATATGAACTCTCAAGATACCTCCTTTCCCATCAACTGAACTTATTCTTGTTGTTAAATAATACGTTATGATATAATGATGTAACTAAAGGCAATATTACAGCTGTCATCAATGCAGTTAAAATTCTAATTTGTTCCTGCCATCAGGATTTGGCAAATGTGTTGCCTGGTTAGTATGGCAATTCTGTTTTTACACAGGGTGTTTCTGTAGCTGAGGAGAGTTCTGCCATGGCAGGTTAACTTCTGATAGAAGACTGAGTCTATCTTTTGATTTTCATGGTATTCCTCAAATGGGATGAATTCTGACCCATACAGCAAGAATAGTATCTGACTCCCAGCAAGCAGTTAAAATTGGATTATAGTTTATCTAGACCTGATACATGACCATGACCACATAATTCCCTAATTAGAATTGTTCAGCCTGTTGGGCTTTACATGAAGTTCGATATTCATTTCAGTCAAAACACTATTGAAATAAAACAGAATTTAGAAGTCAGTAGTTTGAAAATCATGGTTCTTGAAACTAAGCTTTCTAAACCATTCAGTTTATTGCTTCATCTGTCTGAAATTTAGCTACAAAGGAGGGGCAATGTATTTTTAGTTAGCTCAGGCAAATAATTTTTTTTTCATGTGCTGCTTCTTTTTTACAGAATTTTGCAAAGTACAGTGTTCTCTGCATTGAGACCAAAAACATGCTAACCATTGAAGATGGATGACAGTGTCAGTTGAATTGTGGTGCATGAAAAGAAAAGTGCTTCTTTAACCACTCATAAGCATTGTATAGAAACATAGCTCATGTTGCTAAGAAATAGCATGCTTGCCTTTGTGGTAAGTGCTGATGATCAAAACAAGAGTCCTGAAGATGACAAAGACACTATATCTGTGACTACACGTTATGTGAGATTTCTGTATTTAGGATATGTTGAGGAGAATGTGCCATATGTTTTATTCGGTTCAGACTTTAAGTTTGTCCGCCTTTTTTTTTCCCCAACATTGTGCGTATGTATGTATTCCTGAGGTTCTCCCCTTTGAGTGTAAAATAAAATAAAAAGTAATAACACTGAAAAGCCGATGGGCAAAAATTGATTCATAAATGAGAAGGTGGCATTCATCTCAGCATTCTTATTGGAAACCTAAATCTCAGTAAATTTGTAGCCTAAGGATACAATGGGCTTAAAGGATTTCTGTCTCTGAAGAAAAATTAGAACGCCTTTGAGGTAAGGTAAATGGAAAAGGTTGTTTGGGCAAACGTGGAGCTCTAGCACTATTAAATGTTAAGCACCATCAGGGGGTATCTCAGTCATTAACAAGACTGGCATGTTGAAAATTGTTTCAAGCAGGAGAAGAGTTATGGATGGCTATGTGGAAGTGGCACAATGCCACAGGGAAATTATGTCAAGCAAAAAGAAGATTTTTTTAAACTTATTGTGGGGAAAAAAAGTACTGAAATAGCATCCTTTCCTTACATACTTTAGAATCTTTTCCCCAAAATAACTCTGTTGTCCTTTCAATGAAGCAAATCTGGGATACTAACTTTGAAGTCTATTGTACAATCTTGTGCATACTAGTCTGCCTTGATCTTTGGCATATTTTGTGTTCACTTGCAGTGTAAACATAAGTACCAACTTAATCCAAACGTAAGCATGTTCACTTCAGATCCAAGCAGTTAGCAGTCTTGACTGACTTGGAAGTGTTTTATGGACCGTGTGTGTTAGCTTTGTATATAATTAAAAGGGGTCTCAGGGGTTCTGTAGGCAGCCAGTAAGTTAAGCTATCTGGTGTGAGAATAATGTGTTGCTATCTAGGGAAGGAAAGATTTAGGACCCAAGCTAGGATCCCTGTTTCAAGCCAACAGAGCTTGAGAAGTGAGCAGATATGAAGTGTTTTATCTCTAGGCGGTAGTTACCAGCTTTCTCATTACGCTAGTGCATTGTCCTGGATCCAGCTGGGATAGAGTTAATTTTCCTCCTAGTAGCTGATATAGTGCTGTGTTTTAGATTTAGCATGAGAATAATGTGATAACACACTGATTTTTTAGCTGTTGCTAAGCAGTGCTTACACTAGTCAAGGATTTTTCAGCTTCCCATGCTCTGCCAGCAAGGAGGTGCACAAGAAGCTGGGAGGGGGCACAGCCAGGACAGCTGACCCAGACTGCCCAAAGGGCTATTCCATACCATATAACATCATGCTCAGTATATAAACTGGGGGGAGTTGGCGGGGGGGCAGTGATTGCTGCTCAGGGACTGGCTGGACATCGGTCAGCGGGTGGTGGGCAATTGCATTGTGCATCACTTGTTTTGTATATTCTATTATTATTATTAATTAATTATTACTAATAATAATAATTTCCTCTTCCTCTGCTGTCCCATTAAACTGTCTTTATCTCAGCCCATGGTTTTTACTTTTTTTTTCCAATTCTCTCCCCCATCCTACCGGGGTGGGAGGAGGGGGAGGGAGCGACTGTGTCATACTTAGTTGCTGACTGGGGTTAAGCCACAACACACGTCCTCCTGGCTGCTCTGCAAAATGGCGCTGAGATTAGAAGCTCTGCAGGAAGCTATCTGTGTTCTCACAGTTGGAGATATGTTGTTAGGATGACAGCAGTTACATGGAAAATGGGTGTTAAGATAGTCTTCGGCATCAAGAATATTTTGCTTTCCCAGTTTGCCTTAAGGTATTGCTTAGAGAGAATAGCAGATAGTGTGGCCTGTGTTGTAATCCTATTTGAGAGTAAATAGTGAGAAATGCCATTTTATCTTTAAATGTATAGTGTACAATAAATTGTACTATAGGACAATAAATTGTACTGTGGGAGAATCTTAACATTTTGCTCATAGAGTGGTCATTAGTTTAATATAGAAATACTCTTCCATATCTTCACCACTTCCTATATCATTTGCTAGCACATAATATCCTTGCAGCTACTTGCATTGGGTTTATGTGGAAAGATTTGCTAGTGGAGGGGATGCAGGGGTGGCTTCTGTGAGAAGATGCCAGAGGCTGGCCCCATGTTGGGCAAAGCCGGTTCCAGCTGGCTCCAAGAGGGATCTGCTGCTGGCTAAAGCTGAGCCAATGAGCAACATTGGTAGTGCCTCTGTGATAACATTTAAGAAAGGGTAAAAAACAGTGCATAACAGCACCTGGGAGAGAGAAGTGAGAAAAATTTGAGAGAAACAACTCTGAAGACACCAAGGTCAGTGAAGAAGGAGGGGGAGGAGGTGCTCCAGGCATCAGAGCAGATTCCCCTACAGCCCGTGGAGGAGACCATGGTGGCACAGGTTGTCCCGATGCAGCCTACGGACGTCCACAGTGGAGCAGATATCCACACTGCAGCCCATGAAGGACCCCATGCCACAGCAGGTGGATGTGCCCTGAAAGAAGCTGCAGCCTGTGGCGAGCCCACACTGGAGCAGGCTCCTGGCAGGACCTGTGACTCCATGGGGAATCCACGCTGGAGCAGGTCCATTCCTGAAGGATTGCACCCCATGGAAAGGACCCATGCTGGAGCAATTCTTGAAGAACTGCAACCTGTGGGAAGGACCCATGCTGGAGCGGTTTGTGAAGAACTGTATCCCATGGGCACAACCTCATGCTGGAGCAGGGGAAGTGTGAGGAGGAAGGAGCAGCAGAGACAAAGTATGATGAACTGACCGCAATCCCCATTCCCCATCTCCCTGCACCACTTGGGGGGAGGAGGTAGAGAAGTCCAGAGTGAAGCTGAGCCTGGGAAGAAGAGAGGGGAGAGGGAAGGTGTTTGTAGGTTTGGTCTTATTTCTCATTATCCTACTCTGTTTAATTGGCAATAAATTAAATTAATTTCCCCAGGTCGAGTCTGTTTTGCCCATGACAGTAATTGGTAAGTAATCTCCTTGTCCTTAACTTGACCCACAAGCTTTTAGTTGTATTTTTTGCCCCTGTCCTGTTGAGGACAGGGAGTGATACAGTGGCTTGGTGGGCACCTGATGGCCAGCCAAGGTCAACCCACCACACTACTAAAGTCAAAGCTTGTTTATTTATAGTAGAGTTGACAACATGTGACCTTTCAGTTTCCTTTGAATTGTCATTAACAGCTGTGCAGCCCACAGATAACAAGGTCTTATTTATCTTGCTGTTACTGTACACTGGGATTTTAACTGTTTTTTTCATCATCCTTACTTTGGACCCTGCTAAAAATGTGGTTGTGGTCCCTTTTATAGTATTCTGGGGTATGTTTGGTCCCTTTAAAATGATCCATGGGATAGAACATTTCATCAGTCCACTTAGCTTTTTTCTACCCTTCTCCATCACTTTTGATCTAAAGTGAAATAGGAAGCTCCTCCTATCTTTTTTTTTGTCTTTGGTCCACTCGTACAAATGATAATTACATTAGACCAGATTATGCATACAGTTTTAAGTACAGATTCTGAGATTGCCATTTACTTTGTGAATACTTTCGTAAGTATATATAGACGGGGGATTGTGTCTCATCATTTTTTCTGCAACGCTAACACCATTTGACAAAAAGAGAGATATTAATAGAAACAAAATCACACTGATATGCCAACTGAAGTATGAGTTATCATAAAACACTGATACAGTAGTTCCAGGTCTGCCAGACACTTACTAGTGTCAGCAGTAGAAACATCAGCCCTGAAAGAGGTTATGGATAAAGAGGGAAAAGTGCTGGGTGGTGACCCAGATTAGCACACATTATCAGTTTTCTCAGATGACATGCAACTACATATATCTTGGTACCTTCCCTACTAAATGAACACCTTACTATCAATAGTTGTTATTTAGAGATTTAATTAATGTAATTTTGATTACCAGATAAGACTGTAGAACTGAATGTAAATTCATGTTGATAAATATGAATAAATGAATGAAAAGAAATGACCATTATATTGAATCTACATTGATACCTCAATCATATCATGGTCTTTTAATAGTATTAAGGAAGGAAAGAATCCACTTGTTTGGGGTGCAGGTAGGAAAGAAACTCTTATTAACAACATTATTAAATGTTGCACATGTTCAGAATATGTAAACACTTTGGCAGGGTAGTACATGAAGGGTTAGTATGACTTGCAGTGTAATGGCAAGATGCTGGGTAGGTAAATGGGACTTCACTTATTCATTTTTCATCTAACATTGCTCAAAAAAATTCAATTTCAGGGAATGAACACATTCTCAGAAATTGATAACATAGCAAATATAAGTAATCATGCATATAGAAAACTAATGTGGTACTTTACTGGATTTGCTAAGCTTTGTTTTGGTGACAAAGTCGCTCTAGAATTCTTAACCAGCTTGTTCAGGGTATTTAATGTCTTTAAAAATTAAAACTCATTATTCCTATTTCATTTAATACGAGCCTTAGAGTTCAGAGACTAAAAAGCTGTGGAAGAAAAAGATCAGTTTGAGACTAAGATGTTACTCCACTAATCTTGCAGGAACAGATCCATGTGATGTGAACTTTTATACAATTTGCACTTAAACATCCACTTGGCAAGAGGAGTTAAAGAAATGCGTGTAAAGCCCTGAAGTGCTGGATTCATTCCTTAACTAGAAGTTTTAGTCTACGGATTTAATGCATAGCTTCTGAAAATGTTAACTATCATACATATTAAGGCTACTTAATTCAGATTTAACAGTAGGAGTTTTGGAAGCCTGCCATGTACAAAGTAAAGTGAGAGAGGTAAGCACTCCCCTGATGTTAAGAGGAGCCATCACTCAGAATCATTTCTGTCTAATTTAAAACCATAGTTTTGCACGCTGAAATCCTATGGAAGATTTGTGCTTCAGTCAAAAGTTTACATTAAACCCAGAATAAATTGTCCCATTTACAGCATCTATGTATGAGCATGAGAGATTTTTGCTTTGTGTTTTCAGAGTTTGAATAAAAATGCCTGGTATAACCAATTGAGGCCATTGTCCCTTATGGGATTTTGTTAAACTGTGATTATTGAATGTAAAGAATAGCAATACCAAGATGTTATTAATAATAACATAATATCTGTTTCTTCCAAGCAAGTGTGATATTGATTGACAATGAATAGCTGTAAAGCAAACTTTAAATTACAGTATTTATTATGAATGTGACTTAGAATTAATTATTTAAGGGATACATTTTGTCCTCATTTACAGTATTGAAGTTCTCTGGAGTTGGACATGCTCATTAATAGCAAAATGAAACTCTCCATTTAAAAGTTTCACATAATTCATGTTTTGAATAAAGATGTTATTCTTGTCAACAGAGCTTAAAGCATAGATTATATTTACAGGAAACAGATACCACATATTTTTGAACAGGTACACTGAGATCAATTTTTTGGTATTTGATTTAGGAGTAAATTAACAAACTTAAAGGAAAATTTAGTCACCTGTATTTGATGGGAGGGTACATGATTATGCCATTTACAGTCTAGTTTTCCAGGTTTTGATACAGACACCAATTGGAGTGTTCCACGGTTCTGTTACTCTCTCCTGTCTTGTATATCATAATTTCCTTTATGTGGCTAACCATTAGTTAACACAGCTGATGCCCTCCTGAGGAGTTAGGAAACAGCTGAGGCATATGCCTGATCCCAGGAAGCTGAAAATTTATAAAATTAGTTTCCACAATCTGTATGTAGCTCATACTACCAAAGAACAGTATTCAAGAAGTCTGTACGCTGAAGAAATGAATGTCTAAGATCAGGAATTAGAAATGGTCAGAACAAAGATTTTGTATGTCACTAGACTTAATTGTCCATTTGTGATTCAAATTAAATTCCTAAAGTGAGGCTGTGATTCACAATTAAAAATCAAGCTCTAAGATTAAGTTTAAATAGCTTCTGCGGACTTGAATGAGTAGCTGAGGCATTAATAATGCTGGGGAAAGAAAATAAGGAATGTTTGCTTTTACATAATAGTCTGTTAAATGCAGCATCACCCAAGAGAGTGGGAGATTGCGTGGAGGATTGTTTTGGGGAAGGAATGCAAAATTCATAGGGTCAGAGAGACGAGTATTGAAAGATTCCCCTGAAAGAAGTGGGATACTGGAGTCTTGTCCTACCACAGGAAATTGCCTCTGCCTTCTGTGGGCTTAGGGAGACCACTGGATACATTATAACTAGAAAGATATAATGTATGAAGAAAATCTTTAAGAGAAGTACCAGCCTATGCTTATCCTGTTCCTGGAGTATTTTCCTGGGTTAACATTTTTCACTACATGTGGAAATGTGGAAAACAAAGTAGAGAGGAAGAATAATCGAAAGAACTGGCCATGTATAGCAGAGAACAAATACTTTCAATAAGTAATAAGTAGGGAGAACCGGTGCAATCTTCCCTGAGAGCAGAGAAGATGCGGCAATTGTAGAAAAAGGTTTTTTTATAGTGTACCTTCTTAGAACATGGATTGGACAACCCACTGACAGCAGTTCCACAATTTTGTGACAGATGGATGATAAAGCCTAGTTCTTAGTCTTGGTCTGAATTTGGCCTGTAGACAGGTTTGGTGCACTAGGGAAAATGATAGGAAGTAGTCAGTAAAAAGAAGCCAAAAGTGTAGTTACGATTAGGCTAGGCCACAGAATCCACAGGTATATCAGCGCATACATGTGCACCAATCCAAAGAGACACAGCGAGACCTCAGTGCAATGCTAAATAATTTCAGAATTCAACTAATCAGGAGAAACTGAGCTAACAGGTAGGCAGTATTGCCTTAGAACCTATGTGAACTGGCTAGGAAGAGGAATTAAGCATAAAACAGCACAATTCAAGGATGCACACTGGAGAGGCAGGGTTCGGAATCAAGAATGAGAACCAAGAAATCAACAGGCAGAAAATTACAAGTCAGTCTACAGCTTTCAAGATATGCTCAGGTAGCTCTCACTTGGAGGCATCCAACTGGTCATGAGGCATAGCAGGCATGAGTGAACCAGAATTTGTGTCTTACGTATATAGCATCCAGGTACGCCTGAAGAATGACTGTCCCCTCTAGCCTTCTGTCTGCAGGCAGGCTATGATTTGTTAGGTGATCACACATTAAACAGTTTGGATAAACAGAATTGAAATATTTTCTTGGCTGCTTCAACTATTTCAGTTCCAACCACACCAAACTCCTCTGTGGGCTTCACTACACTGAAGAGGAACAGTGAGGATGAAAGAAACTGTGGATGTTCTCTATTCCTTTTGTAAATATATCTTCTAGGATAAAAGAAATCTTTGCAGTCAGTGTAGAAACCTTCCAAGGTGGTCAGAAATAGAATTCAAAACCATCCAACACCCTGATTTTGCTATTTATAGTTGGGGAGAGGAGGAAGGGGTTTAGTCATCAAACTACAATCTCATTAAGGAATAATTTGATAAAAATTCCATGTGGGAAACCTTAAGGTTTTCATTCATCCACTTGATTTTGCATTCTTTCCCTTGGGAAAGGCCAGAATTATTATGCCATCACCTTTTAATTAAATTGAATCCCTAAAGCTTATTAATTTAATATGCAATCATATAATCTTCTTTTGATTATTTCTCCCTGAAACTGATACCTTACTGGGCATCAACAAAGGTTGCTGAACGTCATACATCTAAGTTTATAGAGAGTCAAAACTTACTCTGTAAACATTTTTCTTTTTTTTTTTTTTTTTTTTTTAAACCAGTAAGTCATCCACTACTCTACAACTCAAGTGGAACACCCAATCTTAGTAAAATATTAAAGCAATCTCTTGTTGCTAGAACAAGCTGCTTCTATTTCGGTTGCTATGGAGCTTTACAAGCAATCAAAATGTAGACATGAGCTATGACACACCACACCTCATGTGCTCCATTGATAGAGACTAGGCACCCCAAGTCAGTGAAACATGAATACAGGGATGTTATATTTCCATATAGGCAAACGCAAGAATTAAAGTCAGCCTTAAAAAAGTAGTTGCATTGAATTTTCATACTATGGGCAATATACTTTTATGGTTGTAAAGTAAATTTAATGTGAGTTCAGTAAAACCAATCACAACAGTGCTTACAGTGTTTGTTTCTTAGTGAGATTTAGTTGCAGAAATCAAACATTGCAGAAGAACAGATGATGCAAGCGTACATAATGATACACTTTTATGTTATTCGTATGATTAGATGCAAATTTCCAAAGTTATTTCAGTGCTTCCTCATGTTCTTTATGTAGCAGCAAGTTTCTACTGAGGTTTTCTCTTTTTCTCAGAAAGTTGAAGATTTTTGTTGCACTTTGTGAGTACTTAGGTAGGTGTATATTTTTCTATTTGCTTTCCTTTTGTTGAATCTGTTGTATTTGATATTTTTCTTTGACTTTTTGCTTAGAAATTTAAGCCGAAAGATTGGTAGCAAGATTTTTTTGAAGCATGTAAATGCTAGATATAACACAGTTGATATTTATTACTTCTGTGTAGACATGTTCTTGAAATTAAACCAAAAATAAGGGTAAAGACTAAACGGAATAAGAACATAGGGAGGATAAGCATCATTTTAAATCTAAAAATTGGCTCCTAAGGAGTGGTTTTACAGTATCTCAGGATGGAATCATTTAGTTATTCTTGAACATGTGCAATATATTTGTAAATGTAAATAACATTTCAATTTTGCCATCTTATATGAGCTCAAAAGGAAAAATAATCTTTGAATTATTCCTTTCTTCACTATATGTTATTCATAAACTCCATTTTATCAACTACTGAATGATTTGAAAACAGTCTGACTAATAATTGAGCAGTAGTAATTGTTCAGTAAATTAGGTCTTTCTCTAAGGTTTTTGGTAAGGATTTAGAAACATAATAAAAACTATTTAAGATGGAAAAAACCTAAACAAAGAAAAATAATTAAGAAGCAAGAGGAGATATTTTATAGTAATAAAAATGCTTTTCATTGAACATTTTCCTAATAAAGCATATCTATTTTAATTTTAATTATATGTAGCAACTCTTTCTGACATCCATGCTACATTTGCCTTGCATTTTTTATTTCTATAGTTCCTTGTCTCCGAGTATTTAATGCCACTCAAGAAAGGAAAATTGAAAAGGAGTTAGACTGTGGCAAAATCATTGATGTCCCTCTAGGTTTGCCCCATGAGAATGCTCACGTAATAGCCCAAATCCCCTTGATTTAGGTCTTGCAGTTTAATTTGTCAATATGTAATTATGATTCCAAAACAAAACAGATTACTTCTCAGTTTTAGTGTGATTTCAACCATGCAGAATGGAGTAGAAACACCCAAGGCTGGTAAAAGGGATTGTCCCATTAGCAGTTTTTTATATAATGACCCATGGGGACTGGGACTATACTTGTGTATATCAGTTTAACAATCTGAAACAAGAAACCTTTGTAGATCCCCTAATTAATCTAAAAGAATTGGAACTTTAATTTTGATTACCACTAATAGATTTGCAAAGCAATGGCATATTTTTTACATACTTATTATTTATATTTCTTTTTATTTCTTTATAGTTGTTGGAAATATCAATCCCAGGCAGACTGTCTAAGTAACTCTCTACAGATGACATTTCTGTTACATCAAAGCATTTTCTGTTACAGATTGTAACAGATTTTTTTTTTAACAGTTTTATGATGGCTTAACATTAGTATGGATTATCAGCAGCAGTGTAGTTTCCTTCACATAGTAAAGGGGATCAGTTAAGGTAACACCTCTTCTATTAATATATTTTTAGCAGCTCCGCCAAAAAAATATGGGAAATATTCATGCTTTCTCAATTCTTATTGCTCTGTCAGCTGTTCATCCTCACCTTCAGTTTGTCAGCTGGAGCTCTTTAATCCCAGCAAAGAGAATTTACTTAAAATAATTATACTTACTGAAGTTGTTAAGAGTTCCTGTTTACTGTACTTTGATAGATTACATGAGTCTGTGGGCCTTCTATTAAACCAGTCTATTTAAAAAAAAAAAAACAAAAAACAGTAACCACAGCAGTGAAAGGCAACTACATATACACTTTTTTCTATGCTGTATCTATCAATGTAATTACTATATGTTCATTTTAATCAGCTGCGGAGCCTGGTGGCTCAGGTGTGATCATCAGTGGGACTGTATTCCCTCCTCCAGTCTCTTCCACAGCTTTTAATGCTGAGGAATCCAAGAGCTTCTGACAGGAGGAAAATTCCCACTAATACCCACTGTCTAATTTGAATACCAATGACAAGCATCAGTCATACACTTCAAAAATCAAGAATGTATGTAATTAAAATTACCTTCAAAGAAGTTATTTTATATTTGTGTCATTGGCATGGCTGAGATTGACTCACGAGTGGTTGTCTTCAGGCAGCTTGACAAGCAACAGCTTCAGCTAGCAAAGGGCTGGTTAGCAGAATATGCTCAAGTCTGTCAGAGGCATAGACTGTAAAGACAATTGCGTCAGTCATATCCAACTCTATTTTGACTGACCTTCATTAAAAATAAGCAAACCATTGCCTTCTAGCTCCATAAATTCACATTAATAACTCAAGTGTTCGTGGTTTTCATTTCTACGTTTTATTTTACCTGAAGGTTTCACAGTTTTTACTACTCCACAAATTCCTGTGATACTCAAATGAGTAGAGGACAATTTCAGGCCTGCTGCCACTGATATTAAACAGTAATAACATGGAAATCTTCATCAATGACATGGACAGTGGGATCGAGTGCACCCTCAGCAAGTTTGCAAATGACACCAAGCTGAGCAGTGCAGTCTGCACACCTGAGGGATGGGATGCCATCCAGAGGGACCTGGACAAGCTGGAGAAGTGGGCCTGTGTGAACATCATGAGGTTCAACAAGGACAATTACAAGGTCCTGCACCTGGGTCAGGGCAACCCCCAGTATCAATACAGGCTGGGGGATGAAGGGATTAAGAGCAGCCCTGGGGAGAAGGACTTGGGGGTACTGGTGGATGAAAAGCTGGACATGAGCCAGCAATGTGTGCTTGCAGCCCAGAAAGCCAACCGTATCCTGGGCTGCATCCAAAGAAGCATGGCCAGCAGGTCGAGGGAGGTGGTTCTGCCCCTCTCCTCTGCTCTGTGAGACCCCACCTAGAGTACTGCATCCAGCTCTGGGGTCCTCAGCACAGGAAGGACATGGACCTGTTGGAGCGGGTCCAAAGGAGGGCCACAAAAATGATCAGAGGGATGGAACATCTCTGCTATGAGGAAAGGCTGAGAGCGCTGGGGTTGTTCAGCCTGGAGAAGAGAAGGCTGCGGGGAGACCTTATTGTGGCCTTTCAATACTTAAAGGGGGCTTATAAGAAAGATGGGGACAGACTTTTTAGCAGGGCCTGTTGCGATAGGACAAGGGCTAATGGTTTTAAACTAAAAGAGGGTAGATTCAGACTAGATATAAGGAAGAAATTTTTTACAATGAGAGTGGTGAAACACAGGAAAGGGATGCCCAGAGAGGTGGTAGATGCCCCATCCTTGGAAACATTCAAGGCCAGGCTGGATGGGGCTCTGAGCAACCTGATCTAGTTGGAGGTGTCCCTGCCCATGGCAGGGGGGATGGACTAGATAACCTTTAAAGGTCCCTTCCATCCCAAAGCATTCTATGATTCTATGATAAAACGTGCATTAAATAACAGAGATGAAAAGCATGTGTGCTACATTTTAATGGAATAAATCTTTATGAGGGCCAAAAAATTACATGGTGAATACTGCCTTTTCAATAATTGCTTTTGTTTATGGACTAGATTGGTTTTATATCTAAGCAAAGATATTAGAACCAGGACCACAGTTTTTTCTAGTGGCTTTCTACAAATTAAGAGAATTATGCAAGCAATTCAGTTTAACTGGATATTACTGTGTTCTTTGCTTGAATGGAAATGCTTTCTATTTATTGATATTCCATAAGCACTTATGGTTTTTAATCTCATATTGTGTTTAAGCTGTTGCATTTTTCCCTGTGCATGCAACTCAGTAGTTTTCATTTATACAAATATAATTACGTATGCAGTGAAGCCGGAATGATTTGGACAGTCAAGGAAAATGGAAGGAAAATATCCTTTTTAAAATACAGATCTCATAGTACATCATTGGTAAACGTGAATTTTTTAAGCAAATGCTTAAGTTTAATAGACAAAGGACAGTAAACACCATATTGTGTTTGGATGCCTTGGTGATAGCTTTATTTCTGCAGCGTATCAAAACATGTAGTTCAGTTACTTGGTAGCTATGAAATTTGCTAGGAAGTGTATGATAGTAACTCTTCAGATATAAACTATAAGTTCACTTTAATAAATGTACTCTACCTCCTTCCCAAGTTCTTTAAAAATATTGCATTTATGCTTATCCATCATACATTCTCTTTAAGTTCCCTACCTCCACTTTCCTTGCTTTTTGAAAGAGATGACATATTCTAATACATTAAGAATGTGGGTTTTTTTTTTCCTTTGATTAGGAAGAAAAGCTATATTCAGGGTATTTGGAGAAAAATAGAAAATTGGAATTAAGGTTTATTCCCTCAACTGTCATCAGCTCTATTGTTTGGTTTTTGTTATAGTCTTTAAGCAAACTGACTGCATCTTGACAATGACCTCAAATACTATGTTAATATTAATAAATTTTGAAATATGATATTACATTGAATAGAACTGTATTTCATGGAAAATCATTATTTTCAGGGGATGATACACGGGAAATTTTCAGAATCTGGGAACAAAATGTTACTTAAACAGAGTTTTCATCTTTCAAAGAGGGAATAAGGATCACTATTCAAATAACAATGTGATCACAATATGGATATTTACTGTAAAAGTTTTATAAACTTTTTCTTAAAAAATAACCTCATAGGAAATACATATTTCAAAGGAATTCTGGCTTTAAATATCATTTCCAGAAATATTCTTGAAAGCTTATGTTATATTTTAGTGGATTGGATCCTTTTATAATTCTTAATTTTTGACCAGAAAGCTAGCAGACTTTTCTTGTATGACTAGTGCTCTGTAAACCATTTACTCCTTATAATTCCATCATCCTCTGAGTGCTTTTCTTCTCAGTATTTTTACATTGTCTTGCTAGGGATTTCCACCAGTATCACTCCTCCCAAAATAACCACTTTCTGAAGTTTGTATCACACTTTGTGTTTTCAGATCATTCCTCCTACTGCCTTCTCTCTAAAATAATGTAATTCGTAATGTAATTACAGCAAAAAATGCATTTTGATTAAGTTACTGAGTTTTAAGTAAGTGTTCAATAATTAATATGTCAGTGTACTCAAATAGTAGTTTAGATTTTTCTATTCTTAAGGTATGGCAAAGGTGCAAAGGATTTATGCATAATTGGTAAAATAAGACCTAATAAGCTCTGATTTAATCCCATCTTTTACTTTCTGTACAGTTCCTGTCTTGGGGCACCAATAGATATTAAATGCCTACTTTGTTTAAAAAATCTGGTAATGTGCACTGCAGTTAATTTATTTGGGAACAATTACTAACAGGGATTTAGAAGAGAACATTACTACTCCTGTCTTCTTGCTGGGGGCACACAAAGGGAATGTGAGTGACAGCGTGCTTAGTGGTGGTGAGAGGTTTCAGTCTGTGCTCAGAAGTGGCCCCCCTTAAAACCCAGAGGGTACAGAACTGGCAAAGAGAAACACAACTGCCAAGTAAATGGCCCTGTCAGTGTGTATGTAATGGAAATGTCTTATGAAAGCTGCCTCAGTGAAGGTGATTTTAGAGTAATATGCAAAGTATTATAAAGTTATATTAATTCCAAGTGCTTTTGTTGGCACTGTTTTTTCTTGGGGGGGGGGGGAGGTGTTGAGGAAAGACTTGTACTTTTGCAATTAAATGTTTGATCTTATGTAGCTGTTCTGTACACTTGGAATTGTTTTTTCTGTTTTCTGTAAGACATCTAGAAGTCAGGTGTTTGAAACAGCCAGACATTTGATGCCTCTGACAGTATGGAAATCTAGATAGTCTGTTTGAACAACATATAAGTTTATTTTGCTTTCAATATTGTAATTTACATGGGAACTTTTAAATTAGATAATAAGAGTTGCTTTTCTACTGCCTTCAGGTGTTTTCTGTACCATTGTCTTATTGACAGATTTCTCTGTAATCCCTAACACAAAATTAAAATCGACCTGTAAACTAAAACAAGTGTTAAACAGTCAATTCACCCCTCACTAACAGCATTTTTTTCTCCCCTTACTTTATTAGAATACAAAAATTCCTTTCTAAATACTTCAGTGAAATTATAAAATTCTTTGATGTTAGACTGGAAAGATAGGTTAATTTATAACTTCATATCTCTGTGGATAACCCCTACCTTTATATATAACTCTGTGGGGGAGACAGAAAGAGACCTGTTGATTTGCAGCACTGAAATAGGGTTCTGCTTCTATAGTAGCTGCAATATGTAAAAATCATAAATTACAACAGTATCATCTCTGCTGCCAGCCCATAACTTCTATTATGTACAGCATGAATTCTCTTAGAAATCTTCTCCCAACATGAATACTGTAACCCATGATCAAAGTGCCATGTAGTCTTTTCACAGAGAACTTAGGCTGTCTTAAATCCCTCATTTTAAGAGCGGCTTTAAACTGTTGCTTCATTCCTTTAAATCTTTTGTTGGTTTTTTTTTTCTTCTTCTTTCACTTCTTTCATTTTTTCAACACTATTTTGGAAGCAAGGATTCCAGAGCTAGATACAGCTTTCCAGTAATGCACTCACTGCTTATACTTATGCTGGTCCTATTTAAGTGCTCTGCTCCCTGATTGACCTCTGTATATCCATACTGGTACTGCGTAAAAAAAAAAGCAAGAATGAGAGAAACAACCAAGGAAGAAAAAATGTGATTCAATGCTGTACACTGCTGTACAAGCTCTGAAAAGTGAAGAGACAGACCTCGACTGCAGAAAGGTTCACAAAGATGCTTTGCAAAGGAATAGTCTCTCAAGAGAATACAGCATTTTGTGGCATCCAGACTTTATGAATTTCAAGGTGGTTCAGCAATTCAGTCCTAGCTGGCTTGCTATGTGGAGATGGTGATCTAGCATAAAGACCAAACACAGAAACAGACTATTTAAAATTCTTTTCTTTCTCTAAGAAATTTGATGAAATAGGATAATACTTTGGCTAAAGATGCAAGATGCAGTTCTTTTTAATTTTTCTTTTAGTCACAATTAAAACAAAGAAACCAATAAACTTCCTGCCTGCTGCCTTTTTTATCAGAGTAAAACTGTTGTTTTGAAATTCTAATAAATATTCTCAAAATTCAGTCATTATTATAATTTGAAATATTTATTTTAATTTATTTTTCATAACTAATTAAAAGGAATAAGATTTTCTTTCAATACATACCACATGTTTATTGGTGGGTGGCATATTCGATGTGTATATTGAAAAACAGATAAAAATTATGGTCACTTACGTTTTAGTGAATATTAGTTTTTAGATCAATGATTGATTCAAACTTAGTGAAACTTCGGTCAGATCCAAGGCAGAACACCATTAGTGAATAACTTCTTGTTGTTCTGATAATTAACTTATGAAATATTATTCCATGCAACAATAAAATAAATGCTTGAGTAAAACCAAACTTTTTATATAATCTCTGAGAATTATCATTATGTAATAATACAGATAATGACTTTCATGATTTAAAATGATAGAGTAAATTATAAGAAAATGATTGCTTAATGAAATCCAGATGGAAGCTTTTTCTCTCATTGGGATTTTGTCCCATTCCTTGTGCTATGCCACCAAGCCATCCTAGCAATTTCAGTTTACAAGAGATGTTGAGAGTAATACGGTGAGCTTAATTCACTAAACCACCTAAAAATATCTAATTAAATCCAAAGGAAAAGGTCTTTCAATATTTTATGTTTTGTTTGGTCTTCGGTTCAGAAAAAAGTTGAGCTTTTAAATCTTATGTAAAATATTTTTAAAAGCTATATGCAGATTCCAAATACTCATTTTCCTAGTGTAAAATCCTGCCAGGTTTTTATGTTTTGGTGTGGCTTTTATTCCTTCTCAGCCTCTCAGCTTCTGATACAGATAGAAGTGTAATGATATGCTGAACAGAGCAAGTAGTAGGTCTGGCAAGGGCTTTAACTGAGTTGTCTGTAATTTGTATCCAATTATGCTTCAGCCTCAGGTTTTGTATTAAGAACTTTTCCTACAAAAAATAGTCTTTGGTTTCTTTCCCCCCTCTCTACTCAGCATTTCTCAGTATTCTTTTAAATAACAAGAAAACTAAAAAGATACAGGTAGGCACAAAATTCCTATTCTGAATATCCATGAGTATTTTGATTTCAGTGGTTAAAAAGGGAATTGTTGATACTTTCGTTAGGGGATAGTAATGTCAACCTAATAATTGAACTGCATGCCACAGTGAAAGAAGTTACAATGCTTAGTCATCACGTCAACTGTACAGAATTGTACAGTTTCTGTACAGAACAGAAACCTCAGGTGGTAGCCTCTCTTACTATCAGAGTCAAAAGAAGGATTTAAAGGCAATCTGGTCATATTTGTTGCCAGCTGTAAGTACTTTTGTATTCTCAACTACAGAAATACATTACATTTTTAAATATATAGCATCATTTTTTTGCATGGCATCAGAATTAAGACTGTATTTTAGTAAAGCAATGGACAACTATAATGATAAAAGCAAAGACAAATGGTGTTTTGCAGTTTGGTTTGGCCTTTTTTATTTTTTCCTTTTAAGACATTATATTTTATGTTATTGTGTCTAGTTGAAGTGGATTGAGCAAGTAAAGAAAGAATGTTACATCCTCTGTTTGCTAGCATTATTATTTTCAGTGTTTCAAAAAGCCATTAAAATTCCAAGTCCTTTGTTCTGTCTTCCTTCTAGTACTACTTAGAAAAAGCAGTGGAAAAATTAAAACATTAAGAAAAAAAATCCTTAGAAAGTTTTATTAAAAACTTCCAGCAAGATTCACCTCCTTTTTGTCATTAGTCCCTAATTTTCTTTTTTGGCAAAGTTTTCCTATCAAGCTGGTACTGATTATATTCCTTCCACCATAAAAAATTCATGCTCCTTTGGAAAACTTTTCTAGAAGACCTGAAACAAAGTTTCCCATGGCTTTGAAATATATTTCATTACAACAGCTTATAGCCCCCAATGAGTCAGAGGATATGGCAAACAATAGCAATAATGTGGGCCAGTTTGTTATGAAAGCCAGAAAACATATTAATGATGAAATCAGTGTTTCAAGCTTATGCAGGGAACAGTGGCAGCTCCAGAGGGCAATGGCTTGTTAGAACCTCGGTTCCTTTGCTTTCAGTTAAATTGGGTTGAGAAAACTGTTTCAGACAGTTCCATATGGTCTACTGAGAGTGAAGGAATATTGCACTGTATTCTGAGTAATTACATAGTCCTGTATGATTGCAGACAGCTTCACTTTCTAAAATGACCACTTAAATGGTATATTACCTTAGGTAGCTTAAACAAAGCAATGTAAAGCCAATTACTTATATGTATTGATAAACCCATTGCAGAAGAGTATTCAACAGCATTGGTTATTTTTTCTCTCTCTCTCAGCCCTGTTAGAATTATCATCTTTGTGAAGTGTTATAGAAGCAGCTGCTCTGTTTTGATCTTAGAGACTCATTACTTTTTTCTTCTATCAAATTAAACTAATCTGTGTTCTAATTTGTTCCTATTTGATGGTATATTGTACTGAATGAATAGATACAAAGCTCTGCTGGTCTGTAAGAGTTAAACATTTCATGCATACTTACACATAGATGGACAGATAGAGAGACAGACAGACAGATAAAAACCATTAATGGAATCTTAGCAGACATTTGCATTTACTTCAGGAGAATGTAGATTTCCATTACCACAAAGATGGTGAGGATGTATAGTAGCAATAAGGCTATCAAATAGGCATTTTCCTGATACCTTTCACTTCTGATACTCATATTTTTATTTCGCCTTTAAATTAATTACTTGGAAATTACTTGAACACTAATATTTAAGACCTTTGATATATTTAGGTAGTTCACTAATTCTACTGGCTGTATGCCTCGTTACAGAAAAAAGAAAAAGATCTTGACCAATCTACTTAGATGTTTGGTCTGAAAACTTATGTCCAGTATGAAGCTGGATGGAAAAAAAAAAAAAAAAAAAAGAAAAAAAAAGTATTTACTTACACTAGGAATTATTTAGAGTGCTATCATAAAAATATGTAGATGTGCAAGGGAATGGTGCACAAAAAGTTGTTTAGGGGTGTGAGGGGTTTTTTTCCCCAGTTTTGGTAATGAAAATTTTACCTATGTAAATTCTCTCCTGACCTGCATACGTTTTTAACAACATAACTTGGTAGTAAAAAAACCTGTTCCCATACCTCTTTTAACTCATGTTTGAGCTGAATGCAATTCAAAAATGTAATTAATAAGAAAAAAACAGACTCTTTTTTATGAGTTTCATTAGGGTTTTTTGCTTATTCTACCAAAATTTCTGTGTGAAGACCCCTGTGACTGAAACAGTGCAAGACACCCAAGGGTAGGACCATTTCCCACTTCTCTCACTGTGAGGATTAGTATGATAGCAGCATACAACATTTGGGTTGTTTATTTAAATGAATAATTTTAAAACATGGCCTTAAACTGATGGACTGGAGTAATTTTTTGAATGACTGTATGTTCATCCAGCATTTGGATGTAGAAGCACTTTCGTTACAGGAATAATTTCATTGTAGTTGATGGATCATTTTCTTCATCCATGTGAAAAAATATATCCTCTATTTCAAGGTAAGACACTCAAGGGGTTAACTAAACCTCGTTTCTATGGTGAGAAAAATAATTGGTATTGATTAGCAGTTGGTGCAACATTGCTGGAAGGGTTATTAAAGCCCTAAAGTACAGTACAAAATGATACTGAAAGCATCATGTACTCCCTCGACTGTCCTATAGTAACCATTCCTGTGTTTGAGATGTCCTCCTGACTTTGCTTATGATTCTCAGGAGCTTTGTTACACTTAGTGATTTGAAATTCTAAAGAACATTTAATTAGTTAAATGGGGGCTAGTGTGAAGGGGAATTACCCAGATGTAGAGGCTGCTTTCTCCTCAAACAAAACTTGAGAGCTATTTCATTAAGAAAGAAATCATTAAAGAATTGGATCTCATAGCAATCTTTTATGCAGCTTCACTCTATGTGATAACAAAGTGACAGCAAGGGACTGGAAAGTACATGTTTCTTTCCTTGTGCAGCTATTTTATATTCTCAGTCAATGTATCCTAACAGTGAGCCAAGAATACACTGGACTTCGCACAAATGATATCCCAGCTAATCTACGCATATTTGTCACTTATATTTTAAGAAAATTGCTTGTCAAGAAATTCTTCTAAAATGATGCTAAATATAGAAGTAGCTCAAGGAAAACTTGTGTTAAAATTAGAACAGAAATTGCATATCATGAGATTAAGCTCTCTTTTCACTTAGATTGATACTAATCCATTTTTTTCTGTATATCAAACTGGATATACTCATCATGACAGTTTCTGACTGTTTCAACAAAAATAAATGTAGTTCAGTAAAAATGCCAAATAGTTAACTGCTTTAGGGCCTTATTTAGACACTAGGTGGTGACTTAGAACAGTGTGGTTGGGCTCTGTCTTGTGCCTGGGTCTGACTCAAGAGATGCTTCTCCTGCGCTGCCAGGTGCTTGTGACAGGTCAAGGAACAGTAGAGGGGGTAACTGGGGGGAGTCTGAGGGTGACACTGCATGGTCCATAGAGAGGTCCCAAAGGAGGGTTCCAGTCCCTGTGGTTTCTACACTTGGATTACCTTAGTTTAGAAAATTTGCAATTGCTAAAAGATAAACCGCAATTTCATTGAAAGGTGTAGGTGTAGTGGTACTTTTTTAATTCAGGTGCTCTGGTAGTGAACCATTGTAATCTCCTAGTAGTACAATTGTTCCAACATCACTAAATTGTTTCCAGGACTTAGCACAACCAACTGCTAAAATGGATTCCTCTAGCAGAACTTGAGCAAGCAAAGAAATGCTGTGGCAAAGCTGCACATTCTTCTTCTGCTATTTCTCCTTAACTTCAGTGTGCTGTGTCACCCAGTCTGCATGAAGTGGTTGGGATTAGAAAAATCTGGTCCAACGTCTAGATTTTTACAAGTAGATATAAATGTAGTAATAGAATGTGTATCCATGCTTTTTATGTCCATATATATACATTGTTGCTATTACTAAAAATAGTATCCTTTTCTCACTAGTATAAACCTGCATATCTATTGTATATTATTAGTGTTAATAAAAAATTCTTAAATCTTAATTTTGTTGTAAGGAAATAAAGTGGATCTATCACAGCAGCATTTTTTCTTAACCTAAGTGAATTCTCATTCAGATTAAAACTTGTACTATTTAGGAGATGCAGGGTAGAATGAATGTTACTGCATAATGCAGTACATCAGAGAACAGCTACGTAATATAATTCCTTCTTGCCAGATATATTGGGAGGCACTTGACTATCTATAGTAGCACACTAGATGACTACCTAGATTAACCAGTCCACCTGCCCAAAAATTTTAAAGGGGTAAAAATTTAAAATAGTCAATCTACAATAAAAAGCTGTATTTTCTTGAATTAAATCCTTCCAAGTTAGCCTTCCGTAAGTGCGAGGAAATGAAACATTAGTTGTCCATCATGAAACAGAGCTTCACAAACACATAAAACCAGGTGTGTCAGTGGTTTTGTGGGGCCACACTTGAGTTTTAAGTTACTATATAAAGGTAATACTTATTTGCAAAATCTTTCTCCAAAATAATAGTCATTTCTGATTTGATACATGAGGCAGTACTTATCCTGTCCTTTGAAGTTATTACTATTGACTGTTTAATGTTGGGTTTTTTTTACAAACACAGTTTTTCCTGGTGACACACTGCAATACTTTCTTTATCATGATGGTATTATCCTTCAATTTTGGGGTAGAACATGACACAACATATGATATGATTGCTGGATATTCCCAGTCCTTTGGGAGTAACATATGGATAATGCACATAGGGGTCTTTCGAAAATGCTTTGTTTCTGTTTTCTCCTTTGGCCTCTCTTCAGCTCTACTACCTAATATTCATTTATTGCAAGTTAATTTTCCAGGTATCCCCAGATTCCCTCTATTTTAAAAATAAACCCAAATAGTGTACTTTACAGATGATCTAAACTTCTATTCAGTGATGAAACTGCTGTAAATTGTTGAAAGAACTTAGCAGTAACTTGAAAAACACAGTTGCCCACTTCACATTATATGGTGACAAATTACCCCGAGTACTGAGGCTAAGTACTTCAAAAAGATCTGCTAAACAAAGACACAGATAATGATAAGCTAATCAAATGCTTTTGTGGAAGACTGTCATCCAGCTTTACCTAAGAACAGACAAGCTGTCAAATCAACTAGTCATTGTTAGGAGTTACTCAAGAAAGCAGTTCATTTGAATCTGTTTCAAGTAAAATAATATTTTTTTTTTTTACCAATTATTTGATCTGAAAAACACATAAATAAAAACACATCAATCCTAGATTCGCATCTTGCCATGGAAATAGTCCCGTAAAATTTCTTGAGAAAACTGCAGGTTTCAGTCCCAATGTTGGACTGTTCACACAAAACTCTTACTGTTATCTTTGGTGAAAGAAGAATTGCCATATTAGTGTATTTATAAAACTTCTCATGAATGTCCATTCCTTAGTGAATTATAATTTTCAGGCCTGTAGTTCTTGTGGTCTATTTGGAGTAATGTGATGAGCAGTAGTTTATTTTGTGTTCCAGTAGAGAATTGAACAAAGTCTACAAGTATACGCAAATAGATATGCCTGTTCTGGTCAGTATGCTTATTAGGATATTATACTGCCTAAAACTTCACTGATAGCAAAGGTATAAATAGTCCCCTTACAAAAGGTTGTAAGTCACTGTCATGTCAGTGTGTGTGTCCTATGGGGAATGTCTTTGACCATTTAAACGTGACAGGGTTAGGTGCACAACCTAAAAGCAGGAGGAAACACTGAAAATAAGCTTTCCATCTTATTTGGACCAAGAATTGTCCTACAAGCAGAAAAGTCCTAGACTGTGTCCCTTCCCCATAGCCAGGAAATGCTACCAAAGGTAAAGGTGTATCCTTTCATTATGATGGTATCTAATAGAGCCAGGAAATTAAAATTCCCGTCTAGCACCTTGTTAAACTGTAGAAACTGCACAGTAAGTTACAGGTCTTTTTGATATGATTTTGAGTTTCCCTGCAAAACTTGCAGGTTATCTGAATGTGTTTAAAGATCTATATTTAACAGAAATGAATAGACAGAGCAGACATGAGGCACCTGGTGGTGCAGAAACATGGTAAAATGTTCAAAGATAAGCTGTTCTTTACTCCATCCTGTGGGCACAAGGTTCTTTCTAATCCATCAGTCTTCAGTACCTTCACTCAGGCTACTGCACCTTATTGATTTGCATGAAATAAAGGAATTTATTATGTTTTCTTTTGGAGCTTCTTTATACTTTTCCTTCTTATAAAGTGAACTGCCCAAATCCATCTTCTTAACAGTAGTAAAGATACCATAATGAAATGGAATCCCAGTGAACTGTATTTGTGACAGCTGAACAGAGAATTTTGAAAGACTTAATATTTCATTTAAAAATAAAAAAAAAAAAGAGAAAAAATACATATATTTTTCCCTTTTGTATCACTTCTTGTCTTTATCCATCAGTAATGTTTCTTTGGATTCTTAGCTTTCTGCATTCCTTTTCTCAACTGTCTTTGATTTTCGTGAGAGTTCTTTGGCACTTAAATGTAAGGAGAGAAATATGTCTTTTCAATGATTGAGTTTAGTTATTTGGAACAGCGTAGCCTCCCCACTAAGGAGCTGAAATGTAAATTTCAAGGTTTGTACCTGTATTCTGTTAAGAATTTACTACTAACTCCCTCCGTGGTCTTGGATATGTCATTTTTTCACTCTAGGCTTATGTTTGTCCTCAACCTTTGTGCCTGATTTTTACAGTTCAAATGTAAATCAGTTTTGTCAGGAGCGTTTTCGTACTTCGTGGCTGCCCAGAACCTGGTTTCATAGAATCATAAAATCATAGAATCATAGAATGGCTTGGGCTGGAAACGACCTTAAAGGTCATCTAACTCCAACCCCCCTGCCATGGGCAGGGATGCCACCCACTAGACCAGGTTGCTCAGGGCCCCATCCGACCTGACCTTGAACACTGCCAGGGACGGGGCATCTACAACCTCTCTGGGCAACCTGTTCCAGTGCCTCGCCACCATTTCAATAGAACCTCGATGCTACAATAGTAAGAATAGTAAACCAAAGCAAATATGAACTCATTGCAAATAGCTTTATCTTCTAGTCTTTAAGTTTGTGTTGGAAGAGAGAAGATTATGTCTGGTGAAACTTGACTGTTGCTCAGGAATAAGTTGGATTACTGTGTGCTCTTTAGCTTGACTTCTCAAATGACTAAGTCTACAACTATAATGGGGATATTCTTTATACACATTAAATCTTTCTATGGTGAATTCTTTTTTTCTTTGTAACTTATGACTTCTGAAAGATGTGAAATGATTTAATCAAATAGGTAGAAAGAAAGATAGGGAAAAATTGTGATAAGCATGAAATCCAATGTAAGATGTAATTTTCCACCAATTTGGTGTCTGCCTTGAAAAGATATAGTTGGGTAAAGGTTGGGGTTGAAAATAATTAGTTTTGTTCTCTGTGTTTGCAGGGTGAATTGGGACACAACCTGAACAAATGATGTTTCTTGTAAAACTATATTAAAGCAATTTCTAGAAGAAAATTGTGGAAAAGCAAGACATTTTGCTATTGGTGCACAGGTCTCAGGAGTTTACAGCTGAAAATATTAATGATTTTTGCATTAGTCTTAACTCTAGGAGATTAAGTCCTTTTGACTGAGAAATGAAATGGCAAATTGTGCCTCCTTAAACTATATACTAATGAGATTTGTATAGGTTTCTGTAATTTTAGTTGAGTTTTATTATTTTTTCCCCTAAGATCTGTAAGCCAGCTCTTAATCATCGTAAGACATTTGTGGAAAAATTGTGTAAGTCATTACCAGTCCTTTTTATTGTTTCTTTTAGTGGAGAAACTGATCTTGTGTAGTCTCTGGCTAGTGTCACAGTGAACATATAGTAAAATAAATAAGAACACGGTGATATTACCAGGACAGGGAAGGGGGAATTTATATCCTTTAAGTAATGCAAACAAAGCAATGCAAAGACATGATTTTTTAAGAAAAGGAAAGCATATTTCTCTCTGTTAATTTTCATAATTTCAGAAGCATATGCAGGACCTTTTTCACCCTTGTCCTTATGCTTCTATCAGAAAAGCCACAGTTTCATGTTAAAGAGATGAGTCTTAAATTAAAGACAGTCTCCAAATATTGCTGGTCTGCCTCCTGCTGCTGCCCAAGAAAGGTAGATGTTAAACACCACATGTGGTAGAGAAAATTCTGCATTGTGGCTGGATTGGAGGAGCAGCAGTGACAGGGACAGCACCAGGACACTGAGTATTACTATTGTTATTTTACTGTTTTATGTTTGTCTCTTCTGATGTTTGTCTAGTGCTGAAAGAAGATAGGGACAATTGAAGTGACGTGACCTATCACCTCATATATGCTGTGGTGGTTCTCTCTGTGTGCTATGGACCCAATCACTCCCTGTGTAGCATAACACATAATTTCCATTGATTTTGGTGGGAGTTGAACAGAGGCAAGTAAGGGCAAAATTTGGTCTTTTGGCTGCCGTTATTCTGTGCTTGAAGACTGCAAAGGCAAATAAAGGTCTGTGTGATTCCCTGCCTTCTGAGTAAACTACTGCGTGAAAAAGACTAAAAAACTAGAAACTTGCTGCAATGTCATTATCAGTTTGAAGCCCCAGCTTGTGTCACTGAAAAAAGAAGGGGAACATAAGCCAAGTTTTTGAAAATGTCAAGAATTATCTCTGCTTTGTCAGATTTGAGAGTGGCGTCATGGGGCTTAATTAGACATCGTGTAATAGAAAATGCAGGGGTGTTAGTAGTGTCTTTCACAGAGATATAAACATTCATGCTGCTACATTATTCGACATCTTTCCAGTGAGCTTGTGAATGACCTAAAATATAAAGAAAGATTATTCTGCTATGAAATGTTGGTCTGATGCTCAGGTATAATTCTTCCCTTTTGTTTCTAAGAGATTTTTCTAAATCTACTAAAGGAATCAACTACAATGATTAGGATTTTTAAATATAAAACCTTGGAATTCTTTAACTGATTTTTTATGGGAAAACTTAAAAAATCCATTGCATAATTCTGAAAATATTATTTTACTTTTTTTTTTCCTTCCTTTGCGATGCTTTTAATTTCTAGGATGTTGAAAGTACTGTATTCATAGAGTTCAGCTATGCTTTTTTGAAAGTATGTGTGCATGAGTCTCATAAAAAGCCCTGATACAATTAGAGACAAAAGTTTTGCACTCTCTTGAATTTTGGGCGTATCTTTGAAGAAACTTAGCTTTAGGGACATGTCATCTATGAAAATTATAAGAAATAACAAACTTAAAAATCAGTAAGTCCAAGATAAGCCCTGGTACCATTTTTTTTTTTTGCCCCATTTCAGATTTTTTTTTTTTCCTATCTAACTTGTTACAGCTTTAGATAATACCAGAAGACTGAATTTTAAATAATTCCAGAGGGGACATGCAGAGCTAATCATACTGGGTTATTTGGCTGTTAATGGAAGGTAATAATGGATGAACCTTTGCAAAATGCCACCTAAGATTCATGGTTGTAATAATACATTTTCCCTACTGTGATGCTTGAATGGGTACTGAACTGTGATAGAAATTTAGGACAGATTATGATAAGATGCATAATAAGTGGGCTGTTTATCTTTTTTGCAATAATCATAGAAATAATTATTAATAAAATAAGAAGTTTCCACTCCAGAGGTGGGATTGCATTGATATAAAACTGCTATGTGAAAGAAGAAGCCTCTTTCACAGTACTTGAAAATCTATATCCCTTTCAGTCGCATTGGTTTACAAAATGGTTCTTTCTTCTGTATATCAGCAATTACTGTTTTTCTTCAGATATTTCGAATATTCTTTGTTCAGTTTTTGAGATGCTATTTTTGAGATTATGCTGCTGAAACCTAAGATTACACTTTTTATCTAACAGGTTGCTGTAATATAAACATCTTGTATCCTCACTGATATCAAGGGACTAGAACAGTTTTTACATAGGGTAGTGTTCTGAAGGTTGATCAGATAATGAGAAAATCTTTTCCCCTGGGCCCATACATTTGCATACTGCTTCACTTCACTTGATGTATGGAAATATAAATGGTAGAACTATAGAAACGTATAATGATGGACACCGTAGTAGATTTAAGGAGAAATGCATGACACTATCTGTTATGACATCTGCTTCTGGGTTAAAAAAACAAAACAAATCCTTCTGAAAATCTCAAAACCTACAGTTTATACCTGTTTTTATTAATTTTGAGCTATCCAACAGTTAATGCAGTCATGCATTATTCATGCAAATATTCTTACTAATATACTACCCTGCGACATTTTCCCATCACTGAAATGGAAAGATAGATATTCCGTATATATATGTATATATTCCATATATACATATATATGTGTATATATACGTATGTATACATTTTGAGTATACATAATCCACATTTGGGTTATTTTTTCAGCTTTATAGTGGAAAACTTTCAAAACCTTTCTTCTGCTACATCAAACATATGCAGCTGGGATCTTCCAAAAGAGAATGAAGTCATGGTCTTCTGAATGTTCATCAATTAGGTCTCCTACTTTTATCAGTATGTATATTAAGATACAGTATTCCATACTGTGTCTGTTGTGCTGAAAGATAAGTGATATATTTATTGATATTTTCATTGTCTTAAGTTCAATGTTGCTGTCGTCCCCATGACACATGTTGTATTGTGGAAGCCGTTCCGAATTTTTAAGGAAAAAAAAAATCTAGGAACAATCTACCAAGGTATATACTGAAATTATATTTTGTTAATATATAACATTAATGCATAATACATATTCTCCTCTCTTTTTTCCTGATTCTTGTAGTACCCATGTTATTACAGTATCAAAATACCTTGCCGTAGTTGAAGAGCATCATAGGTATAAGAATATAATTAAGTAGTTCCTGCTATTGGGATAATTTCTTAAATAATTCTGATCTGTCTAAGTCTTTCCATTGCTCCCCTTTCTGTCTGTGCAATTTCTAAGGTGGAATCAGACTTTAGGGACTTCATTTCTGTGGCTGATTGATTGAAAACCTGAGTATGCAGGCCTCACTGTGATGCAAGAGACGTATATCTTTTTTTTTTCCCCCCATCTCTTCTTATCTGAAGCCCCAACCTAACATAGTAAATCAAAAGAAAATAAATAAATAATAACACACACACCCCCAAATGCTTATGTTCTCTAATGTACAAGCAGAATTGCTTCATTAACCCCCGTGAAATTTACTTGCAAGCTTTATCTTTTGTGGGTGAAGACGGTATTTATCTCTTAAAAATGAACAGTAGTACTTCAAGAAAAAAAATATAAAAAGAGTGCTCTATATCAGAAGAAAAGAGAGAAAGAAAAGGATTATCAGAGTCTTCCTATTCCTAACTGCTGCCAACACATTTTGTGAATTCTAAAATTCTAAAAACGGGACACAAAGTCAAACAAGGTAAAAAGCAAGAGCTGTAGTTGTATCCATCCAATGTAGTTGAACACAGGTTTTATTTCCTATTTTATAATTACAGAGATATGCTTTAGCCTAGCTGGAGTTTCTCTATGAGGAAAATGGAGAAAGCACCATCACTGCAACGTGCACAAGTTTTCCTTTTTTTGGCTTATTGGAGGGAATGTCTGCTTAGTGATCCCATTTCTAATTGTTTATATCTTTTAAACTTCTACTGCATGTGAAGAAATCCCTTTCTCTTACATTAGAGATGAATTACACTTTTTAAAATAAAACCTGCCATCTTAGGGTTTTCTTCTACATGGGTTAAAAAAACAACAACAAAACAAAACCAACTAAAAAAAACCCACAAAGACAAAAAAAAAAAAAAAAAAAAACCAACAAAAAACACCAAACAAACAAACCTGAGACATCTTTAACAACCAATTTCATAACAACTGCCTTTTTCCCAATTTTGCAGATAATGTGTTACATTGTAACCTGTCACATTAGATTATATCCATCATGTAGCACTATAGCACCTGATTTGACATAATTGGACGTGAAAGCAAGTATTAGATATGAAGAGAAGAAAAGGGTTTTATAAATGTCGAGGATGCATTTGTGTGTTTGTGAATCCTCACTTATCTTACTATTAATGCATAAAAGCCACATTTTGCTCACATTAAGGGTTTGATTTCAACCCACTATACCAAAAACATTTTGAGTGCAGAATAAAGCTGTGTCCTTACCTCACCCTGCCACACTACAACACATTACTGTCTCTGTTATGTAACATCATTCATTCTTTCAAAGACTTGTCTGTTGACATCTGAGTGATTTAAAGGTACTTTAAAAAAACCAAAACAAACCGCTTTTTTTCCCACTTTATATCATCTAGGCTGCTCTTGTGTGTATACTTATGAAAGGGTGTTTTTTCAGCCCTAAGCAAAGCTTGTGAATCTTAGAAATAACTTTCATTTATTTTCCTTCTCCATCACTTCTTGTAAGTAATAATAGACTAACAGAATAATTTGTGTTCAAAGGAATCTCTAGATGTCATCTAGCCTAGCCTCTTCAAAACAGGGTTAAATTCAGAGTTAGATCCGGTAATATGACCTTTTACTTTTTAATGTCTAAGTATTGTATTACCATAGTTGGTGACTTATCATACAGATCATGTAAGAGCATCCAAATTTTTCACTCTATACATGGATCTTTTATTTCTTCTAACCTAGGGGGTTGTATTTGTGTTTTGTGCATCATAAGCAAGCTGTTATGCCTAAGCAAGTAATATATTAATAACATGGAGTAATAAAAAATTATTAATAAAATCACACATGAAAATAATGTACTGTGTTGTCAAAAAAGAATACTTTGGTTTATGTGTAATAATGAAAAAGGCCATTTTTGTCTTATTGATGACAGTGGGTCAAATTGCTAATTGAACTGATTTTGGTCTTATTCCTTAGATTCTGTTATTTAGAACATCTTGAGAACTATTCCCATTCTTAGGTAAGGCTGAAAGAAAGTGCTTCAGAAAGTTAGCCAAATGCTGTCTTCCTTTAATAAGGAAGACATATAGCTTCTATTTTAGCAGTGCAGGACATAGTGTCCTGCTTTACTTAAAACTCTATCTACATGGCCAAGTAACTTCAGCATCTTTCTATTCTAGTATTTATTCCTACTGTTCTCTAAGAAACATTATTCATATTCATTATTCATATTTCCATCTACAGGAGGATGTGTATCTGCATTACAGAAATATGGGTTGGAAGAGACGTCAGGAAGTTGTGTAGTTCAGCCTCCCCAATGAAGTCAAGAAGCCGGACTCGTGAATAGTGTCTATATCAGGTTACCCATGGTTTTCTATAGCCAAGTCTTGAATATCTCCAAAGATGGAGATTTCACAGCTTCTCTGTGTGACCTGATCCAGTGCTGTACAAAAGTATTTCCTAATGTCAAAAGTAAACCTCCCAAGTCGCAGCTTCTAGAGGTTCCTCCTTGTTTTACAATTTGCCACTGCCAAGAGTTTGACCATTACAGTTGTAGATGTCTTTCAAGTAGTTGTAGGCTTATCCTTCTCTTAGCCTCCTCTTCAACAAACTGAACAAACCCTGCTCTGGCAGGCAGGTACCTCACTACCTTGGTTGTCTTCCACTGAGTACTTTCCAGTTTTCCAGCATCTGTCTTGAACTGAGACACAAAACTGGACACATATTCCAAGTGTAGCCTCACTGGGACTGAGTTGAAGAAGATAACAATTTACCTCTATCAGCTGACCAAAGGTAGTCTTATGTAGCCCTGCATGTGGTTTGTCTCATTTACAATGAGAGCACACAGTTCGATCCTACTTAACCTGCCATCCACTGTAATACCCAGATCACTTTTCAGTCGGTCTGGTACGCAGCTAGCTGCTTCCCAGTCTGTATAAGTGCATGGGTTTATTCTGTCCTAAGTACATAATTCTGCGCATTTCTTTGCTGAACTTCATGAGATTTCTGTTAGCCAAATCCTCAGCCTTGCAGTCAGTCATATCAGGATGCTCTTTTAATATCCTCAGGTGAATCCCATCCAGTCTCATGTATTAGGTCTACATTTGTGATCTCTAGGATATATATATATAAATTCTGAGAAAGAATGTAAACACAAAGTGTAGGTTTCAGAGTGTGGGGAATATAGCTGCTTTTTTCATCAGCAGGCAATAGCTTTTCACTGTATCCTTGCCCTCACATCTTCCTGTGAGCTACCATCTCTAATTTCATGCTTTGATCCTCATCTAGTACTCATGAATAAAACAGGTCCAGGCAATACTAGTTTCATATATGAAACACAAGGAAAGTTTCATTCTTCATGGATAATGCAAATCCAAAAACTGACTGAAGCATATGTCTTGTGCATTTGTTCCCCACCCCCGCCCCCCCGTTTTTTTCTTTTTTCTTCTTTTTTTCTTCTTTCAGATCAAAGCACAAGTGCTATGGACTTTCACAGTTCAAAATCCAAACACAAAACCTTTTCATTTAAATGGTTTTGACTAGTAAAGAATTCGAAGGACATAAAGAGCAGAAACAGACCACTCTGAAAAGGGTATCAGAGATTTCTTTATTTTTTAATCATAGTATGAGAATTTAATCTGTAGCAACACTTGCTTCAGAAAAAGAAAATAAGTAGGCATAGTTTTCTATGAATAAGGGAAAGATTGCTGAAATCCTCTCTGATCTGTATTTTTGGTGCATTTTAGCAATGACAGTCAATACTAAAGTCTAAAACAGATGATGTATTTTCACTGTATAACAGGAAGAGCCGGAGTCTTAAGTGAAGAATAAAGTATTACAAACAATTAGTAAAAAATCTATGAAAAAATAACTAAATAATGGTAAGTTGTGTGTTTATAAACACTTTTTACTGGTACCAGTTGTGACATCAGTATCTGTAAACAATACACAATTGAACCCTATGGGTAGCACTACAGTGAATTTAGCTTATTCATTACTAAATAAACAAATCTGTATTTTTGATGTGTCACAGATTATGCAGTTATGTGGAGAAACATTTTCTTCCAAGGAACCAATTCCTTGTTCAGTTATTATCACTTCATTACTTTTTCTATTTCATATCATCCTTTTTTCTATATGTAATATTGACTCCATCTTTTGTGGGACTTTGTTTCCTTAAGTAACCTCAAATATCCACCAGGAAATGCAGGGGGAAAAAAAAATGACGACAGCACTAAGCAGATTTTTTTTCATCAGTTAAACTAGATTTTTACTTACGTTGCACTATTTGTATCCTAGAAATTTGGCTTGGTGATGTTCTGTTAGCAAGGCAGATACAAAATTTTAGTGACAGATGTGATTAGAATTGTTGTCGGTTAATGAACTGTCATATAATATTTTGGCAAATTCTAGTGGAGAAATTATATACATTTTTCACTTACTGCCTGATAACTTTAGTGATCTAGAAGAATGTGTCAGTGTTTCTACAATTTGATGTACAATTGATTTCCCCATTCCCTCATGCCATTCCCTTAGGAAAAGCGTTATGCAAAGTGAGAAAATAGAAAGGAGGAAACTTTTTTCCCCTGAAAACTCAGTCATATAAATTGTGTATAGCACTGCATTAAACTAGCTGCTGAATATAAAAGGCTTACTCTAAGCTTTCACGTATTCTCTTCCTTGACATGGAAAATTGACTCTTTCTATTGTTTATGGTCAGGAATGTATTCAAGATAAGCTATCAATACAACACACAGGAAACGAGTGTTGAGTAAAGAACTAAATACACCACTTAACAACCACTGACTCTTTTCCTGTCTGTTTACAACCTAAAATAGAGACCGTTTCCAGTATCATGCTGTTATGACATCATCCTTGGACTGTGCATTTTTGCTAATGAGGCTTGTGATGGCCATTTCTGAATTGTTTTAGTTTTACTTCTACATGTTTTTCTATGTTTCTGACATGGTGAAAACTAAAAAAGAAGTCGTTATTGTTTTGAGAAAAATAGAGCATTAACAATTATTTGAAAGACATTCAGTACTGAATTTCTTTGACAATATGGGATTATAACTGAAGGAATATTCTGATAACCCAACAATAGTCCATTATCAATAAATTTGCTTCATTTTTAATGCTCCTAATATCCTTATAACACAGCAATTCTTATTGCTCTGATGGGTTATTAAAAGAAGTAAATAATTATACGTAGTGAAGTGAAATATTGTCACAAGACAAATATTGGATAAAACAGGATGCAAAGAAAAAGTTATGTATTATTTTTTTCTCATGGAAAAATTTCAGTAATGAGGCTGAGTTCAGGTTCTGTATTTGGTCTCTTACTTTTCACCTTTTTGTTTTAAATATCCATATTAATAGCCTGAAAATACAGAGAGTAATGAGGTAGATATATTTGCAGATGATATATTTAACATCAGAGATGTTTTTTCGGGACCAGAGAAATCATGAGGTTTTTTAGATAACTAAGAGATCTAAAACAAACAGTAAATGAAACTTAATACAATACATTTAAATTGTAGGAAAAATAGCTTGTAGTTGAATTCAATCATGTAATTTATAGTCTTTTAAATTGGATATGCCAACTTAAAAAATAATAAATGTATATGTATAATGTATAATGGTATAGAATTCATGGAGCAACTCAGCTTAACATATAGATGTAGTAAAAAAAAAAAAAAAGCAAGCTTTTAGCATGTATGAGAAAAGGTATAGCAAATAGAAAAGGTATCATAATGCTTTAAATACCTCTTCTAGAACACTGACCATCCTGTTTATTAAAGGATATCACAGAACAAAAAGAGGTTCAACAATAGGTAATGCAATCATGAAGGGTGTGGAAAAGTTCTGTTGAAAGAAACTGGAACTACTGCAAAAGAAAATGAGTAAATGAGGAACATTGTAATAGTTTTTCTGATTTATGTTATAAATCACATATTTCCATATGGCAAATTCTACAAGAAAAAGAGGACAGTAAATTGAAATTAAATGTGCAATCTAGAAATGCTTATACGTTTACTATTGGTTTTTGTACACATGTAAATGGATTATAGAGCTCATTAAGACAAGACATGGTTTAGATTAAATATTGAGGTTTTTAAAAAAAGAAATAATGACGTTGACAACATATTTAACTTCTTGTAACAAATTGTAAACCATTGTTTTGAAATGAATATTTCAGTCTTAAGGTTAAAGTATTCTCTGTCTTTTAGATCAAATAACCCTAGATCTGACTGTTGTAGGTTTCTTACATCTTCCTCTGTCGGAGACAGGATATTGAACTAAATAGATCTTGGATTCATTCCAGAGTATCAGTTCTCTCTTTGTGCTCAGTGCACCATGTGTTTATAGTAAAGCTCTGTTAATACCAAACTAAATGAGGGTTCCCTGTAGTGAGGCACAGTCCTTATTTCAGAAATTCAGAAGGGGAAAAGAGATGGGAATGAAGCCAAGGAAGTTATTGGTGAAGTGAAATAGGTGATAGAGGAAATGGTGTAGATGGTAGGTATACAGAATTTATCAGTATAAGTTCAGGCAGAGGAACAGTATAGGAGATTCAGCTTATATTTAACTTGATCTGATCTTCAGTTAAATACCTAATAACTAAAGTAAGACACCTGCAGCTTTGAATCATATTTGCTTCCTTCCACATGGAGAAGAAAGGGTACTAAGTCAGAGGCTCAGTTTGTGTCAAATTTAGATACAAAGCTAATTCCTGGCCCCAAATTTGCTTAGATATACATGTCACAAGTATTTGTCATTGTATAAAAAAAATTAACTTCTTTGAACTCTTTTCCTAGTCTAAGTAGTTTTGCCCAAGTCATTCCCCAAGGTCACATTGTTCAGGTAGAATTTGTCATCTCTAAATAGTTCATCTGTCTGATATATCAGATAGACCTCTGTGCAATTGCCACATTTTCAGAAGATACTGTCTTGGCAGTTTTACAGTTCAGATTGTTCCAGGACTTTTTTTTTTTTTTTTTTTTTTTTTTTTTCAGAGTCTGGCACAAACTCACAGTCTGCAAAACTTTCATAAACATTTCTAATCAACCAATCTAATTGCACTGCTAATAGCTGCCATTGAATTTGGTGTCCTCTGAATTTTAATTTTCAGATTTATTCTGTCGTAAGACTTCTGGTCACTATTAAGGTAAACAATTAAGAGCTAATCTGCCTGTTGCTCAGCCATCAATGAGTGCTGAAGAGACACTAGCTTCATAACAAGAGAATGGCTTCATCCTTCATGCACAGTTAAGAACTTGCAGCTGACTTGGCTGCGTTTGGGGCTCAATGGATAAAAAATTCCATTAAATCATTAACTGTTAAGAGTCCATTAAATCGTTAACTTTCTTTCTGGATATGAGTTTTTTAATAACATGATTACAGGGATCAATGGCCAAGAACATCTGTCCTGTTGTTGCTGTACCAATACCGAAACAAATCTATGCCAGAAGTTGCTGGATAGAGTCTTCCATTCTCTTAGCAGGCCTGATACCAGAAAATGCATTCCCTTCTTTTTTCTAGGACCTTTTGTTCTTTTGATCCATCTCCAAATATTTCCATATAAAGAAAGTTTTCTTTTCATAGGCAAAATGTTTGTCCTTTCCAAAGTGCTCATACAAGCATCCTTGCTATCTCTGACAGAAACTTTCTAGGTCTGAAAGTAACAAAGTTACTGAACTATAATTTGTTCCATTATTTAAAAAAATATTAGTTATGTGACCTTGGGCTATCATCTTCTCCCTGTTCTTCATGTCCCTTAGCCTCATCCTTCAGCAAATCCTGAATGTAACTGTTAGATGAACTGGGATTCCTAGTGTCCTTAAAGATTCTAAACCAGTATGTACCAGGCTACCTAGGAGCTTACCAGTATATTTGATTAATTTGTGCACCAGATATGCCGCAAATTTATTCTAATGTTAATTCTGTGAATTTCATTAAGTCTGATTCAAGCCTTGGCTGTCTCCATTTTATTCTGGGCCACAATGGCCTTAATTCTCTTCCCTGGTATTTTCTGTGCCTTAAGAGCACTCTTAATTCACAGGAAAATTTCTGTCCTGGTTTTACTAGTTTTTGCCTTGAGAAAGTCTATCCATTTTTTTGTGGCACTGAGAAAGGGGGCCCACCTTCACCTATGTTTTTTTCTGAAGTTTTGATTATTTTTTCAAGTCTTTCAAAGACAGGGTAATTTTCTTTTCATTCTGGTATGGAAAATAGAGGATCTGAAAAGAAAAAGAAAGAGAATCTCCTGTTCCCCTAGCTATGTTTGCATCATCAGCCTTTTTCCCCCAGTCCTTTCCTTCTTACAGGTGCTCTAATTATTATCTATTTGATTAATTACCCCTCTAATTGAAACAGGAGGGAAAAACACATTGCATTGAGATTCAGTCATACTTGTGATTTATTTGACTGTTAAGCAAAGTTTTGGAAAAGGTAGGAGAATTAAATAAACTATTAGTTTTTATGGTTTTAAAGGGAAGAAAAGATAGGCCTTTAAAGCAGAATGCAAATACTAAATAAAAAAAAAATGCATAAGCAAATGTTTTCTATTTGAAAAGTATGTGAAGGTCTTGGTCATATCTCTATTATGGAAATATTTATTGCAATTTACATAAAAACTGATTTTAACATAATCAGTCCTTTTATGTTCTAACTGAATATATTGTGTTAAAAAACAGTAAACAGAACACAAAGACTTGAAATACCCTGACGTGGCCAGTACAATACACAGTGCCTAGTGAGAGCTATGAGTGTTGATTTACAGAGAGTTTTGCCAATGTAACTAATATAATAGGCACCACTGAAAAAGTTAAGTGTGAAAGATGATTTTCTGTTCAAAGTTCAAATACTACCATCAAATTATGAGCTCACATGTCCCACCAATTTCAGTAGAACTTCTAATGATGATTTTGGAGAGGTAAAGAAGATTGTAACTTTATGTTCTTACATAGAATCCACTCCGGTTTTATCCAGAATCTTATTCCTGAGATTGTGGAAGTTACCTGCTAAGAAGAAGTTAAATAGCTGAGCCTTTTACTTAATAAATGGTGCATAGTAATCCAGTGTGCCAGACATCTATAACCAAAGACTCATTAAGCCAAGCTAATTAAATAAAAACAGTAAGCCAAATAATTAAGATGAAAGTCATGACCTGTAATGACCCCAGGTCCTGTCTATGACACAGAATTAATCTTTAATCATGCCTAATGGCTGCTTGCATATTTAATGCCTCCTACAGCTACTATCAACCCCAAAGGGAATCCTTGGTTTCTTTCCATCTTTCACTAGTTCCTTTGGGAATATGTGTTAATTGCTCTTACAGAGGAACAAAAGTACTTCAAGTTTTCAGAGCTTTTCCTTTTCTCCTTTTTTTTGTTTTTCCCCTTGATGACTGTCAGCAGTGTAAGCATACCTCAACTTTTAGTTGTGTCCTCAGTGGCGTCACATGTAAGACTAACCTCAACAGTTACTCAGAGAACTTTAAACTTTAGGTGTTATGTAAGAAATACCTAATAACTACCTAATAACTAATTTGCTGATCACATTTTTCAGACAGCATAAGTTGCATTTAATTTGGGTGAATGGAAGTGACAGTTTGATACATGGTTCAGGTCAAATTTAATTTCTTACTGAAATGACTAAATTGGCAAAACTGGCACAGCCATATCAAATGTGCTATGCTAATCTACCAGAAGTTTTTCAATAATATTAGGGGATTTAGAAACATTGTTGCCTATCTTGTTGTTTTCTCCTGCTCTGAGCTTGATCATCAGGTTTTTTATTCTTTCTTACATTTATTCCGTTCTTCGATTCTGTTTAGTTTTAGGAGGGAAGAAGGTGTTTCTGTTAGAGTTGTAGATCCCTTTGAGAGAGAATATGCCCTGTCAGATTTTCATAGGCTTTCACACTGCCAGTGAAGTTTCTAAGCTCACAGAATTCTTCTCCCCTTCACTGCTGCAGAGAAAGATAAGTATCATGAACTTACTTAGTTTAACTAGACTGCAGCCTTTTCAGGGTAACATACATTTAAAGAAACTGTGATAAAGTTGTCCTTTCCTGCAATCAGTTCCACCTTTTGAAGGGCTGCTGTCTCCATAAAAAAAGTGCCAGGAAGCTAGCAAGAAGAGGTTATCTTTGTGTAAAAGACAAACCTTTTTTAAAAAAGGATCTTCTATTCTACTCCCAGTTATCAGAAAAAGAAAAAAAAAAAAAAGACTTCTGAGTGACCATTGCTAAGCACCTATTCAACTATGGCAATATGATAATCTATTAGACTCAATAAATCCATGACTGCCAAAAAGAAAGAGACTGCCATGGGGAACAGAAGAAAACTGTATCACACAGCTCAAAAAAACACCGGCAAAAGATGAGATGGTACCTTAAACACCCCAAAATTTTTGTGTTCTCTGTATCCAGATAGATGTTAGGGAGGATTGTTTTCCTCTGGGTGTATTATGATCTCTTTGATGATGGGAGAGTTATATAAAAGTTTCTACGGCCAATAACCTTGTTCTGCATCCTCCTGCTGATGTGATTTGCCATTCAGCTGTTTCTCTTCAGCTCAGCCTCTAAAGGAACTATGAGATTTCCTTTGTCTGCATGTCTAAAATCAGGTAAGCATACCTTTTACATAAGATTTTATTTCCTCCTTCCAAGTCTGACGGAGAGAAGGCACTTTAACAATAAGTAAATTTCATTATCATCCTAATTCAGTAAATCATTTAAGCATGTGCTTAGTCTTCCGTATCTTGTGGACTTCACATATCAGATATTCAGCTAGTGTAAATTAGCATAAGTTCCCTCACAACTGAAATCACTCTGATTTACACCAGCTTTAGAATTGGCTTAGCCTCTGTATCAAGAGCTGCAGGTGGTTACTGAAGAGACTTGAATTTATTACTTATTATAAAGTGTCAGAGTCCAATACTCTCTGATCAAGTTCTTTTAGATATTCCATGCATGGAGGGTGTAATGTTTAATATCAGATTTGCTTATTTGAAGACAATTGATGTTACACAGGATTTCTGATTTAGCGGAGCGATACGAAGTATACTGAAAACACAATACAAATGTAAGATATGCTTAACAAAATATAGCAATTGCAATATACAGTTCAATCACAATACCAATGTGATTTCCATTACCAGTCTCTATAATGTGCTCAGCAAAGTGAGGTTTACATCCTGTGCAAGCTCATTTTTCATTTTTCCTGTATCTTCAAATTTTCCTGTATCTTCAGATGTAATATTTGCACCATTTGAACCTGCGAATCCAGCAACTTTGTGTTTTTTCCCTGTTTACTTATTATCCCAAGTCATGATATTAATGGTCATAGATGATTTAAATCTAGAAAGGAGGGAAAAGTCAAATTTAGACAGAAACATGGGGCTATGTCTCAGCCCATTACAGAAAAACTGTATAAGCATAGCACCAGCACAGAATCAAATGCAAGTAAGCATTATGAAGCTAAACCAGAACACATCAAAAGATCTGCACATCTATATCTATACAGAAATCAAAAAATGTTCAAAGCACCCCATACCATTGTTTAAGAGTGCTTATTGTTTTATTTGAGTGACTTTCAGTCCCTCTCCTTTCAGGCAGTGTAGATAAATTGCCAATTGTATGAGCAAGCACCTGACATGTATGAGGCAAGTCAAAGCGTTCAGAATTCCAGTGATTGCACTGTTACTTTGAGTGAACTCCTGAATTCATACTATAAAAATATTTTCCTATATCTGAACTGGAAGATACCCTTCCAAAAGATGAGTAATCTTTAAATGGTAATGGTGAGTTATGGTTACAACACATGCGGGCCCTGGTACAAGTCCTTATCATGATCCTGTCATCCAGTGATTACTCACCTGCACAGCTGGAAAAATCAAGTCTTGTTTCAAGGTTGAATTTGCCTAAATTCAGATTCAGGCCATTTGATATTGTTTTTCAGTCTGGAAGACTGAAACTTGCCACTATTGGACCTCTCGCTCTGGATGTGCAAGTACTTGCAAACAATGACCAAGTCACACACTCATTTTTGTCATAGATGACCTCTGAGCTGGCTCCTGTGTTTTCTTGATATTTACTGAAGTGTGCGTGCCTGGTTGAGTTTTTATCATCTCATACAATGTCAAGTCTGCAAAGTTCAAAATATTTCCTCTGCTTATAGCACTGAGTAGAAAGCAATTATTTATGTTGATTCCCAGATACTTGTTGCGGTATCAGGTGGGCTGGGGGGGCTCCCTGAGGCCAGGAGCCGGGGTCTCCCCATGGGGTCTGTCAGGGCAGGGTCTGGCAGCCAGGACCTGTCCCAGCGCCCAGCCAGGGACAAGGCAGTCGGGGGCCACCAGGGCCACCACCAGCCCTGCACATCGAGCATCTCCATGGGGATGGCTGAGGCCAGGCCAGGCCATGGGCCCATGGGTGGGCCCAGCTCAGTGGGACCCATGGCTGGGCAAGGCAGGGCTGTGGGGAGCTGGAGACCGGCAATGCTGCAGCATCACTGGGGCAGGGGCTGACAGCCCTGGGGGGCTGAAATGGAGTCCTGAGCCCTGGGCAGGGTACGGGGAGGCCCTGAGGGCAGGGACAGTGAGTCCTGTGAGTGCCCTTAGGGCCTTGACAACCCTTTTCTAAGCCACTGCTTTCTAAGGCTTCTAATTTTTAAGTACAGCTTGAATTGTTAATTCCCAAGTGCATTAGCTTTTTTTTTGCTATATTAAAATGCGTTTTGTTCAATGGGGCCTTTGAGCTCAGTGTTCCACATCATTCTGTAAAAGTAACATGTCCTTAGTATTTATTACTCCATCAATCTTTGTATCATCTGAAAACTTCACTAGTAAAAATGCTAAAGTATCCTGTAAACTACTGGTAAAAAGTGCAGGAATCGTGTTGGATTTACAAACCCTCTCTGCAGGACCACAGCAGGACTTGAGTCAGTAGGCCAGCACTGACAACAAGGGAAGTAAGGGAAGAAAAGAAAATCCTTCTCCTTCCTTTTATGTTCAAGTAAGATATTGTGTTGTGTTCACAGTAAGAGGAGTCATTTGGCCACAGATTCCTTGGTTGCTTTTCTCGGGTTTTGGGGCATTTAAGGACATATGGCCCATTGTGTCAAATCGAGGCTGAAAGAAAGGTGCTCGGTAGTTGTAGTGCGGAATGGTGACAATGTGTGGCTGTATTTTGAAGCAGTGCATCAGTACCGGTGAGCTTGTGGGAATGCTAAAGTGATGATGATGATGATGAAGCAGTGTCAAGGAGGTCACTCCAAGAATTTACAGTTCTGGATGACTCTGTCTGCAAGGTCAATTTGTGGTATGTTTTAACTATTCTGTATAATGATCTAGGAGAATTTTTTTTTTTTTTCATTATTAGCTAGAAACTTTTAATATCGTTTGTGAACTCCTCTGTCAGATGCCTAGCACCTGCTCACTGCAAGTCACTTTTTTTCCAGCACTTTGTAAAACCTATAGGGGTTTTGAAGGATGATAGGCTTTCTTATTTTAGTTTTTTAAAGCTATTAAAGCTTCTTTAAACTACTGGCCTTATTTGATAAGAAGTCCTGCTGTCACATGTTTTTGCTTTTTCTAAATCAAATAGAACACACAGAGATGAGCTGTACTTGGGGACTGAAAGAACAAACAGTTCATCTTGTGATCTGAAATGTCTGCTATGAAAATATCAGCATCTTCAGGACACAATAAAGTGCTAGCAGTGGTGGAACATTAAAACGTATGTGAGTTTATATAACTGTTTGCCTTTGTTGTTTCCTATTCTTTCTCTTTGAAGGTAGGAAAGTAAGCACACAAAAGTGAGCTAAATTAATGAAAAGCATGAGGAGAACATTTGCATTGTCTACTCATGTGTCATTAGGATGGAAAGCTTTATTTAAGTGCACCTTTGTCTCTTACCTAGGCAAGTAGGATAAGTCTAATGAGTGTGAGCAGCCATTGCTTGTATCCGTATAAACCCTGTCTGTGCCTTTTGTCAGGCAGAAAAATAATGATAAAAAGGAAAGAAGATTAGCCTTTGACAGTGACAATTCTCTATAAAAGACTTAACAGTCATTGATGGTGTTTAATGTATAACTGTACTGGATAACATTTACCTTTACGATGAAACTGCATAAAGAAACAAAAGCATTGGCTTAGCGGGTTTTAGCTGTAGTTGGACATTATATGCTACACAAATCCCAGCAGAGCCTGCTGTTCGAAGACTTCATTGTTATTCAGTTTGTTAACATGACAATGATCAAAGATATCCAGGCTAAACCACTCATTTATTCTAATTAAAAGAACTGTTCTGATCTGTTATAGGTTTTATCCTTACAGTGTGTGTATCTAGTGAAAGAGTAATTGGTAACCTTAAAATGTTACAGAGAAAGGCATAGTGCATTCTGTCTCCAGGGGCACTGTGATTTGATGCAGAAGGACCAGAGTTTTTAAGAGCAGTCCATTTTTGTTTCATCTTGCTTGTAATAAAAGCATTGGTCATTTACTGAGAGGTGGGATCCTGGCAGTCAACCAGGTGGCTTGACATTTTATTTTGTATTACGGTTGAAAATATGACAATAATAAATAGCACTAAGCAGGCTGATTTATCCCTATTTTAAGCTTGCTTTGTTTCAGAAAAGCATGCAAAGGCAGGCCTTATGTGATAGTCCGATTGATTTATTCAAATCAAAAACAACTCTGTGGTATATTGATTCTTGGTACATTTTATTTGCTGTGTGTCATGTCCTGCAAATTATTTGTATTTAATTTAAATTACCTGACCTTTTAGAATTGCAAAATAATTAAGTGTCTTTCTTACAGTGAGAGATGGGCTGGCACTGAACTGATCAGCTTGCTCAGCAGTTTGAACATCATCGAAATACTCCACCAATTGCTTAAAAACAAAGGACTGATGAGTGTGCATATTCTTTTCCATTTCATACCAGCTCTTACACCACTCTTGTCTCAGAACCAACCTCAGGAGCTGTAATTAGGTTTGAGAATGATAAGTAATACAGTCTACCTTTTTTAGGAACCTAATTTAAGTTGCATGATTAAAGTTATGTGCTGTTAAGTGTCCTAGTCTTAAATCTTTACCTTTGGTTAGGCAAGACTACTGATTTATCTGCTGTGTCCAAATGTCAGTTATTAGATCAAAGGACAAGTTAGGGTGGGGATTCTTTTGGTGGGGAAGTAGCAACTGAAACTACCACTACCATTGTGAAAGTTTTCTAGTTTTCCCTTGTTCACTCAGCAGGAACCAGCAGACCAAGTGTCCTCTGAGAACCAGTGTGATTCTCTGTATCTTGGAGAGAAAGCAGCACTAGTGTAGTATTCATGATCAGTTAACAGTGCCTGTTCACACCTGAGACCTGCATCCCACTTAGGTGGGTGTGTGCATTACTTAGGAAGTGCAGCTGGGCATCAGGCTCAGCTGGGCAACTATACTTTTAGCTGCCACCTCCAATGTATGAAGCAAAGCAGGAATACTCATATACCCAGGCTCTGGTCTCAGCTGTGAAGCAGCAATTACAAGCTGAGATAGCTACAAGCAGATTTCCAACTGCTGCTGCCTGTAACTTGCCATTCTGTCTACCTGATGTATTGAAACTCAGGAGGCTTTCCTTTATGTCTGGGAAACCCAGTGAGTATCAAGAGATGAAATCTATAGTCTGGAATTAAAGATTTAAAAGTATGTTCAGTTGGTGAATTAGGGCACAGACTTGAAACAAATACTACACCGTAGCCTATTTCCTGTCCTTGGCTGCATCTGAGAACCAGCCATGAATAATAGTTGTAATTGCTGTAGCTGTCTGAAATGCAAGTGTCATAGTGACTGAATTTGAAGTCGGGATTGTTTCGCTGCCCTTTGTTAATGTGTTTTTTTCTTTGTTAACAAAGAGTTAATAAGTTTTTTTTCTCCTTTCTTCAGGAAGAAAATGCTGGTTGACATATTACTATCCTGCTGGGATTGTGTGTCTTTCCTCACGATGAATTGTCTAAATACTAAACTACAGTTTCACATTTATAAAATCAAGGTCAAAGCAGCTGCTTGCTGTATTTGTAATGAGGTTTGTAGGAAAGTGTGCATCTAACAATCTTAACAGTGTAAACTTCCCCTTTATTTCTGAAATCCCAGTTATTTTTTTCATACATCCATTCCCTGCCCCCCACAACCCCACATGGTTTTATAGTCATCTTAAGAAAATATTTTTTTTCTTAAGAACAAAGTATAAATAATAATTTTCTGCTTTTTATTAGATATATGAAGTGCCACAGAAGACAACTCGAGCACAGCCCAACTATATAAAACTCGGATTTACTTCAGTGGAGTCTTATGGCAGAGTTCCTTGTTTTTAGCCAATTGTGTGAAACAAGGAAGATTTTCTTTGTGACAGAGACTCTTGTTCCTCAAACTTTATCTTTCTGTCCATATTTCCTGCATAGAACATAGCTGTGAAATAGTATTTATATTCAATTTCTTCCTGCAGTGGCTTAACTCTATCTTATGGTTTTGTCACAACAGGTGGTGGGGAAAAAAACAAATAAGCATACAAACACAAGAAAAGCCTCAAGATCTGAAAATAAACCAGAATAAAAATATAGCAATGTTATTTATTTCTACAGTATACTGTGATATAACAAACAGACTAAGAATGAATAATGGGGATAGAAACTATATATTAAGTAAGGACAAGAACACTTTAAAAGCACTGCTTCTTTCTGTCAGAAGCAAATCAGGCTTACCTTTTCCTGACTTTTTCATCTTGTTTGCCTTTCTTCTCTCCCTCCCTTACCTCTTAAGCTTTTCACCCCATCAGTTGGGCCAACAGCTGAATCAGCTGTTGATGGAGATAAACATTAAGTGAGAGAATGAAACCTCACGGTGAGCAGGAGCTCAGTAGCTGGGAATAGAGGGGTAAGTAGATAGAAATAGAGTAGCAATCTCTTAAAATGATAATGAGAGATAAAGTGTTTATAAGTCATGAAATGATAATTGGGAGATGCTTATGGTTTTACAGCTCCCATTGATAGCTTGGTATTCAGCTTTATACTTGGAACATATTATGCCAGAGCATCTTGGAACTGTCCAGCCCGAGGTCCTTCCTTAGCAATTTTTCTACATTATTTTGCACTGTTATTCTTAAAACATAAAATTAGCCACCCAGCTGTGAAAGAGAAAGAAATAAAGTAGTCACAGAAGAGCATTAGCACTGTCTCCTTTGCATCACTGACTTGCTGGTCAGACTTGCCAGACTCTGGAGATGCCTCCTGTCTCCATTAAACGTATGGGGAACTTAGGATCCTATTTTTATTTTCGAACTAATACGTACTGTGGACCAATACAAATAAATTGGCAAAGGGCACAATGTTCATACTGTGTACGTTTCAGAGTTTTTATTTTGGACTGGTTTTATTTTCACCTTTTAGATTAAATGCCTGTTAGTCGTTAGAAAGCATTAGAAATATGTCTACAGTAGTAAGTGGAGTGGCCCAGCAGCAGCAGATGTATAGAGTGAAAGAGGTGGTGTTGAGGACCCTGTGTCCTCACTGAATATGTTTTGGGGTGTGTATGTGTACTCTTGAGAGTAGCTCTGGTTTGATCCTGTGGACTGAGTACCCATTATGATTAATGGTGGCAACTAGAGTGTCTTTTGTATCTTAATTTCATCCAAGAAAAATTCTGTTTGTGTGCTCCATGAGTTATCTATACTGTGAGTCAAAGAACAGTAAATGGGAAGTTCAAGAGATTTCTTTCAAAAGTGCACTCCTGATCAAAGCTGAAATGCTAGTGTAGAGGTGCCCTACTTAAAATACCTAATTAGATTATGTGAATAGATACTTAATAGTTAAATCTTGACTCATATTGAAAACTGCTTAACTTAATAAATAGTCTTATTAAAATCAATCATGACTGCTTCACAGTGAAGTGCTACACAATATGAGTAAGAATATTAAAATCTATCTTAAAGTTGTAATAACAGTGTTCAGGATCCATAACTGATGGACTCATTTTCAGACCAGAATTACTATATGAGCTTTTGTCATACCGAAAAAGAGAAATTTAAGCTGTTGCAATGTGTGCTTTATGGCTTTTATTCATAGATTTTCTGGACTGTAATTGTTTACTTACCCACAGTTAATACAAACTTTAGTAAAAATCAGTCATCGTAGTATTAAACATTCATGGAAGTGGCTGGTTACTGACAGCAGTTAATACAGTAGTGATTAAAGAGCACTTTGAAGGTATGTATGTTCTCCAAAGCAGAATGTTTAGGATGTTTAAGCTTGAAGGAAATGGCCAATGGCAAATAAAAGATTTGTCTTATAAGAAGATTTCTAAAGTCACTAGTCAATGCCAAGCAAGGTTGACAAGAATAATAATATATAAGTCCATTTTTAAAAAGTACCGCCAAAACTCAGGTGTTTAATTATTGATCCAAGTAATATTTTTCCTTTCAAACTCATCTAGGGGCTAAGAGCCATTAGTTAAAGCGTCTGACAGAAACTCTTCCTAAAGGATTAATGAAATGAACTCTTCAGCAGTTTGCAAAAAAGGATTTTTACACTAGTAGATTAAAGAAAATAGACATGTAAAGCATAGTGATTCACTTAGAATAATAATTACACTAAGGTTTCTTCCATTCCTCCTTTCCCTGTACACCACTTCCAAGTGATAAGTGGTACATTAGTCTAATCCAAATGGTAATTAATGTTGCATGTGAAAACAAAATCATTTTCAGGCCAAGTCTGCTACCTTTATTCATACTTTATTACTTTACCACCTAGTATGTCTGTTTATATAAATAAGATTGAGTAATAGGATATTGCTCATTTTAAGGAAAGATATCATAATTATGGACCTGATTGTCACTGTCTTTCTCTTCTTCTGACTGTTCAGCTGTTTGTGAATTATGTGTACATAAATATATCGCAGTGTTCAATATCTTTATGTTTATGAAGCATGTGTATGGTATGCAAGTTTTGTTATGGCCATCTTAAAAATCTGTACCTTTCCCCCCATTCTGTAAAGTCAGCATAGAAGTTAAAAAGAATTAGATACCTTAAATGCTTTTTGAAAATCTAATCTGGTGCCTGTCTGTATTTCTTGAAGCCTAACACCTTTAAAAATTGAGTCCAGCGTGACTTTGCCAAGATATTACTGGAAGAGAAAGGACTTTAATGCAGAACCTAGGTTTATGCCCCAGCCCTTAGATCACTTCTTTACAGTATTTTTTTCAATCTTTCTGTGGTTGCAATTCTTATAAATGTCAGTAGGAGCAAAATTACTAATATTGGAGTTATGAGCCAAGAGGGGAGAAAAGCCTACTTAGATAAATTTTATTTTGCACTCTTGCAAGCCGTTTTTCAATAATCCACTTTATGGTCCTCTACACCCTATTGAATTGTGGGATAAAAAAGTACAGCTGACATAATTCACCACTGAACACCTAAAGGCAGACTCTCATTTTGAGAGTGGTGAAGTAGGAAGACAAACTTAAATTGGTTTATTTTAAGCCTCAGGAATTGTAATGCTGGCCTATGCCATTTTACCTAAACACGTGTTTTCAGTGTTTTGTGTAGAATCAAAAAGCACACATCGGAATTCCTATCTATTGTAAAATTAAATAGACATTTTCACTTGAGTGTACACCAGGAGTGAAATTATGGCCCCATTCAATCTGATGAAACTTTTTGCAATTGACTTCAGTGGGACTAGGACTTCACCCCAGGAGTGTACTTTCAGGCTAGCTAACATCTTTTTTAATGTACCCCCTACGTAGCCTATTAAATATTCTTGTCATTACAGAATACAGAAAAGCCCATTTTCCAATTTGTCACGCTCTGGCGAGCACTGTTTCATAGAGCTCCCCTCAACCCCTGTTGTTTCCTACTTACTAGTTAGAGCATGAAAAAGCCAGTGGGTCAGAGGTTCCTTTCTCAGTCATCACATATACCTTATAGCAGCTAACGGGGTATGAAGGCTTCCTAACGGGCAACCTGATTTTAGTTAGAGGCTTTTGACATACCTGGTCCATCTGTTATTTGAAGATTTTTATTATAGGCATGGTTTAGTAAAAAAAACATGATTTGAAACAGCTGGCCTATGGAAGTCATAGGGAGAGAAGGCACCATGGGAAAGAACAGAAAAAAAAAATTCTGAGCTTCTCTTATGAAACCACAAAAGAAAGAAAAATGATGCTGGGTGTTAATGACTATATCTTTTGTCATTCCTTACAAAAAAGCCATTTTTAAATTTGTGGTGCATTTCAATAACTCTGAAAACAGATTGCCTTGGTACATTCGTAGAAGCACCCTAGAGTCCATGAGTACTGATGTGTGCTGCCATCTCTGTAACAGTGCTGTGGCTATTGCTGTTCCACAACGCTGCCTACAGCTAAATGGAGTGCAGAGGTGAAGGAAAGACACATAAAGACAGTTATTTTCCCCCAACGATGTTTACTAAGGGATACAGAAGGGTTGGACTTCATCACAGTTAAATATGGGAGGGTAAAATATGACAACTGAAATAACACTGAAACTGACTGCATGTTTTCCTTGTGAAAAATCTAAACTGCTGAGAGCTTAAAGTGATTTACTTTGGATTTGATGGGACAACTTAGGAACCTCACCTGATGTAGTTAGTTTAGTGGGCATTTATCTTCTACTCAGGTGTTTAGATTTAAGAAATGTTTCAATTTCTTTGTGTAAATAGAATTAAAATCTTAATGATAAATTTAGGGTTGGTAAAAATCTGAATTAACTACTTGTTTACTTAATTGTAGCTGAGAAAATATATCTTCCTCTGTTCTTATAATATTCTTATCCTACAAAATACATCACGAATCATATAAATTAACAAAAATAATAATACAGTCTCATGAGGACATAATTATTTCCTTCATTTTTATAGACACATTCAGAAACCTAGTGCCATGTGATCAAATCCCAGAAAATAGATTAAGTTCTCTAGGTTCCCTTTCGAATATTTTAACAATCAGCACAGATTTTCAGCTGTTAAAAATGTGTAGGTCATAGTCAAAGGAAGATAAATAGAAAACATTTGTGGGTTTAGATCTCAGAACTTCTATTGTCTTTTAAAATTTATTTTAATTTTTTTTGTTATTTACTTTTTAGAACACTGCATTAATCATATACTTTCAACAGAGTGTCTTCCTCAAAATCACCCAAAATATATTGCTCCAAATTTTCTCTGATACAAATATATGCAAGCCTGCACTTTATTTTACTGCTTGTGTAGATTAAAAGCTCTGCTTAGGATTTATCTTCAAAGCATTCTACAAACAAAACGTTCTCCTAACTGTATTCAAGTGTGCAATCATTTTTAGAGCCTGAAGTGATTCTTGCTTAATTTGGGAAGGTTTAGGGACTTTTTATGTATAGTAGAGCCGGTTAATATAAAGCACTAGTATGGGCCTGATGCAATAACAAGATAAAAAAAACCTCTATGCCCTGCATATCTAATGCACTCGACAGTTTTCAAGCTGATTTACTAAATATATTGTATTGTTGCTATGGTTACTGCACATTATGCTGTCTCACACATTGCCAATATATATACGTAAAGATAAAGACCACTACAGCCTTACATCAGAAGATTTCATACAGTTTATCTTTTGGGATGTTCTAATTCACTGCTTGAAAACTTATTAATGTATATGTACAGTATTCCCAAAGAAAATGAAACAAAGCCCTTTCTTTCCTTTATTTGTATTCCAGAAACACCAGAAACCTCAAATGCTATTGCAGCCCCATTGTGTGAGGGGCTATAAAAAACATACTGTATTTTTTTTTTTAAACGGGAAAAAAAAGAATGGAGAAGAGAAGTGTTTATATCCCCCTTTTACAGCCAGGAGTAAGGTTGGAGGACTGGGTCATTCAATCAAATATCGTGTTAAAAATGTGTTATCTTATTTCTGTTCACTTTTGTTCCCAAATATAGCTACCAGAAAAGTGGGCTAGTGAAATGGGTGTGTGATTGGGTGTATGTTTATTTGGGATTTTTAAAATTTGTTTTAATTCTTGACTACTATCCAGTAGACTCTCTGTTACACCTAGTTTTATAATACAAATCAACCATGTATCTGTTTATGTTTTTTCTTTAAAAATTAAAATAAGAACAAAACCTTTCAGGATGTTTGGGAACAAGCTCTTAATAAGGTTCAGTCTGAGCACTTTTCAAGAACATCATTTTAGCAACTTCAATCCCTTTTGTTTTAATTATTTGTCACATTTTAGATAAATGCAAATGGTGAGATAAATTAAGGATAATACCACAGTGATTCTCCATCCAAAAGGCAGTAGCTGGATACTTGAACTGAAATACTTTGTTGGCAATGATAGCAGGTCAGTCTTTGCCTGTATTGGTCTGTTTCACGTCGATGTAGTTAATTAACTGTTTTTATCATCATTTAAAAGAAACAAGACTAATTCTATTGCTGTTATTAAAGTGAAAGAGAACTGGCCATGATGAATATATGGATGGGTGATTATCTCACACTACTGAAAGCCAGAGGGGACCAGAAAGGCACAGGGCAATATTTGTAAGGAATGCAAAGCTATCCTTTTACACTGAAAGCTGAAAAAGGCATTTGTCTCTCCAATAAGCAGTCATCCGTCATCTTTTATATAGATTTTTTTTTTTACAAATCCACGTTCACAAGGGTTAAAGTGAATGTACGGAATTGGGTAGGAAAGAGAATGTAACTAACTATCCTGTTCTTTGGGTATGCAAATTATTCCAATACATAGCCATAGATTTAAAAGGACTTCGGGTCATTCACAAAGACTTCTACTTACCTTTCAGTGCTACAGAAACAAATGTGCAACCAGAGCTTAGACAGGTCTTAGTTGCACCACCTTCTGTAGTAGTTATCATTGGTTTAAATCAAATAAAATTATTTTCTTTACAACCGACAGAGGCTAGTTTTATGCATTCTTTGTTATACCAGTACATTTACTCTCAGATTTTCAGTATAGCTAACTAACTGGTAGAAGTATTAGTTAAAAACAGTAAAAGAATCAGTTTAAAAATCAGCAATCTCAGAGGCATTTGGATATCAGCCTACTTAAAAACATCTTTAATATGTATTCTTGAGAGATTTTTACTGGTGGCTTAAACTGCAGCCAACCAATTTCTCATTCTCACAGCATTTCTTGTATACCTTAAATGCACAAAATGGAGGAGCAAGTATTTTCTATCCATCCCTAGCTCTTTTCAAAGCTACATTGCCTCTGTTGTCACTTTAAAACCTCTGTAATCATTACAATGAAGAAATGGCAAGTAATGAGGCATGTGAACCATCAAGAGTAGGATACTGAGCCTTTCCAGGGAGAAGTGCAACTCCCAGTCTGAGAAATTAGAGCATGCTTGGAGACCTAGAAATACTTTTAGTAGATTGTAGAACAATAACTGCAAAAGAATAACTGATTATGCTTATAAAGATTGTAGTTACTTTCTGTTTAATCAGAATGGTTCATCTACCCTATTTCCTATATTGCATTGCCATTTATCTCTCTAATATGAACATTCAAAGAATGCAAAGCAAATAGGATGACTAGATCTTGGGTCATGTAAAATGAGGGGTTTTTTCCCATCTTTACTGGTATATTATGGGAAAAGAGATGTCATTTGTCATTGTCTTGTTTTCCCAGGGGCAAAATGACTGTATTAACAAAGCACTAGAGATTTATGGATGAAAAGATAAGTAAGAATCTTGATTATTAAAAATTTACATTCTTGTAGTATCTTTGTTGCATGTAGAAGTTTAAAGATATCAGTGTTTTAAGGATAGGGTGATAGGCTCATACATGTAACACTTAAGATGTGTTTATAATTTTTATCCTTTTCATGATGTTCCTGGAAAATACTTAGCATTGTACATGGACTAAATTGTGTGGGTTAAATATAACCAAAGCTAACATTACTATTACAGTGTGCAAGTCTGCAGCCCAAAATCTAGCACAATTTCTCCTTTTGAAAGTAGGATTCAGGAGAGAAATCATTTAATAAGTATTTCTATTTTTTTCCTTATATCCAGCTGTACATGAATATGTTAAGGAAGAGCGACCAATGATTGCTGATCTAACTTTGGCATTAGGAATTAGTTTCAATTGTATAAATGTGTTGTATGACCTAATCCACCCCAAATATCACATGCTACTATGGATATGTCATGAAAACCTCTTTCATGATCTGAGTGTTAGCATTTAATTGTGATCAACCTCCCGTCATCACCCCCCCTAAGGTTAGCTACCTTTATACCTGTAAGTGACTATGCCAGTATCTCTGGTTATATCTATACTACAAGGTGAAGAGAGGGCTTTACTTTACCAACTCAGGTGTCCATTATTTCTGACCACATTGTTTTCTATAGCACAGCTGTGGCAAAGGCTCAAAGCACCCCCAAAATACTTAGGAATTACTGTATAGTCTGGACTATTCTGTGCTTGTCTGTGATCAAGCTTGGTTAACACAACTGCAGGAACATGCTGAGAATATTTTGGAGCTTGGGCTATGTGCATGTCTGAACATAACCTTGAGGGTTTCTAATGTAAATAGGGGGCAAGTCTAGCCTTGAAAGTTGGCATGTATGCTCATTAAACTATTGGCAGATACCATATGCCTTAGTTCCCTGTCATGGTTTAAGCCCATCTGGCAACTAAACACCACATAGCCGCTCGCTCACTCCCCCCCAGTGGAAGAGAATTGGAAGAGCAAAAGTGAGAAAACTCGTGGGTTGAGATAAAGACAGTTTAATAGGTAAAGCAAAAGCTGCTCATGCAAGCAAAGCAAAACAAGGAATTCATTCACTACTTCCCATCGGCAGGCAGGTGTTCAGCCATCTCCAGGAAAGCAGGGCTCCATCACGCATAATGCTTACTTGGAAAGACAAATGCATCACTCCAAACATCCCCCTCTTTCTTCTTCTTCCCCCAGTTTATATACTGAGCATGATGTCATATGGTATGGAATAGCTCCTTGGCCAGTCTGGGTCAGCTGTCCTGGCTGTGCTCCCTCCCAGGTTCTTGTGCACCTGGCAGAGCATGGGAAGCTGAAAAGTCCTTGACTAGTATAAACACTACTTTAGCAACAACCAAAACATCAGTGTGTTATCAACATTATTCTCATCCTAAATCCAAAACACAGCACTATACCAGCTACTAAGAAGAAAATTAACACTATCCCAGCGAAAACCAGCACACCCTTCCACAATGCTGTATGTTAAAGAAAGTAATTCAGTACTTAAAATTGCAACAAAATTCACAGATAGGCTCTTCATATTACTTTCACCTAAAAAAAACCTTTCTGTTTTATTTGCTTTGTCTAAAAAGTGATGTGGTCCAAACAAAGCATCTGCACTAGACAAGGACAAGCAGTGAGAGGAGGCAAAAGTGATAACCAAGGACATTCTGTCTATTATGATATTATACTGAACTGTCAGGAAAAATTAAATCAAAAGGTTGTCTAATCTCAGAGGAGAATCATACAGAACTTTAGCTAACGTATATGCTATTCTGCCTTATTTTTACTTTTAATCAACTCCCTCTTTTTTTCTGTGTTCTCAATTTTCAGTGTTATTCAGGACTGACAAATGGGCAAACATGACACATATACCATTTCAAAGGATGCAAGGCAGGCTAAAATCTGTTCAGAAGGGAATATTAGGTATCATAGTTTGCTCAGCACTGGTTTTACTGCCACATTAGAGAGAGAAGATATATATATCATAAGTGAACTATTGTCACAATACAAATATTAGTGAGGGAACGTTCCAGTACAAAATGCTAGTGTGAATTTTTAAAAGCTGCCTTAAACCAGTAAAAAACACAAAATATACTTTGGAGACTGTTAGACATAGAGATGGTATTTCAATAAAATATACCTAATAGACATAAACGAGTGTTATCAATCATTGCTTTAGATCTTCAGAAAGTCAAAATTTGAGAAAGAGTAATGTCTACCTAGAAAGTGATCTACAGTGAAGCTTTTCTAGTTTGACTAGTGTCAGCAAAGGTGCCCTCTTCAAAGTCAGGAAATTTTAAATGGCTGTTTCAAGATGAAAGCGATGGTATTTGAAATTGTATATGGCTATTTTCTGAGTTTTATGTGACCCTTCTGTGTCTTAAATAACATTGCTATATCTTCTCACTGGTGCCATCCTCATTCTGTATTCTCAGTAATGTTGCAGTATTATTATGTACTTTGCTGATGTCCGATTGCAAACAACCATTGCTAATCGGCTTACTCCAGCTTCCATATATAACTTTTAAAGAGCTTATGAAGGTAACCCATTGAGATTAAGGAGGGATAAGGCCCGTTGTTTTCAGGTACCTGACAGAGAGATGGAAATGAACCCAGCTTCCCATACAGTGAAGGCGAAAGTAGAGCAGCTTTCTATCAGTAATTCTCATTTATCTTTGGTGTGTCAGATTCAGTGCTTTATCGTCAAACTCGCTGCCTTATCACTACCTAGTCTTGTATCAGGCATACACCAAGAATTGAGTTGCAAGAAGTTCAGAGGTTGAATATTTGGTTCAATGTGTAGCAGTATGTTTTTTTCCATAGTGATTTAAGGTTGTCCTTTGTGAAGTTTAAAGGAAACTATTGGCATAGTAATAAGTGTTTAGAAAACAAATGTGAAGTTAAAGGGAAAATTGGTGTTTACTTTAGAGACAGTGTGAAAGTACTGAAGGTGAGTGAGGAGAAAACAAAAACCTCTTCGAAGAATCAGAGTTTCCACACTGATTTTACAAATACTTCAAAAGAAAAAGTGATTAGTAAAGTATTTCAGAAAGCATGTTTGATACTTTCCATACAGTGAAAACTCTTTTGGATTACAGTTCAAGAAAACAGCACTGAGGTCATACCATTTCACTGCATAGAACATGCAACATCTTTTTTTGTTATTATTGAAAAAAGACAAAAAAAAAATTATGTCAAATTTAATAAAAGGTAATATAAAAGATTATACTGAAATGACACTTGGTACAGTTTAGGGCACATACATATTATTGAAAACATTCAAATTTCTTAGTTCCTTTATCTTATTCCCAGTTGTGCATTTTCCCTGCAAAGGGGTGTTACTTAAGAAGCTAGTATGTTTACTGCACTCATTTACATTTCCTTAGTGGCAAGATATTTTGCCAGAAAAATATTTTAAATATGTAAATATAAAAATATATTTAGGATTTAATATGACTTTGCTGGGCTTTGACCATGAAAATACACATAATTGCGTAGATGTCCATCATTAAGAGGATTTTCCTCATTAAGAGGAAATACTGGTTCTCAGAAATTTTGAATTGGAGTATTTGGAGATAAAAAAGGGCTGTTTTGTACAGCATTAAAATTTTCATTTTTCTGAACTTTTCCAGGTTTTCAGCAGAAATTAGAAATAAAAACATTTCCCTCCCCCCAAATAGCCTTTAAGTGACACTAATATATTGCCATTGACTCCCTGTGTTGTTTCTGTGTTTCAGGCTTGTATACACATAATCAGGCTAACTGAAGTGCTAGCCATGTCAGCACAAAGCTCAGAGCAAACTCATTTACCTTCTTCTTTTGAGTGTCCTTCCTCTGTCTAACCAATTAACAGCAGAATAAAACATTTTTTTCCTCCTGAGGTGCAGACAGTGACATTCAGGTGCTCTAAAATGATGACAGAAATTTGGGTTTGGAAAGCCAAAACAACTAAAATCAGAGGTGTTTTGAAAAGGTAGTTGTTAAAAAGAGTTAAGAGTAGTATAAATATTCTACTTTCTAGCATATATACATATACACACACATATATAGTTTAATGTCTAGTGAATGTGCCCATATCTATTCACCTTGTAGTACTGATTGGTGCAAACTTTCCAAGTTTAACATCTTTGCTGCAACAACCGTTAATACTACCTGTATATATCATATCTGTGACATATGTCAGTTGTTTTGCTATATTAAAAAAGAAAAAAACCCTGTGTTTGCTTTACATCAGCAAGTATATTAGACTAACAAAGTTAAACTTTTTGAAGAAGACTTAAAGAAACATAGATAGCAGGAATGAAGTTTTAATTTCTGAGTATCTCCAGCTCATCACTGCGTGTTGATTAAACCTAAGGAGACAATAAAACATGGCTGCATGAAAGTAATGTTTTGATGTCTGATTGTTTCTAAGATATCATGAAAGGAAGATTATTTTTTCTCTGTGGATTTTTTTTTTGTTATGTAAATAATTGCCTTCCTCTTTATCTGATCAAATCCAATTACCTCAGATCCTCCAATGCCCAAGAGCTTTTTGCTTTTTGTTTTTGAATATTTCTCTGTATTTGAACATTAGAACTCTTGGGCAAATGTCTCCTGTTTTCTACTTTTTAAAAGTCTTGAAGTTCCACTGCTGAACTAAAATCTTTAATCCAAACCTTTTGAGTCTAAAAGTGCTTTTTTTCAGGTAGCTAAAGAAACTCTAGGTCAGAGATTTCAGTTCCCCTTTTTCTCTCTTATGATATTATCTCCCCTGATGTAACTAGGCATGGAGCCCCCGCTGAGAAGTCTAACCAATAAAGAGAAGAGAAGCACAGGCATCCAAATTTAATTTCCAAGAGTCACTGCAATTCTTTTTTAGTGCCATATTTTTAAAGAACTAACTGAAAAGTTTTTTATGTTGAGCTTTTTATTTTTTTTTCCCCCCTTCACTAAAAAAACCTCATCAGCTGATCAGCTGTATCCTGCTGATGGTGTCTTGAATTGCAGGCAACACCTCAGCGCTGCCCTGTAGCTATGTGAGATGAAGGTAACTGCTGAAGGTAACCTAGGAAATAAGTGAAAAAGTGTGTCTCACACTAAACATATGAGACTTGGCAAGTTCTATAACTATTCAGGCTAAAATTTTCCATGCTGGCTAGTCACCTCAGGATGATGACTTGAAAAAATCCTCCAAAATGTTTCAGCTGTTTCCAGCAGCTAGGCTGGAGAAAAATGTGTTGTTTTTCAAAGCTAAATTGTAAGTGACCTTGAAATTTGGCAGAGGAGTGGCATTTGTGTCATGGATGTTTCTTTTGCTATCCTGTGAAAATCCAAGCAAATTTAGCCAAGTTGAAAAAAAAGCATATGTTCAGTAGATACTTACCAGGACTTCACTACTATTACCTCTAAAAAAAGTCACTGAGCATGTTTTGGTTTCTTACAGTTCCTAGTACTGTCTAGATGATGAGATGCAATGCTCAAATATGACAAAAACACTTAATTCAGGTCAGAGCTGCAAAGGTGAAACTAATCAGACCTGGTGTGATCTGCTTTGAGTAAAAGCTGGCTAGGAACTCAAATGGGAGCAAGGGAATTGGTCTCTCTTTCACCTGCTTTCTCTGTGTCCCAGTCCCTTTTCCCCTCTCCCTCCACAATGCAACTGAGAAAGCTGGCTAGCTCAGGTACATGGCATCTAAGCAGCCAGAGAGATACATTGGCAATAGGAGTTTGGGGAGAGTTTGGCTGGATAAGGAGCAATCACGATGGCAGCTGGGGAAAGAGGCAGCAAGTGAACTGAAGTAAATTGAATGAGGAATTATGGGACTCAGAAGTACACAGTTGCAGAGCAGGTGGAAAGCAAGGAGGGTATAAAAAAGAGAAGGTTACTTTGAATAACATGTAATAATGATATCTGACATAAGAAGCTGTAGCCCTATGACATTTTTCTCTAGAGCCTGGTTCCTTTTGGTAGAGTGTTTCCTCAAAATCACTCCTGTTGTTGCTGTAAAGCTAAACTGTATAGCTAGAATTTTCCATTTCCCTTAAGCGGGGTATTGGTTTGTCTGAAGAAATGGTGCATTTCAATCCTTCTTGGTCTGTCAGTATTTGAGGAGTTATTAACTTAGTTTCCTTTTTCTCTGCCTTTTGAAATCTGACATGGATTTGTCCCACATTTCCCAGAGGCTTCCGTGTGCAATTAGCCATTGGATTCACCAAGTAATTACTTCATTTTTCATGTAAAATGTGCTTGATTTATTGTATACTTGGGAGGGGGTGGCAGAGATAGGTCAACAACAGTTAGAGGAGATTAGCAGAGTTTCTCTGCTGCTGTAGTAGCAATCAATCCCTGGGGAAGGTGACTGTGCGGGAGCAGTGCCACTCAAGCCTTGGCAGTGGTGCACCATTTGACTTTGCCACTCCTCTGTGGAATTAATATGAGTGACTGCCAGGCAGATTTTAATCCCTACCTAGCTATATCAGCCAGCAGATTGTGGAAATGATGGAGGTGTTTAAAGAATGTGCTTGGAAAAAAGCAGATACGTTTTTCTCAATGGGAGTTGTGAGCTGTTTTAGAAGCTATCTGCCAGGCAGAGTAGTTACAGTGTATTGGAGGCAAAATGTAGACTGTGGTATCTTTTCGGACAGGTATTATTTTCACTCACTGTTCTGGGTTAATGGCTTTTTAAATAGTGGTTTCAAAATAGTTACGCTAGAAAAATGATATGGAAAAATGAGACTCTTTTTTTTCTGAAAAGCAAAAAGCGTGGAAGGACTTCTTAGCCAGAAGCATGAGCTGCTGAAGATATATATGTGGTAGATTAAATTCTGATAAATCCTATAATGAGAATAATTATATCACGAACTCTCAAAAAATTCCAGCGGTTATGGAACACCCCGTATTTACTGTGCTTTTATATCAAATATATCAGTGTTGATAATGATTATTCCTTTGCTTTTGTCATTAGTTGTTTTATTTTAAGATCTTTCTAAGATCCAGATTCTAAAAATTGAATTTTGATGATTAAAGGAGAATTATAAGGAGAACTAAATGTCACTTTTGAAGATGAAGGTATTTAACCATAGGCATGATTTACCAAAAAGCATAATATACTAACCACGCCTTAAAATCTGTGAAAGGGTATTAGATTTTTTTTTATTAAAAAAAAGTAAGTACTTTTATATATAGAAGTATGAAAAAGAGATTGGTATGCGAATCTCTACTGCTTTTGTATATGATATCAAATAAGTGACCAAAATAGTACTATTTAGCTTTAAAATTAATGTATTTGGATGGTTCTTATCTACTAAGCTTGTGCTGTCAAGTCTGTCTCTCAGTATTCCTTTTATGAGAAACTAGTCAGAAATATTAGATTACTATAGTGGATGCTTATGAGCTTTCTGAAGATAATGAAGATAATTTTTTACATGATTTTATTTTGTCCTACTTTGGAACATACTTAATTTTTTACTTCAACTTTATAATTCTAATCAATGTCAGTGTATAAAGAGATCATTGCACTGAGAAGGATTTTTGCTATCACATGATATTTATGATATGCAAAAAGCTCAGTGTGTACATATAAACTCAGTATTCCACAAAAGCTCAATGTAAGCATTAAGAAATGAGAAATATATATGTACCAATTATAAAGATGCAGTAAGATGATATGATGTTAAAAGAGAGAACAGTTCAACACACTTCCAGTATTTAACTAGCTTATACTCCAAAAACAAAGGCAACTGAGTGTCCTGAGGACCATCCCCCCCTCCCCTCCCTGTGAAATAACCAGTAATTGCAGTGTTTTTCTTCCATTTGTATAAGTAAAGAGGATGACCAACTAAATCTCTCACTAACACTGACTTACAGTACTCTGGGAGTGATTACAACTTGTACAGGATTCATAAAATTACACAACAGAAGTCTTAAGTAATCATATATTTTGTGAAAGTTTGCCAATACTGTGAAGCAATTTTGTCAGAAAAGCTTTGTTGAGGATTAGTGGGTGTCAGTGCTGGCATGCAAACGTGAAGCAGTCCTGTCTTGGACTGAGTAAATCCTATGCATATCTACAGTCAAATAGGTGTATCTGTCATTTTCAGTGCATAACTTTATTTTCTATATCCTTTTTTGTTGTTGTTGTTTTTCTTTAGTAATATTGTACAGTATTTTTTCATTGAAGGGTTTTATTTTTATAATTGTGTGTGTTTATATAATTTTATTTCCAACAAATCACAAAATTACAGCTCCAAATCACAAAATTACAGCTCCTTTATTCTTCTTCCCTTTATTCTAACTCCAAACTTAAAAAAATAAAAAATAATAAAAGATCCTCAAAGCCAGATTCCATAAATTTCTGTGACATAAAGCACATAACATATAAGATTGCTAAGTGATGTCAGTAATACTCTATGAGTATAATTTCTGATATGCTGATGGGGTTTGAATGTCTGATTTATGTGCAGCAAATCCAGAGAAGTGATTAAAGTGCAAATGTACCCTTTTCTTCTAATCTTGGAACTTTTCAATTTTTCCTGTGCAGTAGAACAGGAAGATGAAAACTGAATTCCTGTATTAGTAGTGAAAATCAGCAAAATGCTTTCCAACTCTTCAAGTGTTGCGACTGTGTGGTATCAAAGTTATGGTTACCACGGTTTTCCCATGTGATTATAGTGGGCACAATCTGTGGTATTATCCTGGCAATCTTTAGTAAATATTGATTTTTTGCATGCTTTACCTTTCATTCAGGAAACATAAGTTATGTGCTTGACTGATATGAGGAGATGAGAGAAAGGAAAAACAATTTCGAAATTCAAATCATAGTGATTATTGTAGGCCTAATCATTTTGTCAGCTTTAAGTCAGCTTTGCTGGAGGTGCTCTGTCTTCAAATCCACATTTAACCTTAACCAGGATGTCCTAAATTTGATGCCTATTTTTGGCTGGTCTTCTGAGTTTGCCCAGTTTGATCTGATAATACAAAAATCATCTAGATGCCAACACTCTCTGTTTTATAACAAAATATTTAATAGTGTTTTAGCAGCTGATATAAAATGCTGATAGTAAATGTGTATATCAGAGACAGTACTGGACATTTATAACTAATATACAGGTTTTCTATTAGGCCAATTTTGAACTGTTTTTCTAAGGTTCCCTGCGCAATTTAACAGCTGGTGAGGTAGACTTATCTTTAGCTACTTAACGTTTTCTTGCAGCATTTTTCAGAAATCAGAAGCTAATCAAATGAATCCCATCTCTAGGAAAAAAAAAATTCTCTTATCCATAAAGGAATTAAGAAACAAAGAAACAAACAAAACCCAAACAAACAAAATGCCCTCTCATTACTTTAGAGGTTAGTTGTCTTCCATATTTAATATTTCCTCAAATATGTTGTTTATTTATTTCCCCTTTACTGTCACTGGACTTAAGTAGGAAGAAAGTGAGATATGGAGTATTTTTGTTTTCTGTCCTTTGTGATCCTTGGTTGTCTTTGTGATAGGTGACTGGCTATCCACTATTATTAGTACACATTGGAGAGGCATCAAAGAACACCTAAGAATATTGATTGCTAGGGAGTAGTCATGTCAGAGTCCTGATCTTAATGGAGCTGTATTCCTTCATGCAGAATGCAGTGGAGCTACATTATTGCTACAGCACCTGAACATGGGGAGGCCAGCCAAATGTCTTCTAATTCATCTTCATTCCATCACCAGTACAATGTTTGCTGTAGTATAATTGAAGAGCTGAATCTAAGGTTTCCCTTTGCTTTGTATTTCCTCAGATTGTCTTCTCTAGAGCTGAATGATATTTTCTCATTGATTATTATGTTCAAAACTTGTGTTTCCATTATCATGGAACTATTTGTGAATTTCAGATAGCATTTAATGATTATCTTGAGCTGAAAAGGATGTCATGACTTTCCTTTTACGCAAAGCTTCATGGGCTCAACTTTTCAAGAAGAAACAGAGAGCAAGATACATTCTGTGTCTGAGGAGCTTTAAATGACTATTTTTCATTTTTCAGTACAAGTCCCTAAATATTAGAGTCTAAGGATTTTAGACTTGGATTTTACTCAGTACATCCTGCTGCCAATTTTCTACTCAATACAGGAAGCTATTAAAATACTTATAGGACCCAAGAGTCAAAATGTTGCTATTGCCTGATGATTAGAGCATCCATCCAGCAGATAAACATGCAGCTTTCTGTTTCATTTTTAATTGTTTATATAGAGTAGATTGAGAGGACCTCCCAAAAACGTTTCTGGCATATCCTTTTCTGAAGAAGAAGAAAAAAGAGTCACATCCCTTCAGGCAAACAAATAAGTAAAACCGGTGTTCTCATAAGACTGAGCTGTTTCTAGCCCTGTTCCTCCTTCTCTTCTGTCAATTTTGAAAATGCCATGGTTTACCCCTTAATTTACTGTTTTTCTTAAAAGTTTCCCATATAAACATTTAATTTTACAAATATTTTAAGATTTTATAGCAAAGAATATGAAATGTATTACATGTTTCAGTAACACAGGCATACATTGTTTTAGCCTAGTTTATTTTTGTTTGTTTCTTTCTTTTGTTATCTACATATTCTATTCTTTTTCTATGACTTTCATCATCCTGTGTAAAATATTAGCATATCTACAATTACTAGAATATACAATGTCTGGATTTATACTTTTTCAAGGTAAGAATTTTGCCAGATATTGTCAGGGTTGATTACTCATTTTCAGCATATATTTAGAAAATTGATCTGTGTAATACTTTTTGCATAGATTGCCTTTGATTTCCTAAATTTAGCTTTTTGCACTTTTTACTCAACTGATGTCAAACTGATTAGACACTAATGCCCTGGTACGTCCCTAGACAGTTTTCATCCGAGAAACAGAGGTAGGATAGTCACTTTACAGCCTTCAGGGACTTCCAGCTGAAATGAGTTAACATGTGAAAAAGCTACTAAAGTGTCCCTACTTTCTATCCACTCTGCTCAGTCGTAAGAACTATTAACCTTTGATTAACCTTTCTGTTAACTATATATTTTCAAATTCCTTGTAAGCTCTCATGAGAATTGAAGTCTAAATTTCAGCTAATGTTCACAAAGTGTTTAATTTTCAGGTAAGTAACCTGATTTCAACAATCAGACCATAAACTTTAGAAAAAAATAAGTTCACAGGCCATGCTAACAAATAGACATTCAGGATAGCTGTGTGTAAAATATAACCAATTAAATCCATGGATGTGAAGTGCATTCACTAAAATATGACTCAGCATTGGCTGAATGGTCTTACCTTTCAAAGGAAAGTGAATGTATGCTCTGAGCAAGCTTCTCAGCAGCATAGGCAAATTGAACTTTGACTCCTCTGGGTAAACTGACATCTAATTTATTTCGTGCCTACTGCAGGTGACATTGGGATTACATTTTGCAGGTGGTGTCCTAGTCTGTTGGGATAAAGTCTACTCCAACCAATGCATTTAACCAGTTCATTTACATTTCCACACAAATTCATCCTTTAGGGTTCTGTTACCAACTCCTTCCTTCTTTATGCTCACCACTTATTTTATCCTTCCCTTTTTGCAATGTATTTCTTTTACTTTTAGTCTAGGGCTATTCTGATATACTTTCAAAGGCTTTGCTCATCTTATTCACCTCTTCTTTCACTTCTTTACTTCTCTCTTTTTTTCTTTGACCTGTCTCTCTAGCTGTTCCATAAAAATTCCTAATATTATGCCTTATGCCTCGTCTCTTCAAATTAATCTTTTCTGACATGTTCTTCTCCTACTCTGTTCTTAGTTCACTTGTTTGCTCAGTCTTTCTGTCTCCTTTCCTTTAGCAGTGTCCCTGGTTCTTTTTTTTTTCCTTGTATGTCTCATCTCTACCTCCTCTGGGGACTTGTGGCTGATCTGCCCTTCAGAGCTGACCATTTGAATGGATGAATGGGACAGAGGGGTGGCAAGGAAGCCCTGAGTAAAGGAAAGCACTTGCTGTTCTTGTGGAAACTACAGCGGGACAGCTAGGTAGTTAGATAAGTAACTGAATAAGTGTGTCAAGCTTTCAATCACAATATATGAGAGAAACAGACTATATTTCTGAAAACTCTCTGTAATGCTGGGACCAATCTTGTAAAGTGGTATATCCACCAAGCTGGGTGGAAGTGTCGATCTGCTGGAGGATAGGAAGGCCCTGCAGAGGGCTCTGGACAGGCTGGATCGTTGGGCCAGTTGAGATTCAACAAGGCTAAGTGCCGAGTCCTGCACTTGGGTCACAACAACCCCATGCAATGCTACAGGCTGGGGGAGGAGTGGCTGGAGAGCTGCCTGGTGGAAAAGGACCTGGGGGTGTTGGTTGACAGCCACCTGAACATGAGCCAGCAGTGTGCTCAGGTGGCCAAGAGGGCCAATGACATCCTGGCCTGTATCAAGAATAGTGTGGCCAGCAGGACCAGGGAGGTGATAGTGCCCCTGTACTCAGCACTGGTGAGGCTGCACCTTGAGTACTGTGTTCTGTTTTGGGCCTCCCATTACAAGAAGGACATCGAGGTGCTGGAGCGTGTCCAAAGAAGGGCAACAAAGTTGGTGAAGGGTCTAGAGCACAAGTCTTATGAGGAGTGGCTGAGGGAACTGGGGTTGTTTAGCCTGGAGAAGAGGAGGCTGAGGGGAGACCTTATTGCTCTCTCCAGCTACCTGAAAGGAGGTTGTAGCGAGGTGGGGGTCGGTCTCTTCTCCCTAGTAATGAGTGATAGGACGAGAGGAAACGGCCTCAAGCTGCACCAGGGGAAGTTTAGACTGGATCTTAGGAAAAACTTCTTCACCGAAGGGGTGGTCAAGCATTGGAACAGGCTGCCCAGGGAAGTGGTTGAGTCCCCATCCCTGGATGTATTTAAAGAACGGATAGATGTGGTGCGCGAGGACATGGTTTAGTGATGGACTTGGCAGTGTTAGGTTAACGGTTGGACTCGATGATCTTAAGGGTCTTTTCCAATCTTAACGATTCTATGATTCTATGATTCTATGATTCTCGACACACTTGGATAGCCATTCACTCAAAGTAAATAAGCATCAACAAGTAATGAAAAACAAAATCAGAACTATAATCTAATGTGTGTGAGAAATGAGCATATTTTGTTTTAAAGGATATTAATAACCGTTGTAACACATCCTTTCTTATTAAACTCTGAAGCTCTGTCACAGACAGTTCAACTCCTTTTTCATTTTCCATTACCTTCCATTTATTTGAATATAACACAATAATTTCTTTAACATGATAGTGATAAAATAATGTGAACATGAGCTTTTCAAAACCAAGAACTTATGATTGTCTCCCTATTTATGACTCCTATTTCTTGTTTACATAACTGAATAATGATGGATAAATAAATTGCTAACATTAGCTTATGATAGGAAAGTTTAAGCTACCAGTAATAAACATTTCGTGTGGTGAGCTATATGAAAATACCCCAAATTGATCACCTTCAGGAAGATTTGTGGTAGTCTTCCAATACGTGGTGTTTTCGGAGAAAGCACTCAAAAACTGTAATACAGAGACTTTTTTTTTCTCTAGTTCTGAAACTAGACATATACAGAAAACTGTACATGAAACTAGATGGGGAAAGATTGCTGGCATATACAAAATCAAAGTATCAAGATATCAAGATACTGCCTCTTGGCTTATCTTTGGTGACGGCTGCAGACAAGTCCTATCTCACTTTTTTTCTGTAATCACATACCTGGAAATAGGTGAGTCTGGTACAGGAACTCCTAAGCTGGCATATCTTGGGTCTAGAAGAACCAAAACTATTTTTGCACAGCTCTGTGCCTAACTGATAACTCCTACAGGAAAATGAACACAGATATAAAGTTTCTGTATCCCCACTCTGCTGATAGCATGAATACAGACACAGTATTCCATCTCAGAGGTCCATTACCCAATGTGGGTGAGCAATATATGTCCCAGGTTCAATTGATTATATCAGAATTATCAAAAATTTCTCGTAATGATGGATATTCTAATGAACTTATTCAACTAGCAACACCTAAGCAAAAAATCTCAGATTTTTATTAATTTCACTGAGATTTCATGTCTTTAGCTTGACTTTAAGAATAATTGCATTTTTAAATGAAATATAGGTATGTAATAGCTGTATGTATGTTTAAAAAAAAAAAGTCAATAGATTTTACATGACTATATGGAAAGTATCAGGAAAAGTTTTTCATATAATCATGATTTTCCCAAATAGGCAAAAGGCAGTATTTTGAAGGCTACTGTATTTTGTATAATATTAAGCACATTGTCAATACTAAATATATTAAATCAGTTCATGTATTTTCCACCAACACAGAAGTACTTCCTCTTATCTATTTCACAAAGCTCAAGAGTGTGCTTTCAGATAACAGCTGAACTCCACAATAGATATTGCATTTTATCTAACCACCATCCCTTGTTTGACCTGTAATAGCTGTATTGTAATACAGTTGTGGTATGTTGTAATTTTCACAGGTGGGTTTTCTCATTGAATAGAATGCTTTTTGTTGGAAGTTTCTTAGATATACTACTTTAAAAATAAACAAACTTCTACATTTTACTGTCAACTTTTTATAGAAAAGAAGGTACAAAAATTGTAAGAGTGATGTAATGCTGCTCTTTTCCCTTTCATTTAGTTATTTAAAAAAAAAAAAATCTGTAAACTAAATATCTCTCTTTGTTTGAGATATACGGGAAAATGAGAAGGAAAAATCCAGTTCTGAATGTTGGAATGGCACATGACGTGACTGCTATTCAGTATCAAAATGGTCAGTATTGCTGTGATAAATATTTTTCTGAATCTTACCAAACCACATTACATTCTTAATCCCATTTACTCTGTGATTCATTGTACCTTAATTAATCTCAACATGTTTAGAACCTTAGCAGATTTAAACTCAACAAAAATATCTTCTGTGGTTTTGCTCTTTATACAATACAAAGAATAAGTAAAAAACACAGTTTGGTGGTACATATAATTGATTCCTTATTGTGGATATATACATGCACAATAAGCTGTGCATGGACAAAATGAGGCAAATTCACACTGGGAGGAGGAAATTACACAGCAAATTAACATGTTCTTAGAGTTTTCTTATAGGGTAACTTTTGCATCCCTCATCATCGGCAGTCTCTGAGGTGTCTTAATTCCTGCTTCATATTTTTAGGCTGGAATTAAGGGAGGAGGAAGGGAAAGAGAAGGCAGTTCGGAAATTAGAACAGAAATGTGTAACAAATGGATTTCTATTAGGTCTGCCATCTATCTGAAAGTGGTCATGTTTAGAATGGTATTCTTATCCTACAACACCTTTACTTAGTCTAATCTAAAAACTACCTTGGTGCTTACAATAGGTAACTACTGCTGCATGCTTGTACACATGGGCACCTAACACCTAACTTTATCAGTATTGTGTTCTGTATCAGTACTGTACTTAGAAACTGAACTGATACACAGGTAGAGGTGCAGCATTACAGAGGCTGCGTAAACACAAATAACTTGCCATTTACTGAGCTGCTGAAAAGCCCTCAATGACGCTCCTTCTCATTGTTCACTATACTAGTTGTTTCATAGTACCCAAATGCTTTGTCAATAGTTAAAAACTGAACTCAGTATGAAAGTGGCATGTCAGAACAGTTGTGAGTCTCACAGATCTAATACTTCTGTTCCAGTTTCAAAATGGGATTGCACAGTTTCTAGAAATGACTGACAGGAAACTTCTGCTTATAGCCTGGTGCAGAAGCAGCAAACCTCATCACGGTCCATTTCCTTTCAAATTACTCAGGAAAATAAAGGCTGAAAAATGTGAAGGAAATGCTAAAGAAGCAATTTTTCACTCTGCTAATAATGTTCTACAACACACAAAGCCAAATACTGCATTTTATCTCTGTGAGTGTAACTCAAATTCAGACTTGCAAAGGGTGTGAGGGAAAAAGATTTAAACATAGGTCTTGGTTTAATTTAGAACTGATTGCTCATTAATCTTTGGAATAGTTACCCAAGCTGTCTTCCAACTGCAGGGGAGGCAATTGGCTGCTAGCATCAAACCCTGCTGTGCAGTATTCAGTTCTTCTTTGGTACAATATTTAGCCTTTTGTTCAATGTTTACACACACAAAATTATTGAGAAAAAATTGCTTAATGAGCTAGTATAGTTGGATCAAAGGAGTTAGACATTCAGTGTCTGCAAGTGGGCAGCCGGTGTGAACCCACTTGAGTTGTTAGATGTAAAGCATAATTATTTCACACTTTTGATTTGGTGAGGCAGAAACCTCTGACTCCATGGAAACTGAGGAACTGCTTGAGTTGCTGATTCAAAACCAGGGATAAGATGTGTAAAGACTAGATTTAATTGAGAATTATTACTTTGTGCCTTCTCTGAACCACAAGAATTTGATTTTTCTCTTCTGTGGGATAAAGAAGCAACACTTTGTAGCTATGGACTGTAAGATTCTGTAGAATGGTTAAGCCTATTTTAGCTTTTGGCTTTTCCTGGTGGCTATATCAGCTGGCAATGTGGAAATTATGAACTCTGATGTGTCTTTTCCACTAAGCAGGAAAAGAATTGGCAAGAATGATTTCCAATCAGGACACACATTGTATGTTTGCTTGAGCAGGTGGGAAACTTTCTTTTGGCTCATTTAAAAAAGACAGGCTGTTTGGTGACCCATATAATTCTTCCTGCATTGATTGAGGTTCTTCTTTAGTTTGAGTGACAAAGACTGAGTTCTTTGAAGGTCGCATGAAATGTTGAATGATGTAATGTTGGTCACATTAGAAACCAGACCATGAACTATCCATCTGAAAGCAGAGCTGCTAACTGACCAATTCCACTGATGACCTTGGTTCAATATCACTTTTTTTAGCTTAAAAGTATCATGGAATAGCCCAAGTTCATCAGCCTTTACCTTCTGACTTGGCACAGAAATAAAATACCACAGAAGAATAATGGTATAACGTATTGAATGACAAAAATTCTTTTTTTAGATGGGTATCTGAGATGAAAGAATAGTTCTGTACACATGCAAAAATGTCAATATAAAACTGTTGTTAGTGAATTATCAATCAGAATGGTATTTATTTTTGAGAAATAAATGCATTTAAATGTTAGTATTATCATGATTAGAAAGCAGCATACTGGTAAAGCCTAAGTAAAGAATGCATATGAATTTCAGGACTGCTGGCCTCCAAGTAATTTCAAGGAGCCTGAGGACAAGGACTTTTCATGTTATGCTCCTTTTTATATCCCTATTCTGGCAGCAAAGGACAAATTGAGTAATGGGAAACTCATGCCAGTCAAAAACATTTTATTTAGTGTAATCCCTTGTCAGGCTAATGTAAAAGCATATATCTTATTTTAATGGGACTGCCACTGATCTGTCAAATAAAAAGAGTAAGTTGTGCATCTTAAACATGTTAGTCTTTCTGTCTCGAAAAGACACCCAACTGCGAGTTACAGCTGCTGTCTACAGCCATATAACCAAAATGTCTGACAATGGTCAGAGAAATTAAAACAAATGTTCTACCATGCAATCAAGTCAAAATTAAAACAGTTTTACCTGTTGTGAGCCCTATTATTGTAGAGCAAAAAAATTTAAAGGAAGGAATATTCCATAAGGGCATAAAACAGAATAAACATAACAGGTACTTTCAACATATGTATGGAATTTTAGTTACTATTACATCAGCACAGATCTATGAATTCTGTAGAGAGATATTATATTGCATTAGTTGTCTATCTGTCCCATTTGATATATGACATACTGTTTTGAGAAATAAATAACAGATCTGGGTTTCACTGGTGAAATATTTAATCAATTTTTTTCTGTCAATTCTGCAAATTTTGAAAATTTCCCTTTGAAAATAATCCAGGATCATTCACTTTTCTTTGTTGATAAAGAGTGATAGCAAAATTGTACGTATCTATGAAGCATAGGTTCTGCACCACAGTCATGGAAATGTTTTTTTATATATTTAAATATATTTATAGTCATAGTACATAGTATAATATGTATAGTTTCATATAGTATGAAATACAGCTGTTTTCCACAGAAAAGTTGAAATTTCTGTAATGATTATATTAGTGAAAGCCAAAAGCTTCTGTCTGAAAACTTGTTCCCATCATAACTGGAATTTTCTGTTGGAAATATGCAACCACGTTTAATCTGGTGTGAGAGTATCATGTTGCAGTCTCTTCCCTTGGAGTGTTGGCTCTGAAGGAAGGTGAGAAGCTTATGGGTAAGAAGCAAATCTGACTGCGTAGTCCCATTTGTTCAGACGGGTGTCTCACAAGCTAGCTGTTGAGCACCTTATAGATGGTAGAAACAGACAATCTCTTATCTCATCTGTCTCATTCCAAATAGTCTCCTATTATCTTCAAGCCTTACTATGCTCCTACCGTGTTTAGCTTCTTATTGTTTAATTCTTCTGATCTGAATGGTTAGCACCAGTCCAGAAAATAAAATCTTGAGATATCTGTTTTTCTTTCTAAATCTTTGCCAGCAGATCCTTTTCTCTGCAACTGTATACTATTCCCAAAGCATTACCATTTTATGCTTTTACACATGGCTGTCAGAGTAAATGCATGAAGCCATGTTTACAGGTATTATAAATACATACTAAGCCCTTATTTTAAAGTACTGTAACTTTACCAGCCCGGAGATGTAATGATAATAATGGGATAGCCTTTAGAGATTATGTATTTGCGTGCTTCTTTGGTCCTGTGAACACTGAGAACTGACACAACACCTTCACCCAGTGAATTACTTCAGTCTGCATGTGTGTCCACATGATCTTAGTTAAATATGAGAACTCTTGTGCAAAGACTCATTTTAAATTAAAACATGAATTATTTTTCATGGTTTTGGACATTCCCAAACTAGTAGTATGTCTTGTTTTTTTGTTTTTTTTAAGTCTGATTGTTTTACTGACCAGACATAAAAGGAGGCATCCCAGACAAGACAGAAACAAAGGGCATCTGTCAAAAATCTTTTTGAAGATAAAATTAGAACAATTAACAAGGAGAACGTGGTGGGTCGAAGTCTTCAATGTGGTGATTTAACTGCATAAACTCTCCCTATGCTAGGGAGACAAAGTAATAACTAACTTTAACCTATTAAATAGTTAGGCACATTTTTTTTTAAAATTTTACTAGGTTGTTGCTGATCAGAAGTGAATTTTTGAGTCTGATATTCTTGACTATCTATGTCCCAAGCAGCCACTTTGTAGACTTACTGTCATGACTGTTTCTCACCATCAGACACCATAGCTTGACAAACTCATTTCATCCTTCATTTTTATAATCAGTGCTTCAACTCTCATTGCTTGGCATCTGATTGTGCTTCTTCATGTGACTGAGCCAATGATCCCTGCTCTTCCAAAGTGTTGCTGCTTAGATGGAATATTTCATTGTTCATCCCACTTGAAAGGATGACTCTCAGTGTTAACAAAGTCTGTGTTGAATGGAGATCAGTATCAAGCATCATTTCAGTGTCATGATTACAAGGAAGACTGTTCTACCACTCTTCTCTGTGGACTTCTTCTCTTCTTCTGTGTTCTTCCGTGTTTCTCTACTGTACTCAACATTTCAATATTTCCAAATAATCAATAGATCATATCTAGAAGCAACATTTTAATCTAAATCACAAATTTTATTCTAACTTGGATTAATATCCAAATATCGATGAGTAGAAATAGGTGAAACTGTAGAACCAGTCACAATAAAGATATTCTTCAGGTATCACAAAAGACCTGGCATACCAGTAATGCTATCATACTCTCTTAGTAGACAGGTTAAGCCAAGCAACATTTCATAAAACATGAAATCAACAATAGTAATGTAGACTAATCATGAAGAAATGGCAAATAGAATATGGCCTCTGGTTATTAACTAAATAGCACAGGCAGTGTTTCTGTTTTCTCATTAATATCTTAAGCAATAAAATGTGGAATAGCAGCTGAACCTACCTCTTTGGGAATTATCAATAGTTTTAATCATAGCAGATAAAGAAGTCCCTCAGCTTTGCCTCAGGGTCCATTACTTTCCTAAGCAGTACAAAGCTGCTAATATAAATGCCTCTGTCTCAAGTCTTCCTACTTAATTGTAACCACTACATACCATATGTATTCTACTGTCTCCAGCTAGGTGTTATTAATACAGAAGCTCCACATGTATTATCCATTGAATTGCACTTCTCCGGGGAAATATAAATTAAATTGAATTATTACATGCTTCCTTAGATTAGTAATAAAAGAGAAAGAGAAAAAAGAAGTAATCTCTGTTGATACACTAATTCCTTTTAAAACAGGGGGATTCAAATCACATTAGGATGACATGTAAAGAATTCTCATAATATTAAAAAGATATTTTCTCAGCTTTAACAAGGATCAGTTAATTTCTTTTAATACCAACCTGTTTTGCCATATATTATATTCAGATTAACAACACAACATTCAGCAAGCCCCACAGAATACAGGAATAAAAAATTATATATTATATAATCCACCAGATATCCCTGATTTCCCTGATTGACCAGGAAATCTTTAAGAAAAAATGGAGTGCAAAAAGGAACCTTAATTGTCTTTTTCTTTAAGCACAGTATTCTAGGTTTGAATTGGTGCTGGTGTATTGGCACACAAAAAGGTTTCAAGACAAAAAAGTTGTCTTGTGAGGTTAGATGTCTGTCTTTTCAGTTAGTATTGGAAAGTGGTGGACTGTATCTTTGCCTGGAACTTGCATTTTAAATGTCTATATTTCATTTTAAGAAGGAGTCAAGTGTATTGAATCCTAACTATAAGTTTTTTTAACATGAAGTGCTGAAATATTTATTGCCAGCCTGTGTTACAGACCAATTAATTTGCACAGAACTTTGGAGGACTTGCTTAGAGTAGGATTTTGCTTTGTATTGTGAATTTTAAGGAGTATATGCTCATACTAATCCAAAGGGATGACACTCCCACAATTCATAAGATTATGACCTGCATAGAAGCAGCCATTCAGGGCTGACTAGATGCTCAATAAACTTGCAGTGCTTATGCTTTTGAAAGTCTTTCCTTTAAAAACTTTATTCAAAATGAGTTAAATCTGCTGCAAAGGTACAGCACTATATGTGCCCTGTAATAATTAAAATTTTAATGAGTATACATATATACAATGTATTGTCTGTACATATTTTATATACATTCTATGTACATATATATACATGTATATATACATGCATGCAAACTCATGTATTTTATGCAATTGACAGATAGATAAAAATACATTCTTCTTCTTGTAGGTTAACCCTGATAGGCAAGAGTGGGCCCATGTGAAACTCAAAGTCCACCAAGGCCAAGTGCAAGGTCCTGCACCAGGTTTGGGGCAATCCCCAATATCAATACAGACTGGGGGATGAATGGATTGAGAGCAGCCCTGTGGAGAAGGACTTGGGGATACTGGTGCGTGAAAAATTGGACATGAGCTGGCAATGAACGCTTGCAACCCAGAAAGCCAATCGCATTCTGGGCTGCATAAGATAGCAGTGTGGCAAGCGGGTCGAGGGAGGTGATTCTGCCCCTCTGCTCTCATGAGGCCCCACGTGGAGCATCCAGCTCTGGGGCCCCCTGTACAAGAAAGACATGGACTTGTTGGAGTGGGTCCAGAGGAGAGCCATGAAAAGGCCTGATCAGAGGGCTGGAAAACCTACAAAGAAAGGCTAAGACAGTTGGGGTTGTTTAGCCTGGAAAAGAGAAGGCTCCAAGGAGACTCTATTGCAGTGTGGTAGGTTGACCACCAAGGCATTCTGTCACTCCCCTCCTCAACGGGACAGCTGGAGATAATAAGATGAAAAACTCGTGGATTGAGATAAAGGCAGTTTAATAAAGAAAAGCAAAGGCCACATGCAGAAGCAAAGAAAAACAAAAAGACTTATTCTCTTGTTCCCATCAGCAGGTGATGTCCAGCCACTTCCTGGGAAGCAGGGCCTCAGTACACATAGCAGTTGGTTCAGAAGACAAACACCTTAATAATGAATGCCTGCCCATCCCCCACCCCCGCCTTCTCCTTTCTCTTAGGTTTTATTGCTGATCATAACATCATATGGTCCCTTTGGTTAGCTTAGCAAGCTACGTCCCCTCCTAGCCTCCTGCCCACCCCCAGCCTACTGGCCTTGGCAGGGGGGAAGGCTGGAGAGGCAGCCTTGATGCTCTGTGAGCACTTCTCAGCAGCAGCCAAAACACTGGTGTGCTATCAACACCCTTATAGCTACAAATACAAAGCACAGCATTCTGAGGGCTTCTACAGGGAAAGTTAACTCTATCCCAGCCAGACCCAATACATGTGTCCTTTAAGTATATGAAGAGGGCTTATAAGAAAGGTGGTGAAAGACTTTTTACCAAGGCCTGTAGTGACAGGACAAGGGGAATGGCTTTTAAACTGAAAGAGGGTTGGTTTAGATTGAACATGAGGAAGAAATTTTTTATGGTGACAATGGTGAGACACTGGAGCAGGTTGCCCAGAGAAGTTGTGGATTTTTTTTTTTCTGGAATTTTCCCTCTTCATCTTAGTAAGTTTTGTGCTAATTATATTGCTTCACTCAATGGTAAGAAAAATATTTTAATTTGTGATATCACAGGATGGTGAGTTCTGCTCCTTTCAAGATAACATCCAACAGTTCTTATTTCTCATTGCAATCAATGACTATATCTGTTCTTTCATAAAGGGTGGTTTCCAGTTCAGTCAACGTGATCCCAGTTCACATACGCATTATTTCAGAAAGCATACTTTGACCGAATTGGATCTGTTCTTGCAGTTTTGCTCTCTGTGCAGTGTCTGAGTCTACTTTTAAAGATGCATCTCAGCCAGCAGTGCAGACACATGCAAAGAGTCTGTATCTTCTCTAAGAGAGGAACTGAACAAAAGATCATGATCCATCCCATATTACCATACAAACTTTTCTAATTTTAGTAAATCAATAGCAAGGCATGACCCAGGTTTTGTTTACAGAACCATACAGGTGCAATTAATGAAGATAGATATTACTGCTGTCTTGCAATGCTTCTTTAAGCTTCTTTAAAACAGTCTTATTTGAGGGATACTTCTCTTTCAGTTCTTCAGATAGAAACTGGTGAAGGCTGGGGGTTTTTTTCCTTCTTTTTTTCCTTCCCATAGGTCTTTGTGCTTCTGATTTTTATTTTTCTTTTTTTTCTTTTTTTTTCTGGTGGAAAATGAATTGTTTCATGAGGGAGTAGATTAGATCCTTGTAAAAACTTAAATATGGTATTTTGCAAGTCATTGTTATGTCCGACTGTGTGAGTGTAAAAGTACAGAAGTGCAGTGGAGCATGAGGTCCAGAAGGTTAAGGCTGAAAAATCTGCTTTTTATTAGCAGAGGCTTAATATCATACTCATCTTTTTTCATATTTTAGACTTGAAAGAAGAACAATTAATTTATTTTTTGCCAGTGTTTTTCCAAATTACAGTAACTTCTAAAATGTAAAGTAATGTGTTGTAACTTGTTGAATGAAATAAAAATATGTAATTCCATTAATAGAGGGCTCCTAGTTTGCTTAAGGACATGCAGTAGCAAAAGCCCCTTAGGCAATTACAAATTGTTATATACTGGATACAGGCAGTAGAGAAAGTCTCCTGTAGCACCAGGTTCTTTAAATTAAATCTACAGTTTATTAAATTAAGGCCACATATGATTAGATACTTTTATTTTATTATGGAGCTGTGAGAGAAACTTCTTTGAACTTTGTGGAGGGGTGGTAGAAATCCTGACTTCCACAATTTCAAGGACAAAGCACAGCATAATCTTTTCATTTTCAGGATATTTTTAAGCTAAAGAGGGTCACATCATTTCTATGCTGACATCCTTCCTATTGTTTTCATTAAAGAAAGAAGAATGAGAGTCTGAGAAATCTTGAGCTGTACCTGATAAGAAATTTTTAAAAGATGACCCCAACCTGTGGAGGATGATTTATGAAATCATGGTTTTCATTATTAGACTTAGTGCTGACTCTGTTGTTTTTGATTGATATACCTGGAGCTTATAGGCTTCGTTTTTTTTTTGTCTAAAGCGAAGAGCAAGGGCATTGGAATTTTACTGGAGAACAAAGTTATGTAAAAGACATCCAGGTACAGGAACAGGTATCACTGAAGATAAAAGGGCTACAGAGAAAATATATTAATGCTTTTTAAATCATTATGTAATGTATGTAAAGTTTAAATTTTAAACAAAACTTTAGGGATAACAATATTGAAAAAAAAAGAACAATTTACTTTTCATACACAATCACTCAATGTAAGATATTTGATTCCCATCTGCATATCTGTCATTACAAGCAAAAAGATAAGAAAAAATTCCCTTAAAATACCAGAAAAAAAAAAAAATCCCAAATGCCGAAACTTCAAGAAAATATAGTATAGTAGTCATATTTACTCATATTGGTATACGGGTGGTGCCTAAACTGACAATATTGTGCATATCTCTTCTATTGGGGTTACAAAGTTATATGACTGCTGTTTAAGATACTGAAGATGTCTAAACTGAGTAGACAGCAAAATATGTCCTACATTAAGCTGTAGTTTAAATTTCATAGACAGTTCACCCATTCCATTATCAATGTCCAGGCAAATGACAGTGTAATTTGTCTCTCATTTTTAAAAGTCTAAATTGTCAGAGTAATATTTGTCTGTGAAAAAAAAAAAAAAATCCTATAGTTTTGACTTGTGCCAAATTCAAAGTAGAGAGGGAGAAGGTTACTTTGTTTAGAGAGCTAAGAGAACAAAATTATTAATGTATTTTTATGAAATGAAATTATTGATTGAGAGCAAAATATATTTATGGAAAACATGATAGAAACATGCTATAGTAATATTTACTATAGTTGATATTATAGTCCTGTTTGCTGATAGTTCTTGTGCAAGTTAAATTATGGAGGAACATAACACTCTAAAAGAAAGATGATACTGTGACTCATCTATCAGGGTCCAAAATATATTGTTAATATTTAGTTGTCTTGTGATATTTAGATTCACAAGTGCTGATAGATATGGCACCTATTGCTAAGCATCATAGCAGCTGAGGCAAAGAACTTTACATTGGAGTTTTCATCCTCATCTACTTGCTGTAAAAAAATCCACTTTACTGCAGAACCTGTTGGAAATGAACAATGAGGACAATTAAGCTAGATGCAGAGTGAAACTACTACTACAGCCAGAACACGTTATCATGCATGAGTTGCACTGCAGTAACTGACAACAAACTTTAAACTTGTGGATTTACCTGCATTTGCTGTGGGCTAAAAACATACAGATGGTTACTTACCACACAGATGGGTTGACTCAGCCATCTTTGTAAAACCTCATTTCCTTGATTGTATGCCTTAGCCCTAAGTAAGCCCTATTGCACTGGTAAGAATTTAAGGCGCATATACCCACCTGAAAAAAGAAAAGAAGGGGATAAGGGAGATGTGGAAAGATGAAGAATGGAAAAGAGGTTCTTCTGCTGAGAGGGCTGTAAATCTCTTCTTTACTTATACCCATTTGTGCATATGTCTGAGTATCATGTGCATAGTGGCTTTTAGATACCAAACCAGTAATAATTCTGTTATTAACATGTGCTGTGCAATAATAGCTTCATGCTGTAAGTTGAAACCTAATAAACCACAATCTGAGCTACTGATTTTTGGGAAAATACTGTAGACATTAGTTGCATTCTACACTGCACACATGCATACAGTGTCACTTGTATTACAGTGAATTTCAACATGAATACAAGAATCCTAGTGTATTTTTAGTATGTACAAAATTTTATACTTTTGAGAGGTTCAAGTTTCATCAAATTAGAATGTGGAAATTGCTGCTCTGAAATGTCACTGATAATAATTAGACTATTGCATAAATTGCTTTGTGCAACTGTCTCTTTTTAGCATAGATTCTAAATAGTGCCCATAATTGCAGTGCTAAGCATAGTAGAAAACAGTCATTATACAGTAGTGATATGAGTGAGGAATTGGTGAATGTCCTGATTTCAGCTGCGACAGAGTTAACTTTCTTCTTAGTAGCTGGTATAGTGCTGTGTTTTGGATTTAGGATGAGAATAATGTTGATAATACACTGATGTTTTAGTTGTTGCTAAAGTAGTGTTTATACTAGTCAAGGACTTTTCAGCTTCCCATGCTCTGCCAGGTGCACAAGAACCTGGGAGGGAGCATAGCCAGGACAGCTGACCCAGACTGGCCAAGGAGCTATTCCATACCATATGACATCATGCTCAGTATATAAAGCTGAGGGAAGAAGAAGGAAGAGGGGGATGTTTGGAGTGATGGATTTGTCTTTCCAAGTAAGCATTATGCGTGATGGAGCCCTGCTTTCCTGGAGATGGCTGAACACCTGCCTGCCGATGGGAAGCAGTGAATGAATTCCTTGTTTTGCTTTGCTTGCATGAGCAGCTTTTGCTTTACCTATTAAACTGTCTTTATCTCAACCCACGAGTTTTCTCACTTTTGCTCTTCCAATTCTCTTCCACCGGGGGGGAGTGAGCGAGGGACTATGTGGTGTTTAGTTGCCGGCTGGGGTTAAACCACAACAGTGAACTTCAGGAAACTAAAGATATGTTCTTGACACCTCAATTAAACACCAGGAATTTTTTTAGATCACTAGAATAATGAAATGCACCATTCTTCTAGTGTCTATTTGGTTTTTATTGGTGCAGTTGTTTGTGACAATTTCTTAAAGACAAACAGACATATATTCAGCTTTGTATTTTTGTTCTGTTATTTTTGTATGCATGAATTTTCTTTTGGCAGACTAAGTACACAGTCCAGAAAACTTAATTTATTAAGTTTTTGGATTTTTTCTGGTGTGCTTTTTTATTGAAGCAAGCTATACTGAACTGTATTCAATATTGGGTAGTACAAGTTTCAACTTCATTGTAATCTAGTCTGGTAGATAAATAAAAGGTTTGGGGACCATAATAAGGTAGCTTACTTGATGGTTGGCTACTAATAAAAAACTATCTCGGGAATGGAAAATTCCATTCCTTTTAATATACCTGAGCAAACAATTTTGTTAATTTTTAAACAAAATCTCTCAAAAAATGTCCTTTCTAATACCAAAGTCATGTGCTGGTTTTGGGTGGGATACAGTCCATTTTCTTCATAGTAGCTAGTATGGGGCTATGTTTTGGATTTGTGCTGGAAACAGTGTTGATAATACAGGGATGTTTTAGTTATTGCTAAGCAGTGCTTACACAGAGTCAAGGCCTTTTCTGCTTCTCATAGTACCCCACCAGCAAGTAGGCTGGGGGTGCACAAGAAGCTGGGAGGGGACGCAGCTGGGACAGCTGACCCCAACTGACCAAAGCGATATTCCACACCATATGATGTCATGCTCAGCATATAAAGCTGGGGGAAGAAGAGAGAAGCAGGACACATTCAGGGTTATGGCATTTTGTCTTCCCAAGTAACTGTTATGTGTGATGGAGCCCTGCTTTTCTGGAGATGGCTGAACACCTGCCTGCTGATGGGAAGGACAGAATGAATTCCATGTGTTGTTTTACTTGCATGTGCGGCTTTTGCTTTTCTTATTAAACTGTCTTTATCTCAACCCACAAGTTTTCTCACTTTTACTCTTCCAATTCTCTCCCCAATCCCACTGGGGTGGAGTGAGCAATCAGCTGTGTGGTGCTTAGTGGCCAGCTGGGGTTAAACCATGACAAGTCACAACCCATAGTTTTGTAATCTCATAAGAGTTTGCATGCAGGAATTTAGACAGACTCATGTATAATATATCTTCTTGCTGCTAGAGAAAAATTTGCTTTGGCAAAATATGTTTTATTAGCAGGGTTTAGGGAATTTGACCAGTTCATTAATTCCTATCTATTGCTTTTTTGCATGAAGCTGACTCTTGCTTGTGTTTTCATTAGGCATGATCATTCCACCACATTCCAAGAAAGGGGAAGCCTCTTCTTTGTGATTCAAATCACAGCTCTGTCCAGTCCTAGTAGAAAAATGAGTTTTTAGAGATATATCAGATATACATTTTTTAATTCAGATTCTTATGTGAATTTATACATTATTTATTGTAATACTAAAAGCATTATAAAAAATAATACATAAAACCAAACAGACCTTGTTTAGGACAGTCAAAATGATTCTGAACTAAATAATTGGTGCATGGCTTCTGTGAGTTCTCATATAACTCTGCTCTATGTAGATGAGTCCACGCCACTTCATACATACTTTGCGTTACACTTTTTTTGAAAGCCATAATACTAATTTCAATAGCTTGACTGATTTCAGTGGTGTTTTTTCTAAAGGTAAAACAGTGACATTTTTGTACAAGCAAAGGAGAGTGCACTACTTCTTCATTAGTTTTCTATTTGGTATTTCAGAAAATTGCATTACAAATCTGACTCAGCTGGAAATCTATACTTTTTTGTCACATTTATAACATTGGAGAAAAAAATATGTTGCATTAGAATAAATGTTTTATACACCCTGGGATAGTTTGATCTACATTAATTTAGACTTCTTAAAATCAGCTGTCATCCATGGAACAAGACATGCTCAACCATATTTGTTCTAAGTGAAAGGACATAGGCACCACAAGAGCATGACCCTTCCTATCTATCAGATGACTATTTAAGACACCTCTGTAGTGTTCTCTGATTCTCCACATTGATCGTAAAGGATGCGAGCATCACTACTGCACACTTAAACAAGTAACTTTTAAGAGTTCTAAAGATAAGTGAGATGATTCTCTCTTTATGTCCTAAATTATCACTTTAAACTAATAAAACTGCTGTATCATATCTCAGAAAGCAGAGAATCCATATGTTCACGAATTTAATTTTCAATTTACAAACAGATTTGTAAAATGGCAGCACATGTATTAATTTTCCTTCATAGAAAAAAAAGTATTTCTCAGTTTACTCTGAGCATAAAGTATACCAAGAGATAAATTAGAACAATCCAAAAGGATATAATAATGGTTTTATCAAGGATGATAGATTTTTTTACATGATCTTAATTAACTTAATTGCAAAGGGAAAAAAAAAGCTTCTTGATATAAACCTCAAAAAAAAAAATATTCTTTTTCTGGTTTTTGTAAAGGAACTTGCTGGCACCTTCAAAATTTATTTTAGGGTTGTTGTAGATATATGAAAAATATGTTAATTACGTAAAACATTGATAAATTGCGTCTTTATAATACCTAGGTACCTAGCTTTCTTCACCACTTTGAACATAGTGTCTTCTCTGGGGCTTCTAAAGGATTGGAAGGACAAGATGATTCCATAAATCCAAGAAAGTGTGTCCATTATGAAAGACTGTTTATGAAATTCAGGAACCTTGAATCACCTTATGTTTTATGAAATTCTAATCCTTTTGTAATTTTTTTTCCTTGTTGCAAGGTAAAGTACAGTCGTGTGCTGAACCTCTCTGAATCAATTGGAGGGAAATTATAAGTAGTGGCATGACAAACAAGTAATCTTTCTTCCAACTACCTATCTTCAGATACTTTAAGCTTAGCACCAGAATGAGAGAATTAATTTGTCTGGCATGTGAAATGGGCATTTAATAGTTGGGTGTTGTTGCTTTTATTATCTCACCTTGAAGATGAAAAATCTGTTGAGATTTCAGGTACACGCACAGTCTTAAGACAATGTACTAATGATTTAGACACAAAGCCTTAGCCATTACTCAGGGACACTTCATGATGCCAGGGGATAAAGAATTCAATCACATTACTGATACTTGTATCCTCTTCAACTAGTTTCCCTTTCTTTTAAGTAGGAATTTTGATCCATGAGGAACCATGAACAATTTCTTTGTTCTTGTTATAAGTATAAATTAATAGGAAAAAAAGTGTCTCTAACGACAGATAAGTTTTAGTATTGCATTCTCTGCATTGGCAACATCATTGATTAAAATTTCTTTCCCAGAATTCATCCCTGGAAGATTTTAGGTTTTGGATATACTTCTGGTAAACATAATTAAACAATAATTAAATAATTCTAGCTGTGCTGCTCATCAAAAAGAAGCAGAGATAAAACATGTGTTTTCTGCAATTACTAGTTTGAGTTCATCCTTTTATAATTCGGTTCTGACACCTGCTTAGGCAGAAACCAAATTTAATCTAGAAGTAATTTTCCTCCACAGTACTTTGCACTGGGAGGAAAAGCATGAGGCCAGGACCTTCTTTCATATAGATGAGGAGCCTAGGGAGAGAAATACTGTTACGTCATACAAAGAAGATAAGCATGAATGTCATAGCTTTAAACAAGCCAGTCTGGCATTTTAAAATCTTAGAAATGCTGAACTTGTATGTCCGATACGGATCAAAGACAAAGCAAATCATTAATTTAATAGAAGTTGGAAATTCCTTTAAAAATGGGAATGTTATCTAGAAGAAAAGTCTTGCTGATTATGCTATCTTACTGGGTTGAAATTCTACCTGCAAATTGAACACTATGTAATCATACTGAGTCCTTCATTAAAAAATGAAGCAAAATTCCTTTATACATGACAAGTTGACTCCTAGACTAGTTTTCAGTGCTTGTCTTAGTCTTCTAGACCAAACAAGAGAAACTGAAAATCCGCGCTTTATTATTAGGAGAAATGTCTCATTGCTTAAGTCCGAAGTCCCAAACCAAGGGTTAGAATTTGTGCTTGAATCAGGCTATTGGCTGATGTGTTCTTGACATTTTTTTTTTAATTGAAAGTTGGGATTTTACTCTAGAGATAAAAGGGCCAGTACTCACCATTCATTATAGCTAGTGGTTCTCATTTAAATCCAGTACCAGCCTAAGCCTTGAATATGTGTCATATATTTTGCTGATTTTCCAAAGATATTTTTCCACTTTTATTGTCTTTCTACTGGCAATTATTTTATATCCCACCTCAACCTTCATACCTTATCTCTTGTAAAGCAAGGAGGAACCCCCATAAAATATGTCCAGAAGTATCTTTAACATACAACACAAAGTTGTTATAAACGTGTACTTTTATTTGCTTTTGTGTTTCATACTGTTTTATCTTTCTGATTTCTTAATTTTATAAAACGCATATTTACTTATTAGTAATTTGGTTACTTCATGATGATAGTAATGAAAGGGGGAAGATATTAAATATTACCATTTTTACTATTGTCTCAGTGTCCTTTGAGAGCAGTCCTGGGGGTAGAGCCATGAACTGAGCATTTTCCCAAATCCCTCTGCCTCTTCTTTGTTCTGCTGCCTGGATAGGGTTAATCTGAGGCTGCCTGGAACTTAGTAGCTTACTAAGTCTCTTGACGGCTTTGCCCATGTTGGTACCTACAATATCTGGCTCACTTTTTCTGTGTGAGTATATATGGCTTTGAAACACTCTCAAAATATAATGTATATATATGTAATAAAATTTACTCTGAGTAGAATTTAGTAATATGACATTAAAAATTACCAAATCCTGTGCCAGATTCCCAGTGTTAGAGCAAAAGTATTGAGAATAAAACAAGAAAATTCTAAATAAAACAGTGTTTCCCCCTTTGAGCACTGTTAATAAACCAAATTTCAAGTCTGTGGGCCATTTTCCAATAATTTGGCTGCAACCACCCAAAAAAGAATTTCACTTGTGAGGAAGAACCTTTTGCTTCTTCGTCCTGGATCAGTGAATTTTCTCACTTCTTGTATTCAGAGGAAATCTTGTCTAGGGGGTAATTTAACATTTTATCTTTACTTACTCAGACATTTTTGGTTCCAGAGCGGGTAAACCCTGAAGTGAATCTGTAAATTGAAAGTTAAGTTTCAAGACATTACATCCATCTGAAGATTTAACTGGACTTCAGTCATTACTATAATGACTTATTCAGAAAAGTAATTTACATTAATTTCAAAGGCTGCTACCTGAAGAAATGCTCACCACTGTAAGGAAGTTCAGATGGTCCAAACTTAATCTCTTCCACAATTTATTGTCATTTTATCTGAACATCAGGTAGGGGATCAGTCTTGATGTTCGGTTTGCTAAAAGTAGTCTATGTTGGAGAAGGAGTTTACCTAGCCAAAACAATAAAAAGTATGCTGCAAAACAGAGAAAATAATATCTGTGTACAAAAATTCCAGATAAATGATTATTTGACTGTCCAGCCCTGATAAATAGACATCCTGAATTTTTGAAACTGAAAAAAAATCTTCTAAAATTTCAGTACATTTTGCCTTGAGGAACTTCAGTCAGTTTGAACCTGAAATGCAGTCCAGGGATGAATATTTAATTTTACTTTCCTTATAAGTGAAGTTGAATCACTTCTACAAGTCTGTGGGTGACAGTTTCAAATTTCAGCTCAGGCAGGCAATCGTCAGAGAATAACATTACAGCAGGGCAAAAAGTTGGTGACTCAGTAATGACATTTTAATATTACAGAGCAGTAGTAGAGAGATCTGCAGTCCCTTGTGAAAGCTTCTGTTGACTTATTAATCAATATCATCATAACAAGCAGCATATGTAAAATTGTACAAAGAGCCAGTGCCTGAGGATAATGGAGAAATACATTTTCCTCCGTTTGCAGTTTATGGCTTTTTCTTTATAAATGATTCAGAGCAGTACTATTCCAACCTGCAGCCCAGATATGAACATTGAAGGCCCTGTGATCCACCCTTGGGACTTTCACACTTGTGGTCAGAATTACTCACATTTATCTCTACCCCAAATTAGTTTTCTCTGGAGTATCTCCTTACCTTTTCTAGGGTTAGGATCAGATCAGAACATGGTTGACCACAATATTTTTGCAATTAGTATCGTGGAACCTGCTAGTCAAGCACTGGTCTTCACCGCTGTCCTCATAGGCTGAACCCTCATTAACCATGTCTGTGTTCAAGATCCAGAAAAGGGTTTGGTGCAAAGGAAAAGGACCTGTCACTCCAGGCAAAAAAGAGAAATGACAGTAAATGAAATGGAGTTGAAGCAGAGTAAGAACGTAACTATAGTTTTAAAACCTCGCATGGGTTTGCAATATTTCATTGTGATGTAACATAAATAAGAGACAAAACTAAGTCCTGATGGTGCAATATTACAGCATAAATCTGACTCTGACAAGTTGTTATGGCAAAATAATGATGTGATCTCTTAGTTATTCAGTTGCAATGTTGCAGCATGTCCTGAACAGTCACAAAAGTGCATAAATAATTGTTATTTGTGTTTAATAAAATAACAATGAGCTGTGAGTTAAAAATTTCTATCTAAAGAAATGAAAACTCAATAAATTATATTTTAAATTGATTTAGAAATGCATCTTTGAACAGTTTCAGATTAGAATCTCACTTGTTGCCTGCTTAGCTCCGTTTGGTTTCACAAACGGTATCTTGTCTGTGTACAGATATTTGCATATAGGGATGTGTGTGTGTGCGTGTGTGTGTTGCGGGGCAAGCTTATGTGCAATTTTCTTTAATATTTTTCAGGGTATAGTTTGCCTACTTTTCCTGTAAGTTTTCTAATAAGATGAACAGCTTTACCATCTGGATTTCAGAAATTAGTAAGAGGAATGAAATAGAGGAGTAAAGACCAGAAAGTAAAAAGGGACAAATTAGTATTTAAAATAGTGAGCCTCATACTAATTCATTTGTTCATATTACTTTGCTTCCTAGCTATATGTGATAGAAAGGAGCAAAATAGTAAAAATTAGGCTTATATACATGGGAGACAGATCATCATCCGTCTTTCACTACTTTGAAGGGTAGTAAAATGTGCTAGGTTTTTTCTAATTGATTTTAGTAGATTGATTCCCGTAGCTTCAGTGGATCTCCTCATACATTCCAAACCCAAATATTAAGTGCTTTGCTGGATATAGTCCTAATCACTTAGCAGAGTCTCCGTAGTCATAAAAACAGCAGTTTGACAAAGTATGACTTTGATTGAAATCAGCAGTCAGGTCTGAGTAAAAAAAAACCCTGAACAAGCCTCCCCCCAATAATTGTCCTTGTGATTTTAAAACAATTTTTGAATCATTTTTGGTTTTAACATAGATCTGTGAAATACTCAGTTAGAGGAGACTTCTAATGTGTGGAGTAAAAGAGTGTTTGCTGACTCACCCAATGATAAGGTTACTTCCTAATTAACATACCAAATGTAGAAGACTATCAATACAATAGATCTTGCATGCTTCAGGATAAGGGAAAATGCACGTAACCCAAAAGGGAAACGGAGCAGAAATGAAATGCTAGTGTTAATTTTAATACATTTTAACAAACTTAGGGGACAGCAGTCTTCAGTATACAACATCCTTTTTAGATTTTAAAAGAAGCTTCAACGTAGCATTAATTTTAACTCTAGCATAAAGGTGAATACCTAAGTAAATCTAGGGAGGCTTTTTAATATTATCATTGATGTGATTTATAATTCCTTTTGATATTTCTTACCAAATCCCGCTGGTCAATTTTGTACTTCAAAAAGTCAAGTTTCCTCTTAATAAATGCATTGAGATCATGCTCTGTGTTACCTCTCTGAAGGTTAAATGCCTAAATAAAGAAAACAAAATGGAATATGATTTTTGCCATAGGGGTGAAGGAAGGCAGAGGCTTCTTGATGTGGTAATAACTAAACAGTCACCAAAGGGTGAATATTATTTGCACTGAAGCGAACATGTTAAAATATTGGTGATATATCCTTTAAGTAAGTACTGCAGGGACATTGGTAAAATATAATTTTAGAATTAATTAATAAAGCAGATAATTATTTAGACTTTTGATCTTCAGTATGTTTCTACACATTTTTTTCTACTGAGACATAACTAAGAAGAGCTTCAAACAACATTCTGTACCTTCAGAAACCTTTTTGCTATCAGGAAATTTGTGTTAATATTGGTATTTACTGGGGCTATGCTGTTGCAACTGGAAATACAGCATTCAAGTCTCCTTTGCCTTCAGATTAGAAAGTATATGCTATTAGACTTTTTGTTTTTCATTTCTTTCTTTTGTTTTACTTTGCCACCTTATTTCTTTTCATTTTCTAGTCAGGTATCTGTAACTTTTCCACATGCTATGTAGGTGTCCTCAACAACATAGAAATCTGTTGCCATTTCCTCATTATATCTCTTGTGGGATTGCTTGAAAATGGCTTTTTGAGCTTCTGCCTTGAAGTATTTGGGAATCAAATCCAAGTTGTGTGCGTGTTAGATAAACCTCCACCATTTCAGAGGCTGTGGGTTTGTAGGTAGCAGGTGAACTGTTGAATAGAATTTTTTTACCTTAATGTTTATGATAGTCTGCCCTCTTAAGGTTTTTAGCTTTTACTGATAGAATATTGTTGTGCCCCAATGAATATAGTCAAGTTATGTTGGGTTAGGAGCAGCAATATCTGAGCATATTTCAAAAACAAATTAATAGTGCAAATATCATCCAGATATTGATCCTTATCTTATCCCATTAAAACTGTTGATGTAATTCTCAACTGATTTCAGTTGAAGAATACTGACACCGATTTTTATTTTGATCCAAATTTCCGCACAAGAGAAGATGGACCAGTAAGAAACAGGCAAATCTTTTACATTAAAAAACAAAACAAAACAAAACAAAAAACAAACCCCAACAACAATCAGAAAGAGTAAGCTTGTGCAAATGGGAGTATTGCCAGAAAACAGTATTTTATTCATACCTAGTCTCTTTAATTTAATTTTATTTTTCCACACAAGAGAAGTAAATGGGGTAGCTACATATTGCACGTTTGCATTATATCAACATAGAATCACAGAATCATAGAAAGCTGGAAAAGAACTTTAAGATCATCGACTGCAACTGTTAACCTAACACTGCCAAGTCTGCCACTAAACCATGTCCCTAAGCACCACATCCACACGTCTTTTAAATACCTTCAGGGATGGAGACTCAACCACTTCCCCACGCAGCCTGTTCCAGTTCCTGACTACCCTTTCAGGGAAGAAATTTTTCCTAATATCCAATCTAAACCTCCCCTGGCACAACCTGAGGCCATTTCCTCTTGTCCTATCGCTTGCTACTTGGGAGAAGAGACTGGCGCTCACCTCGCTACAACCTTCTTTCAGGTAGTTGTAGAGAGTGATAAGGTCTCCCCTCAACCTCCTTTTCTCCAGGCTAAACAACACCAGCTCCCTCAGACACTCCTCATAGGACTTGTGCTCTAGACCCTTCATCAGCTTTATTGCTCTTCTACATATATATAAGTGCCTATCTCAGCTATAGCTAGTTGTTTTTTGCTTCCACCAAATCCCCAAGTACACCCACGATTACCCTGAATGTTGTCTCTAATCTGGAAGGTACTGCTATCAAGTAGCATTTGGAAGAAAGACCTTGATGTAAAAATGATGTTTCCCTGTGTTCCTCATAGTGCAGAAGTCTATAGCATGGAATATTACTATCAATGCCCAGGATATGTCTTAAAACATACCACATTTTATTTTTATTTTTCTTTAAGCAAAGAATGTGCTTTTCCTCACTAGAACTGGAAGCAAGAAAAAACGGTACCACATCATGCTACATAGTTAATGCTCTTAATTTTGCATGCATCTGTTATCATGAAACTGAGATGAATTAAAATTATAGGAAACAAATAATGATCTAAAAGCTTACGCAATGATTCTGGAGAAGTTTACTTTCAGAAGAAGAAGATTCTCAGTCCGTGCTATGTGTTAATTTAACTATTTTAGCTATAGTCTGATAGCAGCAACGATATAGAGCATATGCAAAATAAATATTCAGTAGATTTACATTTTTCATATGGAATGTCACTTATTTCTTGTCAAAATGAGAAAATTGTGTATCTGCCCTGCAAAGCTATGGAATATTTCTGTAGGGCAGTTATAAACAAATTCATAACAGCCTCTATCCCAATTTTGGTTGATTTAAAGGCAGCTCTGAAGTGCAAAGTAACTGGTCTGGTCCTGTAGTTGCCTTGAGGTTTTGCATTTCTGTAACTGCCCAGACTCACTAAGAGACCCACAGCAAGCTTTGCTGTGTCTGTAGTAACTATATTTTGCTTCACTGCTGGCCAGTCATGTTGGGAAAAGCAAAGGAAATGAAACACTGTTGTGCACCATGGGAGGTGGACACCTCGTTTCCATAATCTCTTGACCTCCCAATCTGATCTTGTGTTTTCAGCCTTTTCAGAGAAATTTATGTTTTCAAGGCATTTGCATAGCTGGCCTCCTGCAGAGCCACTGTCCCTGGTTTCTGATCTGGACGTGTTCTGATAGTTTGAGCAGTAAACATTTTAAAATTTACTAATTCTGACAAGCAACTAATGACATTATGATGGAAAGTGTATTTTTAAAGCTATTAAGTACTTACTGTGCATATATCCTATATTTCACTTATCATTTGACAGCAGAGTAATTGCAAAATGAACATGTAGATTGGATTGAGGACACCATAAGCTACAACAGCTGTAGGTGGGAAGTAAGACAGGCTTGGTGGTACATGCTTTGCAGTACATCAAAATAATAAATAAATAAAGTTTACCATGCTGACAGAATGCACAAGGTAGCAATGGTACTTTCTTGTTAAATCTTCACGCCTGACCTTTTATAGACAGGTTAATTCCTGAGACTTGGGTGAGTGAAATCACATTGTGGAGTATCAGCTGGAATATGTACTATTCATTGACTCTTGAGTAGACAGCATAGCAGCTTTATCCCATCTTATATCCCTTAATTAAGTTTCTAAAATTGCTGTTGGTTAGATGACTTATGCTTAAATTTAAGCACAAGCTTAAGTATTTTGCTAGATCATCATCACAAATATTTATCAATTACATTTTATTATAGTATGTAATAGAAATTTCACAAATATTTGTGAATAGTATTTGCTGCAAGCCTTCATTTAATAGCAGTTTGTGAATACATAAGTTTGTTATATGGCCAGTTTTATTTTCAGAAAACTTGGTTAGGAATGTTGTTGGGACTGTACAAAGGAAAGAAAACTGTAAACAGTCCCTTGAGTTACCCAGAAAAGAAGACTCAGAAACCTCTATAAGCAGTCAATCACAAGCTTATTTTTAACATGAATATTAGGGTTTGCAGAAAATATTTTGTTTTGAAATTACTATATCCCAAAATATTGGTGTATGCCTCATGTATTGCTTACCTAAATGTATATTTCCTTGTTTTGCCAGTTTTAATGTCAAATGTAAACTCAAAAAATACTGTTACTTTTAATTTGGGGTCTGAATAGTTCAGCCCCTTTTAATGAGGTGGGCTATTTGCCTCATTAATGTAATTGCATTTCTCTTCTGCATTATTATCTTCAGCACTAGGCTGTTTTCCAGCAACAATTGTTATACAAGTCACACTAATTTGTACATTTTCACTGCCCTAATAGTCCACTGAGATGCTACTTTAATTAAAACATGACCTTATTATTCATAACTAAATGTGAAGCATAACCTTTTATCCTCAAGGAGTGTCATCAAAGGTTGCATCTTAGTTCTGCATCAGATCAATGACTGTCATGCAGGATGAAGCTCCTATCGTCTGTGAATGGCACCCAATGGTAATTTATAACATTACCTGCCAACTCATCTATCTTTAGAGACACACTACAGTCATTCTCAACCTGCCTTAGATGCTTTCATTTAGCACTGCCTAACCATCACTCCCCAATGATAGTCAGGAGACAATTCATAAAATTGGAGTGAATTACCATGTTTATGTGTGTCTGAGTATGAAAGGCAGTCTCCGAAGGCTGAAATAAGTTTGTATATGCTGTACCATCAATTTATTTTGTTATTGTACCCAGAGGGGAACCACTTTTCTTTTAAAAGGTGAGCAGTTCTGCTTCAGAGTTAGGGGACTGTGAAGCAAAACTGAATGGTTGGATCTATTTCAGAGGGAGAGTAAATGGAACACCCTGCAATAAAAATAGCTAGCCTCAGGTCAGCATAAAAATTCATTACCATGGCAATTGAATATGCTGTAAGAAAAATAACTAATGAAATAACCAAATGAACTGCATACTGTCATATATGAATATTAAGTAAGGATTTTTTTCCCTAACCATAGAGACTTTTCCAAGAGTTAAAGCTATGGAGTGGAAAAACCTTAACTTGTCCATAAAGGATATCACTATCTAACTGCATCACTATACATGGTCCATTCAACAGCTAGTTCCATCAGGCAAAACATCCTTATGCAAAGAGTCCTTATGCACTGACCCACATGCAGTTCTTTGGGCTCCTGTTCTCCACTCAGCCTCGGCATTTGATGGGCCCTATTGGGGTGGAAGGGATAAGGACAATGGAAGAGGAAGGGCTACACAGTAAAATGCAGAAGCTGTTTTAAAAGTGTTGCTGGATTTGGATAACCGTTATGATTTTGTCATTATAGCAGCTGGACATCTTTACAGGGAATTATTTTGTTCTACTTTTATGTCACAGCCAAGCTAAAACGAAAAGTACCCTTCTTGAGCTAATACTGTTAAAAAAGGTCATTTAATGAAATAATTTTGTTTGCTTGTTTTGCTCATTGTTTAGTGCCAATTGATTACTCTCATAACATTTAATAGGACTAGGTCTAATCCAAAGGTCAACTGACAATTACTGTTACTCTCTGGTACTGTTTAACTCAGATGGCAGAACACATGTGGCTATGGAGCCAAGCATTTCAGTAAATTGTTGCAGCTGTAAAGGTATTGTTAATTTTTTTTGAGTATTCACCATTTCTGTGAGGATCATCTAGAACAAGATGACATTTTGCTTTTGTAGCACAATGAAATAATATTACAGAAACTTCAGATTTATAAATTTGCAAAAAAATAAATTTTTAATATTGGAGGAGTCAGTATGATTAGAAGGCTCAGTAAGTTGCATGTTGTAGAATATATAAACCATCTTTAAATTGACTGAAACTACAGAAAGAGCATGGACTAATAAAAAAAAAAATCTGATTTTCTACTATAAATTAGATTAGTTTTCATAAAAATCCGTGAATTTTAAAATCAAGTTTTAAAGACCCAGTGAAAGAAACATTACATTCTATATAATTAAAAAAAAAGAATAGTTACTATTTCTATCCATCTCAGAAAAATGAAAGCATTCTAATTCAAACCAGTAATTCACACCATATGCATTACACCAGCTATGCAAGAAGCTATTTCAAAATCTCCCAAAGTATTGCTCTTTTTCCCTTCTGCCTCTAATTTTTTCAAAGTTCAGTCAACGGCACTTCATTTCTTACAGTCTCCCGCTGTTGTAAAGCATGCAAGCGTATTAGTGTAGCATCACTCCTTAAGGAAAAAACAAAAACAAAAACAAAAACAAAAAAAAGCCCTTCATAGGTAGACATTGATAAAAAGGAGAAATAGTGTATTGTAATAATTAGTATTTTCATTGTACAGCTTAGTAATGCTCTGTTGAATTCCTTATACAGGAGTTAAAAAAATAAACCAAAAAAAACCCCAGGTTAATTCTGCTATGAGAATGACCTATGGATTAGTGTTATTCACTGTAACACTGAACTTTGTCATTGCCTTTGCTTAGTTTTCTTTTAATCTTCAAAACATAACTTACATGGAATGTTTCACATTCTTTTTACTGAATCTTTTTCATACTAGTTTGCCAGTTAAGAGGTAAAGCATTTTTTCTTACTTCAAGGCAGAGGGTTTTCTAAATCTTAGCAGTATGTCATTTTGAGAATGTACTTCAGAACAGAAAAGAAAAATAGTAATAAAGCATGTTCATGTCCTAAGAACTGGCGTTAAAAGTGCTATGCCAGGTTCTATGGATGTTTTTGAGTGAACTCATGAACTTTACTTAATTTCTAGGTGAAAAATATGGCCTTTAATGATCAGTTTGAGCTTTAACTTTGGTGGTAAAGATGCCACATCCTAACATTAACCTAGGGTTCCATTCTTGACTGGAGTCTTTGAGAATGCTACAGTAAAATAGTCAGGAAGAATAATAAGTATCTGCTAAAGGAAGCTTAGTCCCCAATCAGTCAGGATTTACAGGTCCTTTTCAGCAGAGCTGCTACCAATCCAGTCCGTCCGTACCGGCACAGGGGGTTCTGCCTTTGCAGATGCTGGTCTATGACTTTGTCATTTTTTTAATTCCCTGACATTCCTGGAAGCCCATTCTTCCAGCCTTTAGAAATCCTTCTGAATGATAGTCATGTCCTCCAACATATTGATTGCTCCCCCCAGTTTGGTGTCATCCACAAACTTGATGAGAATGCATATCTTACTTGTTTGGACTTACTGTTGTTTACCTGTGAGAGATGTAATTAAGTCATAATCATTTGTGCGAAAAAGCAACCTTTGGGGGGGGTGGTGTGTATGTTTGTATGTAGTTTTAGAATTGCTTGGTTGTTTGAGGTAACTGTAACAAACAGAATATTTAGGATGCAACATTTTTTTATTACTATTTTTTCTCAATATTTTTTAGAAATCATAAGGATCATAAGACTTCCAACATATGCCATTCAAGTTGTAGTCACACATTGTAATGCAGTTTTTCCACCTACACAGCAGAAATAAGTGCTTTACAGGTCAGCCATCCTTTTCCCTAGACTGAATTGTTGGTCTATTACAGACACCAACTAGTACCTTATCTAAGCTTTTTTTTTGTTTGTTTGTTAGAGCATGAATCTATGAACATGCAAAATGTTTTTTTCTGAGTTACCAGAGAACTCAGGAGCAGGTAATACCCTTTTTTTTTTTTTTTATATATATATATATATAAAGTACCTTAGTTCTTTTTTGCTCACTAGGTCCTGCCTAAATACAGTATATCAGTGATTTTAACATTCTACTCATGCAAACCTTCCCACCAGGTCTCAGTAATACTGGCTAGATCATAAAAGAGCAATTCCAATTCCAATTTCTCTTTTTTATTACCCAGGCTTCTAGCATTCATATATAGGCAACTAAAGCATTTCTGTTCAAGCTTCTTGGTGCCTTGATTAATTTTATTCTTGACGTCTTGATTTTGTGCTAAATGAGTGTTCATTTGTTTCTTCTTTACACCCTCCTTGGTAGTTGTTAGTTTAATGTCGTTTGACTGTCTGAGTCAGCTGATTCTCTACAAGTTCAATGAATTCAGGTGGCACTTGTACTAAGATGGACCATGACCAATAAATTCTTGCACAATGAATAGAGATGCATAAATAATCTTGGTTTTATGCTGTGGATAATATTTATTTTAGTAATATAAGTCAGGCATCTGGTCTAAGCTGCTCCACAGGCTTTCTTTATAGTAGAGAAAGGTATCTCCATTCTCCAAATTTAGAGGCACTCTTAAGATGGAATGAATAATCATCTGCAGTCTCTCTGCTGGTGGAAGAAACAGCCTGGATAAAGTCTTGTTAACTGGAATATCATCTCTCATGTTCAGGGGTAGGACTCATTTAATGATTAGCTGAGTCATCTTCTGGAAATGGTTATTTCTTTTCATTCACTAGACATTCCAGCACATTGCTGCCATTCCTAAGTGAAGACAGTTGAATCCCACCCAATGAAAAACAAACAAAAAAATCCATCCTATTATCTGTCTGTTAATGCAGGATACTCTTTCTATCCTCAGTAATGAGTCTTTGAAAAAAATATTTTTCTTTTTTTTCCAACTCATTAAGTTCTTTCTGTTTGTGAGCAGCCATGGATATCCTGCAAGACTAGCCAGGCAGCTGTTTTCATCTATTTTCCAGTCCTTCCCACAAAATAGGATTTCTTTCCTGCAGAAGGACCTTCTCCACATGTGGAATTTTCCCTGGACCTATGTTTCTCTTGTCTTGTTCATTCTCATCTCCCTCCTGTCATCTAGAATGTTTCCATATCTCTAGCCTGTAGGGTTAAGTTTGCACCCTCTTCCTCCTGTTTCCACTCTTTGTTCAGTGTAAAGTGGGTATAATTCTTAAATCAGATTATCAAACTCTCCTCCTTTGTGGTGCTCTTTTTTATTAGAAGATGAATACTAATCCTAATCTCTGTAAACCACTCATCTTTATTTTGCAATATGGCCACCTGTTTGTATAAAGGTCCTCTTGACTTCAGAAAAGAATTAAAATAGAGCATCAAAACCTCTTGTAGGTCATATCCTCTGTTTCAGTGCTAACCAGTGCAGTATGAAGCAAATGACAATACCTAGAAAATGTATCTTCCTCTTTTAGATATTTTGTTTGCCTGTTCTTAATAGAAAGTGTTCTGCATCTCAAATTTCTTTTGTGTCATTTCTGTAACCACTTACCAGCTTCAAACCTTAAATAAGATTGTGCACAAAGGTTATTTTGATTTTACATTTATATCATGAAACTTTTTTTCTGCTATCTATCTACTGCTTTGTAATGCTTCTTCTAGGCTTTAGGGGGCAGGGGAAGGGGGGCATGTACTGTGATTAAATTAAAGTTTATGATATGATTAAAGAAGTGGGTATTACAGTCTAGTGTCATAGTAAGAAAAAATACATGGGACTCCATTTCAGTGGCTGTACTGGTTGACTTCATGGTGTCTATGTAAAAATTGTTTGTGAAAAAAAAGTTAGTCTTTAAATGCCCTGGAACAAAACATTTAAAATAGATTCTCCTGTTCTGCAGCAGTTCTAAGTCAGCTGACAGCACACTGAGAAGGAACTGTATTGAGTCAACACCTGCTATGGGCCATTGTAACACTTTTGTTTCAATTAAACAGTTGGAGTCTCCTGGAATAAAGAATTTATGAAGAAAGAAAACCTAATAACCTGTTTTGCAAAGATTGAAATTCAATCTTTAAGTTCATTCAGTGCCTCAGTTTCCCTATCCATAAACTAAAGACATAATTATATCTCCATTTAAAACTTACTGAATTATGTTCATAAGAAAATGCTATAGGAAAACCAAGCATTATTATCATCCCTATTATTGTTATTACTATTATTATTATTATGTACTATTATTATCCCTATTATTATTATTATTGACTCATTATTTGAAAGCAATTACTTTGCATAGTGTCCTATGACTGAAAGTACAGTATGGTATTAAAGGCAAACATACAATTATAGATTGCCAGCATACCAAAAAAAAAAAAAAAAAAAGGCAGGGGAAAAAAACAACCAACCAAACCCTAGAGAAGTCCTTTCTCTGGGGATAATATATGACTCAAAGTGCGCTTTTCCCCTGAAAGCTCAATGCTGGAGTTTTACCAGTCTCTAGGGGAAATCAAGATCTGTATTTAAATAAAGATATTAATATCTAGAGCTAGGTTTTATTTTGCAAGGATGGTAAGTGTTGTAAGATACATTCTGTAAGAGAGCGTGTGAAGTGAATACTGAACGACATTCCAAAATACTCTGAAGGGTTCATCTTTTGTCATTTATCACATCTTGTACACTAAATTATAGTTTATATTGTTGGGAGTCTAATAAATGCATTATTCAGGGGTTATTGGTGGAATCCTGTTCAAGCAATTAAAATTTAACTTTAGTGTGTATTGCTAAGACTGTTCATACACTAAGAGGCAGCATATGTTCATTAAGGTATGTCACCATTACATAAGAGAGAAACACAAAAAAAGCCCGAAACAAACAAACAAAAAACCTAAAGAATCTAAACACCCAGTAAAACAATTTTATTGGTGGAAGCAGGCAGCTGTGTAATTTAGTCTTGGCATAAATGTTTAATGTGAAATGAGAGTAACAGTCTTCTGAAGATTACGTAAAGGTTAGCTTAAGGAGACTTTAGGGCTTTATGCAAACAAAAATCTGGTTCCAGAATTTAGTGTGAGGGACAAGAAGCAAGAGGGTTTGCAGTGATATAGGGCTGTAGAGTGGTGAGCAGTGGTCAGATCCCTGTATGATGCTCTCATGATTATCTTTTTTACTGGGAAATCCTCAAGAAGTGTGACATCTTTCTGAGTGTTAATGGGGTGCGCTGAATTATAATTTCTATCTTTACATCTAATCACTTTACTTAATAGCGCAGGACATTGTGTTGCACTTGGGCCTCATTGCAAGTTACAAAGTAAAGAACCAAAGTCCTCTTTGCTGTTAACTAAATCTTGTTTCATACTTCATCGTTGACAGTTTTGAAATTCCTATGCCTTTTTACCCTTCTGGAACTGTAAGTCTTTTTTTTTAATAGTACTTTAAAATCATCATTTTTTAAGGTGGCCATGAAAGATGTCATTTCTGCTTTTATACTGCATAACTCTGCTCTATCTAACAAAAAGTACTGCTAGGGATTTAATTCTCAGCAAGACACAGTCAGCATATTTCCTCCTAATTTTGCTTACAAATACTATTTCTATCTGTGTGGACTAGGAAACTGAAAGCTGGGAATGATGCAAAATCAAATTGTTTATATTCTGTCAACTTACTGTGCCTTTTGATTTCTCATTGTTTAAACTATATAAATCTTTTCAAAACTTTGCTATTTAAAATTGATTTCTCAAGACATTGTCCAGCAGTGCAAGTACACTGAGGCAATCATGCTTCGTGCGGTGTTTAATCTGCTTTAGGACATACCAAAATGCAGTTGTGTGAAATAGCTGACTCAGCTCCTCATGAATTCCCTGGCTCTGGCTGGGCTGGCTTGGAGGTCAGAAAGGGTCCCTTTTCTTAGTGGGCTGAGATGCCCTACTGATGTTTTCACCCTCCAATAGTGGTTACTGCTGGTCAGGTGAAGGATTAAGCAGATGATGGTCTTTTGCCCTAAGTTTCCTCTTCCAGCTGCAGAGGCTGGTGCAGGAGCAAATGGCTCCCTGCCTTCCCAACACCACTTTTCCTTGTTTTAGCTGTGTGAGATGGCTACAAGGAAGGGAATGGTGCAAATTTTCCTGTATTTTGGCTTCAAATCCCATGTGCAGTATCAGAAACATCTGGGAAATATTGTGAAAAAATATAATATTTTCATATTGAACACAGGGGTATAGATCATAACATAGAAAATAAATTATATGAGAAACCTATTTTTTATACAGAGTAATAAAATTTGTGAAGATCCCCATCCATCAGGGTGTTGCTTAATTAGTGTTTTTCCATAGAAGTAGAAATGGAGATACCTGTAAGGTAGGACAAATACTGCTTCAACACGTATTAATTGCAGTCATGATCAATTCCTGAGCTTGCATAAGACGTCAGGAAGTGCAGAATCAGGCCTTGTCTTTGGCCTGGCCTTGTTGTGGTAGAGTCAGCCCTGGTGGAACCTAACTGCAGACAGCAATTCTTTTTTTATTCTCTAATATTTTTCACTGTTAAAATGGTGACAAAAATGAATTAAAGAATACTGTCACTTTAGCGGTTGAAGTGATAGCTGAAAGTAGATTAATACTCACTCATTCATGCATGAGGGGGAAGAACTCCTGAAGTTATTTGAAGCTTTGTCTTTTTTAAGTTATGATCCTTCTCTTCTCTAGTGAACCTGTAAGTAAAAGAGTACCATGCCCCAGCAACCTCTGATGTGTAATATTCATAAATAAAATGACACCAGAAAAAAGATCTTTGTCATATTTTCACTTTATATTATTATGCTCTCAATAGTTGTTTCTGCAGCACTTTCATCGTGAGACAACATAATGTGCTTTTGTCAAGGCACAATGTTTCTTTGTGCTGAAAACAGGTATATTGCTGTCCTCATTAAAACAAATTAAATTGTCAACCATGACTATATATCTAATTATTTAATTTGCTGGCTTTTTCTAAGGAGATGTGGTGAATGGAAATTATTTATAAGTCTGACTGAAATGCTGCTTTCCAGGCTTTCAGTATTCGATATATACTGATCTATGTCCATGTAAAGACAGTATTTTCTTGGCTTTATTGTTCTTTCTGTTATAGCAAGGACTCTTGGGGTCAGACCCTTTGCCTGCCTAAATCAACAGAGCTCAACTTGCTCTCAGGCACCAACTTAATTTCATTAGGCATTTCTCTAATAAATACTGCTGGTTAAAATACGTTTATAAAACACTTTGAAAAAATATTTGAATATTTTCTCAACAGAGTAAAAGTAGCCTATTTTTTTTTCCAAAAGACCAAACCTTTTTTGTTGTTTTTTTCCCCTATTATGTAGCTGCAAATGCTGAACAACCAGTAATAAGAAAGCAAAGTTAAGGACGGAGTGGGGGACGAGAAACAAGAAAAAATTAAAATTAGGGGGCAAATGGTTAATGGAGGAAAATATTCTGAAACGTGAATACTGAATATCTTGTGAGCAAAGAGGAAATAAAGATAAACCATTTCTGTAATGATAAGCTACACTGGGTCAAGAGTTCATCAGTTGAGATCTGGCTCAGTATGCTCACTGACAAACCTTATGTTTTGTTTTCTAGTATACAGCTGGAACTGTAAGAACTGATTTTTCAAGAAAGAGGGTTTTTTTTGTTAGAAAACACAAATTCAGCAAAATCATAGTTTGTGCAGAAACTTGCCAGTTCCAGTGAAGATTGTCCCCAAAAATATTTCCCATATCCATCAATCATTTTCAGAAGAGAGAGAGGAAATACCTACTCCATAACATTCAGTAACTGGCATTCACTGGGATATTGAGAAAAATTCACACCCCTGCTTTGCCTCATTAGTGTAAGTGACTTGAACATAGGCCTCCTGGGGGATGCACAGCTCCAGTCCCTGCTGGCCCCTTCTCGCCAGTTTGTCATATTGGAGTGGACATATCTCTCTCCCTACTCTTGAGAAACTTTGAAAGACCTTTGTTCAACTGTGGTATGAGAAAGTTTATGAAAACTTGCAAAGTAAATCTTGATGGGAAAATTATTTCCTGGGCAGATCTATTTGTGGTGAAGTCTGGACTACTGCTATGGTTAACAGTATGCCCCTATCTCAGATCGGAGCTTGCTCCCAGTAAGTGATCAATAAGCCTCAGATTTTTAGAAAAGAAGTTTAGAGTTTTGGATATAATATATGAAAAATATTTATTTCTCTCTTGTTACTTTGTGTAATTTTGTGATGTTCTGCTAAATGCAAATTACTCCTCATTACATTATTTTTGTGGCTTGTTTTCTGCTGTTCGTCCACATGTTTATTTATAAACAGATTGCTATATATGATAGCAATTACAGTGTCAGTAAGAATAATAATCCAGCAAAGCAAAGCCAATAATCATTTTGAAGAAGTATATAGGAAGGGCTAAATTAATACCAGAAAAGTATAGTCATGCTACAGTGAAAAAATACCCACTTAGGATACTGTGCTTATGACAAAGTCTCTCAAGCATTAACAACAACATGCTCACAACAAGAAAATTTGATAGCTGAAGGAAAGGAGTACTAAATACCTATTGTTAGAGCAATGCATATTATTAATGAACATAATAAAATATGTGAATTAGTAATACAAAAGAGAATAGCATATGAGGAAAACATAATGCTAATAGTCTTGCTGGGGAGGAGGTGGAAGCCTCATTGTTTGAGCTATTTAAAATGGGAGAATATGCAACATTTTAAAGAAACAACCTGTGTTGTGGGTTTTGCACCAGACCGAACACTACACTGTTCTTGCAAAATCAGACAGAAGTGGATAGTGAATTTAGCAGATGATGATGGCAGTGTGAGCTAGGTGCTGAGTGCTTAGTATCACACAGGTAAGCTGATCTTTTGAGAATATCCTCAATGAATCCCAAAGGAACTGAGATCCAGAAGATTTTTTTTTTATTTTATCTTATCGGTGCTAATGACCAGACAGTGAAGAAAGACAAGCTTTCCCAGCGACTGTACCCATTTCAATTCTGAAGTGCACTTAAGGTGTTTCTTTTGCTCCAATGACTGTACAGAGAAGGCAGAGCAACTTAAATACATTTCTTTAAAATTATCTGTTTTATGTATCCAGCATAATCTGGAATTTGGAAGTGGTTTTAGGCCCTTATAAATCTTCATTGTTTGACAAAGGATGAAAGGGACTACCTATGGAGGCATATGTACTATGCTTCTGTTGCTATGTGGGAATAACACAAGAAAGAAAACTGGTCATCAGATTGTGTGGGTTTACAACACACATTTTGTCTCCTTTCGTGTGATAATATATTTGATACTATTTCCTAGGGAAAAGTGGTGGAGAATATTAATTTTTCACAAGTTCTCATGGAGTATAATGAATAGCATTAGATAGGGCTTGCATACTCAAATATATGCTTACTTTGTAATACAGTCAATTTGTATTAAATTACTAGTTTTCAAAACAATTTTGTTTCAGCTTGAACTGACATTTTCAGAGGCAAGGCAATTTAAATTTACCAACTTGACTGCACTTCTTAATTCAAGTGTGCATTTGAAAAGATTGAAAAAGCTGTTACAATAACTTAACTCTAGCTCAACAATTTGAAAGCCAAGAGTAATGGAGAGCTGAACTCATTCCTCTCATAGCGCAGGCTGCTAAAATAATCTGAGGATTAAATCTAGCATTTTAGAGGTACACTAAAAAAAATAGAACTGATACTTTAGCTGCCCATTCAATTCTTCAGTGAGATAACTGGACTTCCAGGCTCTTCCAGTAAAACATAAGTAAGCTCTTAATGCATCCACAGGAAAACTGTGGGCAGGTTTGTTTTGTTTGGTTGTTTGGGGGTTTTTTAGTTTAATCAGGAGGAAGACTGAAAAACAGAAGGGAAAAAAACCAAACTTTTTTCTTACCCCCATACTTTTCTGGACTGTCCTGATCATATCCAAATGGGATTTTTGTGAGGAAGCTGAGAAAAGAAAAAATATATTTGAAATTGCTGTAACTCTGGGTTGTAGCATCATTAGTTGTCTTCAGATTTCTAGATGTAAAAAATATCTAGAAATGGGTTTAATAGAATACTAGACTCAGGGAAAGTCTATCAAATTCCATTTTGCAGGCTGTACTTTTTGCATTCTCTGATCTGTTAGGCAGTGTTCTCAATCTATACTACACAGGGAAAATCTTGTCTCTAATATAGCTCACACACTGAATATTAATAAAATAAAGTGGGAAGCAAGAGAAAGAGAACACAATATGATGTTGCAGATTATTCTTATAGAGTGTCATTGCCCATGGGTCTGCCAAGGTAGGGGACTATAGCTGTAGGACTGATGCTAATCCTTTCTCATTATCTTTCTCTTCACTTTTGTATGTTGTAAAGCATACATATGTTATTTATTTTTTCTGTTTTTTTTTTTAAATTAAAATTTAAAATATATTATTTATTTTCTGATTTAAAAAAATAAAACACTGTTGTTGTTTTTCCAAAGTTACTGCTTGATGATTTTGAAAGTTCACTTCAACCCAAATAAAGGTGAGGTATAATGAGCTGTGATAAATGAGCTGTGAGTGACTTCATAGTGAATTATTCATTGATATACATGCATACATTGATATACATTGAATACAACGTCCTTGCTATTTTTCAGAATTCTGGCTCTTGCATCAAGATGAAAGCAAACATAATTGAAATGATACTAACAATGCTATAAAATACAGAAAAATGAGAGATGGACAGCCCAGTCCCTTCAGATTGTAGCAGAACAAATCTTGAAAAATATGTGCTTTCACAGCTACCTAAAAATCAAATATAGGAAGCTCTGTGGAATATTTTGACAGTCTGTTTATCAGAAATTTAGTGTGTCTGGGAGGAATTCAGGAAATCTATTTACATTTTTGCTAACTTTAATACATTAAAAATTTGCAATATATATAAATGTGTGGTGGCAAGAGGCTGTGCAATTTAATAGTGGCTCACTTTCTTTTACCCTACAGTTATGTATTTTCTATCCATCACAAAAAAATGGAGGATTAATTTGGAGTTATTCTGGTCTGAAACACCTGGTTTTGTGGACTTCTGTCCTTCTCCTTGAGAATCTCAGAAGTATTAATGAATTTACTTATCAAATCTTCATGAGCCAGTGTTATTGATTTTTAAGCAGATATCACCTGTGGCACAGAAAGATTTGAGACAATACTTTTCTTTGGTGTAACTTGCAAGAAAGCCTATGAAGTTTGCCCAAGGAAGTTTCTAGACTTACCAGAAACATGGACCCAGATATTTCAGCTCTTTCACTAAGGAGAGATCAGTTTCTCTTTGGTTAGTTAGTTCAAAGTTGAGATGCAATGCAAGAGTGAATCCCATTTCATGGTTTAGGCTACATGCTCCAGTCATGTCCTGACTTTATTCTGGGATGAATTCTGATCTATTTGCTCCTACTCCTTCATAAGTAGACCTGGGTTTCTAGGTTAAAACAAACTGTTCTCCTGCATGTTCCATGAGAGGAATGGTTGGGAAACCAGGTGTGTAGGCCAGTGTTGAAGAGCAACTGTCATGTAGAATATAACATCTGTGTATCTTTCTTGACTTCTGTGATTAATTTTTTTTCTTGTTGTTGATAGAAGGTAAGCTGAGAAACATACCATTGTCAAACTTGCTCTATGTAGCAAAAGACACTGAAGTGTTTAATGGTATCTTTTGCTTTAATATTGTCACTGATTTAAGGTTAACTGCATTTGTGTGCCATTTGGAGACAGAAATCTCTCTACAAATCTATCAGAAGGCAGCAGGTCCTTTGAGAAATAAGTTAGGGTTAGAGCAAAATTAATGAGTCAGAGACTATGCTCTTGCAAGTCTCTGGACACTAAATCTTTCCTGAGATGTGCATCAGAGGACAGATTTTGACCCTTAGCAACAAATCTGAATAAATATAGAGGATGTGAAAGTGTTCAGTTACTTTCCTCTCATATCATGTCTGGGTTTGTTTAAATTAAAACCAGGAAGAATAAGAATCCATTCCTAAATATTTAGGGTTTTTATGAGGACTTCTTACTTAAAAAATAAATGATCTCCACTTTTGTGCAAAGCATATTGAGTTTGAGCTATTACAGTGGTCTCAGTTAACACCAAATATGCTTCTGGGTCTCAGAACTTATCTCATCATTTGAGATTTTCCATGTCTGTCTTCTGTAACTTACTTCCAGTGTAACATAGGGACAGTCAGTGTTTCCTTGGTGTTTTAAAAAGACAGAAATCCTATTTTGTTTGCACAGTAAAAAAGCAGTGAAAATTTGCAAACAGAAAAATGCCTTTCAGTTAAAATTTCATTTGTTCACTGAAAACTGTTACTTTTTAAATATTTAGAGTACTTACTTCCCTAAAATACTTTCACATATGATTCAATTATATGTGTCCCTCTTCTCTAGTTTAGACCTTCCCTGGTCCTAATAATGCAATATGAACATCTTTTTTTGCCTCTTGCCTTACTCTTATTCATCTCTAACAGGAACCGCAGCATACTTCTAATGTAAATTTATGCCTGGATTTATCCATCTGACTTAAGGCAGCTACTTGAAGCACTGAAATTAGGGCCACAATTACCTAGTTTTTTTCCATGAAGAAACAAGCATTTCCAGAGGATGATTCATATATCCTCTGGAAGGAGTCTGTGTCTTTTCAGAGAGGTCTATAGGAACCTACCATGTTTTCAGTAATTACCTGAAGTTAGGCTGACTAAACTGAGCTTTCATCCCTATTCAAAGTGACCGGGGATGGGCAGATTTGGAGATTTAGTTTGAAAAAGGAAGTAGCAATGCAAGTTTCTCTGCAGTGCCTAGCCAGTGTGCAACAATCCTGAGGGCAAAGCTATGCATGAGGCCACGGCTATGCATGGCTAAGCACTGAATGCTTGCTCATTCGATGCTTGACACTACTGCTCAGGCTGCCAAGAAATGTCACAATTCTTCTGGAATATTTTAAAAGAAGGACAGGCTTAGCCACAAGGAAGTTAACTAAGACAACTCCATTTCAAGATGAGAGAAAAAGGAAGCATCAAGGAATTAACTTCAGTCTGATGAATAGTGCCCTATTCCACTACTCCAGTGGCTAAGCAAATACAAATGCCAACTTCTGCACCAGAACTGTTTAGTTTGGATGTGTGCATTCAATTAGTGTTAGTCTGTGTTTTGTTGAATGCCTGAGAAAATCTTATGAAAATGGATTGGTGGAGAATGAGGGTGGGAAGTTATGACCAGAGAGTGATTTGGAAATCAGTACTGAGATTTGAAGTCCAGGGAAAAAAAAAGAAAAACAAAAAGATGATATTTCATCTGTCTTAATTCATAACAAAACTTGTGGGAGTTCCTTGAACTAACTTGAATTTTAAGAAGAGTAGCCAAGACTTGTCCATCTTTTAAGAAAAAATGTTGAATATTAATTTTGTTTAAAAAGTTAAAAAATGAAGTACAATTATTGACTGGTTTTAGTTAATACCCTTACTGCTTGAAAAACTATAGTTAAAATATCATGCCTTATTCCTAATTCTGATTTGTCTTTATTGTTGATTCTAACTTCAAGGAGTCCTTCTGCCTGAGAGCAAAGAACAAATAATGTGTTTTGACAATAAAGGCTAAAAAGAAAACAAGAAAAAAAATCCTTCACAATGGAATGTAAACATGAAAGAGAGAGCCTGGAGCATAATCAACATGAATACAGAATGTCAATAAATTTGTACTTTTTATTAGATTAAAAAGTATAGATATCAAGGTGTTTATTCACATCTCATTAATGAGGCAGAGCTGGAACATTGCCCCTCTTCCGATTTCACAGAATTTAGGTATTAGCAAAATGAACCCTGGAGAATAGCTGTGTTAACCTTGTAATCAGTCTTCCATGTCTTTGTATATAGTTAGATTTTGTTTCAAAATTTCTCAATTTTACAAGCATTAGAAAAATCACCCAGGAAAGCCTCCATGTAGTCCCTTCTTAACTGTCTTAGGGAATTCATTCTGCGGTTGCTGTTGAACAGAACCCTTCCCAAAACAATCCCCTTGCAACTTCTCAGCAGCACAGTGTTCTGATTTATGCTAGCCTTTCTATCAATAAGCTAACATGTATCAAAACTGCAGAATGCCTGTTCATATTTGTGATCACAAAATATGTCTATTGCATTCAAATTTTCCTAAGATGTTATGTAAAACTTGGCGTGTGCTTCAAAATTTCCCCAATCTGTACTAGTGTGTATGAAATGACTGAAGCAGGCATGTTAAAACCTTACCTTGGGCTACTACAGGTTACTAAGTAGATTGCATCCTGCCCAATTACTACCAGGACTGTAATGTCACAGAATCAAGAATTTCGGGGGCTCTTCTAGGGGTCCATTTGAATAAATAGTTGTAATATTTATTTCTTTTTTCCTTAATATGTTTTACACAAAGCTTTTTTTGTCCACATTTACCCATGTTGGTGGTTAACTCACATTAGGTAACATGGAAAATATGGAAAATTCACCTTATCATGTATGATTTCTTTCATATTCTTTTTTCTGCGAATATATAGTAGGAAAATGTGTTGAAGTAATAACCTATTTTCCTAACAAAAATGTGTACTACAAAAATCAATTAATTTTATTCTTTTTCATCTAAACATGGCATAAGGCTGTTCCTCCTTATAAAGCCTGGAAGGCTGACCTCAGTCTTTAAAATCTATGGTCTTTTGCATATGACTTTTTTAGGGACTTCACTCCTAAATGAAATCTCATGGATTTTATTCATTGCAGTAAACCACAAAACCGCTGTTATGGACAGTTAAGTGTTTTGTAAGTAATGATAACTTCTGATTTTTTTTTATGAGTGTAAGCTTTATAATTGGCAGACTTAAAGTACAACTTATTATTGTGCAGCTGTAAAATGACTGCAGTGAATTCTGTCTCCCAATTATATATTAGTGGTTTTTGTTTACAGAATGCTTGCAGGAAGATAAAGTGAATTTGACTTTTTTGTTTAATTTTACTTATTTCTTGGTTCTGCTCAGAACAAATAATTATTACCAAGGGAAGGGGGAAAAATATCCTTCTTTTTCTTAACTACCTTTTCCATTTTCTAGGTTTGATAGCCTTTCTAGTTAATCAGAGAGAGTGCCTTCATTACATTATGAATGTGCAGCTAGTACTTTCTTTTTAAAAAAAAAAAAATGTTTACTTTTAGTTTAGTTACTTTTACCAATTTTAGTACACATCATAAGTATACAGAGATACATGCATATTCCAGCACCACACTGAAACATGGAAATACACTGTGGGAAATATTGTTATAAGGCTAGCTCTAGAAAGAGGCAATGGTTCACTTAAAGGATCCTTATTCCCCAAGTATCTAGATATTCTTTGTAAGTTTGGTGCATTACCTATGCCCCAGAAGGAAGAAGGAGTAGTTTTTAGAGAATGTGATTCACAACAACTTTAAATAGATACGTTTATTTATTTATTTTTTAGCTTATTGTGCACTTGGCATTTTCTACTGAGTAGCCTGAGCGCACAGATTTACTTGGGGAAAGAAGAGAGGGGAGCAACAAACCCAGTGAATTTAGACTCCTATTTAGCTTGGGGTTGCAGTGAGCACTGAGAGGAGTGTCCTTTAAGCCTCACCTTTTCAAGAGTATTGTCCTTCTCACTGGTGAACATGTCCTGAAAACAGGGATTCAAGCCAATCCTGTCACACAAAATACAGAATAACAAGGTTCTGCACATTTTTTCTAAGAGTTCATTGGTTAAAGAACCGTTCACTGTATGAGAAACTTTTCTTTACATCTTTTTGGTGCTTGATGAAACTTGAATGCATATTTCCTACAAGATTGCATCAAGTACTAGGCTATAGATATATTCTGAATAAAGACTTTCTCAATCTCTTTTCTTCTTTCTCTGCTGTACTTGTGTGTTGTACTTAAATATTTGTTGGAATGGAAAAAAAGGTGGGGTGGGATCTTATTTCGTAAACTGAAAAGGCTGAAGACTTCTCCGCAAAGATGGGATATATGGTTTACAATCATTTTCTCTTTTTCTCCTGAAAATGGATTACAGCACAGATAGAAACGTAGAAGAACTAGACAGATGGCAAAACTGAAAAACGTGATTCCCATCCCAGCTCCCAGGACTGTGTTTCTGAAGTCAATGATTTTTGTATAAAATACATAAACATTCCTGGACGCTGTAACAAGAATGTTAAAATAAACATCCTGGACAGACCAGCAGATTCTCTCAAGCCATTTATCCCATCTGTGATGACAGACAGCCATTTGAAACCAGAATTTCTTCTTCCCCTGCAGGACCATGATGACTTTCTTCTCTCCCTTTTGGGCCTTTCATGAGTCCTTCAGGCCTAGTCACAGAATAGCAGTGCTTATAGCAGGCCTCACCCCTTTTTTTACGTCTTTCCTCTGCAATTGACAAAAAAGCTTTGTTAACATTCTTTTTGGAAATGGCTTTAATTGGTGCTTGTGCTGAATGCAGTAGAAATATCTAAATCTACTGAAAGAGAAGCCATGCAAGAGGCCATGAGTAAAATATGATATTTGAGCTGCTTTCAGATTTGAAGAAGCAATTTTTCCTATCGTGGTGAATTAATGGCGTAATGGCCAGGCGTCTGCGTGTCTTGTGGGACACCCCCTGGCAATGCTTAGAGTTACATTTGCAATTTAGTGTTCTGATGGGTTTGGGCACAGCAGTGGCATTGGAGCACCCTGCACAATTCCTATTGCCATTGCTGTCATCCTTAGACAGGCTTTGAGCATGAATTTCCATGATTTCAAAGTGGAAGGAAGGCCTGAATTAGCAGGAGATATTCCCTGGCAGGGCCTCCTACTTCTGCACATGAACTAATTTAGACATACAGGCAGTTATAGGGTCCAAAGTGGAGGTGTTGATGTAAGATAGGTGCTTCCAGGATTCGACAACACAAGGCATTTTCAAAATCCAGTCTTCAGCACCAAAGTAGGAGATCAGGATCTCTTCCCTGAGACTTATGTTGGATCTAGCTTATTATTCTTTTATAGCTGATGGGACTTTTCTCATTTACACCAGCTGAAGATTTGCATTAAGTAAGCACTTAGTTTGGACCATTGCATGCTTTCACAATAAATGTTCGCGAAGCAGAGCGTGTGTTTAACACAATCATGGAAAATATGGGCCCTGGCATTAATTACTTATTATTAAATGATTGTAATAATAATTGCCTTCTAACTGTGAGTGTAATTGAGTGAAAGTGATGGCTGTACCTCTCTAGCTATTGTGTTATTTTGGTTTGAACTTGATTAATAAAGCAGATCATAATGCAAGAACAGTGCATTTACAGGTTGCTCCCGCATGCCTTGAGGGCTACCACTCAAGGAAACAGAATGCTGAGGTTGGTAACACTAACAATAGAACAAGTTTTAAATGGGATGAAAATGACGACATGAGAATAGGAGCCTACAGGAGGGGTGTGCTGTGGTGGGAGTGCAGAGACAAAAATAGGGTTGAAGAAGCAAGTAATGCTGGCTTTCCTTCCTAAAGCCAGCAGCACTTCAGATAACAAATGTATTCTGAGAATTCCTCATTCTGAATCTCAGCTTAACTATCAATCAGCATTGAAATTCTCTCTGAACTTGTTTTCCTAATTCTGCCTGCCATCATCTCTTATAACCACTACAGTAGAAGGGTACTCTTGCCAATCAGTCTGTATTGGAAAATTATAGATTAGTCTTCTGTATGGTTTCCGTGGGTTAGAATCACTTCATCCAGGTAAAGCCTTTCATGTGTTAGAAAAAACTGCAGCTCTATAACTGGCTCTAACCATTAAATTTTATAACTATGTCGCAATTCACCTTTCCTTGCCTCTTTCTCCATATTACATAGAATTCCCTTATCTAGGCTCATAGATAACCTAGATTTTTCTTGCTCATCATTTAATCCAGTTTTGATATTTTTTTTTTGAGATACAGATCTCTGTTATAAACATTTTCTCTGAAAATTTTTCTGTAATGTACACAGTATGTATTTCACTAAGTCTCAAAAAATTTAGAATGTTATGCACAGTAGAAACAAAACAACAGAAAAAGTGAAGTGATTTAGATTTTAAAATGGTAGAATATCTAATCTAATGGCAAAACTATTTTTCAGACTTACTGACTTGTTTGAAAACTGCACCATACGTATAATTGTAACCAAGAGTCTTTCAGGACAATTTAAAGTTAAATTCAGGATGCAGCTGCATTACATGAAGACAAAATTAGAACATCAGAAGATACACATTTATACCTTCTTTACTCTTTTTTGATCTTTCCTCTGTTTATGAAAATTTTTAATATCTGCAGATATCACAATTTGGCACTACATGTGTGATACTGAATTTAAGCTGAAATGCAACAGGAAGATATTTACTAATTGCTGCAATACGAAATACCTGAACATCTGAAAGAATTTTATGCTAGATGATAGTATTATGATGAAAATCAGAAATATGAACTTTTACTGAAATTTCTGGATAGTGACACAGCAAATTAATTTAAAAAGTTTAGATACATATCTATGCATCCATGTACTAATTCGATTACTGGAAATGGTAGTTGGTGCTATAGTTTCATTGGGCTAAGTCCTGACTTTCATACTGAGGACAGTGGCTGTCAGAACTATAACAATGACACCCTAGATTTTTCTTGCCATTTTAAAAATACAGAGCTTTTGATCATGTCAGAATCTATCAGTCTGAAATGCTATGGAGGTATCACTGAAAAGCCATGTATTTTGTCTTCATAGAATCATAGAATCGTTTAGGTTGGAAAAGACCTTTAAGATCGTCAAGTCCAACCGATAACCTAGCACTGCCAAGTCCACCACTAAACCATGTCCCTAAGCACTGCATCCACACGTCTTTTAAATACCTCCAGGGATGGAGACTCAACCACTTCCCTGGGCAGTCTGTTCCAGTGCCTGACTACCCTTTCATGGAAGACGTTTTTCCTAATATCCAATCTAAACCTCCCCTGGTGCCACTTGAGGCCATTTTCTCTTGTCCTTTCGCTTGTTACATGGGAGAAGAGACCGACCCCTAATTGCTACAGCCTCCTTTCAGATAGCTGTAGAGAGCGATAAGGTCTTTCTCAGCATCCTTTTCTCTAGGCTAAACAACCCCAGTTCCATCAGATGGTCCTCATAAGACTTGTGCTCCAGAACCTTCACCAACTTCGTTGCCCTTCTTTGGACGTGCTCCAGCATCTCAAAGTCCTTCTTGTAGTGACGGGCCCAAAACAGAACACAGTACTCGAGGTGTGGACTCACCAGTGCTAAGTACAGGGGCACAATCACTTCTCCAGTCCTGCCGGCCATATTATTTCTGTTGCAAGCCAGGATGGTATTGGCCTTCTTGGCCACCTGGGCACACTGCTGGCTCATATTCAGCCGGCTGTTGACAAACACCCCCCCAAGTCCTTTTCTGCCAGGCAGCTCTCCAGCCACTCTTCCCCAAGCCTGTAGTATTGCATGGGGTTGTTGTGACCCAAGTGCAGGACCCAACACTTAGCCTTGTTGAACCTCATAGAACAGGCCTCAGCGCATCAATTCAGCCTGTCCAGATTGCTCTGCAGAACCTTTCTACCCTCCAGCAGGTCAATACTCCTGCCCAACTTGGTGTCATCTGCCAACTTACTGAAGATGCACTCGATCCCCTCATCCAGATCATTGATAGATATTAAACAGAGCTGGCCCCAATACTGAGCCCTGGGGAACACCACTTGTGACTGGCCGCCAACTGGGTTTAACTCCATTCACCACAACTCTTTGGACCCAGCAATCCAGCCAGTTTTTTACCCAGCGAAGAGTACTCCTGTCCAAGCCATGAGCAGTCAGTTTCTCCAGGAGAATGCTGTGGGAAACAGTGTCAAAGGCTTTACTAAAGTCCAGGTAGACAACATCCACAGCCTTCCCCTCATCCACTAAGCGGGTCACCTTGTCGTAGACAGAGATGAGATTAGTCAAGCAGGACCTGCCTTTCATAAACTCATGCTGACTAGGCCCGAATCCCCTGGTTGTACCTTACATGCTGCGTGATGGCAGTCGAGATGATCAGCTCCATAACCTTCCGTGGCACCAAGGTCAGGCTGACAGGCCTGTAGTTTCCCGGATCCTCCTTCCAACCCTTCTTGTAGATGGGTGTCACATTTGCTAACCTCCAGTCAACTGGGACCTCCCTGGTTAGCCAGGACTGCTAATAAATGATGGAAAGTAGCTTAGTGAGCACTTCCACCAGCTCCCTCAGTACCCCTGGGTGGATCCCATCCAGTCCCATAGACTTGTGTGTGTCTATGTGGTGTAGCAGGTCGCTAACCATTTCCCCTTGGATTCTGGGGGCTTCATTCTGCTCCCCATCCCTGTCTTCCAGCTCAGGGGGCTGGGTATCCCCGAGAACAACTGGTCTGACTATTAAAGACTGAGGCAAAGAAGGCATTAAGTACCTCAGCCTTTTCCTTGTCCTCTGTCACTGTGTTTCCCCCCGCATCCAATAAAGGATGGAGATTCTCCTTAGCTCTCCTTTTGTTGCTAATGTATTTGTAGAAACATCTTTTGTTGTTTTTCACAGCAGTAGCCTTATTAAGTTCCAGCTGGGTTTTGGCCCTTCTAATCTCCTTGCATAACCTCACAATATCCTTGTAGTCCTCCTGAGTTGCCTGCCCCTTCTTCCAAAGGTTGTAAACTCTCCTTTTTTTCCTGAGTTCCAGCCAAAGCTCTCTGTTCAGCCAGGCCAGTCTTTTTGCCCACCAGCTCGTCTTTAGGCACATGGGGACAGCCTGCTCCTGCACTGTTAAGATTTCCTTCTTGAAGAATGTCCATCCTTTCCGAACTCCTTTGCCCTTCAGGACTGCCTCCCGAGGGACTCTGTCAACCAGGCTCCTCAACAGGTCAAAGTCTGCCCTCTAAAAGTTCAAGGTAGCAGTTCTGCTGACCCCCCTCCTTACTTCTCCAAGAATCAAAAAATCTGTCATTTCATGATTGCTATGCCCAAGACGGCCTCCAACCATCACATCACCCAGAAGTCCTTCTCTGTTTGCAAACAAGAGGTCCAGTGGGGCACCTTCCCTAGTTGGCTCCCTCACCAGCTGTGTCAGGAAGTGATCTTCCACACACTCCAGGAACCTCCTACACTGTTTCCTCTCTGCTGTATTGTATTTCCAGCAGATATATGGTAAGTTGAAGTCCCCCACAAGAACAAGGGCTAGCTATCATGAGACTTCTCCCAGATGCTTATAGAATATTTTGTCTGTTTCTTCATCCTAGTTGGGTGGTCTATAACAGACTCCCACCAGGATATTTGCCTTGTTGGCCTTCCCCTTGATTCTTACCCATAAACACTCAATTCTATTGTCATCATTAAGCTCTAGACAGTCAAAATACTCCCTAACATACAGGGCTACCCCACCGCCTCTCCTTCCTTGCCTGTCCCTTCTGAAGAGTTTATAGCCATTCATTGCAGCACTCCAGTTGTGTGAGTCATCCCATCATGTTTCTCTGTTGGTAACTATGTCATAGTTTTCTTGCTGCACAATGACTTCCAGCTCCTCCTGTTTGTTGCCCGTGCTGCGTGCATTGATGTAAATGCACTTCAGTTGGGCTATTGATCCTGCCACCTTTTTGGGGGAAGACGACTCAATTCCTATGTGACCATTCTCAGGTGCTTCCGTGGTTTCTAACACATCCATAGCCCTTGCGTCTTTGCTGCCACATGGCTGTCTATCCCCTACCTCCACTGAGATGGCAGACTGAAGGACCTCACTAGCACACCGTCCCTCAAACATTGACATGCTGCCCTCAGGCTTACCCCTTTGGTTTTGTTATCCCTTTGATTTTTTATAATCCTTTTGGTTTTATCCCTTTCCCCATTCAAATCTAGTTTAAAGCTCTTTCAATGAGCCCTGCTAACTCCTGTGCAAAGATCCTTTCCCCCTTTTGAGACAGATGTACTCCATCTGTTGCCAGCAGGCCTGGTGTCGTGTAGACTGACCCATGATCAAAACACCGAAAATTCTGATGGTGACACCAGGCTGAGAGTCTGGTATTTATCTGCTGGATCTTCTTGCATCTTCCCTCATCATTTCCTGCAACTGGAAGGATAGAAGAGAACACTACTTGTGCTCCTGAGCCCTTAACCAGTTGTCCCAAGGCCCTGAAGTCTCTCTTGATTGCTCTCAGACTTCTAGTTCAAGAATCAATAACGGATAATAATCTGAGGGCCGTACCTGGGTAGGAAGTTTTCTTTTCACATCTTTTACCTGTCCCCCAAGGAGACAGCAGACTTCCCTAAGAAGTGGGTCCGGTCTGTATACTGGGCCTTCTGTTCCTTTCAGAAGGGAGTATCCTATGGCAATGTCTTCAAGTCATACAGAGTATCATTATTTTATTTGCCTTTTCATCTGTTCCTCTCTGCTCTTATGTACTTGCTGACAGCTGTACTTAGTGGCATGACACACAACCTTCCCTGGCGCAGAACCCTTTGAACATGTGCATTATTGTGTTTCTCAGCTGGATGAAATCTATTGCTCAAGGTCAGCCCATCCATGTAGGCAGCCACTTAAAGGAGACTGATTCACTTCTACCCAGGATGTAGCAGGACCCTAAATTTGTGCTGGCAGCATTGTCAGTACTAGGCAGAGAAAACTGTCCAGCAAAAAAGTGTGAAGATCAGGATGCTCTCCTGCCACTCCTTACTTATTATTAGCTACAGTAATTGAAGAATATTTTTTTAGTTTCACATTCTGTTACTGCATTAGTCTAAATAAAATGTTGGGGTTTTGACAGGAGATGTTACAAGTCATCATTTGAAACACAGACTATTCAGATATTGTTGGTTGTTTGGAGATTTCTTTTGGCAATTCATATACTGAACCAAGCATGATTTATGTAAGAGAGTATATACTAGATGAGTTCTTCATTAAGTTGATCTGAGAAATGCAGTCCTAGTACATATAAGCCATGTCACTGTTATGGGAAGGACACATTGGGTGGTCATCTGCTGTGCAAAATGGAGTCATACTTCTGGCAAGTCACAGTTTATTCAGCGTAAATGGTCTTCAGATAATGTTCCAGAGTGAATAAAAGTTTTGTCATATTTTTCTGTTGATGAAGTTTTATTGTGTTCAACTGGCTTTTCAATTCAAATGAGGTAAGTACTTACTCACTTGTCTCTTACCTCCTGTTCAGCAAGAGGGTGGAAAGAAACAAAGTAAAATGGTAACTAAACCACAGAAATTGAGTATGTTTCCTATTGCAATTTATAAACAAAGAAATCAGAGTCTATCTAAAATGAATAATCTTATTTTTATGCTTACATTTCTCCTTCAGAGGCATGATGGTCTCTTTCTGTGATATTATAGCTTAATTATCTCGTTCCTGCTTAGTAATGCCATGGATAACATTTTGAATGAGTCATCATTAAATCTGTTTTGGTTTCCATGTAGTAATCTGTAGGAAGAGAGCTAGTAATGCTGCAAGAACAAGTTAAAACCTGATTACATGCCTGCAACATAATTTTTTTGTAAAGTCTCATCGGAATGGTAGGAAGATGTCAGAGCTGAAGTGCTCATTCTGTACTGTCTGCTCATTGCCAGGACTGGGAAAAAAAAGGCTCTCCATAGTCTCAGTATTTCTTAAACAACATACTTCCATTGAGAATGGTGGATATTCTGGAACTCCTGTATCTTCCTCCGTGTCATAAAGAAACATGACACAACAGTCTTAAGAAGCCAAACATCACAAAATGTTCAGAAATTTGTTAGAAAATATATACCCTAACATTTATACTAAATTAAGAGAAAATGGAAAAGCTCCAAGAAATTTATGCTGAGTACTCTGTTGTGTCCCAACAAAACTGCATTTTAAAATGGGTAAATGCCATAGAAGTGTATTTTCAGGTTCCTGTGTCTCTGGCAGATGAGCACAAATTAAGTTTTGCTATAAGCATACAAGCTTCTGAATACTTCACTGAATTTCACCAAGGGCAAATAACTGCTATCAAAGTATTTTCATGCTTCCATAGCTGTGCAACTAAACAGAACTCTTACAATATTAGCCAATGCAAATCAAAATTGGCAATATTCTGTAAGTAGAAGGAAAAGGATATTATTGGTCTCCATGTTTAAGTGAATCCATGTGTGAGGAGGTGTTGCAAAGGCATTTGATTTTTTGACTCAAGACTGTGTTCTCCTTCAGTAAATCAATTGCTTCATCAATCTATACAATATTCAGAAATTTCAGAATGATCAATTTCTTTTCATATGCCTGGCTATTTAAATTGGGTTTATAGCTCCTTTATCAACAGGAGAATGGAGTTTGCAAACACGTTAATTTTCCTTCACAGTCATTGCTTCCTTTTGATCCTGCAGTCCTTACTGAAGGAAAACAACCATTCTCACTAAAATAAGGGCTACAGAGCCCTCTGTCCTTGCTAACAATTTTGTCCAGTGAAAAGGACTGGTTGCACAATGTAAAACCTCTCAACTATGCCTAAGAAATCTTGAATTCTCTTAATAAATCTCCCACTGACTTAGAACTTATAAGACTTAGAACAAATTTTTTAACCTCTGTTTCCATCTATCTTTCCATTCTTTGTTTTGTCTATGTAGATAATATTAGCCAATGGCTTGTATCCTCAGAAGTTTGTAAAAAAATCTTGGATACCTGGTCTCAGTCAAGAACTCTGGAGACCTACTATCATGGAAAGAAATAATAAATCAAATCTACAGGAGGCTTGATAAATGACAATAGTTTATTTTTATGGGCATCAAATAAATTAGACTTGCGGTCCACTTGGAGAAATCTGCATCAAAAGAAGAGTCTTTTGCCTGTCAGCTAATTATCTTTAATTTCTGCTCAATCCTTTTTTTTTCTTTTATTTTTCTGCTTAGGAAATATAGTTTTTTATCCACTCACTGCCACCTGCAGTTGCACAGAGATTGAGGAAAAGTTCCTTAAAGCCGAACTTAACTATCGTTCCAGCAGCACATATCCTTTAAGACCTGTGTTTACTGACAACACAGTAAGCAAATGCTGTGAAGGTTAAGCAGAGAAGTTAAACAAAAAGTAATCCTCCTACATGTTCTTCTAAGGGCACTGCCAGCAGATTACCAAGATGGGAGGATGGGAATCTGACATTCAGTGAGTAAGTGTTCTCTGGTTCAGTCAAACTGAAAGATACACAGAATTTTTTTTTATTTTTTTTTTTTTTTCTCTTCGCAAGTATGCCCATGCTCTTTACTGGCATTTTGCATTTGGTAGTTACTTCTCTCTAACAAAAAATGCTTATGATTTGTTATCTCTGTGGAGAACAGCTATCGATCAAGGCAAATCTTAAGGCATAGTATACTTACTTCTGATGCTAATCCGAGGGGAGAAAATAGCATTCTTTTACATAAATTCATGATCCTGAAATACCGATCGTAGGATTAATAAGCCAGATGACCCATTCATTCTTTCATTTTCCAGATTCTTTAACAGAATAAAGCACTATTTCATAGTAATGACATGGTATGAAGGTTCAGTTACAGGACCTCTTAATCTAGTATGATAGGACAGAGTATATTTTGAGGAAAATGAACACCTTGTGTTTGTAGTTTGGCCTTAACTTGTTAAAATACTTATGTCTAAATTGCTTTTGTAAGAATAAATGACTCTGTGTAAAAGACAGAAGGAGAAGAATTATAAAGGAAGAAATGTATGTTGTTGTTATCCATTTAATTACTAGTATTTGTGGTGAATATTTGAAGCAAGGTACCTGTTACCTTGAGGACACTTATGTAAAGTGCCCGCATAAAAAAGACTTATTAGCATACTTAGTCCTTATTAGTATACTTAGTTCTTCTAAGGACTGCCTTGCAAAACAATAAGACCTTCAGCTAAAGTTATTCATAATAGCCAACAATCAGAGACAGAATACTTTGTCTGTTTCTAGGAAATTAATAAACAGGCTGTTTTTAACTAAGGAAGAGGAAATTATTTCAACAACTAGGGAAATTGTAGCACTCTGCCACTGAATCCCAAAGGAATAAATCCAGATGCATTATTAAAAGTTCTTCATTTTTAAGTCAACTGTAGCAACATATGAAAACTCATTAACAGAGAGGAAAGAAAAAGGGGAACGAATACCTTAAGAGTTATTTCTTTTCTAAATACTTTTTTCTTACAAATGATTATTTACAAAGGCTTGCATTGATGCATTTTGAATCCCTTTTCCTAGCACTAATTACTTGCATCTTTAATTACTACCCAAGTCAGCCCAGTGCTTACATATGAAATCTAGGTTAAATCAAACTCTTTCTGAAAAGTATAAACTTCAAATGTTTGCATTTATTTTAAAATATTATTAAACTATTAGTTTTTTAAAGAAAAGGGTCTAAGTATTAACTTTGTGATGAATCACTGTGTAAGTGGTAATTAAGATACGATGTAAGTGGTAAGGAATTATCTTCATTTTCACATATATTACAATGAATTTACTCTGACTGTCTCTAATATTACTGAGTCTCATTTTGGAGTAGATGTTTATCTTTCTTCAAGCAAAGCCCACAAAAGTGAACTGTGAGAGAGGAGGATATAGAAAATAAATTCATCATCCTATTTTTTTTTAAATTAAAATTATCTCGCCCTTGATTCAAACAATTATGATAGCGTTATTCAATAAACCTTTCCTCACTGGCAGTACTATTACATTTAACAGGGTTTTCAGCTAGATGACACATTTTTCTGTAATGCTATTTTGTATCATCACCATATCATCTCATGCAAGAGTGGGTAATGGAAATTAATATTGTAGTGATACCCAGTGACACTAATTGGACTAGCTTACTTCACTATTATTGAGGAAAGAGGATTGTCTAAAATTTGTTTAGAGGACTTGCAGGAGAAACAAATACAATGCATAGCGTATGCATTTGTCTGAGCTACTAATAATTGGCTTTCCAGAAAGTTATTAAAATACTTAAGTATATGGTACATAAAATTACATTTTGTATAGAATTGAAGAGAAACAAAAAGAGCCAAAGGAGTAATGAGAAAGGCTTAAAAGTGGAGGTGTAGGAAGATGAGTGGATGATCACCACATGAGGAAAAAAATCCACATCAGCTTGAGTGACAAGCACTTAAAAGTAGCTTTCCTCATTGTAACTGCTGTCTTGAAAATGCTTGCCAATTTACAGGAGATTTACTAGTTATATTTAAATTTTTCTTTTCCATTTATCATAGTCAAGAATTATATAATCTTCCCTGGATACAGCTGAAGAGATCACTTAATAAGGTACTAGATAGGCCATTTTATTTGCTACTGGTTTTATCATCAGCTAAATCATGCCTGCAGATAATCCAGCTGAATTATAGTTTGTGTAAAGTAAACATGTCTCCAGCCAGTGATATCCATATGGTCATTTAAGTGGGCTTCTGAGACTTGAAATGGCACTTAAGGTAATATACTTCTTTTAAATATATGTGTACCTACTGTATATTCGAGTTTAGGCTCAAGCTGTTAATAGGATCTTTTATTCGTTCATAGGCTTTGTAGAAAAAATAAGCTATTATGCATTTGTTACGAGACAGGTACTGGGAATACTTGTATGTGTAATGGCACATAGTATTATTTTTTCATGAAGTGTGAGTGAAATAGCTCCAGGCTTTTTTACCCAGAGGCCTTTTCTCAAGGTACAGGAGCTATTTCATTCCTCAGTGAGATTACAGTAATGTTAATGGGGAGTGAGACATCCTCCACCTCCCATCCTCCCAAACAAGTGGTAGGTTTTTGAATTTGATTCCTTTCATCAAATATTTGGAAGAAAGGCTGTAGGCTGGGTCTCAGAATCCCAGAGGCTCACAGGAGCCAAACTATGTCTGTTTCCGAGTCACACGATTTTTGGTTTTGTTTTTTTGGGTTGCTTCCCCCCACCACCCTAGATTTTGTTTACTTTTAATGACTTCTTTGTAACTCTACCAACATTTTCCTGTAGTAACTGAGCTTTGTAAAAGCTAGGCTTTTATTTTGGTCTGAGTTTATGCATGTACTAAAGAGGATGAGAGACTGTGCATGTACCCTCTCCAGTGCACAGCCCCTAGGAAACGTATGTAAAAGTAAAGATACTGGAACTTGGAGTAAATAAAAAATCAGAAAACCAGATCAACCTTCTGTGACTGCTAAGCCTCAGGGAACCAGGTCACAGAAAAGCAGAGCTATTATAATTGAAGTAATGGTGTTACATACTGTAAACGTATACCAATGGGACTGTAAAAATGTCTGTCCATTGTAAATACCCCTTGTACTGCAACTGTGAAGAGGTTAGATGTAGACTCTCCTTTTGATACGATTGCGTGAATATATCTACAGCATGATTGGAGTTGATCAAATTTATCACAAAAGATGATTCATAGTTCATTCATTTTGGAGTTTTTATGTGTGAAACAGAAAGACGATGCTTTCTAAATGTTAAGTATATAAGCAAGGACTAAGTGCAGTGTTAATGTATGCGTTTCTGGTAGTAGCTGGAAACATCTGCTTTGTATCTCTTGGAATGAGAATGCCATGAGCTGGTCTTGCACTGTCAGTGCACAGACTCTCACACTGCATGGAGCTAAAAGATGATGTTGTGGCAGGAAGGATGACAGACATCAAAACAATCACATGTGCATTATCTTTTGAACTTATTGATTTCCTGTCAATGAACTCACACCTCATGGATTTGGACTGCTTTTAGAATGAGTTCACATGCTTATCAGAGTTGACAAAGTGACAGAGGAATGAAAAATAATTCCCTGCTGTATCCTTGATTTGTTTTCCTATCCCTCGTGTTAAGATTTCATGGAATCAACGTGGAAATAGGGCTTTCTTTGAGAATTCAAACAAATCAACAAACCATTGAAAGAATGAAAACTAATGCTTTCAGTAAAGTACTTGGTTTCTTTTAAAGAAATAATTAACTACCTACCTAATTTACTTTTAATACCAGTTAGTTTTAACATCATTCATGCTCAGTAATTCTGCAGAAAATATATTCCTAACTTGCTAACCTATCAAGCATATTTTATTGAATGATTATTACTTGCTGCAAATATGTATGAGTGTAACATGAATATTGCAAGTTCATCATATCACCACATGCCCAGCATCTGGGGTGGGGCAGATTCATTTCTTCTAATTATTCCTCAAATCTTTTCCCTTCTGGGCCATTTTTTTTATAATTCAGTATAACCATTTCTTAACTTAGCTTAATCACTGGATACAGGAATCTTCTACATGCTATCGACAAAGCCTTAGAAGAGTACATTTAAGAATAGCATGACATTAACTGTATTTACAGAATAAGTTTTGTCTTCTGAGGAGCAAAGGATTAGGTGGGAAGATAAAATATTTTGAAGTCTGCTTAAAATACTGATCCTAAGAATGGCCTTCTAATGGTTGTATAGCTTTACTTGAGTGTGGGTATTTTTACTCCAGTAAAGTAAAAGCAGGATGCACTGTACCGTTCTCATTTTGCAACACTTTAGGTAAGTAGTGAATCAAGCTATTCTTACAACATTGAAAATGTCTTCTCCACTAATTCTGAGATTAGTGTTAAGAGAAAGACATATCATCTATTTTGGACAGCTATCTCGAAATGAAAGAATTGTCCTCTGGAAATACCCCACTGGATATAGAGTGAGTCTCAGACAGTAGTGAAGAGTAGGTACGCAGCTTTTAGGTGGATAGAGCTAAGGGAGATGCATCTCACTTTTGTTTTTCTCACACAAAAAGTCACGGCAACTGTGGTATAAACAAACAAACTTGCCTCTTCTTTTTGATATGCTAATAGCTCACAAACATCAAATTTAGTATGCTCAGCTGGTGAGTGGTAACTCATTAAGCCAAAGTTATTTAGTTAGTTACATTGTGATTTTTCCCTTCCCTTCCCTTCCCTTCCCTTCCCTTCCCTTCCCTTCCCTTCTTGAAAAAAGGTTGCTGTGCCTCTTACCTCTGCCTGATATTTTCCCTGTTTGAAAAAAAACAAAACAAAACAAAAGAAAACAAAAAACACATTAACCAGAAGCTGCCTCTGCAGTGACCTCAGTGGTGTCCGTGTATCAGACATGCCTATCTGATAAGGTCCCTTAGGGATCTCAGGTGCAGGTCCATTTCTGATTTTCAAATGGGCTTCAGGTGTGAAACAGATACTGAAATGCTCAGATTAAGTAAAGTAGCCTCTGGGGTAGCCCCTGGCTCTGAGCAATAGCAGAACTTCAGGCAGCTATAACCTTTCCTAGCAAAACCTGTCAGTACCTGGATATTAATCAGATTTTTATGTTCTTCCTGCTTAAGGTACATTCTATTTCCACTGGACTTTGTGTGCTAACTATTTGTTTGGTTTATCTTTGCCTAAATTTTCTGTCTTTGAAATATGAATTTTAATGCTTCATTACTAACAAAGATATTGCAAGGCTAAAATTATTAAATAGTCTAAAGCAATCTGGGTCTATGGTGACAGAGGTCAGCTATTTATTAGCTTGTAATACCTGATTAAAAGAAACTATTTATATTTTACTGTGATGTATCTGTCTTAGCTGCAGGAAAGGAGTAGAAAACTCTGCATATGACCCTCAGGTACTTTCTCTGAGTGATGTAACTGAAGGATACTTATATGATGGCTGGAGTTTTTTGCAGAAACAACTACAAATACAACATTTTCATTGATTCAGTACCTTTCCAATAATAAAAATGTTATTTATTGAATTTTGGGGAGGAGTGAAGGCCAGTTCTTCATGAACTACTTTGCAATTTATGCTGTTATTTTGCAAAAGCAATGCTCTTGTTCGTATTTGTAAGGTAGCGGGTTTGGGAAAGACTGGAGTGATAAACTATGCACAAGTACTTTTGCACTGATCTTGTCTGCTGGGCATAGGAATATGTGTTCCTATGAGCTTATATTTAGAACATAAAGAGCTAGCCTTCAGGGGTCTGAAAAAGAGAAATTGTATTCAGTATTAGCCTGCAGAAGTGAAATATAATGATGTATATATAACACTATGTTACTAAGAACAAAAGGGTACAAATCACAACATGTTGGAGATGCCATTCATTAAAGAGAGAGAAGGGAAGGCATAAGGAAAGAAGGTGTACCTGGCTAGGATAGAGTTAATTTTCTTTATGGCAGCTCATATGGTTCTGTGTTTTATGTTTGTGACCAAAACAATACTTATGTTCTAGATTTGCTAACGTCAAGGCCTTCTCTGTTTCTCACTGTGACCCCCTAGTGTAAAGACTGGAGGTTGTACAATAAGTTGGGAGCTGATACAACCATGCAGATGACCGGAACTAACCAGAGATACTCCATACCACATAATGTCATGCTTAGCAATAAAAGGGAAAAGAGGTGGTTTTAGGAAGGTTGGTCATCTTTTGCTCAGGAACTTGCCAGGCACCTGTCTACCCTTGGGAGGTGGTGAATGATTGCCTTTGCATCATTTGTTTTGTTCTGTTTTTGTCTCTCTTCTTCCACTTATTCTTCACTTATTAAACTTTTTTTTTTTTTTTTTTTTTTTTTTTAAATCTAGACACCCAAGTTTTCTTGCTTTTATTCTTCCTTTCCTCTTCCCCCATCCCACTGGGGAATGGTGAGGAAGTGAGAGAGCATCTGTGTGGTGCTTAGCTGCCCACCAGCATTTAGCAACAACAGAAGGCAATGGGAAAGGGAAGGAAAATATTAATACTAACTGCTGATGCTCATTATGCTAGGATATATGGATTTTTCATTTGTAGCATATTAATTAAATTGTGAGTGAAAAAAATTAAAAAGAGCGGTGAATTACACTGGTTGTTAGCAGGTACTTCAATATCACAATTTCAAGGAAGAAAAAAAGGTCTGGTTTTGAGAAAGCATAGCTTTGTATTCTGAGTTATGGAAAACTATATTAATCTTGAAACTGTAACTGTTCCATTGTGTAAAGGATTGAATTATGAAACTGCTTTCACAATCCTTACTATTTTCAGGTTCTTTTGACTACTTAATAACACCACAAAGCAGTTATCATTTTTGAAATTGTTGAGCTCTGTGGCTATCCGTGTAGTTGTTAAAAAAGCAGATCATATTCCTATTCAAATGCCTACTGTCCCTTTTTATATGCAAACTAAACTTAGGAGGTTACACTGAGAGGAACAGATGCTCTTGCAGTTTATTCCTAATACACAAACATACATTTCTTTCTGAACTGCATTAAAGACATTGCCTTCACAGTTTAATTTCTTTATATTAGTCTCATGTCCTCTGACAGGAAGCTGGATAGATGATAGAAACTGAAAATAGGCTTGTACAATAGACTAAACAACAACAACAACGTGTGACCTTCAGTGGCAGCCTGCAAGACAAGATTTTTAAAGTAATTTTCTTTAAACAGTGTTACCTTACTGTACTTCTAGATGAAATCTGTTAGCTTATTTGCAATGGACAACTACTTTAAAACAAAATCACATAGGAACTAATCCTTTCTAATACATTGCTGTCTCCACAAATAGCCCTTGCTATGTATCTATCTGCTACTTCTTTAAATAACTCTCTTTTTTTTCATAGCCCTATTTCCAAACATTGATTTCCCTTTGGCTAGCATACTCCATTGGTTCCTTAAGTCTTGGTCAAGTTTATTTTTCTTCAGTCTCATTTATGCCTCTTTAACAGATTTCTTTGAAGTGCCCTTATCTGAACTAAATATGAATTTGTCTACATTGCTGAGAGCCAGCATATATGCATTTTCCTTTTTTATTTAACTTTAAGGTTTTTAAACTGTCTGCATAACTCTTTCCCCTTAACCCAGGGACAGACCTGACTAGTATTTTTTCTTGCGGTATTATTTCTGCTAGATGTAGTAAATGGCCTTCATGGCTTTCTCTGCCTTCAGAAGCAAGAGAGTACATCATCAGAGCAAGCTATACTCACAGGAAGCAGAACCTTATTGGTTCTTCCAGGTCCTGGGAAGGACCACTGGAGGTCTTCTGTCTGATGCATGCTCAAGAGAGGTCCAATTAGAGAGAGTTGCTCAGGGACGTGTCCAGTTGCATTTTGAATGTCTTGATGTCCCTGTGGAGACCCCACAGTCCCTCTGGATAATGCCTTCCAGTGTTTGCCCACTCTCATGGTGTAAAAAAAAAATCAAACCACGTCCATTTGGAATCTCCCATTCTTCAACTTGTGTCCATTGCCTCCAGACCAGTCACTGGGTACCTCCAAGAAGACTGACTCTGTTTTCTTTGTGCCCTCCCATAAGGTATGTGAATACAGCAATGAGGTCTCCCCGGAGCCTTCTCCTTTTAAGGCTGGAAAGACCTCACAGCGTCTCACAGACTCTCCTTGCACACCATGTGCTCCATCCCCCTCACCAGCTTGATGACCTTTGCTGGACCCACTCAATGTACCAGTGTCTGTCTTGTGCTGGGGAGCCCAAAACCAGGCACAGAACTCAAGGTGTAGTCTCACAACTGTCAATGAGAGAATGATTGCTTTCTTGGACCTGCTGACTACACTTCTGCTAATGCATCCCAGGTTGCAGTTTTCTGTCTTTGCTGCAAGGGTGTGCTGCTGACTTACGTTCAATTTGTACACCAGAACCTTCAGATACTTTTCTGTCAAGCTGCTTTCTATCCAGCCAGCCCACAGCCTATGGTATTGCATGGGGTTATTCCCTCCCAGATCCAGGATTTTACGCTTTGTTAAACTTCATGATGTTGCTGTCAGCCCATTCCTCGCACCTGTCCAGATCCCTCTGAATAGCAATGCTGCCCTCAAGCGTATCATCTGGGCCTCCCAATTTTGTATCATCTGCAAATATGCTGAGAGTATCCTCTCTCCCATCCTCCAGGTTGTTAACAAAGTCATTGAACAGTATTTGCCCCAATAATATTGCCAGTTGGCTTTTTTACTGTTGGTCACCACTCGGTAAGACCAACAGTCCACATCATGACATAGAAGGATCACTTGTCAATTCTCAGTCCTTGTTAGGTATGATACAGGTCATGATAGAGGCTTATGTTAATTCGTGTCTCCCGTCCTGACTCAAGGATCTTCAGTAGAGATTAGCCAACCCTGTGAAAGATTGGTGCTTCTACTCTAAACGAGGTGATGTACTTTGCCTTTTTTCCCCCCACTTACACATCTTGTCAGATTTATCTCACCTAACTTTACCTTGTTACCTAGATTACCTCTTTAGTTACCAAAAAGAAGTAAGCTTTTCTAGGATATGATTCAACTAATTTATTACAAACAGCTACCTGGTAGTGAAATCAGATCATATTCTAAAAATGCTAGTTCTTTTTACTGAGTATAAGGAACTCTGTCTTAGATGTAGATGTAGTCAGTTGTAAACCTCACATAGAAACATTTCTTTTGAATTTCCCCAGGATATTTCTATTACAACTCATTTGTTATTAAGTGGATAGGAGAAAGTATAAATCTATATTTTCCTCACTTCTAAAATATTCCAATCCAAAGGTCCTTGAAGAATTTGTATAGCTTATGGTACATTGTGTCTCACACTAATAAATATATGATTGAGTTTCCTTCTGGTGCTATTAGCTGTGTTCTATTTGCAACATCTGAACAATCTGTTTCCTTTTGCTGCTGCTAGCCATTGTTTAGGTATTTTGAAAACATGTCAGTTTTTTAAGGGATCCAATCTTGCCTGAGTCAAAAATAATGGAGTTTTGCTATTGCCTTTGATAAATGCAGAATCAGATCTTCAGTCTTCTTACTCTAATGTGATTCTAATTATTTTGCACTTTTGTCCTTCTTCTGTGCTTTCCCTTGCAACATTAAACTTAATCTGTTAATTACCCAACATTTGCAAATTACGAGGCAAATCTGGAACTCATTTTATTTCCTTTGCTTCTTGCTCTGTGTCCTCCCTCTTAAACAAATGGAGTGATTAGCATATGACTATTTTTTGGTAAACTCTGTGTCCTTTTTTAAAGTCTGGTGCACAGTAGTCCCCCTTATAGTCTTGTCAGTTTACCTTACACAAATTACTTTACTCTAGCTTTGTCCTGATGTAGAAAAATGCTTAGGGTTACAACTTCAGCAGTTGTATTGGGCATAATACTGAATTTAATGAGACTTCTCATGATGAAGGGTAGGGTTGTCTGGAATTACTGTCTGGCAGTAGGGGCTGCTTTCAGAATGATCTATTACAAGGATAAAAGTATGTATGAAATACTGTAAATACTAAAATAGCCATTTACCTAATGCAAAAATGGCAAATCTAAAAAAGTAAGTTTTGAATAATGAAAGTGATTTAAATGCAGAATTCCATCCTTTGCAGGTATTTCTTGAAATATTGCTGAGCACCACATTTCTACTGAGGAGGTGACTACTGTCAATCTGAGATTAGCTACAAAGAATATCTGTTGAAAGATTATTCAAAATCATATATTGAAAAAGCCAAATAAACAAAATGTTTTCTGCAAGAAATCAAAATCTCTTTATAGGTTTTCTCCACATCTGCTCTATTCATGGTGTTCTTCTTGATACTGTCAACAAGAATGTCAGTTGTAATGCAGATATCTGTCCAACAGGAAGTGAACTGAGACCATAGGATCAATTTTCATAAGCAATTGAATAGCCATCAGTCAGTAATGGTGTTTCGTTTGGACATACTAATGAACTGGATCACATACAAACTAATGGTCTGTCAGAAGTTGAAAGGTCATAGTCCTTTTACCAGTCTTTATACCCTTTAGCACTCTGAAATATTTTATTTCATTTTCCTTCTGTTTTTTCTCTCAACTTATTTTTTTTTAATAATATTCCTTTTTAACTGTCTTCTAAGCCTTGTCCTAAAGCCTTATTTTTCACTGATATTTTTTATTCCATGTTTATATTTTATCAGGCACATTTAGGTCCTCAAATTCACCTGGATCTCTTGGGCATTAAACTAATAAAACTAACAGTAAATAACAACTTCATCTCCAGGCAAAATTAGACCTTAAAAATAGAAGTAGCAACACTAGCTTCTCCACAATCATCGGAATGATTCTTTAACTGCTCATATAGCCTCTGGGTGCACCATCCTGGAGGTTCAGATCTCGGATCACATTTAGAAGATAGAATCAAATATGCATTCTCATCAAATGTGCATTCTTTCTCTCCATTCAGCCTTATCCCATGTCTTTCTCACCTGCAAAATAAATTCCATGTATTGAGCTCTTGGTTATTCTCTTCATCTTCTTCTCCCTTCTCTCACTCCTAAGTCTATCGAGAGCTTCTAGGAATACTTATTGTAAATGTACCACCATCCTTTGAATTAACCTGTGCTGTGGTAAATGTAAGCATATATAGTAATTTCCAACTGCCTTCTTTTCAAGTTTATTTCATATTCTAAACATGCATCAATCAACTCTTGGATTTGCCACTAAAACAAGGATTAAGCAGTCATTTGGCATGCTTATTATACGCTGACTACTGCTATGCCAGGGAAACCAGCTGGACTGGAATAAAAATCTCTTATTGGATTTTCCCAAGGACTTTTTCTTTAAAGAAAAAAACAGAAATGATCAGAAAATAATAATAATAACAATACAAATGTTTACAGCATATGTTGAAAAATGTGGGTGTCCTTGCTGCTGGAATCACTTATCCGCACATTTAAACCTACCATTTTTTAAGACACGTGATTTACTCTGGCATGAAATTCCTAAGACCTGCAGCAGTTTGAGTTGCTCCTATTAGCCCATGAAACACTGACTAAAAGTCTCAATATTATACAGCAGGTGCATCTTAACTGTAGTTCATAGTATTACATTCCTTTTAGAAAAATTCTCTAATTCACAGCACTCTTACCTGAAAAGAAACAACCAACCAAACAGAAAAAGCCACCACAAAGCACCCTCAAAAGCCCCAGCTATTAGAAGAGGGCACTGCAATTTCTTTCCTTGTGGAACCTTTCCAGTAGTTAAAACTGTCTTTTTTTTGTATGCCTCTGAGCTACAGTATGTAAAAGTCAGTCTTACTAAGATATAATTAGAAATGTAGGATCATTCTAATGCTGTTTTACAACTGATGAAATCTGCTTCAGCTCTGTCTACCACCTAATTACCATGGAAACCATTGCTGCTCAGCAGAGTAATTCTGATCAAAAGGAATTATTATTAATCGTTCCAGTCAAGGGTGGATAGAGATTTGGACAGTTTATGCTAAAGTTTCTGGTACAGGCTGAAAGGTTCAGTAAGGGTAAATATTAATTCTTAGTGTGTTAGAGAGCAAGAGTGTTTTGTTATGAGACAAGTACAGCTAGGTGTCCAAAAATCAGATATTAGCAGATTGCAATATCAGCTGTGCACCATACAGGAATTGGACATAAATAAAAGTAGTTTTCTGGATGGTAAGGAGTTACAGGAAAAACTAACATGAAAAAATTAACTGTCTGTTTCAAGGATAGTCAAATGCTAGTTTAAAATCTACTGTTGGAAAGAAAAAGTAGTAAGAATGTTGTACACAGGTTAGCATTTAGACAGGTAAATAGCTATTTTCGCTGAAATACACTCAGAAAAGATGTTTTTGTTTTTCTTTTATTTTAAAATATGTTTGATATACATAGACAATAGCCGTGGTTTGTAATAAACATTGAAATCTAAATATTTTACAGAGGTTTGAGAGGAGGTCATAGAAGACTATATCAAACTTCCACTATTAGAACAAACAACATTTCTTGTTTATAGTAAGACTATCAAGGAGGAAAGCAGGCCACCGTTTTCCAGGAATTTCCTTTCTTTTGAAACAGGTGCAAATTGAGTAGCATTTGGTGTTTCTAGACTTGAGAATTTTTTCAGTTCACAAATTGATGTTTATACCATATGACAGTGCCACCAAAACCATGATACTTGTACATAAAAACTGTACGATTCCAATTTTTCCATGGTTCATATTCCAGAAGGGCTAAAAAGAAAGGATCCAAAAAGTCAGCAAACATCACAAAGCTGGAGTGAGGGAACAATGTATGAGGAATCTATATGGAGAATAATTATAATAATTTTGTTCTGCTTTATGTAGAACAAAAAGGTATTTTTACTTTTTTATCAGTATATAACTGTTATTTTACCTCTTTCCTCTTTCCTTTAATGGAGGAAAGAAAATTAGACACTTAGTTCCCAGTGAACTCAGTTACAATGACATACATAGATGTTTAGCAATTAGTTGTCTCAGTCAAGCTATTTTTCCAGGCTGTTTCTGTAGACAATGGAGATGATAGGTACCTTCAGACAATGATTTCACTCCATTTGAAAATGGTGCAATAAACCTAAATTTCAAAGTGGCTTTTTATTTCCTTTAACTGTAAAGGCAACATGGATGGCATGTTCAACTTGCTTTTGGAAGACTAACCTAGGTGAATGAAACCACTTGAGGATCTTCACAAGTGACCGAGTGACTTGGTGGTTAGCTGCTTGTTCTCTTTGTTTGATATTTCCCTGGTGGCTTTTAAAAAAGCACAGGCCACACTGGTTTAAGCATTCAACTGCTTCTAGTTTTCCCTGTAGAACAGATTGGAAGATTACTATCAGGCTGGGATGGAAAGCTGTTGGGAGTGACAGGGAATGGATCATTGTTAGTACAGCAACATACTAAAGCCATACTAACAGGAGGATTGTTTTGGGGTTTGCTTTTTGCTTGGTTTTTTTGGTTTGTTTTTTTTTGTTTTGTTTTGTTTTTGGTTTTGTGTGTGTGTGTGCACATGTGTGTGTGACTGGATTAATATTGACTATATAAACATAGTTATTTTCCTGGATTTTATATAAATAAAAAATGAAGAAGGAAACATTTTGCCTAGTCTAATGATTTGGAAGACGAGAGGAAGTACTGATATGTTGGAAGTGGAAACCATGGAGGGACTCTGGAACTCATTGTTGTACTTTATAATATCAGACTCTCAGTCTCCCAATGGGAAATAAAACAGGACTTCTTTCTTATTATCTTCACTCTTGGTGGCCAATTAAGAGTCTTTTTGGTTCCAGCTAAAGATTTGGCAGGTCTACTGTTTTGGCCACAATGTGGTGAGGAGTGTAATGAAAGTTAAAGTTAAATTTGAGTTCAGCACCTGTGGCTGGCTTGGCTCTGTGTTCGCATTTGACACTAAGCCAAGGCAGAACCAGAGTGAGAATGCTCTAATGTGTTTCTTGGCAGCCAAAGTCATCTTAAATATCAGTTAATACGTTTATCTTTTCTCATTTATATAGTTAGCTCCAATGCTTTAATTTCCATCTTGCTCAAAGTGACAAACCAGGACCTTGGCTTATTTCTTACCACAGGTTTGGCTGAAGGAGTTATGCAGATTGAAGAGAAATTTACTTTCTAAATGGCAAAAATGAACCCATAGCAGCTATTGAACTTTATTGTGAGGCACACTGTTGTTGTTTTCTTAAAACCTTTTTTGATCTCCTATTTGAATGGCAAATGATTTTTCTGTCCTGTGAAGTCTTTCAAGATTTTTAAGTTTTGTGGTCTGTATTTAATAAAACTCAGACTTCTGAAACTCCTCAAGAAGAAAGTGAGACCTGTTTACCTCAGAATAGCCAGTTTTTTAAAGACTATTATACTTTCAGAGAATGGGTAATACTTGTTTTTCAAAATTGCTGTGAATGAGGCCAAGCAGACACTTGAAGCTGGCTCTCTAGAATAAGTAAAATAAATCCATTTATTGATGCTTTTGGCTTGGGTTTCTTTCAGTCTCATTGTGGTTGTCCCTCTGAACTTTTTATTAAACAGACAGTGGAACAGGATCTTAAATGTCGTTATTCTTTATCAGGAGGGAGTACTCTAAATCCTTCATTTTATGTAAATCGATATGCCAAAAAAATGAAGTAGGTACACTTAGAGAGCAAAAAGGGATGGTATTTGTCTTACAGGCAGCATCTAGGTCTGAGCTACCTATCTAGACTGTGATTACAGGCTAGAGAAGAAAAAGGCAGTTCTAGGAGTAATTCGTCTTATCCTAAAGTAGATATCTAAGAAATCAAATAAATTTCATGCTAACAGCATCTGTTTCTCTCCATTGATTATAAAGGAAACTAGACTGATTAGCTCTGTTGCCTACATTGTACTTTTGTTTAAAGTAGATAAGATTAATTGTACTGGTGTTTTCTCTATGTCTAATGTTTTGACTATTCATCTGGAAACAGATGGGGAGACTCAGCCCCCTCAAAAAGACTGTAATGGGACCAAAAAATGATGCTGATACTTTACAGAGATATTAGACTAGCAGTAGAAAATTATCGGGGTAGCCAAGTATACTAACTTGAGCAAGGTATGGTACTGAAGGCAAATATTCAGACTACACGTTTAGGAAAACAGAGTACCTTTAATTTTCTCTTAGTGAAATACACATAATTCCTGAAAAAGTTTCTAAAGCTAAAACTATGCCATTTAATGACTTGCTTTCTTAAACATTACTCCTATTTTCTTACCAAATTTGTATATATACAAGGCCTATTAAAAATAGTTGATTTTTTTGTTCTTTCCATACCTCTATTGCTTTCAATTTTAAGGATGATTACATTACAGAAATGGTATGTGAGCAGTAATAGATTTATACAATACTGTCATTTGACAGTATCAATATAAACCACTGATATTAGTGGAATACATGCATATAAGTATTTATGAATGTATGTATTCAACCACATAACACATAGAATGTGTAGTTATGTAGGCATAGGTATATGTTTGCTTATCTCTTATCTTTCCTTCTTAGAAATGAGACCTATAGTATTAGTCAAGACAAAAGTTCTCATATCACAGTAGAAAGATTACAGATTACTTATTTTTCATGATTATATAATTTTAATCTTCATCTCATTCTCTCTATAAATGCATCTCTACCAATATATATTGGGAAGTTGCTTACTTTATTTCTATTTGATTTGTTGGAGTGGTTGTTTTTGGTTTTTTATTGGATGTTTTGGTGGGGGATTTTGTATTCTGTTTTTAATCCATTGATTTCCAGATTACTGATAGGAAATAATATATATTATCTGTTACATCTTCTACTTCAAGGTATTTTTCTTAGGAAAATAAATGTTAAAACCAAAATTAACAAATGCGATCTAACTGGAGGAAACAAAGGCGCTATGAACTTATTTAAATAGGAAATCTGGGGCACTATAATGTAAGTCATGCCTAAAATGTGTGTTGAGGCACAGTTCTGCTTTCATTCATATGCAAATATTATGTATTCAAAAGGGAGGGAATCATAGGTGGTTTATTACCTATTAAGATTTATATCTGTCCTATTATAGCTACAGTCCAGAGGGTGAAATGCTACAGAAAAGATCTATTAACACAGCTGACTAAAAAAAGGAATAAATTTAGAACTGAAACTTTAGATAATGGGTCACTGCCACAGTTTTCAAGACTGTAGTTCAATCTGCAGCAATGTACCTCTATTACAGCTTCTGCTGAAAAAATACTACAGTAAAATTTTGCCTCTAGAAAAAAGAAGTGTAGTTCTTGCCATTCAGGAGTAGAGAGCTGAGACCAGATTGTGCTTTACAAAATCATAGCAGCTGTTTTTTCTACCCTTGTTCCAAAATGAAAGTAAACTATGCCCGTTGTGGATATCTGACACATTACTTCTTTCTGCACTAATTCAGCTGTGCTAGCCATTTCAGGCTGATAGCTGAGTAAAAGCCCTGACTGTATCTCTATCCACTCATTCCCACCTCTCCCAAATTTTCAGAAAAAGCTGCAGCCCATAGAGACAGCTCTTATAAGTGCCTTTGGGTTCATTTTACCTTTTTCTGGCCTGCATGTCAACACAGGCAATAGCAGATAGCAGATGCCTCTACCATCAAAAGATGAATACGGATCATTCCATGAATACAGTCATAGGTAGACGGGTACCTGCACTGAGCTTACGCTTAGCTAAATAAACCTGGTGTACATGCTAAGTGCAACAGGCATTCTACAGATCATTTTTCTGTGGACACGTGCTGTCCCCTGTGAAATTTGTGTTGACTAAGGAAATGTACCCTGTGAAGTACCAGGAATTTACTGATTGTTTAATCAATATTTGAACTGTCTAGTCAAAATAAAACCAAAGTTATTATTGGTCAAATTACAGTGCTACTAACACCTATAGACAGTTTTATTAAAATACTGCTAATTCCTAGTAATAAAACAGTGAGCACTGATGCATACAAACTTTTTCATATCCATCTGGTTTGATGTTATGATCACCCTTCCAATGCTCTGCTGGATTCTAAGGTAAACAGCACCGCTTTCCCTCAAGGAGAGTGGGAGGCCATTTCCATTTTGCACCATTTGCATTACAGAATGACATAATACATCCTGCATATTCAGTTATGAGAACTCCCTCTTGGCAATTTCCCCTCAACTTTCTTAATAAATAGAGGTGTGCTTGTGTGAAGAAATTTTGCAGCTTCTGTCTTTTCAAAAATGTTGTTTCACTTTAAATTTGTGTTAATTCAACTCGGAATATTTTTCTTATCCAAATGAATAAACTGCAGCTGTAAAGCCATATTTATATCCTTTGTCAGTGATCATATTAACTCCAATATATTCCTTAATTAAGATACCATGCTAGTATGTTAGTCAGTTATCAGAGAACAACCAATTGGAAATACAGGAAAAGGACTGAGGACATCATCACCCCTTGATGCAATAGTCATACATCAATGGATGTATTCCAGGAACCTGAGTTATTACAGTGGTTGCTCTATGAAGAGAGGATGCTAAGACTGCCTTTCGTTTGACTGTGATACAAAACGTAATCATTTAGCATCATATTAATGATATGAGGGAAATATTGCCAGTAGAAATGCTTTCTGTGATTTGTGTAATAAAATATAAGCCTGTATACTTAGGAAGTTACTTAAACAGTGAGGCTTTTATATCATATCTTTGGCCTGCCTTTTGTCTTAATGATTTCATTTAAACTAATATGATATGAAAGGTACTTGACAGTATATGATCTGAGAGATTTACTGTGCTAGTGAAAAAGGAAGAAGCTAATCTCATGAAAGTTGTTAATACGCCTTAAAGTATTATCAGCGTTTTAACATATTATTCACTTTCGTATGCTATTAGGGAGACGGGAGTTGGCTAATGTGATAAGAAACCAATTAATATGATACAGAAGCAACTATTTGATAAGACCTTTGTTCAGAATATTGCTGGCTTTAATAAAACCTCCATCACAGTCATTCAATACCTCGAACATTGCAACTGTGATAGTTTTTTTTTAATGTCCACCAGAGAAGAACACAGGGATTTGTTTGTTGCTCTTTATACAGTTTGTAGCATTATCAGTGATAATGTAACAATTTGGAAAGTAATAAGTAAGTAATGAGTAAAAATTAGAAAGCAATAAGGAACAATTTGGAAAACATTTGATTACCTCTTTCTCTGAGAACATTTCAATTTCCAGCCCACAGGTAAAATTCATGGGTAACTGAAACTTTTTAATTGTATTTGAAATATTCACCTCAAATGTTATACCTTCCACTATTTTTTTGTGACAATTTGGAATATTACAATTATCATCCCCCTAAAATACAAATATTTTATAATTTAACCTGGAGTGAAAGAAGTGTCTGATTGCATGCTTCACTTATGAACCTCATGATAATCTTGTTTTTGAGAGATGTGGAACTCAAGCGGTTCAAATAATATGCATATTTATAGGCACTGAGTATGCTTCAGTAAACACATGAGCTTGAACACGTTCTTTAAATACAAATCCTAAAAAATCTTATGTACTACTAGGTGTTCTTATATTCATGTTCAGCAGTCTATACTTTGCCAAATAGTTTATTAATAAATAAGAACGAAAAAAAATCAAATACGTTTCCCTTTTATTGATGCTGTTTTCCTGTGGTTTAAAGTTTAAAAGGTTAGGTTGGTGGATTTTCCTTTATTTTTTAGTCTCTTTCATGTGCTGCTGCTTATTGTTTTATTATACATAATGGTTAATTTCTCCTTACTATATTTATTGGTTTCCTCATATATTGTTAAGTCATATTGGAGTTCTGTATCTGTAAAATATGCAATAAATCCTACTTTGAAGCAATGTTGAAACTATTTTGATGGACATTTGTCATTTTGGATTGTGATTTATCTGGGATCTCCAGAAGTTTGTCATGTTATACCACTATAAAACTACAGTATGTAAGACACAGTATATTTCCATTTTTGATTTTTTCCCCAATAAGTCAAGTCTGTTAATTGCTGCATTAAAAAAAAAAAAAAAGTGGAATATTTTAAAAAAAGAGATAGCTAAACAGGAATACAATAAATAGAAAAAAGAGGAAACAAGCAGTGCAGAGCAGGTGAATAAGGAAGCTTGATGCTATCTCATAACACAGATAGGGAAGACACTAAAATGAAATGAATAGTGGAAAGTCAAAAGCTAATGAAAGAAAGTGAAAATTGCTCTTTCCATACACAAAGTGCATTTTCTTTAATTTCTTTCTGATTATAAGTTTGGCACCCTGTGCTGGAAGAGAGGAGGACTAGCAGATGCTGCCTTCTACGGCATGTTCAAATATGTTCTCAGCTTGAATTCAGAATACACAGCTGATGATTTTAAAACTGGGGGAAAAAGATGAATGCAAGATTTAAAATCTGGGCGACAACAGTTAAGGGAAGCTAATAATATTTTTAGTTAAAATCTTTTTGAATCGGTTGCCAAAAGGAAGTTGTTAAACACTCACATGCTTTTTCAAAGTAAAGAATTAAAGCCTTCACCCATGTGTGGTTTTTTTTTTTTTTTTTTTTACTTCCTCTCTCCCTACAAATGAGATGAAGTTGCCCATTCTGAAATAGATGCTGAACTCAGGGAGCCTTGAGATTAAAGCATTGTTATGTGTATTTTAATTCTATTTTAATTACAGTACCTTAAATATTTTCTTTTAAATTGTTCTTTTGTGATTTGCATTTTCAGTTCACTAGGTTCTATTCTAAACATCACTGAGCTTATAATTGTTTGAGGCACAAATAATAAAAGCTAATTTGTTGACATTCCCCGAAACACCAAGGAATCCAGCCGAGACTTAATGGATTTCTGTATCCCCTCCTTAAGAGGCAGTTTCTAGTTTAATTCCTTGCCTGGCAAAGTATGTTTCACTGATGCGTAAATTCAGGAATCTAAAGGTTATGAATATAGCTCTTTACTGTCCTATTTATTCATCCAGGGTCATGAAAGCTCAGCCTGAGATATTGGTCTCTTTTTAATCTTCAAGACAAAAATAGAGAATACAGTAAACAGAATGAATTAATTTCTCTGTGTAAATGACAAACACATTCAATAAAGTTATTTACTACTATTAAAAATTTGATAGACACTATGAGTGAGGTATATCAAATAATCAAAATACCTGACTATTGTCATATTAAATCTGCAAAATGTGAAAAGATAATCTAAATGGACTTCTTCCTCTGGATTATCCAAACAACTCTGTCTTTCTGAGCTTGTCTTCTAAATTCTTTTTAAAAAGTTTCCTTGATAAATGCATATGTTATATAGCTCAGAAGCTGCTTAATAGTATTATTCAACAACATAATTGCTAGCTCTGATTGCTATAATGATATTTCCCCTGGATTGTCTCAAAGTCATTTACTTATTTTGGTTGCTGCATTTCATAATGCTCTAAATTTCTAAGTATGGAGTGGATTTAAAATATATATAATGTGACTAGCTGGGACTGATATAACTGTAAGAGAAAATTGTAAGAGAAAATGATAATGTCTTAGTGACTGATCTTTAAATGCTTTCAGTGACTGACACTGACTATCGCTGATTTTGTGATTCCTAGGAAATTTGTGAGTTTTGTAGTAAATTTAAAAATTATTATTTTTACCTGTGGTTAATGCTCCTCTGTCATGTCTTCATGCAAAAAGTGATAATCAAGAACATTCTAGATAGGAATGAGGAATTTGGTGTATCTAAGGGAATAAGGTTAATTTCATCTTTCTTAAACATATAATGACAAAGAGCAAGATTGCTGAAATCAAGCAAGGAGTGGGGATGTTCTGTACAATTCTCTGTCCCATGTTGCTGCTGTCAGCTGAACTCAGGAAAAAATTTTGAGGGGCAAACCCAAAGATTACAATTCCTAGGAAAGAGAAACCCCTAAAGGTATGTAAACATACAGAAAAAAACACTAAGAAGTACCTTAAATTTGGTGCTCACATCTGAGACAGGTGTGAAAGCTCCCATTATAGTCAGTGGAGATCTAGCTACAGTAAATAAGCACCTAAGGCTTGATTTAGGTGCTCACACAAAGGTGCACGATATTACATATGATAGAAATCTGCATCAGTCAGTCACGTAAGACACATAGCTCTACCAGCTTTGATGGAAACTTTTTAGATTAATTGCACTAAAATAAAAAAATTTAAAAATCACATTTTCTTAGTTTATTCATTGCTTAATACTCCTCTGCTTAGCAATAATCAATTTCTAGACTAGTATAAAGACCTTTGTTTTTACTCCCCTAATTTATCCTCTTGGGAACCACATAAGTGCCCTGCAAAGCTAAAAGTTAATTTCATCCTTCTTTAATTGCATGTTAATTTCATGTAACTTTTGCATGAATATAATTGAAAAGTAAGATAATTTGGCCTATTCTTTTACAATTAAAGAACTACAAATGTAAAAAAAAAAAAAAAGGTGCTGAAATTCTCCTTACATTAATGAATTAAGCTTTTAATCAATAATTTTACATTTAACCTGCCATTTAAAACTATGATAATTACAGGTTAGCTTTTTAATTTAGTTGATAATCTGCTAATTTTCATTTAATAAGTGTATTAATTAAAATATATAGTACTTTATCTTTATTTCTGTGTGACAGCTATCAACCAAAATTGATAATTTATGCAGTACAACATCAGAGAACACTCACAATAAGTATATCATTCTGTACATAGTTTAGAGCCATCATAAAGGGAGTCTAGCAGACAAGATTAAAATATTAAACTTCAGTTCTTTCACTGATTTATTAATCTGTGAAAATCAAACCTAAAAACTTATTCTTGCAGTACTTGATCTGTCTACAGGGTTTTTCTTTACCTCCTCACCTCTAGCACCCCATCAAAAGGACTGAACTTGAGTTTGCATTCATCTGTTTTAAAATCTGAAGATAGATGGAAAATTTGTAAAATATAGCCTTGAAATCCATGTTTAAAATGGAATGTGATCTGTGGTGATGTTGAAAGGAAATATTCAATAATTTATTCTGCTTTAAATTAATTTACCTGTTATTAACTTCTAATATTTTGTGTGTGTGGTACTGGGCCTGGCGAGGATAGAGTTAATTTTCTTTATAGCATCTCATATAGAATCATAGAATCGTTAAGGTTGGAAAAGACCCTTAAGATCATCGAGTCCAACCGTTAACCTATTACTGCCAAGTCCACCACTAAACCATGTCCCTAAGCACCACATCTACACACCTTTTAAATACCTCCAGGGATGGAGACTCAACCACTTCCCTGGGCAGCCTGTTCCAATGCCTGACTACCCTTTCGGGGAAGAAGTTTTTCCTAATATCCAACCTAAACTTCCCCTGGTGCAGCTTGAGGCCGTTTCCTCTCGTCCTATAGCTTGTTACTAGGGAGAAGAGACCGACCCCCACCTCGCTACAACCTCCTTTCAGGTAGTTGTAGAGAGCAATAAGGTCTCCCCTCAGCCTCCTATTCTCCAGGCTAAACAACCCCAGCTCCCTCAGCTGCTCCTCACCCTTCACCGGCTTCATTGCCCTTCTTTGGACATGCTCCAGCACCTCAATGTCCTTCTTGTAGTGAGGGGCCCAAAACTGAACACAGTATTCGAGGTGAGTCCTGCTGGTCACACTACTTCTGATACAAGCCAGGATGCTACTGGCCTTCTTGGCCACCTGGGCACACTTCAGCCAGCTGTCGACCAACAGCCTCAAGCCTCAAGCAGGACTCGGCACTTAGCTTTGTTGAATCTCATACAGTTGGCCCCGGCCCAATGATCCAGCCTGTCCAGGTCCCTCTGTGGGGCCTTCCTATCCTCCAGCAGATCGACACTTCCACCCAGCTTGGTGTCGTCTGCAAACTTACTGAGGGTGCACTCAATTCCATCATCAAGATCATCAATGCAGATATTGAACAGGACCAGCCCCAACGCTGAGCTGGGGAAAACCACTCGTGACCGGCTGCCAACTGGATTTGACTCCATTCACCACCACTCTCTGGGCTCGGCCGTCCAGCCAGTTTTTAACCCACTGCAGAGTGCACTTATCTAAGCTGTGAGCAGCCAGCTTCTCCAGCAGAATGCTGTGGGAGACAGTGTCTATGGTGCTGTCATTTAGATTTCTGATCAAAACAATACTGATAAGACACTAGTGTTCTAGGTTTTGCTGAATAGTGTTTGCATGGCATCAAGGCCACCTCTGCTTCTCACTCTGCTCTCCCAGTGAATAGATAGGGGGGTGCACAATAGGTTGGGAGTTGACACAACCATGCAGATAACCTGAATTAACCAAAGAGATACTCGATAACTTATAACGTCATGCTCAGCAATAAAAGGGAAAAGGGGGGGGGTTTAGGAGGGTTAGCCATCTTTTTGCTTGGGAACTGTCTGGGCACAGGTCAACCCTTGGGAAGTGATGAGTGATTGCTATTGCGTCATTTATTTTGTTTTGTTTTCTTGTCTTCTCTGTTCTTCCACTTATTAAATAATTCCTTCTTTAATGTTCTTTCACCTTTTTTTTTTTTTTATCTTGACCTCAAGTTTTCTTACTTTTATTCTTCTTTTCCTCTTCCTCCATCCCACTGGGGGCGGGGGGAAGTGAGTGAGCAGGTGTGTGGGTGTGTGGTGCTTAACTGCCCACCAGTGTTAACCCACAACAGTATGACACTTTTTTTTAATCCTAAGAAAAAATAGCTCATGGCTATATGTTTACATCTAGTTGATTAAAAGGAGAAAAGGAATACAATATTTATTAATTCCTTTACAGTTTTCACAGTGAATGAAAAAAAAATCTGTCCAACTGATCTTGTGATCTTTTTTTTAAAGAACATTTGAAACACTTCTTCGATTAAATTATGGAGAATGGATTTTAGACTATGCTGAATTATGTAGATTTGCTCTAAGCATTGTAAGCACTCCTAAAGCCAAACACAAGATGTGTGTGAGGGACAAATCATGCTAGCTTTGTGGCTGACTTTTAAGTGGAATCAAAGGGAACAGTAACTATGAAATACTTGAGGTGGGGTTCCTTACCAAGCTGGCAGAGATATCACACATCTAGCCAATATTCCAAAGTCTTGGCAGTTCGAAGACTCCATGAACTTTTGTCTTGTTCCTGGTTATCATATCCCCCTGTATCTATTTCATTGTTCCTCCTCTCCCTCCTCTTCTAAGCCTCTTTATGCTTCCTTCCTACTCAAACTGTTTATTTAATTTTGCAACAGTGCTCTACCATATTCCTGTCATTGCAACAAATTATTTGTTGCAATTTATCAGAAGATCTTTTTCAAATTTGAACCTTTCATATGTTTAATACAGTGCAGATGCAGTAGCCACAGCATGTCCCTTGAACTATTAAGTTCATGTGAAAACTGATGGACTAGAGACCCCCTTGGCTAGTATCCTTTTGTGCTGTAATCTCTTTGGTGTACAACTGTCCAAATTGCTGAACGCTGTGAATAACATTTTCAGTACTGCTTTTCTCCAACAGTAGTGGGAGCTGTGCACGTATTGGACTAAATATCAGGGAACACAAAGCAGATATGAGATGACAGAAGCCTATCTGAACTCCTTATACTATAAGCAAAAAGCATGCTTTAGAATGTCTACTGTATGCAACAGTGTTTTTCTTCTGGGAGCTGTACCTGAAAAAAAACCCACATGCTAAATTAATCACTAACTAGAATCACCAATCCTAATTCACTTTCTAAGTGCACATTCATTTTAAGGTAAGGTCCCCATGGAATGGAAACAAGAACACTTAGTAAAGTTACTTTTTAATAGCATTTTTAATTTCATAGAATTATCAGTCTAAAGTGACAAGTTCACCATATCCAGCATACATTACTTATTTTCAGTAACTAGATGCCATATGGTTTTGTTAACACTTATTTTTTATTACATTTCTAAAATGCATTTAGGAAAACAGACTGCAACAAATCCTTCATATGACACCAGGTTAATGTTTTATGCCAGGAACGAAGGATCTGGATCATATCAAGTCACAAACTTTGAATCTGATGCAAGATTAAGGAGTAGGACACTTGTTTGCAAACTCTACCCAAAGAGTGTAAAGAAGAAAATGAGTTTTCCTTTAGTAAACGATATTTAGTATAATGACTACTAGAGCATAAAGTTTGGGCACAATTATTTCCCAGGTCTTCCTAAATGACCTTGTTGTTGAGAAGTGACAATAGTGTAATATTTGAGAGGAGTAAAAATTGGATTTTGCTATATTCTGGACACTGCACAGTGAGAAAAGTAGTAAAGAAAATATTGCTTTGAAGGCAGTGTAGCTCCACATGTTTAGTAGAAAGAAAGCAAACCTCATATATCATCTTTGCAAAAAATCCCCAGACATGGTCGTCTTCAATGATCCTAGCTAGCCCAGCTGTATTGCAATATTGTACTGTTAGTTATTAGCTGCTGGTATCAAACTTTGTCTCTCTGGAGCCTGTAAATAAGCTTTGCTCTCATACTAACAGAACACAGTTACAGTACAGGCAGTTGTGTTACCTTTGCTGTTAAGTGATAGTGGCTTGGCATATGGACATGTTCACTTGATCCCTATTCCATGTCAATTCCTATCACTATAACCAAGAAAGTGCATTTGAAATTACACTTTCTGCAAAAAGGCACAGTACTTAAATGTTGGTTAGATCTGTTTAATAGCTTATCAGACATAATAGGTTTAGTTGTTACTAGGAGCATAAATTCATAGCATTACACAATCTGGTTTTTGTTTATTTAATCCTATCATTTTAATCTGTGTACTCATGGGAGCTGATGTCCATGGAATTTAATGAAATTCTGATCTTGTTAGTGTCAAAGGAATTTTGTGACTGTCTTCTTTTAAATAAGGAATTCACATAAGATACTCAGGACTTCTGTGGATTCAGATTTCCCTCCTCTTTATTTCCTTTAAAAAATTATTGCTTAAATAATGGCTTATCTACAAATTTTTATTCATGAATGAAGAAACTGGCTTCCTTCTTAATGGCTGTTCCTTAACACTTTATACTTCTATGGACATTCCTTGCCACATCTCTCAAAAGCATTTGAAAAAATGAAAATAAAATTTTGCCAGTGACAGTAACTTCATAAGAAAAAGACATGCTCCAAAAAGTTACTTTTAAATGATGAGATTTGTGGTTAACATCAATCTAGCTGATGTTGACAAACATTTCAACTCTTATGCATAAAAAGTTGGTGTAAAATTAGAGTCTCAGCAGTATCTAAATGAGATCCTTAAAATATAACAGTTAATTCTTGAGATGTTCAAAACATAAACAGCTGGACATTGAAATTCATAGTGTCTCTCCCATCCTTGGTCTTTTTTAGACCTGCATTACAATGAAAATGTGAAACCTAGGGGCAAGTGAGCTGTATGTATGATATTATTTGTGCAATAATAATGCTAGAAAACATCAGACTGGGCAGCTACTCAGCCCCTTGCAGAAACATGTCACATCATTCCAACTAATGATTTATCTGGCCTTCACTTTACCATCTGCAGTGACAATGCCTTGACCAAATGCCCTTAAGGAGCTTATTTCTGCAACCAATTGATCTTAAAGTTTAGACCTTTTTCTTATTTACTGCCACCACTTTTCTGCCTTTGCTTTTGGCCAATGCCCTCTGTCTTTACCGTTTTCTAGACCAAATAAATCCCTTCTTTCTTTTATATATTATTACCCTAAGGGTATTTAAAGAGACTGATCATGTCCCTAGAGTTTCCAGTTTGGTAGATGACACTAGATCATTTAGTGTACCTTCATATGGTTTATTTTCTGGTTCTTATGTTTCATTTTTGCTATTGATCCTTGTATTCCTTTAGTTTGTTCTGTGTGACTCATTATCTGTGAGAAACAGCATTGCAGATACTGGGCAACAGACTCATGGTCAGGACATGCAGCTTCCCTGCCTAAAGCAGAGTAGTAAAAGTGCTTCTGTTAATGTTGAATGTGGTCACTGTCCTTGGGGTGCTGGTATCATAAGAGACTGATCCATGGGGTGTGACACATAGTACAGTCCCTAATGAAGGGAAAAGCACAAAACCAAGTAATACTTAAGGCTCCATTTAAACTTCAGGAATTGTTTTGTGAGCTTTGCCATGGTCTACAGTGAGGGATGAAACTTATCCCATAGATGACACAGAGCTATGGAGGAACACCAAAGGAAAGATTTACTCAGGATGCTCATACTACAAAATGCCAATCAGTTTTTGTTTGCAGATTCAGACTGGTGTCACACATTTACACTCTGTAAGCTTTCATCTTCTTTTTAATTCTGTTGTGATACTCTTCCATTACAGCTAACTATGCATCCGATTGTACGCATACCCTCAAGGAAAGGCAGGGTTTAATTTCTACCTGGGCTGCTTCTGAGGGTATAAATTTGGCTCTCTTTGCAGCATGTTGCATTTTAGCATTTCTTCAGTGATGAGACTTTTGCTGCTCCTAAAAGTGAATGAGCCTGGAGAAAACAGGCCTGATATACTTCATGCCCCCCTCAGCTGATAGCTTTATAGATGTCTTGAGGATGAGATAGATAAGTTTACACTGTCTCTCTCTGTGTATGTATGTGCTTATAGACATACTCTTCTCATGTATGATTGGAATACAGACAGTGGTGAAATTACCTCCAACGTGTCTTACAAATCTCTGCTGCAGTGCAATAAAGTAGACCTTGTTTTTTATGTGCTGTTTTGTTTTGTTTTGTTTTGTTTCTCTAAGTGCATGCAGCTGAGCTGTTGGCTACAATGATGTTGAATACAAGCGTGAATATTTACATCTAAACAGAAAATAATCTCCAGAATTTCAAGGGAGATTTAAGACTTCCATGATAGTAGTATGAAGAGAGCAGGTAGCAGAAATCTAGTATCAGCTGCCACACTTTCTAGTGCTGCTTTCACCTTGGATTCATTTTTAGCGGTTGGCTGCACCTGCACCCACTACAAGGGGTTGATCCCATGCCAAGTGGTGCAGAATGGCTCATATGCAGAGCATCATTCAGGGCTACACCCTCTCATACTAGACTTGCTGCATCCACGCTACGTAGCACATGGTCCTGGCTCTTTGTAATGCCTATATCACCGTAAGACAAAGCAATCATTTCTTGTGTGCTTTCTCCAATCGTGGTGTCTGAAATACTACAAAGGATATGCTGCAGTGCTTAGCATGAGAATTTTAAAGCACAAAAGAGGGCGTGAGGGTGGCCTTTCCTTTGAAGTGGCCTGAGGACAGGCAGGAATGCTTGCAGGTACACAACCTGCGGGAAGTATGTTAGAGGACTGTGTAGGGCAAAAGAAGCAAATCTGGTGAAGCTGTGTCTGTGCAAATGATCCCTGAAGTAGGCTGTCCTCAGAACCATACACAGGTTTTCTTTTGGAAACAATTAATTGGTTTCCTCTAGAAAGTTATGAATGAACTGAGATTTGTCTAGTAATGAAAATTAGGGAATGAGGACCTGGAATTCACCTGGGCAACAAAACTATTTAGCTTACATAAAGGTATTTGTTGAGTATGGTTTAAGATGTTACTTCTTCACTCCTTATAGCTCATAAAATTTATTCCATAGTTTTCTCATTTGTAGATGCAACAATGCATTTTACTCTGCGTATCTATGAGCAGTGGTATTTAATGATCAGACAGCCTCATTCAAATGAAATATCAATTACTTTAACAGCAGATACAAATATCCAGAGAAAAATAATATTTTAAACAAACAAACAAAAAATCTATGTTTGGGTGTGCCTTACTGAACATTTATCACTCTTTATGGCAACTCAGGCAATTTAAGACATGCTTCTTCCTACCCCAGTGTGTCAGCCTGGTTCTTCTGAAGAATATCCATTCTCTACAGAAAAATCAGGGATCATTAATCCCACCATAGTATTGTATCCCACCATTGCATTTTTATTTATTTTGCAGACCATTCCTGTGCAGATTTAAAATCAGTTTGGGAGGGTGGTGTTTGGAAGAATTAATTATTAAGTTGATAATTTCAGCATTGTCCCTTAGCAAATCTTTAGCTGTTTATTTACGTATGGTTTATCTTGAATAATTCGTTTGCCTCCTACTCGTAATCTAATTAACACAGCTGAACTCTAGTGTGACTGTGTAAATGTTATAATGATCTGTATATATTATTTATTAATTGTGTTTTATTGCCTGTCAAAAGGAATATATGTTGAGATTTCAGGGTTCTTGTTGAGACTGGCTGTGGAGAAAGATATCTTAAATATGTATTTTCTATTTCACTATAAGAATCATACCAAGGGCAAAGTGAATCTTATATTCTCAGAATATTTCTGTGTTTATTTGCATGGTAAATACTTATCTCTCCTGGCTAGTGTCTAAAGAAACTGTAACAAAAATTGTCAGGCATGATAAAAAAGGTAAAAATAACAAAAGCAAAAGACAACCATAGTCATTCCTATGGGAACCAATTCTCCAAGTTCTGTGGATTCTTTTGGTTCATCAAACATATTTGAGGTAAAGGGGCAAGGTCCTGCATCAGTTGTTCTGTCCAGTATCACTGCAGTAGTGTATGTCAGAAGAAAACTTCATGGACGAATGCAGTGTCAGTTTGGCTTCCAACTTGAGACCAATAGAACAGCACTGCACCTTCTTGTATGGCTGTATTTTGAAACAGATGTTGAAAATTTGATGTAATGATCAGTTGACTTCTTTATGTCTTTCAAGGCTTTGTATCTAGCTGTTATGAATTTCATTCACTACCTCATTGCCCAGTAGTACACATATCCATTTTACAAACACATTAATGTCAGTTCAATCATAGTCTGTGAATTGGGTATAAATTTAGAATGATGTAGAGATACATTCGTTAACAGAGAAAGGAGCAGTCAGTGATATCAGTTGAAGGCTTGCTGAGACAACAGAGAAAGAATATGGCCTGGGATTTAATACATTAACTATTTTAATTTTAATATTTGTAATGAATATGATTATTCATGAGAAATTACTGAAAATTTAAAATATTTTAAGAGTTATACCAAATTCTAGGAAAATATTGGAAAGGTTGGAAAGGAAAATATTAAGTTCAACATTGCCCAGTTAAAAATATGCTATTCTGAGAACTAAATTACTGGGGTTTATTTTTCTTCTTCTACACTCTTCTTTTCTGTTCTTTTTCTTCTCACTGAGAGCCATAGCCATTTTCTTCTTCCTCATAGCAACTTCTTGCTTTTACTTCCTGCTAGCTACACAAGTCAAAAGTAATGCCCACTTTAAAGTTTTATAAATTGGCTTCAGGATCAACAGATCCAATAAATTACTGAGTAGTATGGATCTCCTGTCTTTGACTTATTGCTTAAGGCTATCTTCAGACACAAAAAGAAAGGTTTTACTTCCTAACAGGAAAGATTCTGTTAAAACAACAACAACAAAAAAAAAAAGTAGAAAGATGATAAGTAATTCTGAACCTTTTAAGTAAATGGCAAAACTTTCAATTGACATCAGCAAAGGCCAGATTCACCTTTTCTTCTTTGTGAGGTTTGAACAAAGCATGAAGGTAACTAGCTACAGGAAACAGAGCAGGTCTGCCTCCTTGATTGTATTTGTTGCCCATGCGTTCTCACGTCCCAGCTGGGAAATTGCGGCTATAACTGCTACACTTCCTTAGCCATAAAAAGTCTGTAGTGGAAATACTGATTCAGCAGCACTTTAACACTTGTGAGTGTCTCGCTTTCTCTCACTGACTTGGAATTTTTATAGGTTCTTCATTGTGACTTGGAATTTGAGCAGATGTGCAGAAAGACGAACACATCATTACTGAGTTCTGAGGGATTTTTCACATCAGTGCATTCTAAGCTGCTTAACTAGATGGGTTTTTTTCCTTAAAAAAAAAAAAAAGAAGAATGTGAAGTGTAAGCATAGGAAGTCTGTCATATCTGTACTGATATATCTATACTTTCAGCCTGTAAAACCGGAGTTTTACATGTGCTTTCAAGGGAATTGTAGAGGTTCTACACCCAAGAGATAAGACAGTACTGTAAGATAAATAAAACAGGGTGAAAGTCATCTCTGGACTAAGTATTCCATGAACTCAGGAGAGTTACATCTGTTCTTATCACAGGGTTTAAACACCAAAGGAAATTATAATTACAGAACTGTAAATATACATAGTACTTTAGTCACAAATAGTAAGTCAAGGTTACCTTCTCCAGTCAATTTTTAATGTATCGAGAGACCTAATTACAAAAGTGCCTGTTTCCCCTTCAGCTGACTAAAGGCAGCACAAAAATATCCACTTACTTACACTGTTCATTCCTTGTCCTAACCTCCTTCACAATCAACTCAGCTTAGTGGAAGAAGGAATTCTTTAAAAGGTTTCAAACATTTACAAGATAAGGGGTGACATTTACAAGATAAAGGAAGATGCACTACATATGTATATTTAGAATTATCTCTATTTTTACATGCTTTAGTTTGCTTAATTTGTAAATTAATTTAATCGTTAATTTAAACATAGACAAGAATACAAGTCTACTCTCATTGAAGTAGATGCAAAACTTCCCGAGATTTCTAAATGAGCACTTCTGAACCAATCTGTCTGTGAATTTCACTTTCTAAGGCCATTCTTCTAAAATAATATGTAGTATCTTATTGGGTGTTAATGTGGGTTGCTATTGTTTTGTTTTGCATAGTTGTTTCTTAATGCTGATTAATTTTGAATAGAAATTACGATATTTACTTACATGTTATGTATTATTTACTATACCACATAGAATTTGAATGGAATAATGCAGAAATTATGTGATGTTAATGATAATCAAACCTTTCTGAATGAAGCAAGACTGAACTTAAGCCTTTAATAACATTGGCACATAGAATTAACTGTTTTGCAATTTAAATACTGGACTTTTTTTTTTTTACTTCTTATTTTTCATGTTGATTGACTTATTCATTTCATAATACCTCCTGTGAGGGGAATCAGATTTACCAAAATCATGTACTATATATTTTATCATATAACATATACTTTATGATGTATATAGCATACAGAGAAATTTCTGACTTGATCAGAAAATAACTGTGCAAATCTTCCAAGAATGTGTTTTCATTAGATTTCTGCTTATTTTATGGAAAGCTGAAACACATTTCACTGTGCCTTGAGAGTCATGGAATTTTACTTTAGGAATGTTAGGATCTCAAAGTTCAGAGAAAATCTTGCTGGCTGTATTTGAGAAGTGCAACAATCATAGCAATTACATTGGGACTGAAAAAACTATAGATTTGTTATAGTGAGGCTATAAAAATACAATGTAAAATCTATTTGCCTATAATATATTCAATGAAACCAAGAAGTTAAAAGTATATTTTAAAGTGGTATAGACTAAAATGCCAAAATTGTTTATAAAACATGCTCAATGGTGTGTCAAGTTTATAAACATGTTTGCAGAGATTTTCAGTGATTAACAGTGGCATATTCACAAATCTCTTCTTGGCTATTTCAGGTGTATATTCCTTGTATGTAGCTATCTAAAAGTGCATAGCACTATTTTAATCTGTCTGAAAATTTTGCATTGAAAGCCCACATCTTCCATTAGACATACCTGAGCAACTCCCTTGAAGTCAATAAGAGTTAAGTGTGAAAGCATTTGAGGGCTGATCAAGCCTAAAGGCTATTCCTTGAAATTCTTAAAGAAATTTAAGGTTAAAGTCATTCAGCTCAATGAGGTTTCAATAGTGTATGAAAACAATAACATGATGCTAGGCTTAACAATTATTTTTTATTTCATCAGAAGCCCTACAGTCAGTATCTGATAATGTTTATACAGATTAAACAGAATTTTGAGTAGTTTATTCTCACCACTCATCATGCAAGTGTTAGCCAGCAGTAAGTTTAAAGCATGGCTTTGTGGGAGTTAGTTGCCTCTTCTAGCAATAACAAGATAAATATGAAAATCTAATCCCATGTGTCCTGAAATACATGCCTTTGTGCACATGGTGACTATTGCAGGAGAGAAGTTACTGTATGTTTTTTGTTTGATATTAAATCACTGTGATTGGGACAAAGGATGGGAATACAGCTATTTTTACTCCTCCTGTTTTCCACAGAAGTGCTTACTGAAGTTGTCCTTCACTTACACCCCCTCATCACACCCACAACACACACTCATTGTATAATGCTTTATTGTTTAATCATTCATTTATCAAAGGTTTTAAGGCATGAAGTTTAATTTATCAATTGTGTAGGATTCTCCTCCTCCTCTTTTCTTCTCCTCTAAAGTTTGGTATTTCTTGTGCAGTGATGTGAAGGTAAAAACTGAAGTGTTGTTTTATGTATTTCCTTAGGCTCTTCTTTTACATCAAAGAAACATAATCCTTTCAAATGTTCTACAGTGGAATACTGTTATCTCTTTTCCCGTGGAAGCGAGCCAAATTGTGGTGCATAATGATTAATTTCAGTTTCATTGCTCTTAGAAGTATCCAAATAACTGTATTCAAATCAGTATGAAATAAAACATGTGAAGTAGCTAAAAAATAGAAGGATATACAATTTAAACATTATCTGAAAAATCTAAATCTTGTGTATGTATATGCTCTGAATTTCTTGGGGGTTTTTGCTTGCTGAGTTGTGGCATTTTTTAGGTTACAGGGAAAAGACATAACATGGCAATATATGAGACTGAGGATAAAAACAGCTGGTCTTGAAGTTTCCCGTAAGTTTCCAGAAAAAATAAGAAGAGCAGGTTTATTAGGAAAGTGTATAGAACAAAAACTGTTTAAAATTTCCTACAGCATTTCATGAACTTTGCGCTGGTGCTCTTGCTTTCAATTTATCATCTAAACATATATTTTTTCTCATAGCCACCTGTCGAGAAAAAAGATCACAGTAGTTCACTTAACAGGTTTGTAAGGGTGTTTTTTCTTTCCACAGACTATCAACACCTCACTGTATTGTTCAGCATTTCAAACATAAATTTTGCCTTCCTCTGCTGTTCTGTTACATTTCTTCTCACACATTCACGCTTGCTCTCTCAGGCTCTCAGTTCTCCAGGATTCAGAAGCGTCTTACCTAAGTTTAGACATTTAACTATGCAGACCTTAATTTGCCTGTGGAAATATGGGGTTATGCCAGGCCCTTTCCACTACTCAGGAAGGGTAACTGAAGGCCTCCCAATTTATTTGGCTGAAATAAGGACGTAAAATTAAGTAGTGATCCAGGTTCTGTTTCCCAATTTTTATTTTTTTTTTGCATTTCTAGTGCCTTTTTAATTTTTTTTTTAATATTTTTTTTTACTTTACCTCTGAGTTATGTAGTAGATGTAGTAAGTCATAAATAGGGTAGTACTTTTACTAATGCTGGTGAACAACTGGATTCTGTATCACATGTCCAACATATGTTATTTACATATAACGAGTGCTGCAGCGTGGTTCATAACCTCATTATTTGGGATTCTGTCCCTCTGGAGCACACTAGCTGTGTCTACTCCGCACGGTGTTGAGCTGTGGGTTTTCCTTAGAGACCCAGCTGGTACTTCTGTATGAGGTATTAGTACCAGTTCAGAATGTTTTGAACTGATGTGAATGCTGTGTTGCAAACTATCAAAGCAATGTTTTTATAGCAAGAAACAGAGGATGTGTGTTGTGTTTCAGGTGTGGGCATATGAGGTCCTAAAGAACGCCAAGGCTTTTTTAGGCTACCAGCGTTAGCCTGCTGGGACAGTGCTCATTAGAGAGCAGCACAGGGTGAAGGGATCTAAAACTGCTATGGTTACATCCATGCTGAATTTTGAGGTCTGACATGAACTGCCCCGTGAGCTGTGCTGGGGTTGTGTCCTGGCAAGAGTGGTTAAGAATGCTGCAGACACTTCTGTAGTCATGATGGCTAGTGCTCTAGCTTGCTCCCTAGTCTCATTTATTTAGCAGTACAGATATACTCCGTGTTTGTTTCTTCTTATCTATGTATTCCTATAGCACTACTGAACAGTTGCATCACTGTTCTTAAGGCTGATCCAATCATCTTTGGCATTTAACTGACCTTTTTCTACATTCTATATGAAGATGTATCTATATATATACACACACAAACCCAGATAAAATTGTGTTTTCAGTGCTTTCAGATATCTTTCAGTGAACTGAAAAGAATACCCTCATACTTAGCGTTTAGAACTGTATCATCAGCATTACTTTGCTGTAGTTACTTTTTTTTTTTCCTTTCATTTAACATTTCTCCCACCAATTCCAGAAACTTTTGAAGTATTTGGCTAACCCTGGAATATCTGTTTATACTGTTTCCTGACTTTGTTCACCAGGTTTTATAAACCATAAAGCAGATACTTTATAAACCATAAAACAAACTACAGTACTGGGTTTATCTTGGCGAAAAGAGCCTTAATGCTCTAGCAATTTTTCCTTTATAAGCAATGTCCCTATTGCACTGTGGGTGCCAAAAGCATCACATGCTTCTTTTTCTTAATCTCTTTAGTAGGCTCTAAATTTTAGTTGTGATTTATAGCTTCTCAGTAACTAGTTTCTAGTTTCAGACTCAGCAGTATCACGGTCCTCAAGTTGCTGACCTGCTCAGCAAGCAGTTTAGGGGAAAATTGTGGCACCTGGCTGGTTTCCAAGTGTGCCTGAACCTCCATTATTCTGGAACTCCAGGGTGCAATTATTTCAAACCAAAGCAACATATCCAAAAAACCTGAAATAATAATTAAAAAGAAAAAGAAAGAAAAGGATGAGCAAGTGAACTTGAAAAAAGAAAATCAAAAAGCTAGTGAACTTTTAAGTAAATTGACCAGTATTTGGGGCACTGTCTAACAGGTCATCATTGTGGTATTTATGCTCTCTGTCCTTGTATTGTGTCATCCACGTCAAGCTGACTCAAAGGAAAATGCAACGTGAAGATTCTTTTTTTGAAAAGCTGACTGTGCTATTCAAGGTTATGACCTTTTTTTTTTTTTTAGTGTTAATGTAATTTAGAAATAAATCTATGGTTTTCAAACAGGAGCTTACAACTCCATTACAAGGAGAACAAAAACTAAAGAAAAGTGCTTTTTTTTTTTTTGTTACTGCTTTTTGATATCCTTCCCCTGATCAGGGGCTAAAGTTGAAATCTAAAACTGATTGCCCAGATGTGCTGGATTGAGAGTCCTTTCTCTTGAAAGCAAGGGTATGTGTAAAAGTGCCAGTTCTTTACTTTATTACTTCTTTTCTGAACATCTCTACCTAGCTAGCTTTAGGAAAAACCCTGTGCAAGGTATTAACACTGCACATGATTTCACAAAAGATGTTAGTACTGAGATGTCTGAGACATATGACAGCTTTGTCCAAAGTGTTGAGCAATCTCAAACAGACTCCTTTTTAATGCCATAAAAATGTTAGGTAGATTCCGCATTCGGAGCTGACTTCTTTTGTGGTAGTTCTTCACTGCTGCAAAAGATCTGGAATGACTTTCTTCTGAACTGTAGGTCTCTACCTCCAGTTACTCTCTGTATTGTCAGTGGAGATAAATAGGCACTTTTAAGGAACAATTCATGTAACTTGGTTTAAATATCCCCTTCAGTATGAGATGAATCACATCCAGGAATTTTCTGTTTCTCTGAAATGCCTATAAAGGAGTCTAAGTTGTCTTCAGATACAGACATCTTTGTAGCATAGATATGTGAAGTTATTTCACAGAAATCCTGCCCTTTCAGTCTGCTAAAGCCTCAAATTTATCAATGAAAATGATGTTTAATCTGGGCAGGAACACTGGTATGGATTTAGCATTCAGATGGCATTAAAAATCTCTGCAGAGTAACTGAAAGTGCCAAAAAATAATCCACAGTTTTAACCTTATTTTAAAGATTTGTGCATGTAGTTTACTTATTTGATAGTAACCAACCCATAATTAATATTTACTGCCAACAGTTGCAGCAGCCTCAGAGAGGTTTAATACCAAATCTAGAAATCTTAGTCACCTCATATCAGGAAGCGTTAAATATTTTTTTCCTTTGGGGGTCTTTCCCCTCCAAAAGGTACAGAGACATACATTGCCTGCTTCTTCTGCTCTAGTTACTCTTTACTGCAATACACCATCTTTCCCATAGGTGAACAAACTGGACCAGTCTTGCCATTAAGGGAAATGCTCAGCTTCTGGTTTCTTCTTGCTAGTCTCTCAATCTTTTTTTTTTTTTTTTTTTTTTTTAACCATGCCCTTTTAATCAACTAGTTTCTCTCCATTACACAAAGGAAAAGTAAATACATTCAAAGACAATTCATGCCAAGCCATGTGCATAATTTAGGGGTCTTCAGTGAACTTGCATGACAGGAATCAGAGGCCACCAGAGCTGATAGGATTTCTAAGACTCAAAAGCTGGTTCGTGAACAACTCTTTTGTATGGAGAAAAATTACTACTTAAGAATCCATTCCTTGCAACTGTATTTGTCTTCAGATCTGTATTTGCTAGCTGACACTATAGTTGAAAGCATTTTTTAATTGGGGGGTGTGTTTGTTTGTTTGTGGGTTTTGTTGTTGGGTTGTTTTTTTTTGTTTTCAGGGGATAAAGAAACATTTCTTACTGTCCTGCAAAATAATAATTGCAAATGTTAGCATATAAACTGCAGTAGATGATTAGCAGGTTCAGGTAAGTAAATTTCTGCTCTGCTAGTCAATAAATGCAAGCTCTTTAAACTTCAGTTTTATTTTTAAATATCAGTGTGGATTTTGTTAGAGATTCAACCAAAACTGTTTGCCTGCAATGAGTCAAGCTAAATCTTTCATATAAGAGATCAGCTATGGCTGTAGGGAGCTTACTTGATTACTTTGGAACTAGGCACAATGAAAATAAACATTTTTTTCTATGAAATCGGTAAGTTATAATCAAATGGTTAAGGCTGTGATGTGTGGCAAAGTCCTGAATTATGTTTTCCCTAGATTGGGATCACATGTAAGGCAGCAGCAGATTTCTCCATGGCTGTTTGCATTAGATGAATGCTGCTTGAGGGCATGGCAGTGGAATTGGCTTCCATCGCTTACACAGTTATATAATGTACTTGGAATGGAAAAAGGATGCTTCTCCATTAGAGAATCCAAAAAGCTGTGTCCCTTACTGAACCCAGTGTTTAATATGCAGGGGAGAAGCTTGAGAGGCGGAAGGCAGGGAGAGAGTGAGCTGTAACATAGTGCTCTTACAGAGCTTCATAGCAGTTTGGGTGTTGTTTTGTTGGTTTTTTTTTTTGTTTTCCTATGCTGTGCCTGAGCATACTAATTGCTTCTTTTCCTCTTCCTTGTTAGTTCTGTAAGTGCTTCAAACACTGTAGTGTGCATAATGCACTGAAGGTGAAAGTGTGAAGGTCAGCTGGTAGGATGACATCTCTTTAGCGGAAAGGTTTTACCCTCTAGTATTCTTTTACACATGGTCTTTTCAGCTATAACTGTACTGTGTATTTTATTTTTAACTTGAATGGATGGTCTGTTTCCAAGGGACATTGTTTCTTTTTGTTCCTTTGTTGGGCGGTCTTTTTTTCTAACTGGTATGTGTAGGTCATGTGAATTGTGGAGAGAAGTTTTCCTTGGAAGCCTTGGCTTGAATTTATTTGAATGAGGGGCCCAGGCACTGTTCTGTAAGAATGCCTTTATGAAAGGCTCTTTGTTGAAATTTTGGAACAGTGGACAATATATTGGTCCAATCTTGAGCTATAAAGTGACTGTGAAAATGATAGTATGGCACTATGTCTTTCCTTTACTCTTTCTTGGATGGGCTCAGTTATCAGTCAGGAAAAAAAAAAAATCTTTTCCAAATGCCAGGTCAACAAAATCAGCCTAGAATAGGACAGCCAAGCTAATGTGTTTTCTGATGATACATACTTTGTGCTTGTAACCTAATTAAAATCTTTGTTGCTCTTTGAATTTGAAAAGAAATAATGCTCATTTTCTTGTATGCGAACAGTAAGAGTGGCAAACTCACTTTCTTACAGAAAAAATGAGTGTGGGAAATAGAAACAACAGTCATTAATAAGATCCAGGTTTACTCTTGTCATTGGTTTGACCTTCTATCTGCTTAGAGTCGATGTTCCTGGTATGCCTTGTAAAAGAATTTTAATTCACGAGACACACATAAAACCTGATGATTGTTAGATATTGAAGAAAATGAAGCATTTGCACTTATTATTCTAATCTATTAGCTGTCAATGATATACAGGTGTCTTGAATAGATACAGGTATATTTTATAATAGTAGTTATAAAGAATACCTATAAATGGTCTGCCTATAAATCACCTGCTGTACCACAACTGCATCAAAACAGCATGATCTTGAGGATACAAAATCATGAAGGTTTTGAAAGTGAATACAAATAATGTACTTCACAAAGCCAATTTGTGCTATGTTTCTTATACTTTGTTTTGTTGATAAGATATTAATATTGGCAAGTCTGAGATACATTGTTTTTCTCTTACTTTAGGTTTTGGTGTTCTAATGCTTTAAGTGCATTTTATATGATTAAATAAAAACATGATATTGATTTAAAGTGTTAGGAATGAAGCATTTTGGTGTAGGTGAATTTAACATATTACATTTTTCACAGCATGTCAGCATTAATAGGAGCTCTAGTATATAACAACATGAATAGTGACATCTGTGCACTATCCATTAAGAAGATTTAATAAATCAAAAATCCAAGTCAATCAACAATGATATTGCAAATAATTAGAACTTTCAAATACTCAAATTAGGAGAATGAATATTAATGGTTAAATCAAATTACATTGGCATATACAGTTTATCAATACGAAGCACAACAGAAAAGTCTACAGTCATTTATAAAGATTCGAAATACTGGAATTCTTTTTAACCTCAAAAGAAAATTTTGGCATACTTAGTATGAAGTAGCTGGACTGCTGAGTAACTATTACAGCTCTATTTGCCCTGAATCTTCAGTTCACAGGTTTGATCTTCAGAGCCAAAATTTCTTCTCAGATGGTGCAGTTTTCCCATATGTAGTAAGCAAGAATGCAATTAATGTATAGTATATGTCTGTTGCTAAACAGATAAACAGCTACTAATCAGATACTAGAAACAGGCTGTCACAGAGAACATCCTTTATTTGGTTTCTAGTTTTGCAGTACCTTAGTTATCTATATTTATTTTCACCTATCCATCCATGTGTTTACCTTTTTTCTCCCTTTGCCTCCAACATTTAGACTTACTTATAATATAGATTGTTTTAGCAATAGCTGGCCTATATAGCAAAATATCATGAACAGGTGTGTAATCATAAATTTTTACACTTTCCTTTATGCAGAAATACTTGTATGTTAAAATTACACAAAGGCTATTTACTAATTTTATATTAGCATAATCATAATAATGAAATTATTCATAAAACATGTGCACTGTAGTTTTATACTAATATATATCCTTTTCTACATCCATCTGGCATTAATTAGTAATAAGTAAGTTACTGTAATTTTAGCACAAAAGAAATAAATGTGTCAGCTATGGACTGCATAGTATTACTATATCTACTTACCTTTCACCACAGATTTCACACACAGGGCTATACTAGAGGTAAGAAGCTTTATCTTTACTGATATTCAGTTTTGTTAGCATAGAGCTAATATTTGTTTTGATTGAGCTATACAGATATATATATAAATTCTTAGACATACATATGTATGAATTGGCCAAAGATCATTCTTAGTAGCTATATATGTATGCATATATGGATATAGGTATAGATATGGATATAGATACACACACATACACCTACACACATATATGCATAAAGCAATGTATATATACCCTAACTCTAAGAGTAATCCTCATATAATCCTAGAAACAGATTTTTTTTTTGTTCCAAAAAGCTTCTATTGTTAAAAAAAACAACATACCGACAGTAAGTAAAAAGGATATGTTAAACAATCAAAGGATTGAAAATTGGGATAGAGGGAGATGAAATGAGTTGCCAGTGATTACAGAGGAAGTCTTTGGAAAACAGGAAACTGGACTCAGATCTCTGCAGTTTCAGTAAGGACCTTAACCACACACTTTCTATATTCATTTCCTTCCCACATAAAAAGAGTTCACCAAAATTAATTAAGTTCAGTATGTTGTAAATGGGAAATAAATAGACGGAGTTTCCACTTAATTGAATTAGATTAAATCATGAGATGTGAGCTTTTTTTCTGGAAGCTTATTCATTTACTCTTCAGCAGAAAAAAAAACAATTTTCAGCCAAAAAAGTGTATTCAAATTTGTAAATGTCCCTTGTGCTGGAATAGAAAACGTGCGTCAGTCATTAACATACACCCTGGCACTGACGGGAGGTACAGGTTGCCCACTGAGATCACAATGAGTTAGGAGATGATTTGCTTTTAAACAGAGATGCAGATCCAAGACAATGACCATACATTCAAGAAGAAAGTGATTATTTGTCTAACTCAGGCCTTTATTTAGCCAGCCAGTGACAGCTGGCACCGGCTGCAGTGGGATGGCTGGACTGGATCATCCAGCAGCTCTGCCTCAGGTCACAGGGGAACATGAACCCACCTGAACCATCAGAGGACAAAAAGCTATGCCAAGTGGAAGCAGAGAAGGATCTTGAAATGAAGTATCTTCGGCCACCTTTTCTATAGGGATAGGCTGGATTTGCATGTCAGAAAATACAAACAAAATTGCATGTTCACTTTCTAATATGACTCTGCTTTTCTGTTGGGCTCTTAATCATTTAATTAATGTTGAAGGTATTGCAAATAAAATATACAGTACTTTGTGAGAGACCAACTGATGGCAAATTATTATTCTAAAGAACATTTATTCTTTCCCCAATAGCTTTAACTTCTCAGCATGTGCAACTGTTTCTCATCTGGCAGAACAGTAAATCACAACAGAATATACAAAAAACATTTCCTTCTTTCATTTACAGATTTGTCTTTACTATTCTGTTATCAGTTGTTCTGTTTCTGAGTGGGTATTGAGTGGGTAGTGTCAGGGTGACAAGGATCTGTAAAATTTTAGGATGCAGTACAGTGTTTTTTGTACAAGATGGGTAGAACTTTTGGCTAACAAGGAACTTAGTTGACCAGTTGGCAAGTGGCTAGTCAATTGATTATATTCATATAGAAACAGAATGAGGAATTTTTTTCTAATTTTTTGTTGTAACTTGTTTTTCATATTAATGAAAGAATCAAGGTCTCATCTTGTGTCAAATGTCTTTAAATCCTCCTAGACATTTATCTGTATCTAGAATGTAATTTACATAGATGAAGTCAATCGTTGCTTAGGCAGGAAAGCCTTTTGTATAACAAGATTAATATAAAAATGATCTTTACATTCCTCCAGTCTTTAGTTGTTTGCATTCCATGCTGCTTCTTGATATGTATCTTCTCTTGCTTCAGTGCTGTAGTTTTAGCATGGTTTTGGTGAGTCAGTTAAATTATAATTTTTCCAATTTATTTCAACCAGTCTATTTTTAAAATCTTTCAAGTCCTGTTTGAGTTCTAACCTTATTTTGGAAATATATTATAATTTTCTTTCAACATTGTTGCTTCAGAAACATTTTTTTAGGATTGAGTTTTTCATAGAACCACCTGGGGTTTTTTTTGTTTGTTTGTTTCGGGTGGTTTGGGGTTTTATTTGTTTGTTTGTTTGTTTTTAAAAATAATACAATATGACTTTAAAGTAAACACGATTAACACAATATAATGTGTTTCATGATAGTTTGCAAATGGGTTCTTTAAAGCTTATTTACAAACAATTCTTTTCATCCATATCATGTATTCAGTGCATTAATAGATTTGTCATTTTTACCACTATAAAAAATTACAAATGTGCTATTATTTTGTCACTGTAAATGTTTCTATTCTGTCCTCTAAACTGAATGTGCTTTGTCTAGCGTCTAGGTTCAGTGCTGAAAGAACTTATAATTTTTTGTTAGTGTTAGTTTTATTAACATTGTAATTAACTTTTTTCATCAACATTATTATGAATTAATGAATTCTTACTACTTTCTCTAAAACAAAACAAAACAATAAAAATATGAAACGATTAATTCACGTGTTTAAAAGATCAGGCAAGTAGAAAAGGTCTGTTCTATGAAGACATATAGATTTCATTATTTAAATACTTAATAAATATTTATTTATGGTTATTTAATAATAAATATTTTTAAAAAAATGTTATAAGTAATACATTACTATTAGTTTTTAATTCTAGATACTCGCTTAGTCGTCATCACCACATTATCTAATCACCTAATTTAGCTCTAATTTATTTCCCACATGTGGTTTCACCAGGGTAAAGCAAATTAATCTTATTTATTTAATGTTATCATTTACAGTTTTAATTCCTTCCTGCTGAGCCCGTATTACACATATATCGTGATAGTGAATTACTGATTTTCTGGGCTGCTGTTTTACCTGCTTCTTTACCTGCTTCTGAGCACAAGAATAGAATTGTATAATATTTCAAATCTTAAAAAAAAGTTTTATTTTTATTATTATTATTTTTTACTCTCTTTGTCTGAATCTACTGATAAGATTACCCAAAAGAAGGCATTTTCCTGTCATTCCCATTCCTAGTTGTCCATATGTCACAGTGGCATTCTCTTTAGGGCATCTGTAAGCAAGTATTTTATATGAATTCTCCATATTTTTATTTTAGCAGAAACTGTCCAAGCGACTACCACAGGCTATGCTTACAGAAATAGTTTTAGCACTCATACATAATCCTGGTCAGTGAGCTCCTTGCAAAAAATGGAAATCCCAGGAACCTAATGGAAATAGAGGCACCAGAGCATACTTTGGTGGTTGTATGTCCTCACATGCACAACCAGTGTTCTTTGCTTCCCTGGATACCCAAGTCAAAATAATCCAATATAGTAAGGAAGAGATAGGGGTGCTATGAAAGAAAGTAAAATACTGTGATTAAAAGAGGATCTGTTTACTATAAATATGACTTGTATCTAGAAAGCTTAAGAGGCTCTCTGTTCCTAGCTAATATAAGAAATATGTTTTCTGAATGTTCAGAGTATCTGTGTGCTCTCACAAACAATTATGCAAATACCATGGGACTTGAAGCAAGAATATTTGTATGCATACTGGTATCTTGTTGGCAAGACTGGACTCTCAAAATGCATTTCTACACAGTAGATGATGAATTATTCTGCAGATTAATTCTGTTGTTTATAGGTTGCTGTAGGCCACTCATGAAGTCATGAGCATGGTCATTCAAATACAGAACACTTATAAATTCTGGCATCAAAGAATGCACATAAACTTCTTGCCATGCAACACTAACTTGAAACACTCAAGCTGAATATTAATGTCTGTGCCAGGTGTTGTGAAATAAGTTGTTTTTTCTTATGAAAGCAACGAAACACGTGACTGTAACTGACAATTCCTGTTGACACTGATGTGCTTGAAACATTTACTTTGTTCACATAACAAAAGAGAGATGACAGCATTTTCTGAATCCAGGAAAATTATTAAAATAAACCATAGTGGTTAGTTTAAAGAAATCACACATGTGGTCAAAATTGTAGGCTCATATTGTGGAAGATGACGAAGTTTTAAACTGATCATATCTCCTTCCTTTGGTGCACTTAGATCTTGAAAATCCTTGAAGAGTTGTTTGTTTGTTTTTTTATTTTTATTTTTAAATACTATAAATATATGCTCTTCAGTGCTAAACCACTAAGTGTTATGTTTAGCCCAGAGTGATTCTTTATGAGTAATGATGACCTGACAAGAATGGAAATGCTAGCAAACTCTTGATTAAAATGTTGTGAAGATCATGGCTGTTATACAGGGCTTTTAAGTAGGAGTCCCTCTGCATCTGACTGTGATGCTGTTAAGAGCAGTGAGATGCTGGGTTGTCTTGTGCCTGGGCGGGAGAGGGGTCTGTGAATTTAAAAAGGACATGCTTCATGAAAGTGCAGCAAGTCAAGGTACAATTTGAAACATGTTTATCAAAGCCTCTATTAGTAGACTTGGATTTAGGCTTGACCTATAAATTAATTGTGAATGAAATTTTATTATAACGTGGATAAAATGTTTTGTTCTCTGATGTGGAGTGCGGTTGCAATTTCAAATCTGGCTTTAACAAACCTTTTCAGCTCATTATTTCTAGCCACCTTTTGAGTAGTCACATATTTTCTACAGAGCAAGGAATACTTGCATAGTAAGAATAGAGATGGAGGCAAACAACAGGCCATCCAGAAAGCACCTGTGCTGCTCTCCCAGCAGGGTCTCAGTAATGGTATTTGAATTCAGTGATTGAAGCAGTGAGATCTCCTAGCCAGGAACTCATATGCACTTAGTGACTCCCTTTTAAAAATCCATTTGTAATAAATTATTTCATGGCATTCCTTTAATTATTTACAATACCAAATGGTCATTGAACATTCTGACTCATGGCTTGATCCACTTAGATAAGCACAGGTATGCACTGCATGGCTTAGCCTGGTTTAAAATGCCATACAAATTGCAAGCAGAGGCCAAAACTGATTAGCTGGCTTAAAATCTAAGCCATACCTTTAGACTGCAGCATTGAAAGTATACCTATATTATATATATATATATATTTATATATATATAAAAAAGTTGTTATACTGTGTTCAGGGTAAGTTTGTTTTAAATAAATATATAAATACTGTTTATACTCTTTTAAGGTTTTTTGTTTGTTTGTTTACTCATTCTCTTCAAACATGCTTACTTGATTAAAATTCTGTACTGTAATTAAAACATAAAATAATACATTCATGATAAACTCAATACTGCTAGCATAAACAGTGAGGTTGCATTTCAGGTATTTATTTCCCTCTTATGAATTAAGCTATGGAGAGCTACCAGGACAATCTTCTGCAGTAGTTAATAAACGCTCCAGTAAATTATGGTCTATCTTGAAGAAATTGTGCATTCAGAATGGAAATGGACCTGCTGGCAAAATTGGAGTGTATCCTGGGATAAGCACCTTTGAGGTGAAGAAATCCTATTTTTTTGTTATGTAGAAAACTAGCTAGCATCATTAGAGCCTTCAAATATGACACTGACAATTGAGATGAGCATCTGGTAGCATTTGATAATGGTCTACCACTGGAAATAAGGTAATATATTTCTCCATAATGGTTCACTGCCAACAGTGCTCATTTATGAGTGAAACAAGATGACCATTTATTTTCCCAGTTGGGCAATGTTGCAGATTTGTGTTCTGTTCCTTTTGGTGAAGGTCTTAAATGGCTATTAAAGATATATCATTGCAAACTAAGTGCATTGCTTTTAAATACTCTGTGTGACAATTCCTTGTTGTAATTATGTTTTAATGTCAAACACTTTGCAGATATATTCACATAGGAATATATCTCAAGGTGCAGAATCCAGCTCTTTCCTCCATACTACAAATACATGCTTTCTGCATTCAAAGGGTAAAAGCATAAATTTTCTGTTGTATCCTGGAGGAAAGCTGTGAATTGTGTTGTTTTAACAATGCAAAAGTCAGCTTAAAGCTGATTCATATGCAATTAAAACAGCACCATTGTTTCTGCCACCTCTGAAGTAGAAAATGCTCTAGGGCCTGGATTCACCACCAAACTTATCTAAGGGTATGTTGCTGAACTATGCACATTTAGAAACTACTCTTAATTATGAATCAAATGTTACGTTTTGTTTCATTTTCAGCAGTGGTGGTGTGTTTATGAGTGTAGCAGAAATTCACAGCTGTTGGGGTGAACATCTGATGTTGGTTTAGGTCAGGATCTCATGCCTCTAGACTTCTTGTGTAACTAAGGGAGAAAGCAGGCACGCTTCTACACTGCAGCAGTAGCTGGCTTAGCTCTCAGCCTCCTTGCATTGTCATAAGATTATGACAGCTTTGTTAAAAGCTTTCTCCTCTTGTCTCATTTCTAGTGTGTCGAGAGGAGAAGCTAGGTAATTCCAGTTCTCTATAAGAACATCTGTGTTGAAGTGGCAGGTAGGACCAAGACAGTGTGTCAAGAAAGACTAGCAAGTAGCAACCTTTTGTCATTGCAGTAGTCTTAGTTTGGTGATTTAGAAGATCACTTCTACTGTGCTTTTCCTAGCTAAGATACTGTGCAAAAGTCTGGGGACTTTATATGATCACTGAGACTGTAACATACTTTGCTGAACAAGGTAATAGTGTATGCTACTCGTGCTTTTTCTGTTAAAAACCTCTTTTTCTTTTTTCAAGCATGTGTGTGTGTGTATGTGGGGAAGGTGAAGGACAGTAAGCTTGTTCATGATAAATGAGTTGCTGCAGCAAAAAGCATTGTATTGCTTACTATGTCTACTTGTCGTTAAGGAGAAATACAGTTGTAACAGCATTTCAGTTTCTGCATTACATGCATTTAAGTGCCTGTCCACTAAGGATGCCTGCTTCCGCTGATTCAAGGCAGGAAAGTTGGCATATTATTCCCCAGTGCTCTAAACTCGATGTTGGCTTCTATTAAATGCTGCCAGACAGGCAGAACAATATTTGAAACAAGACTGTTTGAACTAAAATGTAATTGGACTCATTTAAAGTCTTATTACAATGAAATCTGACTTCCTCCTTGTAATTTGACTTGTAGAAACCTCTCAAAAAATGTTACCTTTTGCCACAGGCTGTAAATTTAAATTCTGCACTAGGTAAGCATAATGAGAAAAGAAAGTTCTGCTATGGCTGGAGATCATATCAGCTCTGGCTTGATTAATTATTTCCACACGATCAATCAGCACCTTATTTAGATAACTGGAGGCACTCACTAGTTAATTTGTGAGAGTAGAACAATGAGGGCAAGCATTTATATGGTCAGTCAATACTCCAATTAGTGTTAGAAAGTCAAATACAGGTTTGAAAATAGTTAGTAGAAGAAAAGGGACTGAAATAACACAGCAGCTTCTCTGTTCTTAGATACATTCCTTTCTATGATTACACTGCAGTGACTCCACTCACCTTCCCCGAAAGTATTTGCCTAATCTTTCCAGTTATCTACTTCACTAAAAAAAAAAAAAAGTTTCTGTATACTTTTAAAACTAGTTAAAATAAATACCAATGCTGCATTCACACAACCCTCAAATTTGCACGTGTGTATCTACTCACTCAGTTTCTACCTTAACAGGACTTACTTTCGCCTGCAAGACAGACACTAGTTATAGCAGGTAAAATCTAGAAGTAAAAATGGTGCACTTTAAAACCTCGAAACATTGCAAGGCATGAGTTATAGAAAGGATCAGTTACTGCTCCATGTACTGCTTGGTGCAGGGATTAATTTGCCTGAAATGTGTGATGGCCAAATCAGTAGACTAACTTCTGCATTCAGAATAAACTCCCTGGCCGCAAAGTCAGATATAGGGAGATAATCTGGCAGAAGTTTAGGAGAAACATTGTCCAAAATTACATTGCTGTCATTCCCCATAGCATCTAAGCACTGGCAAATGTCTGTACATGAGAAAAAGAGAAATAATCATTTTATATAACATCATATTTCTCCACCTTCTGCTTGAGAAAGGAAAGAAGCCAAATTCACAATCTGACATTTCAGCTAAACCATTTTTATCAGCATCAGACTGATTCTGACAGAATCTTCTATTGGGGAAAAGAAGTTAGAAAATTAACAAACTTTTTTAAACAATTTTTTTGAAGTTTTGAAATATGTAAACATGTCTAATAACTTATCATTGCTGTTATTATTGTTTATATTTCTATATAATCTAATAGCATTTGAACCAATTCATTATGGTATGAAATCATCTGTGATGCAACATTATTATATTTTTTTTATATATTAAGTAAGGAAAGGCTTGGAAGGAGAACTTTGGTTTTGAGACTGATGGAAGAAAAAGGCAATCTTTTTGCAGACCCATTTCTTAAGTGACAACAATATCATTACTATTCTTAGATTTTCACATAATATAATAGTAACATATTATATTTCTTTTATATTTGATATCACTTTTTTATCTTTAAAATCATAGTGTCTCCATAACATCAAGCAGAGGTTAATTTAGATGAGATGATACCATCATAGAAATCACCATTGCAGTTGCAATTCATAAGTACTTTGGCATAAATATAAGTACAAGGATCCTACGGGGAAGAAAAAAAAAAGAAAAAAAAGAAAGATTGGGTTGCTGCAAAAGCCCTCAATTAATCAATGCAAAATGAAGCTGAGGAGCCTCATTGTTAGACCACTGAATTGGCTTCCACAGCAATGACTTTTGCTATGGTGTGTGTTCATGGTATTGCCAACCTTTGAGAGACAACAATCATTCACTGTAACATAATAAAATTATTTATCTTAAAGTGTACATGTAAACATGTAAACCAAAAATATTTACATAATACAGTACTGTGAAAACTGAGTTCGTCTATTACTTGTTCAGTACCGATGTCCAGTAGAAGTTTTCTGAATTTCTTGGCAGACTTTTGAATCATTTGCTAAATAAAGTTTTCAGCAAGCTGCACATTGATGATCTAAGACATGACCTAGTTTACAAATCCTTAGCCTTGTATGACATTATTGGGCAAAAGTTAGGTAGGTGGTAGGTGGGAATTACTAAGAGGTTTTTATCAGAGCTGTGATTATTCTAGGTTGTAAATGCAACAAATGTGGCAGGGAAGAGCTATTCAGCTCACATGGGTTAAATCAAATCAGGATCAAAGTGGTTTATCAATTTTTTAATTATATGTAATTAATGGGCTAATTGATGAATGATACATTTGGGATCAATATCAGCAATACATCAGGTGAAGCATAATACCGGACACCTACAAAATGTGAGTGTACCCCTTTACATTTCTAACCACCCTCCGATAATCTCAGGAAGCTCTAACTGCACCCACACACCCACACAGTGTGTACATACCCCATCTCATCCACAAGTGCAGATTCCTCTCTTGATACACACCTCCCAGTGGGATTGCAGGTGTGCTGGTTTTATGTGTGACCTGTACCCATGCTGCTCCCTACAACCTTCTGCTGGTGCGAAAAGCCCATAGGGCTCACACAGGTACTCCAAGGTGCAGGTCCCAGCATGTGGCACCTTGCAGTGTCATCCCTCTAGCTGGAGTGCAGCTGCCTATGTTGCATGGGGAGGAGACTCCTCTATGCCCAGGAAGAGGTGGAGATGATGGTAGGGTGATTTCTGGCAGTGTCATGTTGCAGTTGGATTGCTGCTCTGTTACCACTTTTCCATTCCAAGGTGTCTCTCCATCATAAAATGTCACACTGCTTTATTCTTTTGGTCAAACGGATTCCTTTTCTCGAAAGTCCCTCTGGTTACTGTTTAATCTGACTGATGGTAATTTCACCCAAAGCTTGTCATCTATAATTTCCTCTTTAGGGATTTGGGGCAACATTATCTCAGAATGGATAGTTTAGGATATTCCATTGGCACACTGTTAAAACTCACTTTCCTATCCATTGTTATCATCCATTGTTAACCTGGGCATGTTAAAAAGAAGATTCCTCCACAACAACTAACATAACAAGGGTTAAGGAGAAGAGCTTCCAAGAAAAGCCAAGGAATCTCAGGAAATCCGTTAATACCTGGATTTGGACACATACCCTAATATTGAGTACCTTTGGTCTATTAGCATGGCTATACCTTGCTTGAGAATGAAGTAGATAAAGTAGAATTTGGTTAAGCTTCCTCGGACAAACCAAGAATTTATTTACAGGATAAAAAATTTTTGAAGTGGTATGGAGGGCCAGAATAAGAAAAAGTGGTTGTATATTTTACTGTGTCTCATCTGTACCCTCTCCAGACTGATTCTCTTCCAATAGCTCCTGCAGAAACCGTTGAAGTGCTAATGTATGCCCTTTACACATGGCTGTAGGCCAAGCCGTAAGATTTTGTTATAATTCTCCTTTCCTACACCTCTTACCATATTGAATTTGTCCTTGGAATGGACGGCATCATTAGGAGTGAAGATTTAATTATAGCCACTTAGAGACAACTTAAGAACTGTGGTTTAATTTACTGCAATTTTAAAGTGGAAGCTAGATGGTAGTTTGGAATTTCAGCAGTTTTAAAACACTGACACGTAAGACACTTAGTCAAAGGTTTGTGTAGCACAAATTCATTCTCAAGGAGAAGTGAAAGAAGTAAGGACTCTCAGACTGATTTTTTTTTTTTTTTTTTTTTTTTTTTTAAAGCACCAGTGGATATACCTAAGAATAATCTGACCAAATCCTTTCAGTATACTGGATTTTTATAACTGACGTATTGGTGTCTTGTTTAACTAGTCATTTTAACTGGGACTAATCTTGCTTATCTTTAGACATCTACAGTATACACATCTGCATCAGAGATGGTTGCCCTTTATATTTGAGACAGATGTCCATGTTAGGGCATAATTAATTTTACCTATTCTAGATGGCTTCTTTAGGTAGAAATGAATCATATGCTAGATAAACCTATTTTTCATTCATTATAAAGGTACCTAGTGTGATTAGGTCAGATGTAGATATTTAGGTTTTTTTATAATGATTTCCATTCCAGTTGTCTTATAAACCATAAAGCGTTTACTTCTATTTGAAATGCATGTCTATGTTTTTTTTGATAGATTTATTTTTTATATCTGACAGTATCTAACTGAATCTTATTACTTTAGTGTCTGTAATTCTGGGCTCTCTTTTCCAGTCTCTATACATGTGAATTTGAAAATATCCGTCATCTGTCGTACTGCTGAAAATGCTGTAAACTCTGTAAACCTATGCCAGTTATATACCCAGATTGGATTATTTCAGAGTGGTTATTGTTAAAGTTTTTTGTTGTTGTTTTGGTCATCGCTGTTTTTTTTCTGTGTAAGGAGATCCTACTGGGCAGTCAGACATCTCCAGGGATTTTTGATTACTTTTTCATAGAATCATAGAATCGTTAAGGTTGGAAAAGACCCTTAAGGTCATCGAGTCCAACCGTTAACCTAGCACTGCCAAGTTTTCAGTAGCTTGAATGAATTACATGTTCTCCATTTGCCTTTATATACCAGGGCAACGCAACAGGGAAACATAATCTAACACAATTTACTTGTACCTTGATACAGAGTAAGATTACCAGAGTGGTATTGGGTGAGTATATGTTTCTCCATTTGAAATCAGTGAATAATCGCATCCTTAGCAGTTTTAGGAGCACTGTCACTATAAACAGATAATTTCCAATTCTAAAATATTCAGCATAGAGAAATAAAAAAAATAAAATAAAATCCCTGTAGTGTGGAAATGAAGAGTTGATTTTGACGTGGATATATCATGCCTTCTTTAGGTAAGATCTGGCTGGTAAATGTGCTTCATTTTGTCATATTTCACATTATTTTCTCATTAAGTCATTTATTTCTACATAGAAGAAATACATTTCTATTTAGAAGAAATACATTTCCAAAGCTGACCTTGCATTAGGTTGTTGGTTTCTCCAAGTGAATGGCATTGGCAGTTTTGTCACCAGTACAAATTTTGTTTCCTGTTTCCCCTAGTAGCAGGCTAGCACAGAAATGGCCTTCCCAGGCTTCATCAAGGCTAAAAGCTTCTATGTGAATATGTCAGAGAGGAAAGCAGGTAGGATCAGATCCTGAGGACCATGAAGGAAATGTTATAATGTGGATTACGGAGGTTTTTCAGCTTGTTTATTTGTTTCAGTGTGTTATATATGACAGGACACTGCACTATCTCGTGTTACAAGGCTAGACTCAGTCTAGAAATGAATAAGATGGGGGAATATGGGCCATTTTTCATGCTTCACTTCAGAGCAATGGTGAGCCTAGCGCAGATCTGAATGATAGGAAAGCACATTTCATGGTTTTACATTGCATTTTACCTTCTCTGCGGATCCCTGCAACTGGCATACCGATGTCTTGAACAATGCTATTTACTGGAGCTGTGGAAGGGCTAACGTCAGAAGTTCAGAGAAAAGAGTTTTGTGCTATAAACATGTGCTAACTCTGGAGCAGGGGAGATGATAGGCACTAACGTGGAACAAAATTTCCTTATTCTTTAGTCTTCTGCTGATGCATTGGTCAGCGGGTGGTGAGGAAATGCATTGTGCATCACTTGTTTTGTATATTCTTTTATCTTATTATTATTATTATTTTCTCTTCCTCTACTGTCCTATTAAACTGTCTTTATCTCAACCCATGGGTTTTACTTTTTTTTTCCCCTCCCAATTCCCTCCTCCATCCTACTGGCAGGGGGCAGGGTGAGCGAGCAGCTGTGTGGTGCTCAGTTGCTGACTGGGGATAAACTACAACAATTCTCACTGCTCTCACTTATTTTTAGCTTTGACTTAGTATTAACTGGTGCATATTATCAGTTTTAATGCATTTCAGTATATCTTTGCTTTCTGAACTTCAGTTCATAACTCTTTATGCATATAATTGAAATTAATTTAAATCTCAGCCTTAGCAGAAATTATATTTAATGGGCTTCTACAATCTTCCTGAGTCTGTTTACACAAGAAAAATATTTTTTTCTTTTTGATGTAGGAATGGACTAAGTAAATCAACAAGTTTTAAGGAAATTTAAAAAGCTGGGATTTTAAGATAAAACATTAGACTATTTCTTAACAAGATTTCTGAAGCATGCAAACACACAATCCAGTATTTTTGAACTACATTATATTCCTCAGACAATTAAACCATTTTATTTTTTTGCCAAACTTTGCCATTCCTGCAGAGCCCACAAATCTTTAAGTTTCTTTTTTCTTCTTTCTCTTTTTCTTTTTCTTTCTCTTTTTCTTTTTCTTTCTCTTTTTCTTTTTCTTTCTCTTTTTCTTTTTTTCTTTTTCTTTTTCTTTTTCTTTTTCTTTTTCTTTTTCTTTTTCTTTTTCTTTTTCTTTTTCTTTTTCTTTTTCTTTTTCTTTTTCTTTTTTTCTTTTTCTTTTTCTTTTTCTTTTTCTTTTTCTTTTTCTTTTTCTTTTTCTTTTTCTTTTTCTTTTTCTTTTTCTTTTTTTATTTTCCTTTTCCTCTTTTTTTTCTTTTTTTTTCCTTTTTTTCCCTTTTAAAAAATTTTTTTTCCTTTTTTTTCAGGAAAAAAACCTGAATCGGGATGTAATAATTTTATTTCCTGAAAGTAAGACTTGAAGTCAGTTAATTGACCATGATTGTGTCTTTACAATTCTTTTTCATTTTTCTTCTGCTTTACCCTGCAGTGTTTTTAGATAAAAGTTATGTTTATAACCAAATTAATTGTCACTGGTTCTTTGTTTTCAGGTAATCCTCAGTGATTCCAGAAACCTGAGCATGTACATGATCAAATTTCTCTAATTTAGAAGCTGTGTCATAAAAAGTTTTGGTACATGCTAAAATACTTGAAAGTAGTATTTAGTTGCTGACAAGGTCTTTTTGTTGCCTATAAAGAACTTAAAAATTACAACTGAGCAGCCAGCCTCTCTTTACAAGAGTAACTTTTAATAGCTAGAAAATTTGCAAACCTTTTTCTAAGCGTAAGTTACAAAGAAAACTGGTATTCTGCCTCAGCATCCCTGTTTATTCACATCTGACAAAGTGAAATGTCTCTTGTTCTTAAACTAATTTGGTAGATGAGAATAAGTTGTTTACTATTTTCATTACATAACCCTACAGATGGCATTATGACTTGCACATAGTCATGATCACTGAGTGAAGTATATTTATGCATTTTCAACCACCCTTAGTTTTCAACATGGGATTATTTTTTCATGACTAGGATCTCAAGACATAATCATATGGAGCCTGGACAGCTACTGTCCAGCTGCAAGTAGTGTGAGACCACATATGCAGTTCACATGATATGCAGTTTCTCTGCATGAGTACTAGTGAGACTAGATTTACTAAGTAAACGGTGTACAGTTATCTCCATATTTGGCAGCGAGTATGTATGGATGGAAGGAGAAATTTTTTCAACGTGAAGACAATCAAGTGCAGGAATAGGCTGTCTGGGCGGTCTCTGCAGTCCCCATCCCTAGATGTTCTCTTGACTGGGTAAACCCTGAGCAATCTTGACTGATCTTATAACTGATGCTGCTTTGAGTGCAAGGGTGGACTAGATACTTCCTGAGATCCCTTCCAACTTGAACTCTTTGACTCCTCAGTTCTTTTATGCAGCAGATGTGCTGTGCCCAGCACCTGCTTTCTACCATGACTTAAATGTCCAGAGGAGGTCTGGTTAGTAACAGGCAAAACAAATTTTATCTGCTGGTATTAAAATTTCTGATCAAAAAGAGATACTTGCCAGCTCAAGTACTTTGTCAGTGGAGGAACATCCAGGAGTGCCTCTGTAGCTCTGGAAGTCATTGTGTTCGTCCTCATGACCTCATTTCACTGCTTTCCAGCTAGCAGCTGCAGAATTGAGGGGGAAGCCTCAGGTAATACAATGACTTTGATTGAACATGTGCTGTCCCATTTATTTTCTGGAAGTTAAAAGAGGTCAAAACAGAATTTTTGCATGTCCTATAGCACAGCTACAAGAGGACAACTTGGCCAAGGACTGGTTACTTTTCTTTACCCTGTAAACAGAAAGAAAGGTTGCTTTCATATTTTTAATGCAAAATAAACAAGATATTTTATTTTTCAAAGGTAGGAATTAAATATTTATAAGGAAGCAGGTTTAGATTGTGTTTCTTTTGTTTTGTTCTCTTTTGGGGGAAGTAAAGCAGAGGAATGAGAGTTTCCAGATTTTGACCCATTTGTCTGGAGTTAAGAAGGCAAACCAATTCTTTTTTTATTAAATCTTCTGGTTATAATGCTTTCCCACAAGTAATCAAGTTGCTTTTTTTTTTTTTTTTCTTTAGCTTGTGGTTTTATTATTTATATAGGACCTCCTGATAGTATTTTACAATGTTGAGTATGTTACTTTTATCAGATTCTTGTTCTTGATTTTTCATCAACTTGGAAGTTTCCTTATAAATAAAAAAAGTGTTCACAGTTGGATCGTGCTCTAGTAATACTTTTTATTTGGTGCATTAATTCCCTCATAAATAGAAGTCTAAGAGGTTTTTTTTTAATCATTCAATAAAATTTGTACTTAATATATTTTACTTCTGGCATGCCTGTCAAGCCTATAGACTAGCCTGTAAACACAGACATGTTGGTATATTTGCTGTGTTTGGTAATACTGCTGCCAGTGTGTCACTTTATACCTGAAAGTAATTGCCTCTGAAGTTAGATGGGGTTTTTTGTTTGTTTCTAAAAACGTGCAAATTAGAGTAACTTGAATTCAGAAATTGTTGATGTAAATACATATTTTCTAAATTAGTTTATTTTAATGATGTAATCAATATAATAAATAATAAATTAGTTCATAGAATTCTTTGGGTTGGAAGGGACCTTAAAGATCATCTAAAATAATATTTTAAATATGATATCTTTTCCTCTGTATAATTTCATAAACCTGGAAAGGTCTATTTTGTGCATTTTGTATTAGTAGAGGCTTCAGGTGCCTTTTCCTGATTGTATTCTGTAGAGAGCTATTGCTTCAAAAGAAGTGAAATCTGTTCAATGCTTCCCTAAGAGATCTGTCTTTTATATTAAAGCCTTATACTCTCTTTCATAAACATGTCATTGAAATACCTTCCACATAACTTGACTATCAATAGCAAATCTCTGGTGACAACACAGGCGATATTTATACTAAATAAAAGAGCTCCAAGGAATGTTTCCAGCCACTGGAACCAAATTGTCTACATTGTTAAATTGTTAGATTTGTCCCTCTCATGGTTTTGGCCCAGGCCATACAAGACTCTTCCAAGCAGCTCCTGGGCACAGTCCAGTAGTCAGAGCAGACCAGAGACCATCCCCAGTAGGCAGTTCAGATGTGCCTTGTCCTGACCTGACTGTTCTAGAGATCAAAAGAGTTAATAGCAGCAGCACAAGCTTTCCCACGCTGGTGATCTCAGCACCAGAAACACTGCCAGGATATTTAAGTCGTAGTCTTAGAGGCTTGTTCTGCTGTCTTCTGTATCAACAATGTCCAGGTGAAGATCTTTTATTCCTTTGTTTTTGTTTGTTTGTTTATAATATCATTTGTTCATTATTTTGGAGGTCTTTTAGGATTTTGGTCATTTATTTTCACCCTTTTGAGCTACTTGTACATAGCAGGGTCAGATAGATGGATCTATTGATATGTTATTGACAAAGTATTCTATAGGAAGGTCCTTACCAAAACTGGATATTTTGCACAGCATATGCTAGTTTTCTGCTCTTCCTCAATCTCTTCTGGACCAAGTCTTTTCTAAATATGAACCAGTCAACTTTTCCTCACCATTGTATGTTCCATCTTGAGCTTTGTGGACCATTTTGTTCTAGGAATATTACTGTCTAGGTATTTCACATGAAACGGATTTGAACCAGTCATCACTATGTAAATATATGTTGTTAATCGAGTAGTAGGAGACTGGCACATGAGTGAAATATTGATGTATAATGGTTGTATAACCATGTGGTAAACTGTGTAAGTAAAGCGCATGCACAGCAGGAGTTTATGTTTCCTTTTAATACCACACTATAAAGTGGGTAAATGCTAGAGAACATGGTTCATTCTTAATGTGCAAGTTCTGTTTTCTTTTGCTCTCTTATAGATTTGAGTATATTTAGATTAATTGCAGCAGGACATGGATACTTGAGTTGTAGCAAAGTTATTATGTAAAGGAAAAACAGAGGTTGCACACTGATCATATCTTAAAGCTGGATATATTGTTTCCTGGTGCCAGAAATAAGAGAGGAAAAGTGTGGTATACTTATATCTGAACTCTATGAGCTAACAACTGTTATATGAACCAGAAATGGATTATTTCTTTACTGAAGGATCTGAAATGCCTTTATAAAATATTATTATATTACCAAAGTGTTGAACGACAACAATTCCAATATTTCATGTTTAAATCCATTTTCATTTAAACACACAGTTTTGTGCTCTACTTTCTCCTTGGGGCTTTTCAGCAAAGTTATTTCCATAATCATTCCTATAAAGAGGAGTTAAAAATGTAGCCCAGAAACACATTTTGAATGAGTATTTCTATTTCTGTGTAATTCAGCTTTCTTGGGAAGTATATTTTTAATATCAAACCACTTTCGCTTATAGAGAGAAAGAATGTAACATCATTTACAGTTTTGTTCCCAGGAAGGTCCATTTTCAGTCTCCCTCCAGCAGCAATTACTCATAGAACTATTAATATTGCTTTGAAACAACTTCTGAAGCACTTGCAAATGTCTGGAAAAAGAGGGATTTTCATGATTTACCTCTTCTGAAAAACTGTGAGATCCTGTTGCTACCAATTACTCTGTCTTTTGCTATAAGTTTGCCATGAATTAGTCCTACATAAAACTCAAGGAATAAAATATTGGATTAATGCAGACTATTTTCCAGTTTTTTTTCCCTAGGTTTTGAGAGAAATAACTGATTCTTTGCAAAGAATTATTCATAGATTCCTAATAATCTCCTCATTCCATGCATTGGCTTTAGGACAACACTATGTACAGTTTTCATACGCTGGTTTCTAAATCTTGTTCTGAAATGTGATTTATTTGAGGTTTTCTCTGTCATCTCATTACGCCTTACCAGGACAAAGTAACTGCTATTTCTCAGACCTCTAAGGGGTCTACTGTTTTTTCACTAAATGATTGCCTTTGTTAGCTGCTGTTTAAGTAGTGTATGGTCTGTAATGGTCTGTGATAAATATTTGTGTATTGATTACACTGTACCTGTTGACATGTGTAAGAGAGTAATATAAATAGTGAACACATATAAATTTCCACATTTAACCTACAGCCCTTCAGAAGCCTAGTCATGGTTATTGTTTATTTCAGACATCTGCAGACTTAGGTATACTCTGGGAGATGTCTGTTTTTTTTTTTTTCTTTCCATATATTATGCATACTGTTGTCTTCTGCTTTTATTTGACTTTTTAAGTGCAGTTCAGTAGAAAAATACACACTAAGCAGTGGAGAACATGTGGTTATGTGTGATATTTTAAAGAACCACTTCCATGAACATTCAAAAGACATCACTGGAAATAGAAATGCTCAGATGCCTTGTTATAATGAGCATTCAGACACACATGGTTTCTGCCCAAAAGTGCTGTGTGATCTAAGACCAGATAAAATGATAGATTGAATGTGATGAACAAGGGCATGGTGAGGAAGGATCATCATGCCAAAGCAAACAACACATGATGGATGTTACTTGCAGTGACTAGGACTTCACTGGAAGTGCTTATATATGACAGAGAAAAGCAAAGTATAAGAATGTATCCAGAATAGCCAGCAGCAATAACTGATTCAGAGAGAAGTTAGAAAAATTCAGTGGGGAATTGTTCAAAATATCTGCTACTAAATCCAGTGTTATGCTCTCACTGATCTTATATAACAATAGATGTTACAATTTATCTATTGTTGCAGGTAGTTGTATATTGTATGAACTTGCCAGTAATATGTTGCAGATGATAGATTTTTACCTTATTTTTCTTTTTAAGGTTGTGCAAAAAGTTCTGACAAATTTCAGACAGGTTTGATTATTATTTAATAGTGTTTTGAATTTTAAGTTCTTGTGAATCGGCAAGTGTTGAGAAGTAATTTTACAAATACCCAAAAGCCTAAGCAGTGGAAATCAGTGTATCCAAAATTTTGTAAAAAAAATGCCTGCTGGACAAAAAGGTATGGATTATTTCTAGCTAAATATTCATATGTTGTAAATGCTTTGTACAGCTTCAGTGACATTCTCCAGCAGGGTAAAATGGAAGTTTCTTTCCATTCTTTTGTAATTGTGTTTTAAGCATCAGAGATAAGATCGCTAACTTTAAGTAAAATTCCAGTGCTAAAGCAGATTAACTATTGGAGGACAGCTTCTTCATTAGGTCACATATTTTTAGTGTTCTATGTAATTTGCTATTCATTGCAGAGGAGATTTTGGGAGGAGAAATGGGAAAGAGAGCAAAAGGGTGAAAACAATTAGGAGATGCAGATTAGAAAGCAGTACAGTTAGGAATATATGTGATGATAAATGCATTACAGTATTTTAGGTGTATTAGTATCAGTGTTAAGTGTTTTTGACCTTCAGAATGCAGTGAAATGAGTGAGTATGGTTGGTACTTCCCTAATTTTTAAGAGTGAAAGTATTTGGTGATGGTCGAAATGTTTCTGTCCTCTCTCTGTTAGTCTTACTAGATATTACGAATTTAAGATGGATACCTTCTCCAAGCCGTGGTTCAGTTTGTCTATAGAGCAACTTCTCAATTTGTACGCTTCAGTTACTTTTGTGTTTGAGCACACATGTGGGTGTGAGTAGGCAGGATAGTAGCCAAGGTTCACCTTTCCACCAGAAAGCTGAGCACATAGTATATTTCAGGCTTTTGCCTACCAGAATTTGCCAATAATATGTTACAGAGAGAGAGTTACCTCATTTGATAGCTAAGAATTTGTTATTTAAACAGCTTATTAGGCTGAAAGCTAACAATTAACTGAATTCAAAACTAAACTAATTAAGACTACTTTAATCTATGTGATGCTTTAGGCTATATCTCTATTGTGTGTAGGAAGAATTAAAAAAAAGCCTGTAAAACCTTGCTTTCCATTATGAAAATTTTGTTTTCTGTAGAAAATAAATGGGTGTCGATGATGTGCATAGAAGTAAAACACAATGGAGGTAATTCGTGAATATTGACAATAAATTACACTAGTTCCAGATGATGTCTTTGATCAAGTTGGAAATATCACAAGCCTTTCTTTAAATACTGATGTTCATCTCTCACATATTTCATACTAAGGATTTTTCTATATTTGAAGTTAGGAAGAGCTATTTTTGATTAAATACTCCAGATAAACTCTTATGGATTAGCTGGTTTTCTTACCCTGTTTCTGCTTTAACAAAATTCTTTTGTTAAAATAAGAAAATGTCTAATCTGAAGCCTTTGCACATAATTAATCCAGACAATCATAGCAAATGGGTGTGAACCAGATGATCTACTTCAGTGTTCTGCCCTACTTCAGTAAAGTTGTTGTGTTTCTGATTTTCAGTGTAGATTATTTCAGATTTGACTTGATTTGCAGATAAGGTCTGAGGTGAGAAAAAATTTATTTTAAAACATAAGGTTTAGAATATGGGTAAAATATAAGGAAAAAAAAAATAATCTGAGTTTTAAACCAATCCATTCTTACAGGCACTGTGAGCCTTTTATGAGATTCTAATAAAAAGTGCTCCTTCCTTACAAAAACATTTATAGAAATAAGTTTTAAAGTAGCAATTCTTGCAAAAGAAAGAATACCAAGAAAGTGTCTTCGCATTTAATCAGGGAAAGAGGTGCCAAAGAACTATCATTTTTAGAGGAGGAAAATTAAGTTGTGGTTAGCTTATTTTCAGTGAAGCTTCTTAGTGGATTAGAAGTTGTCTACAGATAGGATTGTCTATGTTATTAGGCTTAGATTCATCCTATTACTTGCTACCTTGTCAGGTGCCTCACTGGAATTTTATTAACTGCTAGCTAGCTGTTTTGTAAGAGAAGATAATACCTGCAGAGAGTGATTCAGATTTTAGGTATGCAGAACTACCTAAAGATGTGCTCACCTTTGACTGTACTTGCGCTTAGATGTGCAACTTGCCACAAGTGTTGGTGTTATGAGTCTAGCCACCAGATTCTGGGAAGGAGGGGAGGAGGTGTTGCCCTGTATGTTAAGAAAAGGATAGACTCCGAAGAGCTGCCTCTGAGAACGAACCATGAGCTAGTTGAGGGCTTGTGGGTAAAACTTAAGGATCAGACCAATAAAGGTCACCTTGTGGTTGGGGTCTACTATAGACCGCCTGATCAAGAGGAGCCTGTTGATGAGGTCTTCTTGATTCAGATGCAGGAAGCGTTGCACTCGCCGGCACTCATCCTGATGGGTGATTTTAACCACCCTGATATCTGCTGGGAAAACAATACAGCAGGCTGCAAGCAATCCAGGAGACTCCTGGAGTCTGCTGAAGATAACTTTCTGGTCCAGCTATCAGACAAACCAACCAGAGAAGCAGCATTGCTGGACCTGGTGCTCATCAACGCAGATGAACTCTTTAATGAGGTGAAGATTGGAGGCAGTTTAGGCTGTAGTGATCACGCCCTGGTTCAGTTCGTGATCTCAAGAAACATGGGCCTGGCAAAGAACAAAGTCAGGACCCTGAACTTTAGGAAAGCACACTTCAGCTGTTCAAAGATTTAGTGGATGAGATCCCCTGGGAAACTGTCCTTCAGGACAAAGGAACGGAACAGAGCTGGCAACTATTTAAGGACACTTTTCTTAGAGTGCAAGAGCTCTCCATCCCCCTGTGTAAGAAATCAGGCAGGGTAAGGAGGAAACCGGTGTGGCTGAGCACCTCCTCCTCAATCTAAGGTGTAAGAAGGAAATGCACAGCCAGTGGAAGCAGGGACACATAGCCTGGGGAGAGTACAGGGAAATGGCTAGGACATGTAGGGTTGGGATCAGGAAGGCCAAGGCACAGATGGAACAGAAATTGGCAAGGGATGTGAAGAATAGTAAGAAGGGGTTCTATAAGTACATGAGTCAGAAAAGAAAGGCCAAGGAGAGTGTCCCCCCTCTGATAAACATGAATGGGGAACTGGTGACAATGGATATGGAGAAGGCTGAGATGCTCAACGAGTTGTTCATCTCAGTCTTCACTGGCAGCCAGGCTTCCTGCACTTACCAAGTACCGGAACCTCTTGGAGAGAGCTGGGGCAGCGAAGCCCCTCCCACTGTAAACAAAGAGCAAGTCCGAGGCCACCTGATAAAACTAAACAAACAGAAGTCTATGGGACCTGATGACATACATCCCGGGGTCCTAAGGGAACTGGCTGATGTAGTTGCAAGACTACTCTCCATCGTATTTGAAAAGTCATGGCAGTCAGGTGAGGTCCTCAGTGACTGGAAAAAGCGTAACATCACCCCTATTTTTAAAAAGGATAGGAAGGAGGACCTGGGGAATTACAGACTGGTGAGCCTCACCTCTGTGCCTAGGAAGATCATGGAACAGATCCTCATGGAAGCAATGTTAAGGCACATGCAAGACAAGGAGGTGGTCCAAGTAAGCCAGCACAGATTCACCAAGGGCAAATTGTGCCTGACCAGTCTGGTGGCCTTCTATGATGGAGTGACTGCAACAGTCGACAAGGGAAGACCAATCAATGTCATCTACCTAGACTTCTGTAAAGCCTTTGACACAGTCCCACACGACATCCTTATTGCTAGGTTAGAGAGATATGGATTTGAAGGGTGGACTATTCGATGGATAAGAAATTGGCTGGATGGACGCATCCAGAGACTTGCGGTCAATGGCTCTATGTCCAGGTGGAGACCGGTGATGAGTGGTGTCCCTCAGGGCTCTGTCTTGGGACCAGTGCTTTCCAATATCTTTATCAATGACATAGTGGATAGAGTGCACCCTCACCAATTTTGCAGATGACACCAAGCTGAGCGGTGCAGTTGACACACCTGAAGGATGGGATGCCATCCAGGGGGACCTGGACAAGCTTGAGAAGTGGGCCCATATGAACCAAATGAGGTTCAACAAGTCCAAGTGTAAGGTCCTGCACCTGGGTCGAGGCAATCCCAGACATGGATACAGACAGGGAGAAGAACTCATTGAGAGCAGCCACACAGGGAAGGGCTTGGGAGTCCTGGTGGACAAAAAGCTGGATATGAGCCAGCAATGTGCTCTCACAGCCCAGACAGCCAACCATATCCTGGGCTGCATCAGAAGAGGCATGGCCAACAGGTCGAGGGAGGTGATTCTCCCCCTCTACTCTGCCCTCTTGAGACCCCACCTAGAGTTCTGCATCCAGGTCTGGAGTCCTCAGCACAAGAAAGATGTGGACCTTTTAGAACGGATCCAGAGGAGGGCCACAAATATGATCAGAGGGCTGGAGCGCCTCTGCTATGAAGACAAACTGAGAGAGCTGGGGTTGTTCAGCCTGGAGAAGAGAAGGCTCTGGGGAGACCTTATAGTGGGCCTTCCAATACTTAAAAGGGGCCTTATATAAAAGAGGGGGAGAGACTCTTTATAAAGGCAGATAGCGATAGGACGAGGGGGAATGGTTTCAAACTGAAAGAGGGGAGATTTAGATTAGATGTTAGGAAAAAATTCTTCACTATGACGGTGGTGAGGCACTGGAACAGGTTGCCCAGGGAGGGTGTGGGCGCCCCATCCCTGGAAGTCTCAAGCCCACATTGGTTGGGGCCCTAAGCAACCTGGACTAGTGGGTGGCATCCCTGCCCATGGCAGGGGGGTTGGAGTTAGATGATCTTTAAGGTCCCTTCCAGCCCAAGCCATTCTATGATTCTATGATTCTATGATTCTGGACAGGGGAACAATATAAATTTCTGCAGTAACAATATCCATTTCTGCAAGTAAATTAGATTTCTAAGCTGTTTTGATACTGAAAAGCATTTCTAGACAGACCAGGTGTTGCTGAGATGTTTTAATCTGCCTTCCTGCAAAAATACGCCATTTTCCGTGTTGAGCTCTTGTTCTATTTAGCCATGATAGGCCTAAATTAATCAACTAAATGACTGTTTACAATGGAAAAAATTTCCAATACAGTTAGGTTTTCTAAGGTCCTTAATCTACAACAGTGTGAGATTCATCTCATCTAACTCTGGCCATGTAAATGTTTGTCAACTAAGTTTAACCTAGTCAGGATCCTTCTATCATCAAAAGAAAGAAATATGCATCTTCAAGGGAAAATTGATGCTGCCTGTCTTTGCAAATCATTTTGGAAAGGAAGGAGCTGCCATTTGAAGGTAACAGTTTGCAGTGACTATCCACTAGCTGATGTCACTGTTACACACATAAGGTTAGGTGAGATGAATCCCATTGCTATCTAAAATTCTGAATTGCTGTACGTTTCTGTTGTTAGTCATACCCTCTTGTAATAATTCACAGAGTGGCTCGTGACCAGAATGTTTATGTTTGGCAGTTTAATGCTGCATACAATATTCTTTCCAAATATCAATTTTCTGCATTTATTTTTATTTTTAATTTGTGGTTGTAAATACATTTTCTGACATTCAGTCTGATCATCTTTTCCACATATTTCAAAAGTGCTTTCTAGAAAGCGTGCACACACTTTATCTTCTGAATTGTTCAGTTCACTCAACAAAGCCATTACTATGTAAAAGTTGAAATTTTAACCAAGTTTATTTTTATTTCTATTTTTACTTTTACCATTACAATTAATGTCTCTGTTTCTTTGTGTGTTTTTATTAAGTGTTTGTCTTTGCTTTTGGTTTCCAATATTTGCACGTGCACATAAACTTACTGATTTAATTTATTTTAGTCATTTAGTGAAAACTTTAATCTCTGTTTCTCCTCTAATTTAAAAAAAAAAAAAAAATCCTTGTCTTATTTTTACAAATCCATTTTTTTCCTTAGACAAGTGGTTCCATCTTTGCAGTTAACCTGGGATTCTGTTGGTGTATATTCAGTTTCCTTGTTCACATAGATTTCCAGTGCCACTTTGGGCAAATAATTTGTGTCTTGGCAGTTCATTTCCTTCTACTGCACAGAGAATAAATCCATTAGCCTTCTGCAGGTCTCATACACAACTCCAGTATGAGCCAGGGAGTCTCAGGGTCTTCTGCTAGCATACACAGCTTTTATTTTTAATTCATTGTTTATATCTTAGCCGCTTTTTCCTCTAGTGTTTTCAATATCAGCCCCAAAACAAAAATACTGGTCAAGACTGGCTGGTCGTGTCTTCCTAAAGTTTCTTTCCTACCTTTGCTGTTCTCAAAGCCACTGGGCATTCCTTTCATAATCTTCACCTCTTTTTTGTTGTTTCAAGCTGACAACTTTTTTTGGATCCCTGAGAGAAGGGAGGCTGCAAAACTTTAGCAGTTTTTTTCAAGGAGGTAGGCAACAGTTTTGCCAGGTTCATTCTTTCCTGAGAGCCATTAGGAAACCGCAGTGTAATCAGGGTCTTCAACATAGCAACAGAAGTGGGAGAATCATTTTATTCCTACCTATACTAACTGATGAATAAAATCAGACAGGAATCTGTAAACAGGAAAACACTTACTTAGTAATCTGTGGGACATGCACACAAGCATGAGGGAAGCCTCTTCCTAACCATGAGTATTCGAGAAATGTGGTTATTTACGGCAAATTTTTTACACCTGAATATGCCATAAATTCTGCTTTAGTGCTGTTTTCTATTCTGCTTTTTAGGCATCGAGCTACCAATACTGTTTCAATTACACTCTCTCATTTCTAGTGTTCTCTCAATTTCACCACTTGCAGGTACATGGCAAAGGCCTCCTTTCAGAGAAGCATCTCTATTCAATATAGAGCTCTAATTACATGATTACATATTTAAGCTTGTGTTTAAGTTTCACAGAAGTCAACGGCTCTTAAAGCACATGCTTGAAGATGAACATGTGCTAAAGTGCTTCTCTAAATGGAGACATTTAAAGACATGCTTAAGTGCTTTCCTGACTCAGGGACCAAATTATATCCAGGGCTAAACTCAGGTAGCTCTAGTGAGATCAATCTAGCGTACACAGCTTTTATTTTTAATTAATTCTTTATATCTTAGCCACTTTTTCCTCTAGCGTTTCCCATTTGATACTTTGATATTATTTATGGTCTTTTAAAATTACGACTCTATGAGTTTGCAATCCTTTTTTTGAAATTAATCACCCTTTGCTGAAATTATGTATCTCAGCTTGTTATCTCATTGTCTGATTTCTCATAACACTGTCATGTAAAGCTGTCTTTCATTCCTACCCCACACAGTGTAAGCAAGATGTGCTAATGGAAACCACTCTGGAGCTTCATGCCTTATTACAAAATAAATCAGTCAGGTAACTGTTATCTACATCCCTTAAAGTGTGTTTGAATACAGAAATAAGTGGAGAGAGGAATGGAGATAGATAGTGAAAAAAACGAGCGTTCTTTGGTAGTATGTTTTAGTTGAAACTTATGTTGCATGTTTTAAAGAAATGGAAAACAGGAAAGAAGATTTGAAGGTCTAGATGTGAATAAATTCTCATTTATTCTAGATGAAACATGGACTAACTTCACTGGTATCCAGGGGAACACTACTTTAACATGTGCACAGCTAAGGCTAACATTAGCATAAAAGCATTTTGGAATGTCATATGTGTTCCACTTATTAGAAGTAATGCATCATGTCGGCTCCTTCTGCCCGAATCCTGTATGCTGAACTCTGCTCCCACCAATCCAAGTTATTCACAAAACAGGCACTCTGCTAATGGTATCTTTTTAAAAATCTGGTTGCTGACCAGTATTTTATAAGTTTCTGCCAGGAATGACTTGTATATATGCCCACTCTATAGAACTGCGCAGTCAAAATCATGTTGGAAAAAAGCTTTTGGGGTTTTGTTTATTTTTGTGCTGTAAGTGAAGCTACTCATCTATTTAGAACGTACCTTTGAAAACTTGAAGCTTAGTACTTCACATGAGACTTTTCACTCATATTCAGTGCCTCTGGCTTACAAGCAAGTGTCATATGGTTGCAATTAAAAGGATGTCACAAAAACTTCATTGTAAGTAGGGTAACATATGCTCTTAAGGGGTTTGTTTCGTTTTCCAGTGCTTTGAGTCTTGCTGGGTTTGGGAGTCACATCTTTCACAGCTAGTCAGCCTTCCTGCTTTAGATATGTCAGCTGACAGGGTGCCAGTTAAAACATCTTCTGGAAATGCTGACAAGTATCTGAAGGGAGAAAGCCAACTGCTCCAAATAAACAAAGATGACTGAGGAATAGGAGTGGCGAGTTTTGCTCCAGAGGTGGTACATCTATCAATCAAGCAGACTATGGGTGGCATTTGAGAAATGTTTCCTGTTGAGGGATAGGAATGGGAAGGATTTTCAGTAATTCTACCTTCTGCAGTGGGAACGGCCACAGGTTTGCCAAACATGAGCCAGAAATAGGGACAGCGAGTAATTAAAAAAACAAAACAAAGCAAACAGCACTGATAGCACAACAATGAGAGAAATTTAAGGAGACGTGTGACATTCCTGCTTATCACAGAAGGCTAAAGCTGCATAAATTCGGTCACATTACAAGAAAAAACTGAATTAGTGAGGGAGACTCATCCTGCATGCCTATACTCTCAAAATGCATAACTACAAAATTAGTTGGATGTGTTTACGAAGAAATGCCTTGCAGAGCTATTTTCTCATTATGAATTTGTTAGAACTGGGGCAGGCATTTGACTCAAGTTCTCAATTCACTTTGGCACATGTACAATCAAATTTTCCTAGACTTCAGCATAATCTTTACATCTATTATGCAAAGAGAACAGGGAAATCAATCTGCAAATTACACGTTCGAAGGCTATAACAACATATTGCCATTTGGTCTTCCTTCATGCAAATTTTTTTCCCTGACAGAGATTTTTTCCCCCCTTTCATTTTAATCCTTTATTTGGCAATTGTGCTTTCCTTCCCATACGGCTCACTTCTCTGTGTACACTAGTAATTCAGCTCCGGCTGTCAGAAAATTTAGCAATTTAATGCGCTGGGCAGAAAGAAGCTATTCTTAATTATTTTCCCATATAACCCAAATATATTCTTTCACTTATGAACATTAGGAAAAAAAAAATCCTGCTGCAGATAAGATCCTATTTCAGTCTGTTGTATGACTGAACTCATCATTACTTCCATAAAAGCCTTAAACATATTCCCGTTACCATCTGTGTTAAAGTTCTTACAAGGAAGGAGGTGCTAAGATTCCAGATGATGTTCATATCAACTAATATTTTAGCTTTGCTGCAAAAACTTTATTTGGTTACTTGGCAGTGATGAAGATCATTTACTAGGTTTGGTTTATGAAAACAGTATCTTCACAACTTGTAGTAAAATAAAATAAAAATAAAATAAAAATCCTTAGTATTTTATAGCAATGGGAAGAAAATATTTTTCTGAAATTAATAATCTTTTTCCCCAGAGAATTTTGGTTTTATAAAGAGGGAAATCTGTTTAGAATGGCAAAGTTTAATAATGCATCTGCTTTACTGTCTGTCTTAAAGGTGACAAGGGTTATAATGTTGAAAGTTTTAAATATACAAATAGTACCAAGGGTATTTACAATTTCTGGGTGGTGTGCTTTTTTTTTTTTTTTTTCCCTGAATCTAGCTGAAAATTCTACAAATTTATATTGTCCTGTTAATTTTTGTCAGCTAAGTTGTTTGATTGCACTCTGCCTAAACCATACTAATTCTTTATGACTTTAAGATATCCTTACAATATCATATCCTGATACAGTTGTACTAATCTGATTTAAAAAAGCAAGCAAGCAAACAAACAGAAACCCACACCCATTTAGAGCAGGAGAACAAAACATATGTCTGAGGAAGAGTTAGATGGTCAAAGTTCAGAAACTGACCATGTGGACACGTTTCTTGGAAACAACATTGATATTCATTCAAAAAAGTATTTTTTTCTTAATGGGGTGATTTTAAAAAGGGTAAGAGCAGAGTTATTTTGAATAGCGCAACAGCAGTGTCAACATTTGGCTTGCGATGTCCTTAGTGAGAAGAGACGTCCCTCTTCTCACTCAATTTAATGACTTGCAGTGCTTTGTGAGGGTATGACCACATCATGTATTTGGGGCAGGAGAGGACATTTGGACTCACTGTGTGTAAAGTATGAGATTATGGGACAAGGACCTGCTCTGAATCAGGACAGGACATTAAACCTATAGTAATCTACTTTCTCTCTCAACAAAATCTAGCACTGCATTGCTACATTTGTATACCTTACAATGCCTTGAGCAAAAGAGGAATGAGAATAACCTATCCAAAGTATTTTTTTGTGTTTACAATTTAGTCTCACAGAACTGCGTGTTAATTTGGGTGTTCCACTAGCTGCTCACCTCAACATAAGCTCTGTTACTGAAGTCTTCTTGGGATACTTTTGTAATTTCCTGACAACAGTATCAATGATCATAGCTGTCAGAGGTCTATATTTTTAAGAAATGTGTCATATTGACAGTATTAGAAAATATGGAAAAAGAAAAGAAATGTGTCATATTGCTCTTACATCAAATACATAGAATTTTATTATTTCTCTTGATAAGGTGTCCTGATTAATCATGTCAGACTGAATAGTTGCTCAGAAGTAGTGTGAAATTTTTAATGCTATCACACAGGACCTTCAGCTTAGAAATGGCTTACAGTTCCTGCTCTGTGAAGGTCATTATTAATTATTCTTTTTCTGCATGGATGAAGAAAAAAACATAACGGTGGATATAGTGGATATAGCTGCATTAGTACTTTGGTTTGGATCAGTTGTACTGTTTTAAAGCAATTCCTCTGTCCATTTTTTTCTGCATTGTTTTGATCTGCAGAGCAGTTTTGGTGTGCACAATTCTGTTGTAAGGTAAACTTCTTTCAGAGAGAGCTAAGCTCTGTCAGGTACATACCAAATGCTTTCTTACCCCTAATGGGATAAGGCATCTGAAGCAAACACTGGACCTTTGCAGGGCTTCAAGAAACACATATGGTAGGGATGTTCAATCCAGGGGGTCAGACAGAATATAATTCAAGATAACTGTCCTTCTCCACCCAGCAGCTTTTGTAAGGGCCTTAGTACTAACTGGTGGGATTTACTAAACCACTCCTGTTGCTCCAAGCTACTTGCTATTGTGGGCACGGCCAGTGTTTACAGACTGGACTCTGGAAGCTGAAAGGGAGATACCTCACCCATTATGACAAAATAAGCCTAGCTGTGAAAGGACTGAAACTTACAGTTTACTTCAGTGAAAATTCCACGTAAAAGGCATTAAAACATCTGCTCCAAATTTACAACTTTCTTCAAGAAGCATAACATTTCTGGGGGAGGGGCAGAACTATAATTATAAATTCCAATGTTTTGAATCCTATCTGAGCACTGAAGCACATTTAGTAACACAGCTTCAAAGTGTGTATGAGTACCATTTTCAAGTTCTAAGCGGATATCTTCTCAAATCTGGCATTGTGAAGTGATATTTTTGATAACCAAAATGAAAAGCGTACGTTCTATTATGGAAATATCATCTACACAGTTCTCGTCCATCTATTAAATTCAAACCATTGTATTCCTGTGCAGTATACTTCAATTTATGTAGAAGAAAGACTGGTTTGAATTATACACATTTACTCTTAAGGTGCAAAATTTGGAACAAATGGAGGACTCTAGGAGTGAAATTATGAGATTAGTACACAACCCCTCACATTAGTTGAGAAACTCATTGTAAGAGTGCAGTTTCTACCTGCTTAATACATGCTGCTGGTGCTTTTGTGTAGACTGAGAGTTGTATTGATTCAGTAGAAACACACAGTGGGGGTACTTTGTTATGTAGATTATCTTATCAGTTAGCCAATATAGGAATATAGATGATCTTGAGTATTTGAGAAAGCAGAGTGGTAGTCCCATTTGAAAGAATTGTGCTCAACTTGCTCTCAAAGACTCTTTATGATCAGAGACTGTATCAAAGATTTTGCTTATCTTTTGGGTGTGTTACAAGTAAAGATTTTTCAGTTGAAAGCAAAAAAAAAGAACATTGACAGAGGTGGGATAATTATTTGAGGTGTCAGGATCAAGCTGCTTGACAATACAAATAAAACAAATATGTTTGTATGGTAGTAACTAGAGGGCATAATAACAGATTCTACAATTTATATTAATCACTTTTACCTTGGATTCTTCCTATGTAAATTCAAGTACTATTCAAGTACATGACTTAAGGCTGTTTTCAGTGTATTTTCAAACCACTCAAGATCTCTAGTTTGAAATGTGTGTTTGAAATTTATGGAAGATTTGATTTGTCCTCATGCCTTTGTGGTACATATTTGTGAGTTCTCTGTGTGGAAACTACTACTTTAAAAAATAATGTTAAAAGCATGCTCTGTCAAGTACAATGACAATGCACCTGTTTTTGCAATCAACATTTGCTCAGCACAGAGATCTGCAAGATCTACTGATGGCATTCATGAAGGCGATAACCCCTTATAAGCATCACATCTTGAGATTAATAAACACTGTCATGGTTTCAGCATCTGGAGTGCGAGTTCCATTTTGCATAGAATGACCTTGGCTGAAGCACAGAAACAGAAGTGTGTGTTACTGAATTTATAACTTGCCATTAATACCAGCTACAAGGAAATAACATGCCTCATTGTTTTCTGCTTTCTTACTTTATCAATATTACTTTACAGCTTTATTCATCCAGGAGATATACAGAAGAACATCTTTACCTCTGTTTTTCTCAATGCTGTTTCTTTTAAGATAATAAAAAGAAAACTCTCTGAAAGATGCCCTCATACAATCCTTTTTGTTCTAGGGCCAAAGTCAACAGCTGCTGATGTCAGCTGAAAGATTCATAATGAATTCATTGAGTGGCTAACCTTTATTAACCTTTATCCAACATGAGATACCACAGGTAAACTATTGCAATAGACAGCCAGCAAAAGGTAGCATACTAGTAACTTCTCATTATTGTACGTATCAGGTTTCTGAGTTCGTATGCTTCCATGCTGGGTCTTCTGGATGTTTCCTTTTGAAGACTATTCATCTTCATCGGTTCTGTACTGTGAGAACAGAACCTACTCACCAATTTTATAGCCAGCAATATTTGTTGTTGTTCAGAAAAGACTCCTAAGGGCATGACTGTTTTATTTTTTGAGAGACATACTGTGTGTTTTCACTATTATGAATGATGACTTCGCTATACAAGTGGAAAAATTGTAACTGTCATATATGTTTATGGATTGCCCAAGTATTTTGATTTATTGTAGTAGTGCCTTTCAAACTGTCCCAGAGAAGGACAGGGGTGATATCCATTCTATGAGTACAGTGTTTCTTAGCTGCTATTCATAAAATCTTTAGAGTAGATGTAATAGATCCATGGTCCTCCAAAACTGGCTGACCTACAAACAGCAACATTAAGGAAATAATAAGCTGTGAGCAGCAACATATTTTTAATTTTCCTGAGGCAATAAACAGCATTAGAAAACCTATGAGGTAACATGTTGCTGAAGAGCCAGAGGTGGGGGATCTTTAGAATTTGCATCCTGATGATATAAAAGTAATATTCTGAGAGCCAAAATCGACCCTGGTTTAGATCACATGATGGAGTAACACACAAAAAAATAAAATAATTAAAAAAAAATTAAATGCATTCTCAATGAAATAATGATGAGCAAAAGAACAGCATGAGATGGAACAGGTTGACCAGAGAGGTGGTAGATGCTTCATCCCTGGAAACATGCAAGGTCAGGCTGGACAGGGCTCTGAGCAACCTGATCTAGTTGAAGATGTCCCTGCTCATTGCAAGGGGGGCTGGACTAGATGACCTTTAAAGATCCCTTCCAACCCAAACTATTCTATGATTCTATGATTCTATGATTTTATGATTCTATGATTCTGTTTTGAGATAGAGGGCTTGATTATTTCTCAGTGAAGTTTTTCTTCAAATAGTTTGTACCCAGTGAGTGCCTTCTGATTCATAACATGACTTAGAGATTCCCATCTGTTGAATTGAAGTATTCCACATGGTAAGTTTAATAAAATAGCTGAGTAGCACACTTCAGAACCTAGTCACATAACAAAGCCACATAGTTGTGGATTTTGAGACCATCTGTATTGTGAATATAGCAACAAGTCATTCACATCATTTACCATACAATAACAGTCAGGGAGCTATTTTAGGAGCAATGGTCCTTACATTGCAAACATCTAGCAAGAAACTACAAAGTACAATTTATTTACTTCAGTGCTTCACAAAGATTAACTTTATCCTTGGGAGGCTAATAACCCTAGGCTCCCTTAATAGTCCATGGAAAGAAATAATCTCTTTCAGTTGATTCTGAGCAGAACCCTAACTTGAAGAATGCAGGCAATTTGGAAAGAGTACAGAAGAGATCAAGAAGAGATTTCAAAACAATGATCTGCTTGTAAAAATTGTAGAAATTAGACTTGTCATGAAGGGGAGTGACAGGGAGATATGAGCATTTTAAAATATGTAACAGACGGCCGCAAAGTCTGTTCTCCATGTAGACAGTGAATAAGACAAAGCAATAATGCAACAAAGAAGATTTATACTAAACAATATGAAAAATCTTTCAGAAGTACAGATAGGGAAGCACACGGTAAGAATTTCTCTGAGTAGATTACAAAGTCTCTGTCATTGGTGGGCTATAAGAGCAGGTCAGCCAGACATTTGTCAGAAATGCCATAAATATAACTGATTCTACCTGTAGAAAGGAGTAGACTAGATGAGCTCTGGAGGTTTCTTAAAGTCCCATGAATTTATGGCTTTCTCAAGAAGGGGTCTATTTTATGGGATGGGTTAGGCAGATTTGTCTCTTTAAATGAACTTTTGTAACCGTTCCTTGCTTAGTGTGCAAGAATATTCACTGAAAGATTGTCAGGATGCCATGCTCCTGTGCATAAGGGATCATCAGCCCACGGATTCGATGCTTGAATTCTTGCCTATGAATAGCACTTCATTCATAATGCACTTGATACTATATCATCTTCTTACAATATACATATTTATTAAAGCATTTAATGTTATTACCTTCAGTATTGTCTTATCTCTTTTCTAAGATATTTGATTCTACATTGACTCTATTTTTACTATGATAATTCAGTTTACTAATAAAGTGTTCTGAACTGTGAGTCAAGTTTTACACCATTTTCATTCTAATACTTAAAGCTTTTTCAGTCATCTCTTCATTCACTACTACTGAAAAAGTACAGGCTTCATTGATATCTTTTTAATGCAATGAATTTATCGTTGTCATTGAAATACATATGTAGTAGATGACATCTTGAACTTATTTCTCTCTTCATTTTTACCAATGAAGTAAAAATAATTCTTAGGAACTAAGATCACTTATTGCAGATTTGTAATTCAATACTGTTTGTCTCCATGTGTTTGGTTATGAAAAATTTTGTGGTTTTGGTTCTACAGGATATGTTAGTATGTCCACCCTTTAGGTGCAAACTCTAATACATAAAAAAAGTGAGAGATTAAGATTTCAAATTAAAAGTTATGTGGCTATTTTCACATTTTAAATTAATATAAATAGCATTATTTTCTTTAATCAGCAATTCCTTGAAATTAAAGTTCTTCAGTATTTCCCCCAACTTAAAATCCTAAAGAAGTATTTAGAATTGAGATATTACATTGTAATTTCTTAATGTTCAAATTAAACCTATAATTTTTGCAAGCAGTTTAATTATTACATATACATAAGATTGAATTTTTGGTTTAATCAGACTTTTAATAATGACAACACCAAGTGTATTGCTGATTAACATTTTTTAAGTAGGTACAAACCCAATTGAATTCTGTCCAACACTACCTTTTGTCCTTTTGTTATGACATTTATTAAACTCTCCCAGGCATTTTAATTTAAGTATTTTAGCAAAGTTTATCTGGTAAAAAAAAAAAAAAGGCACTATAAGTATTGCCAGATGTGTTGTACTAGAGAAGTATTAAATAGGGAAATATTAAAATGGTCACATACTTGCCCTCTGTTTGTAGATCTGACCCTACAATCACATACTCAAGTTATTAATATTGCATTTAAAGGAAAGTTCATGAATTCACTAAAAATACACAAATGTGAATGAAACTGTAGGCATTTTAAGTTATGTTAGCTTCCTACAATAATAGTTTAAGATCATCCTAATCTTGCTTCATTATACTTTAAATTATACTTGGCAAAACTATGTATAAGTGTAAAGCAACATGATTTCCTATATCTTTTTGTTTTATTTATTTTCTTTCTATAAATGATTGAGAGCAGATAATTTTCCCCTGCCCCCCGCAATAGTACAATAGGTACAATATAAAGAGCCTGCACATCCCTCAGCTCAGCTGAGGTGTTCTGCTATTGGAACTGCACAACAGTTATACATCATATAGCAGCTGAATAAAAAAAAAACAAAACAAAAAACGTCGCTTGGATAATTACATGATAAACCCATTTACTAGAAAATCTGCTGTATTTTCTTAATAGTAGTAGGGGGCCCAGCAAATGAGAGTGGTAAATTATTGTCATGCAAAACATTAGCAAGTTGCATAATGTCCAATAACAGAGAGGACATAAATCAGCAATAGTATGGGCAAGAGAATACAGAATTCCATGGCATTGTGTGAAGGAACTGCAGACCACCTTCATTGTCATTCTGTTCAGCATTTCTCTTTGTTTTGTTCTGTGGGCATACTTTGCTAAGAAAAGTTAGGTGATCTGAATTCAGGCCACAGTATGTAAACTGGTAGAATGTTGCAGAGATTTATATTTTATTAAATCTTCAGTCTGTTGAAAAAATTCCTGTAAACACATTATTTCTGGGCATTTTCTACAGGAGGAGAGCAGTGCCAGTTCTTTAGGGTTACTTGTTCATGTGACTGGAAGAATCTTTTCTTAAAAGTCCAGAATGATGGGAATATACATAAGCATATAATCTTTTATTACAAAAATAAATAAATGCCTAGTACTTGTGATCTGAGAAAGAAACCTGGAAATAAAAAATTTTCTTAAGAACTGAAAGAAAACAAAAGGCATATCTAACCAATCAAATATGATTTTGTTTGTTTGTTTGTTTGTTTTTGGGTTTTTTTGTAAACTAGCGTGAATTTTGATCCTGGACTCAGGATTTTAAATGTTTGAGATTGGCAGTGCTTCATGTGCATAGTCTTCTTGGGAGAAATTTTCTTTCAGCTGGTACATGAACCATGAAATTGCTGAAATCAAATGGAGTTTCAGGATTGTACATAAAGCACAGGCAGTTTTTCTTTGTTTACAGTGGTGGATAAAACAATGTGCCTGATGAGCTAAGCCAAGGAGAAACATTTCTGCAGAGATATTTTTTTTTTCTCTTGGATTGAATCAGTGAACCAAATTCTCTGCTGCTATAAATTGTTGCAGATTACAGTTTTGTTAAAGGATTGCTAGTGTGCAGTCTGTGCATCTTCCATTTACTTTCCTGTGCTTACTGTCCTGTAATTCTAGCTAGTTTTCCCTCAGAATTAAGTTTACCACTGATATATCTGATTCTCTTGAGAAAGCCAATTTTGGATCACTGAGGACTTCAAAATTGGCATTGGACTTCACAATGTAGCAAAGGAAGAAAATTTCTTTTGCATGCATTCCTCCAAAGGAAATAATTAAAGGGGGAAAAAAAGAAGTGGTTGGAATTGCTTTGGGATAGAATTAAGTATCTGATGGAAAAGCTAAGTTGTTGTCATTGGCAGAAAGATATGGACAGTCTTTCTGAGGAATTAACTGATATTAAACTATGTCTCTAGCAGGAATAATTACATCTTTTAAATTATGATCTTCCTAATCTCCATAAACAATAACAATTCGCAGTAGGTGCTATAATACTAATGTTAATTATGCAAAAAGTGTATTGAACTTACAATTATTAGAACTTTTTTTTTCTTAAGATGTTTTAGCTGTTGCAGAAATTCAATCTAATTAAATCTTTACAGGTTAGAAGGTATTTTTTTAAACAAATTCATTAAATGACAGTGGTAGTTCAAGCAATAGTAACTATCAAGGTCATACTTTTCCCTTTTTTTTGTCCATCATAACCTATAGAATGAGTCAGTTTCTTAAAGCCTCTACTCATTTAGAGGAAAGGCAATAGGCAATGTACTTAGAACACATGATAAGGGGATTTTTCTTTGGGAGGATTTGCAGAAGACAATTGCCTTTTTTTTTCTTTGTGTTTTTTTTTTCTTTTTGTTTTACTAGAACTCACTGGAATTTGCATCGCAATCAGGAAATGTTTTGATGAGTGCAGTGAGATATCCTCTTAAAAAGTAAAAGTCCATTAGATTTGGGAAACTAATACTATAGATTCAGAAAACCCAAAAGGAAGTAGTCCCATAAACTAGAGTACTTACGCATTCATTAACATTATAAATAATTATCAAGGATTTGCACATGTGCTGTATTTTATTTTACACATGGTAAGTAGTTTCACTGAGTTATAAAAATGTGTTTAATTCCATGTGCAAGTCTTTTCAGAGCTGGATTCTAACTGCAAGTGCTACAGTATCATCTTAGGTGTCCATACAGGAATGAATGTAAAGTCGTGAAGAAAAAGAACATGATTTTTGCACTTGGCTTTCCTCTAAAGGAAAAAAAAAAAAAAAAAAAACAGGTGTTTGACAGGTGCTCAGAGATTTGGAACATTCAAAGTGGTCCCAGAACAGAATTTGTGGGCCAAGCACAGGTGACATTATGCACCATAAATGTAATCTAATTTTATGCCTGTGGAGTTTATTGCATGTGTCTCATCATATCAGATTTAGCTGGAGTACCTATTCATTTGACATTCTACTTGATATCCTGTTTCTTGCAAATTATATTTCATTGTCATCTTTAAGGTTGCCAAAATGGACTATCCCACTGTCATTGTCTTGGGCTTGAGACAAGTGTGGTGAAAGGGTAAGAGAGAGAATAGGACTTCAGCAGAATTTTTCATGTATGATGCTGCTCAATGTCACTTGCTGTAAAACTGCTGTAAAACTTCTAACATAAGACTATCGTTCTGGTGGCATGCAAAGTTTGTTGATCCGAGTTTCATTTTCCTCCTTTATATTCTTTCCTGTTAAGACAAGCAGGAGAAAAGTGGTAAATAATAAAAGTTACTCAGGTTTTACACTCAGTTCAAATTATGCCTCAGAATCATGTGAAAAGAGGTATTTAGAAGAATAAATCTAATCTTTTTTGGGCAAAAATTCCAAACCAATATTTTCTAGCCAAAGATCAAGTATTTTAATTCACAAATATGTGCTGGTACCTCAAAAGATCTGCAATGCAGATTCCTTATGCTCCCTTCTATAGTTTGAACTTCCTAAGGGGATTTTCATCTTCAGTAACCTTTCCTCCCTTTTAGAAATGGTGGACAGTTACATCATGAAAATTTCTATTTTCTGTTGGGAAAAAAACCCACATTTTAATAGAAAATTTTCAATTAGATCTAGCATATTTTTTATAAAATTTATGCTTTGTTCATACTAGCTCAGGTAGTTGGTTTCTCACTGCTGGTTTTGTTTGACCTATAGAAAAGTCTGGCACAAATACATAGGCAGGTAGGATGTGTATGCCATAGGAACAGATGACATTAAAGGACACCAGCGTATTTGAGAAGCTGTGATAGTTTCTATTTTATACTGAGCTTAAAGTAAGTTTTAAAAGTATTGTATAAAGGGATTGTCTGTGGCGGTTTATGTAGTCCCATAAAAAGTACCAGTGTCCTGTTTACTAAAATCAGGATGTAACTTTTCGTATTCTTCTTTTCCTATAAGTTGGGAAAAAACAAAACAAAACAAAACAAAACAAAACAAAACAAAACAAAAAACAACAAAGAAGTTAAACATCATCAGGCAAATTATAACAGATTACATTAGTGAGACAGGTAAAACTCTTAAATGTGCAAGTCAGTTGCACTGCTGGATTCTAGTAAGTGGATTTTCTATTTAGCCAGTTGTTTTTCATCACAATATTCAGCTACCTAGTGACTGATTTGTGCCAGGTGGCATTTCTCCAAATATGTGATATTTCCATGTCTCTGTTCACAGCTTTCTGGAGACAGACAGATAAAAATACACCAGCATATCATTCTACCTGTGGATAGATGAGAATGCATATGAGACTGAGACTAATTTAATAGCAGCCTAAAAATGCAGTAGAAAGCAAGAGTTTATTAATGAGTTTAGGGTAAATGAAATTGGTATTAGAAAGCTAGAGAAAAGCTAAACCAACATGTTAAATGTGTTTGAAAAAGGAAAATGTGCAAACCAGAAAGATGGATGTATACCAAATATAATAAATCACTGTATTGTAAAAGCATAAAATAAATAATACTGTTAACCTCCCTCATTATCAGTGTTCATAGTAGCTTATAGTGAACTTTAAATAACTATTGCATTACAGTCAGCTGCCTGAATTAAAAAAAGACACTAGATGACTGTCAGATTGACTTAGCTCTCTTGCTTATTTTGAATCGGAGAACCCAGGAGTTTGCTGTAGTATACCTTTAGTCCCTACCAGTTTGGAGCTTCAAAGGTAGGTCTCCCACACAGAACTGCAGAAAGGCAAAGAAATCAGTTTCCCATTTCCTTCTCTGTGCTGAAGACTCCCATTTAGGAACTTGATGTAGGTCATATCTGGCCACTGTGAGACTTCATCAAAGGGACTTTGTGCTCACAGAGGAAGAGTCTTACAAGAAAAAAGCTTGGAGTTGATCTCCTTACCAACTGGGAAGGAATATTTTCATTCCCTTTTTTTAGTGGGTCTAAAATAAGAGCCACATGTTGGTGGTATTACAAGGTTTCTGAAAAGGAAGACAAAAGATCTTAACTCCTTTGCAAAAAAGCTGTCCCAGAAGAGTGTATAACAAAAATGATTCATAAAAATTTGCCTTTTATGTGAATTTAGACAGGAATAAAATGATTAGAAAAATGATGAACAGTAAATACGGCTTTTATTGCAAACAGTTTTGCATTTGAGTAATTTTTGTAATACTTAATATTTCTGCTTTCCAAACTGTGAAAGCTACTTCTTATCACTGAAGATTTTATAGCAGCAAAAGAACAAAGAACAAAATAGCAATGCATAGCATACTTAACCTGTAGTTGATATCTTGGACTTTTGTGTATATTTGAAGAATAGGACTAGACTGTAGCAGAGCATTAACATGTTCAAGACACAGAAAGGTGTTAATTAAGAGCACCTTACTCTTGCTCTTTATACCATTTTAGACTCCCTCTCCACTCTCTGTGGAGGAAGACTGAAATTAGCTTTTGTTAGCATTTCCCAATTACCAAAATATAGTTATCTGGTATTTTTTAGAAAAGTTCATGGGACTGTCAAACCCTGCTGTTTAAAAGCTGTAGAAGTTAGACCATTAGCAGATTTTGAAAAATATGTTTTCCTCTTTATTTTTCTGTCTCCAAGGTTTTGTAGCAGTATTGATCCTTAAGTCAATGCATCATTATGTTGTTCTGTGAGACCACTCATTATGTTGTTCTGTGAGACCACTCATATCCTATTGCTATCTAAGTGCAGACACGGAAAAAAAAAGTGTATTTTTAAGGAAATAATACTTGGATTACAAGCAAAATCAAAAGAAGGAAAAGCAACAAAAGGAATTTCACTTGAATCTACAATCAATAATATTTTACCTTATCCAGTGTTTAATTGGTTAGTTCTTCAAGTCTTTAAAATGGTGGATTACTTACCCTAGTTAGTGGAGCTGTTTTACAGCAACTATGTACCTTTGTATTGATCACAGCTGTGTGCTTGGTCATGATTACACTGTAAATGAATAGTTCAATTGGAAAAATTTACTTGAGCACTGTTACCTTTTAATAAGTTGCCCCGTGTTCACAGAGTGGTGCAAATCTTCAGTTATGTTCCAGAACTGAAAGATGCTGAAGCAATAATATTATGAGACAATTTATAAGGTAGTGGTATCAAACTGGAAAGATTAAAGTTGAAGTAAAAAGGACATGTGAGCTGTGAAGTTCAATGGATTGCAACAAAGAGCTGTCAATACTTTTGCTTAGTTTTGCTTTTCTCTTTACATTTATTTCACTACTGCTATATTGAAGTATACATGTGTTGAAATACATGCTTATCCATGCACATGTGTGTGCCTACATAAGTTTGGATGTGTCCTGTGAGTAGAATTATGATCAAGCAACTTTATTTATACATCTCCTTGTACTTTATGTGGTCTTCAGCAAAAAAGGAATATTTTTTTCCTTTCTTCTTCTTCTTCTTCTTCTTCTTCTTCTTCTTCTTCTTCTTCTTCTTCTTCTTCTTCTTCTTCTTCTTCTTCTTCTTCTTCTTCTTTTCTTCTTCTTCTTCTTCTTCTCCTTCTTCTTCTTCTTTTCTTCTTCTAGTTCTACTTCTTATTTTAGTTTTAACTTTATCCTTGCTAAAATTTGGGACTTCAGTTAAAGGTGGATGGTTACCAGCTACTGACAGCAGACATTTAACAGTTAGAGATACTTTGCCCAAAAGAACGAAGATGCTTATTACTTATAATTTTTTTTTCATTTTATTTACTGCATTGAATTTAAGTATATTTATTCAGCTTCTGTTAAACGTAATAATTTAAATTAAAAGCTCTTTAGATTCTTCTCTTAAGTCAATGTTACCTCCAGAGTATGTCTTTTTATTGCTGTCATTAACAGGAATTCCTCTACTTACTAAACTTCCAGCTTCAGAAGGATTCCAGTAACATCACAGCCAACTACAGGAATCCTAAAAAGAACTCATTACCTAAATTGCGTGCCCTTGTATTATTATTATATAAATAATTCAGCAAAATATTCCTGTTATCATTAAACAGCCAGTTGGCTCTTGTGTGCTGGTATGCAAGCATGATGACTTCAGCTGAGGAGTTATTTGGTGTTGCAGTGCATAAAATAAACACAACCATTGACATGACATATTTAGGACAAAAGAGGCATATATACAGTATTTAAAAGAAAAATCACATGCTGAGTATTTCTGGTTTTGAGACACTGTACAATTTGTTCATATAAATCCTTCGCGGAGTTTATTTTTCAGTTATGAATTCAGAGCATACCCTACAGCACATTCTCATGCAGGAGCAACTAATTGAGGGAATTCTTTCTATTATTTATAGACTTTACATTAGCTTAAAATTCCTCGTATTTCACAAACAGTTTCTCTAGGACGGAGGAGCAGAACCTTGATCTAGATTCTCCAGTTAGATTCAGTTAAATTCATGTAACATCACTGCTTCTCAGCCTCTGTAACAACACTGGTTTTATCTGAAAAAGATGTTCTTCCAAGCTGAGAGAGCATGCTGCATGTTTTAATGGAATTATGTTTCACCAGAAACATGGTGGGACAGCAATTATAGCAAAAAATGGGTATAATGGAGTATGGCTTGCAAAGCATACAAGACAAGAGTAGAGGAAGCTTTAAAGACATCTGATTACTTGAGACTGTTTTGTAGACTGTAGATTCATACCATAATCAGTGAAAACAGTGCAATTGAGTAGATTTATCTGCAAAAATTCTGTTGTCTTAAGTAAAAAATTACTTACAGCAAAGACCCTAATTATCTGTGTATGTGTGTATAAAGGAAGCCAATAAGAGATTTATATGTGGACTTTTTTTTCACCAGAAAGACAGTGTGTTTTAACAGTGAATTCTGAGTATTTGAACAGTGAAAAACTTAATTTCTTAATATAAGTGGCAAGTATAGTGATTTTTTGTCCTACAAGCATCATTTTCTTCACCAGACATACCTTTTTGGTTTGGAGGACATTTTTCTTCTGGGTGACCTTTCAAACAATCATCTGTAAGCAGACAAGTGTAATGAATCATCTTCTGTTTTTACTTTTCAGTTCCACTAGATATTTGTGACAGGGTAGTTCATTACAGTCTTTTCTTTTGGAAGTTGCCTCAAACTTTTTTCTAATGAAAGGCATTTTTTCCCTCCTTTAAAAAAAAAAATCAAGTGTTTCTGGAAAAGTCTTGACAGAATAGTGAAATGTAAGCAGTAATTCCAAGCACTGGATAAAATGTGACATAGACCAGGATGCTATTTGTGGCAGTAACATTTGATGTAGGAAATTTACAGTTACATGGGTTTTCAAATGCAGACCAAAATCTTGGAGGGGGGGAGAGGTTCTTGCCCTTAGTCCAAGTTTATTTTTGTTTACTCAACATTTTTAATGGTTTGTTCACATATATAATTCCAGTCAACCAAAAGTACATCTGTTTTTTTATTAGCAGAAAATTACAACAAAGTCTTTGATGTGTTTTATTGGTTTTGCTACAGAGACTCCCTATACAATAAATATGCCTGGGACTATGTCAAGGCAATGAGACCAACTGGATACCCTGCATCTATGTGAGCCAGCACAGTCAGTTTCTGGACCAGCGTGGCTGCATGCTGCCTGCCTGCTGGGAGCAATCCCTGCCCCGTGTTCTCCCTCCTGCTGTGCTTGGGAGAGACAGGCACTGTTCCATGAGAAAACCATCCCAGGCGCAATCTCACTCAGGCACTGGGATTTTTTCATTTACTAACTGTGAGCCACTGAAATAACTGAGAAGTTACCTTTAGTAGATTAGACTTCTAGGCTCTTTGACTGGTTTACCAAAAATAAAAGGGAAAAAATAATCCCAAATCTAAAATAATCTCTATTAGAGACATATATATGGCTAGACAGGAAATTCCATCTGTTTTCAATCATACCCATTTCTCTCTTATAAAAGAATATCATCGAGTGATTCATAAAGGCTAATTAATTGAAGATTTTATATAACAAAGTGCATATATGTCAGTGATGTGGAAAGCAAACTACTGTTTGAAACTATTCCCCCACTGGTCAACATTTTGAATAAAACAAAACAAAAGCTAGACTTTATTTTCATAATGGTAACTCAGATCTAGAATATAAACCCCCAAAATTAAGTTAAAATAAATCTGATTATAATTCATATTTTTTAATAATCTTAATTTGAATGAACGCCCAATTATGCAGAATTTCACCTGCATTATTGGAGGCTATCCTCTGAAAAGTAATAAAATTAATTTTTACTCTAAGTTATATTGGAGTCATATGTTCTTTCCAGTCAGTTTATTTAGAAAAACTTTATTTCATACTTGTTGCTCTGCACAATTTTTATAATTCTGTGGCTTGATTTAATTTCCTTTCCTGTGCTTAGCATATTCACTAAGGAGGGGGAGAAATACTTTACTTTGTGTCCATTTTATCGCAAAATTCACAATTGTTTTTCAACAAAAATTTGTTTTGTTTTGTTTGTTTGTTTTTTTACTTTTTAAACCTTTAAATGTTGCTTTGTAGCTGATATTCTGATATTAAGTTGTGAAATAGTTTTAGCAGTATTTGCAAGACTACGCATGCTTACCACATAATTAAAAATCTGCATCAGAATTTTGAATATTTTTCCTTATAATGGATTAATGTCTTTAAGAAGTTATCTTTTGACAACATTCCTTCTTATTTAATATTTATCATCTGATTTCTTTTTCTGAATATCATGTATACTAAGACGTGAAGGTATAGCAGAGGATACTACATATGAAAATTTCAGCATGAAAATGTGTGAAAAACTGAATATACTCTAGTGATTAGTTTTAAAATTTGTTCTGAAATATCTTGCCTAGTAAACTTTTCATTTGTTATATTTATTACTGGACTATGCAGTCAAAAGTACCATGGCACTAAGCAGGAAAAGTGTTGGTAAAAGATGTTAATTGCCAATTAAAGCCAGGGATTCTGATATTGTTTCCACCACTAAACTGTGTGCACTTTAGTGGAGCACTTCTCAGTTTGAGTTCAATATCAGGTTTTGGCTGGGAATAGGCAGTAACTCAGATAAGTATCTGAGAACATTTTTCTTTAAAACATTTTTTCTCAGATGCTTCAAGGAGGACAAACAAAAAAAGGGAGCCAGTTGCAGCTTTCTTCAGATAGCAGAGAGCAGGGAGAGTGCCATTCTCATTCTTTATTCATTATTTAACCCCTATTATTTCTTCATTGTGTTTTCAAAAGTTTCCAGATGCAATTGATTAATAGAATACTAAGATCTGTATCATCAGTTACCCTGAAACGTACGAGTATTTCAAACCTTTTGATTATAGGTTGCCAGGAGTGTAGCCTTCCATGTGTCTTTTTTACATATCTAATTTGGCCTTAGAGAATCTAAAGGAGAACCTCATGGGTCTTTTTGATTAATGTTTATAGTATGTGAATGATGTGCTGCATTTTTTCTCTTCTTCTTTGAACACCAAAAGCTCACCTGGATAAAAGACGACTTCTGTAAACTTACTTAGGGACAGTGGAAATTCTCCAAGGAAATCCTGTGATTAAAAAAAAAAAAATCTGTCTATACAAGAGCTATATAAACTTGATTCTCTTGATTACACTACCAATAATTCAAATCAAATCATATATAAACTGGCATTGGGTCATAGCAAAAGATACAGCTGTTATTTCTGTGCAGTGATGGATGGATTTATATAATAGTGTCAAAAACTGACATTGGTTCATGAAGGCTCAGCTACTTTCAAAATAAGCAACCTTCACCTGGCCTTTAAAATTTGGCAGGGGAGGGAACAGTTTCACTTTCTTGTTCTAGATAGATATTTCAAAAGCTCATTCCCTGACACTTGTTATACCCACAAACTATTTGTGCTAGCTGTTTGCATGATTTACAGTAGAAGGGATTCAGTTTGCGTGAGAAATCATTGTCTGGAATAAATACTACAGTGGTGGTATGCACAGCATAAGGATAACCTGAGCTGAGTGGCGGCCAAGAGGGTGTGATGCGAGTTAAGTTACATATGCTTTAGTTATAACTGTTTTACATTTCTTTGTGACATGTAGGTGACATGATGTACACTGTGAATCTTAAACATATGCATTTCTGTTCCAGCTTCAAGGAGGGAGAAATGCTGTGTTCTGTATTAATTGGATATCTTTGGCTCAAGCTTTTAAGTGTGACAAATGGAGATGTGCCAAACTGCCTGAAAGTAATTCGGGCTGTCAGTGAACCACAGTGCAGCCAGTTTGCAGACAATTTCTAGTCTTCTTGGGTCTGTCACATCTCTTTCACACTACCTATTTACCATCTGAATAGAGAGCCAGCACTCTATGACATAAATAAATGTATTCATCTTTAATATGAGAGTGTTCCTGTGAGGGACTTGTGTTACATTGTGCCACACATCATAAACCAACCTGAGCTTCTGCAATGACACAAATTGGAGACAGGTCTCCTCAAGCAAGCAACAATTAAAGTGCTGCTGGAAGCCAAAGAACATAATTAATAAGCAGGCGACTTTGAGGTTGCTACGTAATTTCCTCATGTTGGAATGGTGTTTGTATTAGATTAGCTCATTCTCTCCAGGACACCTGAAAGTATATTTGCAATAGAACAAACAACCTACCCCCACAGATGCAACAGCAGAAGGCTTTGTTGCTTTATGAGTCTGGTCCAAAGCAGCCTTATGCTCCTTAGTTTACAGGAAATCCAGGGTAAACCTTTTATTTACAAACAGGGAACACTTGCCAGAACAGAATAAAAAAGCAGCTGATTAATCAGCATGCAGCTTTCATCTTGAAGGGCCTAGCTGCCTGGACCTTTTTAACATTTGGAAGATTAGCCTTGGTGAGAGAAATGCTGTGTGGAAATGCCTTTGATAACTCTGTGATTAAGTCTATTATGCTTTGGAAAGGGGATAGCACCAGGTTTGAACAAGTCTGCATGATCGAACAGAGAATGTTCATGGCTGGGGAAAAAAATATCTCGTTATAGTTCTGTACTGCTGCCCTTTGAAGCAAAAATGAAAGGAAAGCTTGTTCTGGTGCTTCAGCTGATAAAATCTGCTTTTTGGAACATGACCAAGTCTCAACGTATATCATCTATGAGAAATAAGGCAGAGAAAGGATTGTATTCCTAAATAGGCTTGGAATATCTTGGCAACTGCTAAGAAAACACAAATAAGGAACAGTGTCCTGCTAGTTCGACCCTTAAATTATGCAGCTGTTCATTACCAGAATTATATATCTCATGCTGCCCTTTGGAAGGAAGGCATGGTGCACAGAGCTGGAACAATTACTGAATTATAGTACAATAAGAAAGACCTCTTAAAGTGTCACATGCATGTAGAGAAAGATAAGAAAGGCCAGCTTAAGTTCTTGGCATTTTAAAGGAGGCAATCAAGAAACCCTTTGAATTCTTTGGTTTTCTTTTCCTGCAGTTCATCTACATTTTTATGCAAGTCTGACAAAGCATCCCATTCATGTGTCAGCACTCTCATCTCTGGATGCATTAGTGTTTATTAGAGGCTGAATTTGCAGATGCTACCATTTGAAAACAGTAATAGAGCCAGTTGTGTGGCCTTAATATTTATATAATTACTAATGATTTCATGGTTCCCTTCCCAGTACTTCTGAAATAAAACCAGCTACATTAACATGGTCAAGCATAACAGTGCTCCACACAATCCTGTAAGCCTAAATTGTGTTGCTGTAACAGGCTTTGAATTTCATTCTGAAATAAAATATGTTCTGTTAATCAGCTTACTGTTAATGAATGATTTAAGTGACGTATTTAGCACATTTTTACTATGATCTGATTTTTTTTACATTAATCACACATAAAATGTATACTCTGAAGACTGTGCTGGAGTGTCTTAAATCTTTTGTACTTGCTGATTTGAAAATAATATGTTGTATTTTTCATCTCCCAAGAGCTTATCCAGGACTATGGTCTGGAAATTAGCCTAATAAAACACTTTTTGTGTTCCTTACAGTTATATTTTCAGATACTGTTTCTCTTCATGCATTTGGATTGTACTGAGAATATCCATAATCATATGCATTCTTTTGATGAAGCAAAAGTCATACAATATTTCTAGTTAAGATACTACTTACACAGAAATAAAGCCTGTTGATAAAAAGTAGGAGTTGCACTCTCCCAATATATTTAGTACAATAGTGTTCAATATGGCTCTGTGTTAAATGCTTCCTGATTACCTAAAAAAGGTAATTTAAAAATACATCAGGTTCCCTCTTTTATTTCATTCATTGGGAGTAGGAGATTTCAGTTATTTCTATGTTATAAAATTTAAAAAAAGGAATTAATAGATGTTGGTAGACTGCTACAGCATTTAAGGATGTGTGTTTTGTCATTCATCTGTTGGTTTTCATTATATTATTTTGTCCAGTTTTGAAGGTGATGGGTTCAGTAAATTCTTTGTAAATCAGAATGAAATTCTAAGTAATCATTCTGTAAAAATACACAAAGCAATTATGAAGGAAGATGAATGTTTTAGAATCTGTCCCTCTGTTGTGTAAATATTATGTGACCTAAGAAAAAGTAAAACCAAAGCAAAACCTTTTGATTGTAAAGATAAAAAAAGTAATAGCTTGCCCCTTAGAGAATCCAGCTAACAGGGTCTATATGTCTAGAGTTTGGGAATGATGTGTGAACACAGAGGGAGCTCTGACAGGCTTACAGAGCAGCTATGCCTAAGAAACAGCATCCCCATTATCAGAGCTGAAAGACTCTTTTATTGCCTTTATCTCAGATGCTCTGTAACTATGTTCACAGAGTAGCTTTACCAGAACTTCTAAGGATTGTGTGTGAGGGTTCTTGTGTCTTTTGTTTTATATTCCATTCATTTTGCTCTGCTGTGAGCTAGCCATTAAGAGCTTGTATCACTGCTAATATCAATAAAATCTCTGTTGTGTAGACTAGGCAGAAGTCACTTTTCCCTTTGCCGCGTTCTCAGTGACCCAAGAATAGGACGCTTGAGAGGGGAAATAATTAACACAGTCATTAATGCTTGTTGCTGGCTACTTGAACAAGCACCTAATCACTGCTCAAGTAGTAAAGTGCTTACATTGCAAGGGAAGGTGTAACTATCTTCTGCAATGGCAGCTCAGAAGTCTTTCAAAGATAAAAGACTTTTAAATAAAAAGTCTTGAAGACTGCTGTCCATCTTGTACTTGGTTTCCAAAACTTAAGCAGACCTAAATCAGAAGCAAACAAAGCCATACGAAAATCCACCATCAAGAGAGTAACTGTAGTTCTCTCTTTGTCAAAACCATGCTCTTGTGGAGGAGCCCCTGTGGGGAGCTCGCGTGCAGGCTTCTGGTCTCAGGGTCACACGCTCACAATGCAAGTTACATGTGGACACCGCTGTGCCTGCACAGCTCCTGTTCTGACTGGTGTCGGCTTGTGAGTGGGCTTGCTGTTTATTATTTTCTCGTATTATTTGTTTGTGGTCAATAGATAAGGTCAACAGAAGGGGAGCTCCAAGACAAGCAAGTTTTGAAAATTTTGTGGGGAATGAGAGAGTTCCTGAGATGAAGTCTTACGTGTTGAATGGAGGAGAACAGAGGCTCCTTAGACCTCTGATAAATCTGCAAATAGCATGGGCACTATTTTAAAAGTAGAAACTGTATGTTATTAAGATCTTGCCAATACAGATTTAAATTATATTTGGAGTTGTAAATGGAAGCCATTACTACGACACTCTCTTAGATTGCTTGCTGAAAATTAAACTGGGAAAGCTTGCCATTACACTGATAGTTTTAAAAGTCTCTCTGATGGAAGCTCTTTTTAAAAAAAAAAAAAAAAAAGTATTTATCCATGTTTCTAACCATGTATTTTAGCTGTTCTAGGAATATGTTTGATCTCATGGAAATTTTGTTTTTAGATAAGAGAATGCCAAACTGGAGTAAGGTAGTTCTGGATGCCTTTCAATTGGTATGTTATTACCTTTCAAGATTCAGAGCTCTGGTTTTGATCTTTCAGGATATAGTTTGAATAATGTGATTTGACATGCCTAGATATTTGAGCTTGGTCTCTCAAATTTCTCTGTCTCTTTAATCTGTAAGATTTTTCTACTTGCTATATTTTATTTAGGGTGATAATTTATTATAACAAGTAAAATTCTGTGTAAATGCTCTATTCTGCACTGGTGCGGCCTCATCTTGAGTACTGTGTGCAGTTCTGGGCCCCACAGTACAAAAAGTATACAAAGCTACTGGAGACTGTCCAGAGAAAAGCCACAAAGATGGTGAAGGGTTTAGAGGGGAAGCCGTACGAGGAGCGGCTGAAGTCACTTGGTCTGTTCAGCCTAGAGAAGAGGAAACTGAGGGGAGACCTCATCATGGTCTACAGGTTCCTCACAAAGGAAGGAGTAGGGGCAGGTGCTGATCTCTTCTCCCTGACGAACAATGATAGAACCCGAGGGAATGGCAAGAAGATATGCCAGGGGAGGTTTAGGTTGGATATTAGGAAAAGGTTCTTCACCCAAAGGGTAGTGGAGCATTAGAACAAGCTCCCCCAGGAGGTAGTCACAGCGCCAAGCCTGACAATATACAAGAAGCATTTGGACAATGCCCTCAGACATATGGTTTGAATTTTGGGGTTGTCCTATGCAGGGACAGGAGTTGGACTCGATGATCCTTGTGGGTCCCTTCCAGCTCAGGACATTCTATGATTCTATGATTCTAAATGCTTTGAGAGAAAGACATTCCTTCTATTAAAATACAATAGCTCATTAAGTCATCATTTTTTGTTTCTTGTCCTGGCAGTTGTCTGGTTAGCAATAATGTATGTTGCAAATATATAGTTACAAATAATCTGACCTCCTTTCATTGTTTTTTATATGAATGAGATAGATTGAATAGTACTGGCTTATGTGTCTGTTACAGAGACAGATACTGGAGGGGGACACCTAGCTTTAGTGGTGCTATAACAGTTGATATAGCTGGGGATCTGGTTTATGACTTCTGTGAGCTGTTCTGCACTGAGAAGAAAAAAAAAGTAAAAGATTTACATTCATTTTGTGATTCTTTGTTCCTATGGAAATTGAAGAGACCTTTTTTCTATGAGATGAATTTCAACTTTTCATATCTCTTGAGAATGAATTTCAGGCACTATGGAAGAACAAAAGAGAACATTCCTGGGTAGGAAGAATGCTTTCAGCCCAGACACAGAAAACATCACACACACACACACACACAGGTCTGGCTTGCTAGAGGTGTTACTAGTTTGTCATCTCTATCACAGTTGTCTAGTACTTTTTTTGAGTGATATAAGAAGACTCAAATTCGGGCCTGTTTTCTGAGATCAAACAGAGAAAAGAATGTCTATTTTGGCTTTAAACATTGGCTTCTAAATATAGTGCTGTTGTTCTTATTATTGACAAGTACTTCTTTGTATCTATTTCTCTGCGCTCTCCAAATTCTATCATCAGCCATTAGCTCTAGACAACTTGAGAGGAGATTTTTTTTATTTGCAGCAACTTTGAATGCTTGCCTTAGCTTTATGGCTGCTGCTGCTGTTAAAATATTTATATCCTTGATTTTAAATAAATAAGGCCTCTATGTTTCTCTAAATAATGGGGTTAAAAAAATCTTTCTCCCAGGGAATTCTGGATGACTGCCAATTTAGCCTTACAATAAAAAGGCACTTTCCTGCTGGAGATTTGTAAGCTCTGACTGAAATATGAGGATGATTCTTACAGTGGTTCTAAGGTAAATTAGGAGTAACTCAGCTGAAGTCAACTGGTATTGGTGTAAATGAGATCAAAATCAGCCTTTGCATATATGAAACAATAATATATTTTTCACAAGAGTCACAGTGTAACGCCAGAAATGTGTTGCATTGAATTTTTCACTAAAGATTTGAATGCTGGCAAACATTTCCCTGATAGCTGTCTTAAAAGAGGACAAACAAAATTTAAAAGGATGTATCATGTATGTATGGGCAATGAATACAAAGGATTCTTTTGTTGTTGCAGCAATTGTTTACTTGAATCATGAGACAAATGGAACAGCTCGTGACAGAAGAGAAAAACATATCCTGTGTGAATTCTATGCAGGAGAGAGGGATATCCCCTCTTTCAAAAACATCACTGTTATTGTTATGATTAATCATAGCATGTTTTACACGAACTCCATCCTTCAATGGTGCTTTGCTTCAGGGAGATGTCAAATGGCCCTCTCTGAAAAGAAATTGGTTTGTGAGTTTTACTCTCTGTTCTTCTTGGTGTCCTCATTTAACAGTCCAGAAGATCCTTAAGTACTTATAGGGTATCCATTGTCATGGTGTTAGACAGCCATAGAATCTGCAACCCACTGCATGGCCCTGTAAGGTATGGAAATTCTATTATCCTCATTTTATAGGTGAGCAGTAAAGACATGGAGGAACTAAATGACACAGCTAAGGTCACACACATTGTCTTTGATTCAGTAGATATTTTGAAAGATGTGTCTTCTTCAGCTGTAGAAGCTAAGGATCCCACATATACATCTGATCTAGGCACTTTTTGTAATTTAGTAGTCAGCAGGGAGAAGCAGACACTTTCAGGGCACAATTCATCTCATCATAAAGTAAAACCTAAAGGAGTTCAGATGAACGGCATTGTAAAAGAGCCTGTTTAAAGAATCTATATGATTAGCTGAAAGGTATTCTTCAATTACAAATGCCAGTATTTCATCAGATCATTCTTACTTCTAGTACCTTCTTTTACTAGATGAGATTTTTTGAAAGTACATGAATGCTGGACAGCATTCATACTGAAAAATCGCACCTTCTTGATAAGAATTCTTATTCTTAATGCTGCATATTCTCTCTGTAAGGAATTATAAATCCTTTTCTCTATCCTGTATTAGAAACAGTACATTGTGACTATAGTGTCTTAATACTTTATTACAGTGGAAACTTCTATTGTACATCAGCTGTCATGACTGTAGTCAGACATTAAGAAATGAAATGTAAGAGTATAAACTTTTACTAATATGCACAGTAAAAAGAAATCTTTTGTTTTTCTAGTGGAATTTTTGCTAATATAAGGAAGGGAATGTTAGGAAGGGGTCCAGTAGTCTGTTATCATAGGCTCCACGTCATCACATTTATTCTCATGACAACACTGTCTCTTAATTTGCAAAGTCATTTTATGTCTCTGTTTACCTCTGCTCTTCACCTTTTTCTCTCTCTGGTTTCATTCTCCTAAATGAAACAAGCTAAAATCTCCTAGTCTTCCCTAACAAGAAAGACTCCTATCTTTTTCCATTCTCTAGTTCTTTTGATAATATAACTTGGTCTTTACTGATGGTACTTCCTGGTTTGGTGTCAGGAGCAGATTGTGTCAGCCCTTTGCATATATTTATATCAAGGTTATTACTGCAAATACTATGTAGGATTAGTTCTGATATTGAATTGTGTGAAACCTCTCTCCAGGTCCATACTTCCCCTTTCAGCACCATCTATTCATTCCTTGAATCAGCCTACAGGTCCTATTAGCATACATTCTAGCTAAACTAGAATAAATTCCTATATAGCACTTCATCGTATGCTTTACTGAAGTCCAGAGAGATGAGATTTACTCAATTTCCTTTGCTTCTAAAAATGAAGTAATTTACTATGGCAATCTCATATTATCTACCATTCTTAAAATTGATGCGGCAGAGTATCCCATTTTTCAGTTGTCATGGTGTTATATTTTCCTTTTTAATTATGTTTAATTCCTTCAGATCAATTCTTATAGATTTGTGGTATCTTGGGCTCGCTTTTGTCTCCTCTAAGATTGGCTGTACATTTATGACAACCAAGTAAGGTGACACTCACATCAAACTTCACATATTTATAAAATGGAGAAGTATGGAGTGGGATCAGCAGAACTGCTACCTTGAACTTTTAGAGGGCAGACTTTGACCTGTTGAGGAGCCTGGTTGACAGAGTCCCTCGGGAGGCAGTCCTGAAGGGCAAAGGAGTTCGGAAAGGATGGACATTCTTCAAGAAGGAAATCTTAACAGTGCAGGAGCAGGCTGTCCCCATGTGCCTAAAGACGAGCTGGTGGGCAAAAAGACTGGCCTGGCTGAACAGAGAGCTTTGGCTGGAACTCAGGAAAAAAAGGAGAGTTTACAACCTTTGGAAGAAGGGGCAGGCAACTCAGGAGGACTACAAGGATATTGTGAGGTTATGCAGGGAGAAGATTAGAAGGGTCAAAACCCAGCTGGAACTTAATAAGGCTACTGCTGTGAAAGACAACAAAAAATATTTCTACAAATACATTAGCAACAAAAGGAGAGCTAAGGAGAATCTCCATTCTTTCTTGGATGCAGGGGGAAACATAGTGACAGAGGACAAGGAAAAGGCTGAGGTACTTAATGCCTTCTTTGCCTCAGTCTTTTAATAGTGAGACCAGTTGTTCTCGGGGATACCCAGCCCCCTGAGCTGGAAGACAGGGATGGAGAGCAAAATGAAGCCCCCATAATCCAAGGGGAACCTGCTACACTACTTAGACACATACAAGTCTATGGGGCCAGATGGGATCCACCCAGGGGCACTGAAGGAGTGCTCACCAAGCCACTTCCCATCATTTATCAGCAGTCCTGGCTAACCAGGGAGGTCCCAGTTGACTGGAGGTTAGCAAATGTGACACCCATCTACAAGAAGGGCCGGAAGGAGGATCCAGGGAACTACAGGCCTCTCAGCCTGACCACAGTGCCATGGAAGGTTATGGAGCAGATCATCCTGAGTGCCATGATATGGCACATATAGAACAACCAGGGGATCAGGCCCAGTCAGCATGGGTTTATGAAAGGCAGGTCCTGCTTGACTAACCTGATCTCCTTCTATGACAAGGTGACCCGCGTAGTGGATGAGGGGAAGGCTGTGGATGTTGTCTACCTGGACTTTAGTAAAGCCTTTGACACCGTTTCCCACAGCATTCTCCTGGAGAAACTGACTGCTCATGGCTTGGACAGGCGTATGCTTCGCTGGGTAAAAAACTGGCTGGATTGCTGGGTCCAAAGAGTTGTGGTGAATGGAGTTAAATCCAGTTGGCGGCCAGTCACAAGTGGTGTTCCCCAGGGCTCAGTACTGGGACCAGCTCTGTTTAATATCTTTATCAATGATCTGGATGAGGGGATCGAGTGCATCTTCAGTAAGTTGGCAGATGACACCAAGTTGGGCAAGAGTATTGACCTGCTGGAGGGTAGAAAGGTTCTGCAGAGCAATCTGGACAGGCTGAATTGATGCGCTGAGGCCTGTTCTATGAGGTTCAACAAGGCTAAGTGTTGGGTCCTGCACTTGGGTCACAACAACCCCATGCAATACTACAGGCTGGGGGAGGAGTGGCTGGAGAGCTGCCTGGCAGAAAAGGACTTGGGGGGGTGTTTGTCAACAGCCGGCTGAATATGAGCCAGCAGTGTGCCCAGGTGGCCAAGAAGGCCAATACCATCCTGGCTTGTATCAGGAATAGTGCGGCCAGCAGGACTAGCGAAGTGATCATCCCCCTGTACTCGGCACTGGTGAGGCCGCACCTCGAGTACTGTGTTCTGTTTTGGGCCCCTCACTACAAGAAAGACAATGAGTTGCTGGAGTATGTCCAAAGAAGGGCAACGAAGTTGGTGAAGGATCTAGAGAACAAGTCTTACGAGGAGCGGCTGAGGGAGCTGGAGTTGTTTAGCCTGGAGAAAAGGAGGCTGAGGGACACCTTATCGCTCTCTACAACTACCTGAAAGGAGGTTGTAGCGAGGTGCGGGTCGGTCTCTTCTCCCTAGTAACAAGCTATAGGACGAGAGGAAACGGCCTCAAGCTGCACCAGGGGAAGTTTAGGTTGGATATTAGGAAAAACTTCTTCCCCGAAAGGGTAGTCAGGCATTGGAACAGGCTGCCCAGGGAAGTGGTTGAGTCTCCATCCCTGGAGGTATTTAAAAGGTGTGTAGATGTGGTGCTTAGGGACATGGTTTAGTGGTGGACTTGGCAGTAATAGGTTAACGGTTGGACTCGATGATCTTAAAGATCTTTTCCAACCTAAACAATTCTATGATTCTATGAATCTAAAATTGGTTGGTGTTGAATTTGTTTTTTTCCTGTGATTTATTTTGCCTGTTTGTAGTAAATGCCTCCCCAGTAAACAGCAAGATTCAGACAAAAGCACATCAAGTATGGACAGGGAACCTTAAGTTATATGCAACAGAGTTAGCATGAAGGTCAAGCAAGTATTACTAGTTGGTGCTGTGACTGCTGCAGGCCATACTGAGGTAGGCGTTTGTGCAGACAAGTGTTGCAGTCTTACTTAATCAGCCTCATCAACAAGGAGATCTTACTACCTCCATCTTTTAGCTGTAGAATAATAGGACCCTGAGGATTTACTTAGTAAACTAACATAGACCCAGAAAATACACTATTGATGCATAACCGTTAGGACAAAGAATGTTTTTAATGTTCCTGCCTTCTGGAAAAAGAGCACTGTGGAAGAGATATGCAAGCTAGCAGTGAACAAATTACCAGGATGTTTGTGTCATTCCCACGTTCTTTGACAACACAGGTATAGTAACTGACAGACCGTAAAGTTCCTTTGAAAGTCAGACTACTGAGAAGTTGCAAAGTGATTACTTGAGACTGTGAAACAGATTAATTAACAAAGAAAAAAAAATGCAGTGCTTAATAAAAAGTTTCATATTCAAGGTGTCTGCCAGGTGTTTTCTGCTTTCAGTGCTATTTTTCTGCCCACAGCAGGGAACAACATTTTCCATTTTAATCAGTAATACTGCTAGCACTTAATGCTGAAATGGGGGACCAAATGAAACTTACAATGTAATCCATCTTTTCAAACTTTTTTGAAGGGTTTGTCATCTCACCTTGCATTCAACAAGGCCATTAGCATTAGTAGAATTTTCAGTTGACTGTTTTTCGGTTTTGTTGGCCTGGTCCACTGCCCTACAGCTACAGCTTCAGTCCCTTAATACTGCAGAAATCCATACTGCTATGGTGACAGAAATCTGCAATACTGTGAAAGTGAATGTTGTCCCTGGTATTTCTATGAAATTCCTTTTTTTTTTTTGTGTCACAGTGAAGAAAAATGGAAATTTTCTCTAGAGAAATTGTCCTGAAACTCTTCATCAGGTGCTTTGAGACCATCTGAAACTGTTGCTAGAGTGGGGGCTCTGTTCTGTCCAGATGAAAACCACTCACAAATAACAGAGCTCAGTAAAAATTAGTTACTTCAATGGCCTTAATTTTGTAAGTAAAAAAGTCAGCAGTTTGATATAGCAATTAGTTTTAAAGAAATAACTAATTGTGTAAAGGAAGGTTTCCTAATCTGTGTACACACATTAAAAGATCAAAATGATAAAGTGTTATGGCAAAGCCAAGGGTAGGACATAGCTCCAGATTCAAATGCTAAATTGAGCTATCTACAATGAGGGCATGTCCATAAGAGTTAGGTACCTTAATTTCTCTGTATGGTTAATGGAAATCTAGTCAAAACAGTCAGTATAATATAGAGAGCTGTTCAGATTCACTTTTGTACGTTTGGTTTGGTGAATTACTATGTTGTATTGACTGGACCAGTAGGATTGACAGGATCTTTGTTAATTAAAATGAGACATTAAAAAATACATGTAACTATGGTTCCCATGTAGATATATACATTGTAGATATCTGAATTTTGAATCTGAATCTGAACCTCAGTCCTATACTTGGCTTCTCTGTAGCACTTCATGACCTCAATATTTTAAGTTGCAAATATACAAGACAAAACCTTCACTTTGCATAATCGGTTCAGATGACTAGATGAACCCTAGGGCGGAATGAATCCTACCTTACTTATGACTCTGTATTTAAGTAACCTTAAATTTTATACCTAAATGAAGTACAAAAGGAAGCCCCTCACTCATTTTAAGTGAAATCTGGTAACTAAAATCAGTGATATAAATGTGTAAGAGAAGTACTTATCATCCAGGCAGCTGACAAGATGGTGCGAGGAAATAGTTTTTTGGAGAAAAAAACAGGAATACTGATGAGACCTCAGTTGAAAACATGTCAAAAAGAGAGTAGGCAGAACCATATATAGACAACTTGGAAAAAGTAGATTCTTGAGCTGAAGAACTTGTAAGGGAAGAATTGGTATGGTATACAGGGAAGCTAAATGCTAAAGGAATGACTTGTAGTTCACAAGGGAATTGATCTGTTTCTTCCAATGCATGCCTTCCTAAGTCTGGCTTCCCAGTAAAATTCATTTGGTGTTCTATAGAGACAAAAGACCCAGTTTTAGACTCAACGAAGGCAGTAGCAAAACTCCAACCTATTTTGAAGGAGAAGAGGTATGTGTCCAATGAATGTGTGGAGAAACAGCTGCCTATGTCTCTTATCCCACTGAATAAGTTGGCCTGGAATACTTCTGTTTGTCTACCAGTATTCTGGCATCTCAGATAGGTCATTGTGCTCTTAAGTGTTTGGCACTGTTTCTAAATGACTTGCTGCCTCTGAAGTTACCATTTAATAAATTAACTCACTTGATACAAGGGTAATAATCTTCTTAAATGTGACTGTTAATTCCCTCATAACTACAATTTTATAGTAGTTCCTCTTCTAAAGCTAAGTTTTTGGCACAAAGCCATGCATTACTGGCTGGGGTTTGCAGGGAAAGACTGGGTATCCTAACCAAGTGTCAGTGATCCTTTTCAGCGTTCTCCAGCTTGAATCAGTCATTGAACCCAAGCACAGGACAAAGTTATTAACAGAACAATAATTCTTAGGTGGTTTGACAAGGCATTCTATAAATGGTAATTAACATTTACACCACAGTTCCTGTCAGGGAGGTGAAACAGTGGAAATGGAAGTGAACTAAATCCGGCAACAGGAATTCTTAATTTACTTTTCATATTTTGGTAAATCAGCTTTTTTTTTTTTAATGCAAGAAGAAAAATATGTGATTTCAGGTTGTTACACTGAGTTGCTTCATAGTTTTTCAATTCTACAATAAGTTCAGTAAGCACAAATCTGTTCATCCTGCCCACTATTTTCAGAAGCTTGAATGTGATAAGCCTATAACATACCACGTTAAGTATGTGCCCAAAATTATATTATGCATTGATTTTTTTTTTAATTTTCTTTTTTTTTTAATTATTACAAGATGGAAAATAAAACCAGTAAATTAAAATATATTAAATTACTGTTTACCTTTATGTCTCAAATTGGAGTAAAAAAAAAAGTCCAGTGAACTGCCAAGTATTTGCAACTCTCATGTTATAGGAATTGCCAGATTCTTATGTGACTGGGCAAGGAATATAAGTTTCTAGCCACATTTTATAGCAATGAAATGAATTCTAAGGAGGCAAGCAGGTCTCAAATCTTGTCTTTTGGTATTGTACAAAAACAATGGTTTAAGGAAAGTGAAACAACAGTTTTTCTTGGCATGCTCCTGCCCAAAGATTGCTTTACACATGAACTAAATTTCCCAAACTTCTGATGATTTTTTTTTATTACTTGAGAAACCAAGTTGTGTACAATCATAAAGGAGAATGTAAAGACCCAGTTACATGTATAAGTGTTCATGATCTGTGCTCATAGTAACAATTCTTCCTTCAGCATCTCTCTCAGTCCATTTTAATCCATTTAAAAATCAATAATATTTGTTAGTATTTGTTTGCTTAAAAAAGTTCAGGCACCTGGAGATGCCATCTAGGATATTCATCTAAATGTGTTAGTGGAGACCTACATATGTGCATTTTGTGCACTAATTTCAGACAATCTTTTTACTATGTGCTTAGATTTGGATGCAACCTAAAGTGGCCTACTTTCTACCTTCTCTTGCATGGATAAATATGATACAGTAAAAAACAGGCGTAAGAGGTGTGGGAGGCTTGGTTTGCTGAGATTTTTCATTAAATGGAAAGAAGACAAAAGAAACTTTTCAGCCTTCATTAGATGTGAGTTCACTATTCATGTGAAATATGATTTGATTTCCTCTTTAGAAGCACAAAGATTTTTTTCTTCAGACTTCCAGGTAAGATTTGAAAGCCTGGAAGTATAGCTTTTATCAAGGATTACAATAGGACTGTGTGACTAACAAAAATTGTTTGGAAAATAGTGTATACAGACATTGCTTCTGTATTAATTTTCCATATATTGAATGTAATGACTAAATGCAGCAGAGATTAATTTTCAAGCACGGTTTAATAAAATGTAAGTAAGTGTTTTGACTCAGGAACATTTTTTTAATGGGAGTTTCACTGTAAGCTATATAAGCTTATGGGTATCTTTTCTGAAAAAAATGATGTAAATTAACATAGTTTTTAAAGAAAATGAAGGAACTGTAACATGGATGTAGCTCAGACATAATGAAGGAAAGCACTTTCTAGTATTCTCTGTATAATATGCCTGCAGTTCTGACAACTCAACTGGCACTGAACTGAATTTTACAAAATGAACTAAATGAGATGCCATTATACAAGCAGAATTAGGAAATGGTTCTTTCATCTCTGGATTAGTTTAATAGCATCTCTGACATCTGTGTCCTGTGAAATTTATCAAGCATCCATTTTTGTGTAGAATGGAAGACAAAATCAACAATATAATCAAACTTACTAGGCACCTGATTTAAGCACTTTCTTGTGTTACATACTTCAGTTATTCACATTCATGTAGCTTAAGTTAGGAGAATGAGTTCCCAGATTTAGGTCCTAAATTCTGCATTTATTTATAAATATTATATTTATTTATTTAATTAATTATTTATATATAATATATTTATTTATATTTATTTATAAGATTTAGGTCCTAATTCTGCAAAGAGAAATGTCCTTCAAAAGGTCTCTTCAGTCAAGCTACTTATTTACATAATAGCACTTACAGATAAGGCATCTGGCACAAATTTGCAACAAATTCAGTTTAACCTAGATTTGATTTTAGTCCGAATTGTACTGAAGGAAAATAGGAAAATATGAAGGTGACAAGAAACATACATTAGTAATAGGGCTTCATAAAAAAGATGCATTTCAACTTAAATTTAATGTTTGTTTAGGCAGCTGTAATTAACCTAATTACAGAATAAGTTTCATATTTCTGTGCAAAAATAGTTTTAATCATATTTCTTAATTAACATTGCATTCTTAAACACCATAGCATATGTCTGCGTTTTTGTTTTTCTCTTAAATGAATTGCTGTCTGGAATATAAGATTTGTAGCTGTTTGATATTGTTGGTTTTTTTGGTGTTTTTTTTTTTTTCATTTTTCATTTATTCCTTGAAGTAGGCAATTGGTTTTTCTTCTTTTTTTTATTCAAAAATCATGGGAAAAATATTTGCTTTGGCACTTGCTGCTGTACAGAGGTTAATCTAGTGGTAAGAAAATAATACTTAGGAAATAGGACTGAATGTTTAAAAACACAACTAAGTGATAGAATTTGAAATGAAGTTACAGTGATTGTTCCTGTGGCAGATTTATGTTATAAATTTGCTAAAGGTCACGAAGTTAATAACTTGGAACTGTTCTTCCCAGGATTAAAACCCAGACTTGTTACTTTTGGAGAGAAACAAACTGACAACTCCAGCCAGGAATGCCTCGTAAAACTGGTTTGTTTGATTTGAGAAAAAGTGAAACTTATAGAAATGCAGAAATCTGGGACCAAATTCCTGGAAGTCTGGAAAGGTTGTAGGACAGTGAAGTAAGTTATATGCTTATGGTAAAATAACCTTTTCCATACAAGTTATTTTTAATGAAGAATGCTACTATTTGTGATTAAATAAGATGATAATTCTTGCTGTGGTCCCTATCCTGGTTTCCTTTCATACATTTCTGTGGTGGATAATAAGAGTAGTAAGCTTATGTTTTGGAGACTCTGTAGTCCTCCAGTCTTTTTCATCAAGTTCTGTTGGACACTCAGCCTACTGCTATTTCTAGAACTTGCTTGAAAGAGCAAAGTTTTATTCAAATTTAAACATGTAGTGTCCTTTTAAAGAAAAAGTTACATTTTATTACAATACCACGTATAAAAATATTCTTGCAATGGGATAAAGAAACCCTTGTTCTTAAGCTATCAAGTATATATTAAACTAATGACTGAATATTGTTATTAGTTATATTTCAAGATTACAGGAAAATTGGCAATACTTGGGGCTTACAAGAGAACTGGAGAAATTTGGGGAGAATTACTGAATGACTCATCAAAGAATATCAATATAAACTAACAAAACTACTAAAATTTAATACATGGTTTGGGTTTCATTAACTCTATGTACGGGCTGAGAATAACCTGGAGATAAGTACAGTAAATAAAGCCATATGTGTCTCTGTTTGAATATAAAGTTTTTCCCTAATTTAAAACTCAAATATATTTGTGGTACAGTAAATAGCTTATAAAGATGTGTTTCTTAATGTGGCCTATAAATTTAATAATTTGCACTTTTTTGCAAATTTATATTTTCCAAACTTTTAATTGTATGATCTGTCCTACTTTTAAGACTTCATGAAACCTCAACAATCATAGTCTTCTCTCTCTTATAAATAACAGCATTTCAGGGTCTTCCACCTATTTCAAAGTATGGAGAACTAGAATAATTTTGAAGTATTAATTTTCTGAAAGATAACTTGACTATAGCAGGCTCCCTCCAGTAACTCTCTTCCAGGTTTCACAGAATCTTCCTTCCTGAGTATGCTTGAGATGCACTATCATTTGGGTATTTGGGGTAGTGTAGCTGTCTGCTGGTTTATTCACTGGCTGCTGGAATCATTTTGCTTATAATGGAAAAACTTTATTCAAGCGCATTTTCAAGAGATCAGAGTGAATTAATCTATCATCTTCTGGAATGTTAATAAAGATCTAGACTCATCACATCCATTTTAAATACATAGAGCTCAATGTAATTGACATCCATGGATTCCTTTTTTATCAATAGACAGAAACTCACACTTCCAGAAAGTGAGTCAGGTCTTCAGAGACCTGAATCACTTTGTGCAAATACTTCTCTCTCCATTGATAACAGGAGGTTAGAATGACTGCATACTCAACTTGAGCACAGCAATTAAGTTTCTCATTTTGTGAGTGATTCCATTCACTTCAATATACATCACTATTCATTCCATTCTGCTGCTAAATGAAGATAACAGACTTAGATGGATAGATAGAATATATATACACAACATGCATAAAAGTAAAAATATAGAAAATATATGTGATATATGTACAAATCAAATATATTATACATAAGTTTGTACAGATAGCACGATTCATCATATATATGTATATGATGATGATGAATTGTGCTTTTATTCAGTTATGGATTAGTAAAGCCAATATCCTTACTTCGATAAAACCACAAGGTGTCATGCCTGCCCTCAGGGCATGATCTGTATTTATCACAAGTCAGAAGATCAGGCTTTTACTGTAAATTAGAGAGCGATTGGTAAAAACAACTCTTTAATTAAGACTTCTTTTAAAAATCATAAAAATAAAATGAAACTCAAGTTGACTGTTTTGGGTTTTTTTTCTGCTGTACATGAGTTAATGGTCAGGCATACAGCAGCTACATTAAAAGTTTACCAAACTGCACAGTGTTGAAATAAATATTGTTCAGCTCAGTTTCACAGCATTCTGCCAGACTTTCTCATTTTGAATAATACCTTTTTTTCAGATTGAATCCTACCTTTTCTCACATGCAATTTGTAGAAATTACTCACCAAAATTTGATTTTTGATAAACAGTTGACAGAATCTTCCAGATTGAGACTTAAGTTGTTTCTGACTGACAGCAGGTTCATGTTAGGGGCATATTAATAGATCAGAAAATATGACCATGTCAAAAGTAGTGCTGTCTCAGCAGGTTGCCTGTAAATCAATTCAACAAAATATTTTGATCAAAGACCATAAATATTTAGGTGTGAGAGAAAAAAATGTAGTAAATGATTGTGACCGTGGGATGCTTTATAAATATTTTATTACCACCATCCATCATCACCTTTTGGGAATAAAGACTTTTTTAGGTAGCAAAATGAAAAGATACATAAGAAAAAAAGATTTGTGCTGAAAATGAATATTTTCAAATATTCATTCAAATATTCCAAATACTTGAACACTGACTGTGCTTTGGTCTCATTAAGTGATCCAATCAAATTTAGAAGGTTCATTTGAATCATCTGTGGAATTTTGATTTGTTAGATTTTCCTGTTAAAATTAAATGTATGGCAGGAAAAAAATGCTAATTTTGAGGAAATAAGATTAGATGAGGCAGCATTCTTTATAGGAGTAGCTTCAGTGGACAAGAAGATGGATGAGTTCCATGCCATACTGAAGATGGGTGCAAGTTTATAAAGATATGCTGTTTGCTCTTTTTGTGCCATAAAGTCTGTCTAAATAGCAATATCTTCTCAGGGAGAGAATCTGCTGTTCTGGCTGTCCATGTATTATTGTATTTGGACTATCTCCATTTTCAAATGTTGACTTTTCATCTGTGACCAAAGAATGAAATCTGTATGAGAGATGCGTAAAACATTTAATCTTTATTTATTTGTTAACAAAAGGGTTTTTTTGCCAAATCCTGTTTGCACTTCTTTTTTCTCTTGCTCTTCCTGGAAGATAACTGTCTGCATCCACAATGTGACACTTAAGCTGAGAATACAAATTGAAGTCATTTGTCGGATTTTGTTTGTTTGTTTGTTTTTTAATGACAGAATGCATTAAACGAGAATAACAATTCCCAGATATTATTTTGTATCTTCTGTATCTCTAAAGGATATGCCACAATTGGCTACATTCGTCAGTGAAAGTTTATACAGAATACAGTTTTATGTTAATATTTGCTGATACATCATAGATTTTTAAGACCAGAAAGAACCACTAGATTATCTACTGAACCTACTTTTTTACTATAAGGTATAAAGTTTCACTCAGTTAAATTCTGGAAAAAAAAAAAAAAAAAAAAAAGCAGCATAGAGATCTGAACATAGAAAATGTACAATCCATGATAAGTAAGAGAGCTGGGTTTTTATGACCACTAAAAAGCACTGTATCATCCAGGTTTGAGCTGCTCAGTGGGCAGCTCAGCATGACTCCAGATCATGACTGCTTTGGAACACCTTCCTACATCCTTGATTGCATGTACCATGCCCTTTTTATTTCAGGGTGTTGTAACTTTCCTGCAGAATGGCCACAAGTCTAACATTAGTTGATTCATCTATCTATTCATAAAGACTGGACAACACTAAGCAAACTACCCCTAGTACCTCACAAGCTCAGCTGTCGCATAAGGTGTATTCAGTAGAGATTAGGAAATGGGCTGCTTGCTATCTTCTATGGACAACTGAGGGCTAGAATTTGCTTAAATTTCTGACTTTTCAAGCAACCAAGAGGAACTAGCACTAGGCTATAAAAATTTATTTCTTACTCTGAGATGTCACTAAGAGTTAAGTCCCAAATAATTCAGTATTAAATAATTTCTGTTATAAAACAAAACAAAACAAAACAAAACAAAAAACAGATCTAAACTAGAAATGTAGTAACATGCAGCTGAACTAATTTCAAGGATGTGTTTAGATGGCAGGGGCAGAGAGGTGTAAATGTGGCCTGCCTATAGACTGAACTTTCCATTTCCAAACAAGCTGGCTTGGAAGACTTCATGGGATTATTATGTGCTTTCTCTAAGTGTGTTTGCTTAGGCATAGCAACATGCAAACTTAGTCTTGTGGCACCTGCTCTGCATCTAGCTAGACAGTAGATAAAGCAGCCTATTTGTTCCTACCTGCAGAAATAGGCCACAAAATTCCTTCCAAGGAATGTGTAGGTAAGCAGGTCTAGGAAAGCAAAGGCTTTATTCTCAAAAGTGTTGTAAAGTAAATTCCATTTCTTGGAAGGTGTCAACTCTTGCAGGTGTCTTGACTTGGAAAATGCAAGGAACTAAAAATTTGTCTAGGCTGCCAGTGCTTCAAAGTGTGGTTTCTATGGTACATGACTATTTCCTGAACACGCATACATGGAAATGCATACAGATTTATATAAATGTATGCCACTGAAGAAAAATAATTGGAAATGGGCACAGAAAGTTTGGCCAGATAAAAATAACATATTAACAACAGAGCCATTACTGATGGAGGTGTAGCTTGTAAATGGTAATGGTATTAAACTTCTAGGAAGGACAGCAGAAAAAAACCCAACCAAGCAGTCTAAGTAACACTCCTTTTCATTGTAGCTGTTGCACTGGAGCAGCTACAGGTGACAGGAACTCGAGACAAGAAATACAGAATACTTTCTAATAGTGATCATGATGTTAACAGACACCTTTTCTACAGTAAATTAGTAACTTCAGCATTCTCTAGGTGTGTAAGAAATCATAGTATAGTCTCCCTCTCTGCAGGAGGGATTACAGAACTGTTTCTCATTTATCAAAAGAGCTCTTGCTACCAAGATAAAGGTTGATTCTTGCACATCTATAAGAGAGAAGGTCTAGAATCTATCAGGAAGAAAAGGGAACTGGAGCTGAACCTTCCAGAAATGTTCTAACCGCAAGTGGCCTCTGCACAATGTTTGAAACAAAAGGCAGGTGCCCTTTCTGTAATCAGCCTATGGGTATAAACTGGAGGGGGGGGGGGGGGGGCGCTGGAAACAGCCTTCTGCACTGCTATATTGTTCAAAGCTACAACATATGATGGCATATGATGTTAAAAAGCCAACCACATTGAGATATTCAAGGTATGAAGGGAAGGGAACACTTACTTTCTTAACTCTAAAAAGATGTAGGCATGAAGCAATCAGAAAACTGAGGCAATTCTGTGTAGAAACAGAATTTCAAGTAGCTGAATAATCTTGCCTTTCAAAATGTAGCTGCCCATGGAATCAGTCACGCATTATTTTTGACATTGTAGTTTGGATCTTAGACACTGACATTTCTGTGGAACCCGTCTGGATCACTTGAGTACTTCACAGAATTGTGTAGAAAATTTTATTCTGCCAGGCTTTCCTGTCTTTTCAGAAAATACTTCAGTTAGTTACTGAATTTCTGTATTCTGGGCAGCACCTCCCACACACACTTACCACCTGGCTTCCTGTCCCTCCTATTCTTGTGCTAATTAAGGATTCTGGCAGCTTATCCCTGCTAAGTAATGCTATAAGGTATAAGCTAACCTTACAGTGTTATTTAGTTCAGTAGTGATGAAAAAGAAGCTTGGGCCAAGACAGGGAACAGGAACAAGCAGGGGTTTCTTGATCTGTACATGAGTACAGAGGATGCAACACCACGAAGGGGAGAGAGAAGCAGCAGGTTACAAGGTGGTGGTGATAAGTCTACCAAAACTGGTAGCAGCAATGGTAGGAGTCCAGGGACCTTGGAACAGGGTGATTTGGGGACAAAATGTGATTTTATCAGCACTGACTGTGCCAGGTGGAATGACCATGCAACAAAACACTAAAAATATATTTTTAGTAGTCACTGAAGAATCTTGCTGTTAATTAATAATACCAAGAAAACACATCCAGCAGAGCATGTATGTGACTTTGTAGTCTTGGATTATTTATTTTTTTTAACAAACTAGAAATAAAGAACAGTCCCATTTATTTGGCTGATATTTAAGAGAAAAAAAAAAAAGTCAAAAGAATCTTTTTCATAATAAACTGTTTTCCAATTTTTACATTTATTATATACAGTAGTTGCAAAACCTCTATAAAATGTAATAATGTCATTTCAATTCCAATATATGTGGGGAGGCTGTAAAAACATGTGGTCTCAGAAAGGGTCTTTTAGTAAAGTAACCCATGAAAGCTTAACAAAGCTTTCTATATTAGAGGTTAAGTAGAGCTGAAAATGTTGTTGCTGTTGTTTTCTTTTTTCTTTTTAAGATGCAATATGAAAAGTTAAATAAATATGATTGTCTGAAACACAACTATGGCCATATTCAAATCCACTATACTTAATGTTAGTACCCTCGGGCAAAGAGCACCCGTTCATTTTTTTAAGGACAAAAAGTCTCACTGAGTGGAACTTATCTTGTGGTCTTGACTGTTTCAGAATTGAAGAATGAATATTCTGGCTTTAAGCAGGAGAGTTTTAAAGAAGCAGGTTGAAAAACAGCTGGTCAACACTCCAGAAGCTAGTTGCTAATTGCAGCAGTAAGTTAATCAATGAAACAGCAGTTTAGCTTCTGGGTATAATAAAAAGAGATAAAAGACCACACAGAAATTCCAACATGAGGATATGACCAGCTCTTGAGTGGCATACATTATTTTCCTTCTTACACCTGTCTGCTTTTGAGTAGGCAAGTCATGCATCTGCTTGACAGCTATTAACAGAATAAAATAACAACAAAAAAGCTTTTTTGGGTAAGATCTGATATAAATATTTACAAAGACAATTTAAGGGAGTGTTTGTTATGCACTTTTGTGTTTGCTTTCAAAACATTTAACTCCAAAGACAGATGGCTTGTACAGTTTTATCAGCACTTGTGTCATTATATATTCAAGCAGCCAAGACTGATAACCAGCCTCATGTATTACGGATTGTTCAGAGAACAAATACTTTGAAAAAAACCGCCACGTATCAATAAAGTACTTCAGTGTGGAAAAACTTGATACAGAAATTTCAGTGACATTTTTATGAAGAGAAAGGAAACAAATTAATGCAATTATAAAATTAAAGCAGCAGGAACATGTTTTTAAGTGGTGTCATTGTATGTGGTAATGAAACAACTTCAGAAAATTGGGTGAAAGCTATTGTTCAGCAGTGGTAGAGGAAAAAGATAATTACCATTAAGTCAACATTATGCTTTCTTAATACAAAGTAGTCAACTCTTCAGTGCAAGCTACCCCCAGAAGATCTCTCTCCCATCATACTGCTCATGATCATTTCACTTTATGCTACTGAATAGCAACCTGAATAATAAGGAGTCTTAGAAAAGAATAAACTGTCTATACTTGAGAACATAATTACACAAAACAGATGCTAAAAAAACACATATTGTTGAAAGATTGTCTTTTTTTTTCTTTTTTGTAAGTGAGGTCCTTTTTTTCCCAAATCCATTTTTCATCTTTTTCCTGTATCTCACAGCAGGACATTAATAGAGTTCCCTAAATCATGATCATCACCATTATTAGCAATAATATTTACAAAAACATTATGCTTGTATGTAAGGGCCTTAGCTGGAGATCAGGTGTGACAGGCACTACACACATTATGAATGCAGCTGGCTTTTTCCTGAATCAGTAAGCATGATCATTCCTTGTAGCAGCTCAACAGTAAAATATATTATTTTAACAATCTGCAGTTCTAAAAAAAAAAATAAAATACGTTGTGGATTACTTTTTTCTCTTGTGATGGCTTAAACCAAAAGTGATTAAAATAATAATTGTTAATTATATATTAGATAAAGTCTTTTTAAGTTTTGTAAACTTAAACCTCACAATATTTTAATACGGCAAGTAAATCTTCCCTGTATTTTACAGACTGGATAGCATGAGTCAGAGTATTTGAAAATATGCATACTCACTTGAGTAGGAGTCTGAACCTGTTCTTAAGTCTGGACATGCATTTTATTCATAGATTTTTACATACAGGCATATGCAGAGGTGTATGCAGATTTACAACATACCTGACAGCTATTCGAACAGTTATACAGCTAAAAGAAGTGTCCTGTGGGGGTTTCCCTGGGATTCCCAGTCATCCCCTAAAAGGAAAAGGCCTCAGTCTGTCTACAACTGTCACTTGGTGTGAACTACATCCATACAAAAGTTGTAGCTGTCCCACTACAGAAGCTGCCATGGTCTTGCCTTTGGTTGAAATATCTGAATAGGGAAGGTTAACTGGAGGAGGACTTGCACACAATAAATAATTTTTGAAGTCTAACTAGGACGGTGGTCTTTTGTTAAACAAAAAAAACCCAAGGAGCTGCTCCTCCTGAACAGGCAATCATCTTGGCATTGTTACCCATTCCTGTCTGCTTCTCACAGTAACAGCTATCTAAATATTCCATTGCTCTCCAGAAAGTTTATCAACTTAAAGATGGCTGAAGCGAAGGATATTTATAATCCATTCTGAGTTGGACAGCATTAACTGCCTAGAACTGTTACTAAAGAAAGCAAAACACATTAAGTAAATCTTCCAAAGAGTTTGACATGTACCTTATACGGCCATGTGTATATTTAGTCCTAAGTAAAACCAGCTTATTACTCATTTAACTTTTAAATGGAAACAAATGTCTTATCTTGAAATTTATTTAACTAAACAGGAAAAGTAACTTATCCCCTTCAGAATTATAGTACTGAAGGCTCACCTGTTAACCTTTTATTCCACTGTAGGTTGGAAGCGCAGAGTGCATGCAGTATATTTCTTGAAATGTATCATTCTGTGGTGAAGGGTTTTCTTTGTGTTTTGAAAGTTTTAATCCCTGCCAAAACTTTCCTCCTTGGTCAGCAAGATAGGATTGTACTGTGAGAATAGGCAGGTTGAAAATAGTTCTGCCACTTCTCACTTTCTTCCTCTGAAAATGAGAAAAACTAATTAAAATTAAATTTCTGTTGTCATAAAAAAAATAAAATCAGCTTTTAACCTACAGGTTAACCTTTGGAAATGTTAACAATATACCATGAGTATTTCCTTTACTTATTCTTGCTTTTTTTTTGTACTAAGTACCTGCCTCAGTTTGATTATAACTTCATACTAGAGGATTCAAAGGGCTTTATAGAAAAAATAATCTCTCTCTTCCAGGGAATTGTCACAGTTCTCATTTTAGTATCAAGGTTTTTGGTTCTCATTGAAATCTCTGCTAAGCTCCTACTTTACAGTTGCTTTTTCTTTTTTTTTCCTAATGGTTCTGGCTTAATTGTTTCACCTTGTATTGACTTAAATGGAAAGTAGCATCGATTCTATACATTTTTCATGTTCCAGTTGTCAGCAATAGGACACTTTCTTACATGGAGAATGCAGAAGCAACTTTTATTATGATTTATTATATTCAGTCACATCAACAGTGTACTGGATATTCTAGAGATATTCAAAAAGAGGAGTGACTCAGAGATAAGAAGATTAACTAATTGCATTGTGACATGTAGAAATATACCTGACTGCATTTTCTATATATGTGTGTAAAAGCAGTGTGTTGATAATCTGTGGAACTTTCTACCATAAGTTGTTATGTGCTAGTTAAAAAAGAGAACAAAAACCAAACAAACAAACAAACAAAAAAATGGGAAAGAACAGCAATTTCCGTAAAATTAACTGGGATAATTCCAGTATTCAAAAAAAGATCTGTTACTGAGGTTAATTTATTGTATATTAATGTAGTACAAGAGAATGAAGTATTCTTTGGCATCATAACACAGAAATCTTTGTTAGTGTCCTCACTTATCATTTTGAGTCTCAATTATACTATTATAAAGATACACTTTTTTTGCTGAGACAGTACTGACATTTTTCTTCTGATTAGTACTGCTTTTTAAGATGCTTCATAACTTCACTATTCATGCCTACCTGTTAAGGTTTTTTCTCAAAAATCAATCTATAATTTCCTTCCTGTCACTGGGCTGTTTAATCAAGGAAAAATGTCTCCTTAACTCTTTGAATGTGTACAGCACTAGCCAGCTGATTTACTCTGAAGTCAAGAAAAGACATTTCAAGATTCTTGCTCAAAATCACAATACGGTTAACAAAGAATCATGACAAAGCATATCACAGATATTGAGAAATATCTAACAGAGAGACACAAAGTAATTTCTCTGCCTTTTTCCTGGCTTGCCCTTCTTCATACATCCAGTCTGATCAGATGAGCAAATTCAGCCATTTAGAAATGCAGTAAAGACTGAGAGGAATTTAGTGCTGCTGAAGACATGGGTGACCTCTCTGCTTGATTTCAAGATGCCTGTAGCTGGCCAGCTGTGTCCCCAGTAGTGTGTGAAAAATGCTGTGGATATTTAATATGCATAGTACTTCAGCAGCCTTCATTTCTGCCTCCTGTGGTCTCATATTCCTGACTTACAAAGAATTATGAGAACAGTTCTTTATCAAGAGCAAGATTTACATGAGCTTTCTTTTTTTTTATTTACCCCTTGATTTTTATGGTTGCATAGCAGCTATCTGAGACGTGTTTAATGGTCAGAAGAATTACAGATTTTATTCTCTTTACTGTTGCAATGTTTTGAAGTGTTTCATGGTTTCATATTAAATCCAGCAATGTTTAACTTCTCTCTTACTTGTCAGGAGTGTGCATCAGAGTTTTATGCACTGGGTAGATGTCTAGAACTATGCACCAACCCAAGTCTGTAAAATAGTAGACATCATTAGAATAATCTTGCATACAGAGCATTCCTTTGGGTAAGCCCATTTTTAGATAGCATAGATGTTTCTCAGTTTGCGGTAGGCTGTTAGTTCACCAAGGAAGGCTCTGCAGCAGTAAAGTGAGTTGAAAGCAGAAGACAATACACCTAAACTGTAGGCCTTTACAAACAGCATTAATTCTCACTCAGAATCTGCAAGGGTATGTTTACTTCCTCGGACATTTTCACCTACCTAGCACTATTTTCTTAGTGTGACTGAAAAAGGGAGTTAAGTTTATTCATAGTAGGATCTGAGACTGATAACTTAGGGCTAATTGAACAGTATTTCCACTTTTGGAAACTACATAGGTAGCATATATAGAGAGTATATGCTCTACAAAGTGACTATGCTCTAACAGAATGAAAATGTGTCTAGGATTTACCAGCACAATATTTTGTTGCAGAATCATTGTTAATTTTCTCATGAGGTATATGTATAAATGTAATGCCAAATATCACGATCTAATATTATGTCTTCTTTTTTCTCTCTCCCCCTTTCTTCTTTCTGTTTGCTTTTCTTCTACAGATGGGCCTCTTGGGCCACGAGGATTAGCTGAAGCTACAGAGATGTGTACTCAAGAATGCCTGGTTTTGGGTCACTCAGACAACTGTTGGATGCCTCCCAGCTTGGGCCCATACCAACAGCCAAAGTCTCCTCTCTCCACCTTTGCACCTCAGAAAGAATGGGTTAAGAAGGACAAACTAGTTAATGGACACACATTGACCAGGACCTGGAAAGAAGATAGCAACAGAAACCAGTTCAGTGACCGAAAGCAGTATGGTTCCAGTGAGGGCCATTTCAACACTGGCAACCACATGACTGACATTCCTCTGGCCAACTTGAAGTCTTATAAACAGGCCTCAGGAGCTGTTGAGAGTCCAAAGGAGCACCAGCTATAAGAAATGGTTACTTTGGACCAATGACTTTAGCCTACTTAGACTTGCTAATACTGTGTGTGTGTCAGAGCTTTATGTACTGCGTAGACCTCTAGAACTATGCTTCACCTAGCAGAGATATGCATATCTTTATGTTAGCACCGTGGAAGGTATGATGTCCTGCAACATGAAAGAGTGTTTCTACTAGTTGTGTGGTTTCGTTAAATAGACATAATTAAAATCTGCAGAGATCTCTCCAGTTTGCAAAGATCCTTTTTATGTTTGTTTGTTTTTTGACCCTGGACTGCTGCTATGAACAACAGAAGATGCATTTGGAGAGTGAGAGAGCGAGAAAGTTCAGTGGATTGCAATGATTGAAAAGCATATCCAGTTAGAAAATTGTGCTTTTGTTGTCATTGATCTATGCTGGGACCATTATACTTGAGATCATATTGCAAACAAAACAACTGAAACTGTAAACACTAAACCTATTGTGCTATTAACAATGTTAGTGGACACTTATAAGTCGATCAGTGTTCAAATACTTGTAAATAGAAACAATTATTACTTACAATTTTTGTGTACTTATAACATTCACTTGAAAAGATACTGTAGCATATTTCTGTGTTTCACAGTCGCTTTTTACTTTCTTTCATTTGCTTCCTGTTGTTTTGCTTTTATTTTCAGTGATGGTGTTTCTGTGTTGTTAGTCTGTCTGACACACAATGTTCCAAGGAAATCAAAACACTTGTGTTAAAAGTGAAAAAAAGAGTGATGGGGTGGGAGGGAAGGTTGGCTGTAGAAAGGAAAAAAAAGATTTTTCTTTCTATGTAGTAGCAAATCTTGCCAGCATTCAGGTAGAATTTCTTTTTTTTTTTTTTTTTTAATATTAAGAAAAGAAAGGACTTGTGTAAGGGCTTAAAAATTTAGCATTTTTTTTTAAACTCCCATTATGTTTCATAAAACAGGAAAGCCGCAAAACAAAAGAATATTTAAATTTGTGGTAGTGGGTGAGAGGGAAAGCTGGTTGGTTGGAATCCTTGATCAAATTATCTGCAGTCTGTCATTTAATGAGTGGTAGCTGACATTGATCTCAGCTGGAATATATGGAGGAAATTCTACAGGAGCAAAATATAATAATCATGTTTTTCCAGTCGGGCAGGTGTGTGTCTATACCTGAGACAGTTTGTATTGCTGAAACAGCAGCATTTGTGTTGATCTTCATCTGCGTTAATGTTGTAGTAACACAAGTGTTTTTAGGCCATAGCCACAGAATATTTAATGTGTTGTGCCTTCATGATGTAACAGAGCATTCTCCTGGTAGGCTAGTTGGGGGAACTAAAGGGTTAAATCTAATTATTGCTGTTTAACTGTTTGTTATCATAGTTGGTCAATGCCTGGCAGGTACCAGTATCATGTCACCTCAGTCAAACCAGCAGAGTGACTCCTAATGTTAATAAGATCTAAGTTGCACGCAAAGCAAATCCAAATCCAATCATTTTTAGATGGTTTTTGTTAAGGCATGACAGATGATTTACACAAATAAATAGCATGCAAAAAGAAAAAGGAAAAAAAAAAAGTCCTTACAGAGAAAAGCAAAAGTTAGTTATGCCACAGTGAAATATCAGTCTTAAAGTAACAAATTTAGCTAATCTGAAGGTGATTTTATTCTTACCAAAAACACAATTTTTTTTTTTTCATTATTCTTTTGTATATAGTAATTCACTTTTCCCCCCCGGCCCCCCCTCCACAGTATAAAAAGCATAAAAATGGGTTAGGGGTGCATTGCTTATTGCAGTACTTATGTCAGTTTGTGAGGGGTGTTTGATGACTTTGACAGAATAAATATCTAACCAGTTATCCTTGTTACTGCTTTGCCAGTTCAACGTTATTTAGTTATTCAGCTCTTGCAATAAATGTTCTGAATTCCTGATTGTGTTGTGTTAGTTCTTGGGCAGATGCCTAAGGGACTTGATTCCTGTTAATTTCTCTTTTTGTTGTTGTTGATTGGTTTGTTTCTTTGTTTCATTCTGAATTTCCAACTATTTTTCTAAGCATATCATGGTCCATTTTGTTCATATATATATGTATAAGAATGGAATATACAACAAGTGATAAATCCTGAGGGCCATATTCTGTCATTCTTATGGTAAGTAGGAATTTATTCAAAATGAATTATTTAAATTGAGTAAGTGTTACTTACCCAGCACAAAGGTGACAGAATCTAGCCCAGATTTGTTAGGCATACTTAAGCACATGTAATAAGCATCCTTGCATGAATCTTTGTAACAGTACAGTGGTAGCATATAGAAAACTCAGCACTTACCACAGCTCAGTCTTTCTTTTGAAAGTAGAATAAAGTCATATCAAAATATGGTAAATACTTTCTGATAAGGAAAATTTGTGTGGTTATATAACCACTTTTGTTGCAGCACAGTTAAAAAAAAAAAAAAAAGGAAAAAAAAGAAAAAAAAGCCCAGCAACCTGAAAAAGACATCAATAAAAGTAATCTATTTTTGAACATGCTGAGTTTTAAAGCAGAGATGCCCTGGGTTCTATATTAAAACCAGAAATACAATATTATTTGAAAACCTAAATAGCACCAACTATTTTAAATTATAAGTGCCTTTTTAAACACAATACATTTGAAAAAAGTTCTATCAAAGACAGAAAGCAAATGATGTGACTATTGCTACAGAAAGAGAACTATATTCTATTCCAACCTTCAGTACTTTGTGCTGCCATCAATCTGTGCAGGAGGCGCACAAACAAATATGATTTAAATTTCTGGCAGGTCAAAATTTTCTCATCTCATTTTCTCAAATTTCCTTTTGTGTAATTTTAGATTCTTAAAACCTTACCCAAATTTTAAATAGTTATTTAAAAAAACCCAACAAAACAGAAAGGAAAGAAAGAAAGAGAGAAAGAGAGAAAGAGAGAAAGAGAGAAAGGAAGGAAGGAAGGAAGGAAGGAAGGAAGGAAGGAAGGAAGGAGGGAAGGAAGGAAGAAAGGAAGGAAGGAAAGAAAGAAACACCTGCAGCACTGAGAACTGTATCTTAATCCCATTTAAACCAAAGGAATGTTTTCCGGAGGTGTCCATGGAATCTGGATTTGGCCCTAAACATGTGTTCAGTAAGTGTCCATTCATTCACAACCATTTGGTTTGCTCAGTCTGTAATACAAGTACTGCTGTGTCAAACTCACAAATTAAGAAAAAAAAAAAAAAAAAAGAAAAAAAAAGAAAAAAGTTAAATACTGACAGGAATTCAGTGATATGTCAGATGAAGAACTTCTTTAAAAAAAGTTGAAAAATGCCACTGCACAGAATGAGAAAGTAGCTGAATATTTGTGACTATTCAAGTTTACTAGCTTTGTGGCTAAACATTACTTAGAATTATTGGTAACCTGACATGATATGAATGCCTCTCTGATGCCAGTTCTAGCTTTTTTTCTTCAGCTAGGAAGATTAGGTGCCCTTTATCTATTTATTTATTTATTAATGCATACATTTGAAGGACTGCTAAAAAGATAAACCAAAGTTTTCTTCAATAGTTCTTTATTTTTACTGTCACTGACCAAAGCCCTTTTTCCAAACAGAAAATGAAAAGCATGCATAGATATAGTTATTTAGTCATACTTAATCCTATGCTGTGCCAGCTCTTACTAGAGATAGAGTAGTCAGGTCCTCTTTCCTAAGGAACTGTCTGAAGGCAGGAAAAGAAATACATGGAGCAGAATTAAGGAGGATGAAGAAATATGCATTAATTCTAATAAATAGATATGAAGAAAATTATATTCACATTACTTGCTATGTGTTAATTTTACCTTTTAGCAAGTTATTAATGGGAATTATTATCAGAAAGAATCTTAAGAACTTAAGCATGGAGTTGACTAAAGTCTATTCAGGAAGCTCTGGATACATAAATGGCATAAGAGCAGGAGATGCATACCTGTGTGAGAGGAAAGAACACAAGGGGTAAAGACTGATGTAGCTGACATGAGAAAACAAAGAAATAGGGAAAAGAAGATCACAACAGTGATCATAAGTTTAATCTTGGGATGTTTTGAACAAAGGGAGGCACTAGTAGCTTTAACAAAAAAAAAAAAAAAAAAAGAACACAGAGAGAATCACAGGACATGGCAATAGGTGATGTCACGGGATCCATGGGACTCATGACATGACAAAAAGCGTAGGGGTAGGGTCTAATAGCCTTAGACAGTAACGTGCGATACCTCAAAATAAAGTACAAAAGTATTCCTACTGGCATGAGAGCACAGTAGTGATGTCACATCCAGTTCAGACAGAAGAACAAGTAGTGTGTGATGACTGATTTCCTGTGACCACAAAATATTTACCTAATTCAGCTAATAAAACTTTCTTTTGGCATGTATTTTTGCCATAAATTAAAATAAGCTGTGAGAGTTCTTTACAGCACTTGTGCTTACATATGCCAATTCAGACAGTGAAAGCAACTGAGTACTCACAGCATTATCTCTGAATGTTGAATTCTTTCCTAATATACTTCTTCAGCAGAACTGCGTTCCAAAGTCTCAACTTTATATAATTTATATGCTTGCAATCCTTGCTGCCGTCATGAAAATCTTAAAAATGGACACCAATTCCAGAGCAGAGCAAGACATTTTAGTGTACAGAAAACATGATATACTGTCACACAGAGATGTGAATCAGCTCAGCATATCATGGACAGTTAAGCTCTAACTTGATTAATATTAGTTTTATTAACTTTCACTGCTGATCACCTTAGTGGACACACGCATCAAATATAATTACCCCATAATCCATGTCCTTTGACTTTTCCTCTTGTTCCAAAAAAAACTCTCATTGGTAGAAGCTTACTTATAAAATTATAAGATATCCTTTTTCACACATTGCTTGGGTGGATTGATTTTTCTCCAGTTTGGCTTCCCTGAAATATAATACCTTATATAACACAGCTGCTTATATTATAAACTGCTTTTCTTGTGAGAGATCACTTTATACTTTGTTTTCAACCAGTTGAGCATAGTAAGATTGTAACACAGAGGGCCAGATTCTTATCCTTCAGGCCTTATTGAACCTCTTACAAAGCAAAATATCAGGACCTGTCCCATAATTAGTAACAGAAACAGCAAGTCCTTTAGCATGCAGCAGACTAGCAAATGGTTGAGAAGAAGGAAATTTGTAATTTCCAGGTTTTTAAAACATAATGTAGTTTATTTATAAACTGAAATTAATGCTAATAAATGCAGAATTATAAGCTTTTCTTTTTTTTTTTTTTTTTTTTTTTTTTCCAGTTGATATAGAAACATCACTTTACTGGACACTAATAGAATTTATGTGCTGATATGTATCCTCATCCTGCCAAATACTGTGCAGCTCTTTTGAGACACTGAGTGCACTTAATTTCTTTAGAACACAGCAGTAAGCATCCTCTTGTAGAAGAAGCTCAGCATTTCACAGGACTGGGTCCACAATGAGAAGTGTATCACAGACACGCATGTCATATGCTAAGTGTTGAAGCAAGAATGCTTTCTCTAACTGCAGCATCTCATGGCTCTAACTACAGCTTTAAGTTTATACTGCTACCTAATTGTACAATAGAAAAAGTATGTCTTTAACTACCAGAAAGGATCTCAAATTCTCACTGTATATTATGAAAAGAAAGAACTGAAAGAAAGTAATAATGTCCCTCATTTTCAAAAATAAGTTGTTTTTTATTTTACCACAGCCATTCTTAAATCCACCTGTTGTGCCTAGGTATTGCAACACATTCTAATATTGCATGGCATGTAAATAGATACCTTAATTACTCATAATGATATGATTATATACACATATATATATAGATTATATATATATACTTAAATATTATCAATCACATAGTTACTCAGTATTATTTAATGGAATTTTGGGACTATGGATTTTGTTGTTTGATGTACTTTAAACTGTATGAAGCAGCATATTCTTAAGACTACCTTCACCAATGCTTTTGATTATTTATTCATTAAATAAAGTGCTTTCTTTTGCTTGTTATAATCCTGTTTGTACAACCATGTGATAATGTTAAAATGGGTAAGTACTGTACGGGAATTATAACTGTTTCTTTTCTTGTCTAAATATATACCTATAACAATATTTATTAGTGATCTGAGTTTTAAGAATGTGTCTTTTTATGTGTTTACTATCTTCTTGCACATGTTCCAAATTTAAAGGAAAGCTGAGATAACATTTCTTCATGTAACTCTGAATACCCCAATGGGTTTTAAATGTATTTTTGCCTTTATTCACAAGTGAAATTAGGATGAGATGTGTACTTTAAATCAGCCATAAAATAATTGCCTAATACAGTACTTATAGTTTGCTTACTGTAGCTATCATAAGCAAGCCTACATTCCTAATTTCTCAGGTAAAGATATATTAAGCCTCAGATGGGAGAAGGAGAGACTCTGTACTCAGAGGACAAAATTTAGAACAGCTGATTTAACAAAAGATGAGCCAGAAATCTTGTCTAAGACACTAACACTCTAAAGAGTGTTTTTTTTCATGTTTCACAGCCAGCTTCCATTTTTGTTTTGTAGAGACAGTCAACTGGAATGTGTGCCTCTTTGAGGAGCTCAAATATTTATTGTTCATGAAACTGGGAAAAGTTTTTGGTAAACCTCAGTTATATCAAAGTCAATGGGAATTTTCCTGATTATTTCAAAAAGCCAGTATTCCATCAGCATTTAAATGTGTTCAAAGGAAACTCATCTTCCACTTTCTTTTCACTCACTGCAATATTCTATAGAAAGATTCTTCCTTTTCCTTCCCTTCCCTTCCCTTCCCTTCCCTTCCCTTCCCTTCCCTTCCCTTCCCTTCCCTTCCCTTCCCTTCCCTTCCCTTCCCTCCCTGTTCCCCCACCTTATTGCCTTGGATGTTTTCTGGAGTTCTAAGTGCTTCAGTGCCACAAAATTGTAGACTGAACTTGAGACAGTTGAGGGTTCCTAGTGCCTACCCAAATTGGACAGTTCTTTTAAGTCCCTTGATTACTTTTTAGGGAGTGCCAGATGGGCTCTATTTCCACCAGCCATTTCCTAAGGCTCCTTCCTACAATTTGCTTTTTCTTGCATCTCTTGAGAACCTACCTATACTCCTCAAAGATTTCAACATTAAGCTGAATCTGTTTCTATGTTATATTTACCTGTACCAGTTCCTGGTTTTTTCCCGTTTTTTCCTGTTCCTGTTGTATATTTACCTGTACCTGTTCCAGATTTTTTTCCACTTCTTTTCAGGTAGGGAATTGAAAGTGGGATCTGTGTGGTCCTGCAGCTATGCAGACATTTTTGATACCTTGTCACATGGGTTCTAATAGAAAAGAAGGCTGTTGACCTCATTGCTTTCACAATGGAGAACAGGAGAGAGAATGAAGCAGAAAGACAAGAAAGGGAGGGGATAGCAGAAGGCTGTATGTGTTACGTGTGTGCTAGGGAAGAAGTAAACTACAGCAGCAATGAAAAGAGTAAGTTTAAATATGATGAAGAAAATTATTATGAAAGCCCTTAAAAATGCATCCTAAGTCTTCATATTTCTGTAACACTGTAAGAAATGACACTGCTATCTGAATAGGTTTGTGTACACACAGCACATTTAACATTATTTTCTTGTGAAAAAGGATTACTCAGTATTATGGCAACGCTGTACCATTCCTTTGCTGAATTTCTTCCATTTGGTATTCACATTCCTTCTAAGAAATGCTAAATTTTTTTGAGACATTGTTCTTCTGCCTGCCACATGTTTATAGAGACCAGAAACACTACTACACAATTTCAATAACTGAGCACCGAGTTTGACTAATGATTTTTTAATATCAAATGCTTATAAAATCATTAGCTATGGATAACTTAAAAATAATCCATAGGCCCAAATGAATAAGAAATTATCTGTTACAAATTTGCAAAGAGAAAAAAAAAAAAGACAGTACACAAAGGATTACACTCCTGATAAACAATTCAGACACTTTTACCTCCCAATCCCTTGCAAAAGGGCATAGCTGATAAAGATACAGGTTTAATGCCATGATCAGTGGATTTCTTTTCACATGCAACATTCTGCAGAAAGGTCTGGGCTGTGAAGGTGTTTGTGTTTTCATCTGATATTTAAATTAATTCAATGTGAGTTTAAAGAATTTCAGACACATAAAACAAAAAGTCCAATATCACATTAATAGAAAAATTAATTATTTACTTTTTTCTATTGCAAGTCACTATTTAATCATTATGCAACAAGCATTATATCCTTCTTAGTACTGGGTAAGGAGATACTTTAAAGAGAGTATTATTCAGGTATATATATATAATACTTTGTATTTTTTATAATGCAGGTTTATGGTTTGTTTTCTTTTCGGGGGGAGAAAGTTTAAATTCTGTTTACAATGTTCAAACTTTTGATTTTTTTTTTTTTTTTTTTTTAGAATTTTTTTCAGGAATATTATTTACCACAGGGAATGGCATAGGCCTATGCTTTTACTGCATGATCTTGTACTCCTAGGACACTTAAGCCATCTTCAGTAGGAAGTTGCTTCTACATTATTGATAAAGATCATGCATTATTACTGTCCACCATGTGGTGTTAAGCACCGGAGAGAAAAATTAAAAAGAAGGCAGCCACATAAAGACAATTGTTTTATTCATACAAAAAAACCTGTACTGTGTTATGAAAGAAAAAATTACAATGATCTGTTCATCCAGCCAGGTCTGCCTACTTATTGATGCTGACTGATTCAGCAGCACACTGTTTGTTTCCTTCTTTAAGAACCACACCGAACACAGTCATGAACAGTTATGCTTCATGGTGGGTTTAAAGCTCATTCTGAAAATGATTTGAAACATGAGGAGCCTCTGGATGTATGGATTTGGGGGGAAGACAACCTTAGGTAGGTCTCTGTCTCCATACTTTTAGATGCATAGTGGAGAAGCTTTTTAAAATAACCTCAAGTTCTCTAAATTGTAAACAGCCATGTTTGAAGATCTCCAAAAAGAAACCTTTTATTCCCAAGTTTAGACACACTAGCTCTCTGCTTTATGGAGAATCAGAGAGCAGAACCTATTCCAAACTTTTCAGCTGACAGCTGTGTCTGGATGCTTTACCATGTCAAATTACCCATCACTAATATTGAAAACATGAAAACCTGTAAGTAGAACAACAGTGAAAGAGAGATTGAAGCTAATATATACACCCTCTCGTTAAAAAAAAAAAAAAAAAAAAAAAAAAGAAGCAAACAAACTGTCGAAGGATGAAGGAAAGATACGTTCCAGAATTTTAGATTTTTTTTTTTTTCTTTGTAAAACGTGTAGCTGCAGGGAAGTATATTGCTAATATTGTGTTTTCTTTGGATGCCCTATTATGTATGGTTCAATTACCACAATAAAGGCTAAACTCAATAAACTTACAAGCAATAATTCTACACAAATATGCATTCAGTTAATATATGTTTTTTGTATGGGAATTACAAAGAAATTTAGTTTCTCTGTATTTTCAGAATATCAAATGCATGATTATTGTTTATAATAAGCTTTCAGTCACAGACTCTGTAATTCTTTAGTCCTGAACAATTGCATAATTACTAATTCAACTACATTAGCACTTGGAGTAGACATGGATGATTTCAAAAGGGACACTACTGATTTAATGAGGTCTCAGTCTGTACATTTCTAAAATTACAGAAATTCTATTTAACACCCATTGATACTTTTGGATATTTGAACCAATAAATCAACCAACTCCCAATGAAAAGAAGCATTAAAAAATGAAAACAAACAGAAAAAAGAATGAAATTGCATTTTTCACAATATGCAGCTACCAAAATATTATTTCCTGACTAGTTTCCAACAATCTGGCTGGCTTTATTATGGACTGGTTGCTGCTGAATCTATTGAATACCTAAAGCTGCCATTTGTGACAGTGTTTTTGTATTTTGAATGTTTATGGCATTGTGATTATGCTAAAATAAACATGACAATAGGCCATGGACACAGAGGAGCTATTCTGAATTCATTGCCCTTCTCTTGCATTTGCCACCTCATTTTTTTGGGTGATAGGCAGCAGCTGATCAGATCCTGAGGTTGCAGAGATAGTATTTTGCCAAAAGCAAATAATTGGCAGTTCTGTCTAGAGAGGAATTTGTAAAATTTTGTGAAACTGCACTTTCTTTCTTGAAGGTGTTTTTATTCTGCAAAGGTCCCTGTATTAAAAATTCCCTTTGATTTCAGTGGGAGACGGATTAACTCAAGCAGCAGCTTTCGTGTCAGTGATCATTACACCAAATAAGGATGAAAGGATATGTCAATCAGAAACATCGTAAAATCCTTAAACTCATATGCCCCCAAGTAATCCTGCTGCATAACCAACAATTACTTTACATAGAGGAGTAAAGGGGAACAACGATCTTAACATAGAAAGATTGAGATTGCCTAAATTATAGTGTGTAGTTGCAGACCTACCACACAGCACCCAACTGTACATCAGCACTACCTCTTCCCATTGGCACTAAAATTAATGGTTGACCTCCATCAGTTTTAATGTTTTTTTAGTGCTTACAGAGTAGGCTCTGCACATGTTTATAACTTCCTCACACATCTCTATCCAACAAGCTGTTCATGGACTTAGACAAATGCTGGCTTCAGCGATATGTTCACTCCCTAAAATCAATAAGATTCTTATCCTCAAAACAGAACATCTGAGTCTGAATTGCAAGTGAATGGGGACATCTTCATCTCTTCCTAGGAAGTGGAGAATGGTGAGAGCTAAATCACAACATTTGCCTTCCAGGCAACAGGCATTCTGAAGATCAGGCTGAGGACTATAAACTGAGTAAGAGTGTCCTCAGCTTGCTTTTTAGCCCTGTCTAGGAACCAGCATAGGTAACATGGGAGGCAAGAACTACTTACAACTTTCTTTAGCATTACCTAGAGGTGTTATGTAATGTTATGTTATGTTATGTTATGTTATGTTATGTTAGCCCCAAAATGGTAAGACTACAATAGGCTATTTGCTACATAAGTTGCTACTGCAGAGGTCTGTAGTGTAGGTGGCAATGCATCACATGTGGAAGGACCTCCCCCGACTTCTTGTAGCCCATCCTTGAACATCAACACAGCTGTGCCTAAGGGACCTCTCTACATTCCCACTACTGAGGGACCTCTCAGCACCTCCAGGACAGCTGACTCCTTTAGACATCTTGGGAGAGCCCTATAATCACTATCAAAAAGCTAGGATGAACGTAGGAGTGCAGACTGGTGTGTCTTCTTCAAGCCGGAGGACTTTCCTTCCATGAGGAGCGCATATACTGACACTGGAGAATGAAAATATAGTAAAATGTTTACCTGAGAGGCCTCCTCAGATGTGAAATGTATTTCTTTACTATCTTTATTTTCTGCTGGTGTGTGAAATAAGCACATTTTTCTTTTGATATGATCTGCCTGCTTGTTCCCAGTCTTATTCTAGTAGCATTTCAGCCTTCTGGCTGCAAGAAATAGATGTTAATGTTCTTGTGTAATGTCTCACTGTTACTACCTATTTTATTCTACTGCAAAATCTCCTAAGATAACCAGGGTGAGTGACATATTTTAGCAAATCATAAGCCTCCTAACCTTTCAGGATCTCTTTCCCTCTGAGTATTTGTAACATTGGTGGAAAGACCACTCCTTTTCCTCCTTTAGACCCTTAGGCAACCCAGCTTGTCCGTGAATTCAAAGTTTTGCACAACAAAGTATGTCCCAAAGATGACACTGATTGCTTCAAGACTTGCTGTAGATCATCTTTATATCAGTGCAGGCAGTACCTCTATATTTTGAGGCAAAAACCCTGCTTTTCAAGGGTGTCACAGGGTGTACCCTTGTAGATAATTATGCAAAGCATCTGCTTTTACTAAGTGTGAGGGTTTTTGAAAGGAGCAAGAAACCAGGATAGGATAGGATGAGCATGGCTGTCTGTAAAGAAAGGGAAAGAGAAAAAAAAGATGATATACTTGAAGTTTGTGCTTGCTGTGGCCAAGATCAAGATGGATGTCTCCTTGGGGTATGTCTCTCTATGATGTCTGAGACTATTATACGTGACACAGGAGATGTAGTACTAGACCTTGTAAATGTTGATGCAGATGTTATTACTCTTCCCTCCAAAAAGTGGGGAAGAGGAGGGAAATAACTGCAAAGAAGAAGAAATATACAGTTCAGTTTTGAGCTGTCAGACCCATGGAGCAGGCGGACTGCTGTGTATATACTGTAAGTGAAGCTCTCCCCCAGAACTCTGGGACGCTGCTTGGTGACCTAGCAAAGCAGCCTTTCCAGAAGGAGCTAGAATTATTATGGTAGTGCTAATTCAGGTATCAGGATGGGCATGTATTGTTGCAGACTGAGTAACAACAGAACCTGGGTGTCTCCTCAAAGGCTTTATTTTTCACAGTCTTGATTGGTACTCACAGTCTGGGCAAAACTGAAGTAATGGGTATGTAGCCAGTGAGACCATATTATGAATTAATCTAGAAGTTGGATGTTAATGGTAATATATTTGAGAAGGCTGAATTGCAGAAGTTGATGTTTTCTAAATCTCAACATCTAACTGCAGATGCCTTCTGACTATAGATTTCTCTTTTTTTATTTTAGTGTGTGAATGTGAATGTGGGGAAGAAACAGTTGTTATAACTGTGATGAGTACTAGGACATTTACAATCCTGAAGGACATTTACTTTTAGTCAGACAAGCCACACCTATTGTGACCATTATTTTGAAAGAAAAATAAGATGGAGTTTTTCTTTAAATTTTTTTTTTATTTAGTCATGGGACAAATAGTTTCTATACATGTTTACCAACCTCTGATAATTAATTTCACAATGAGAATTTCAAAGTCAAAAAGTATAAATAAATAAATAAATAAATAACATATATATAGTGAAAAGAGATAATATATACATTGCTGTACTGGCTAATTTGGGTTGAATATTATTAAAATGCCATAGAAACATTCTATTTTACTTGTTAGCTTGAGGAGTTTTATTGGCAATCTAGAATGCAATTGAGGGCATACACAACATATAATTTAGTTCCAGGAATTGAGAGATATTGAAAGCCTGATCTCAAATCTATTGAAGTTAATTAAGCCTTTTCTATCATCACTTAGAAACCAAAATAATTTTGTGAACTAATTCATTAGTTTGACTATTTAAAGATAAAATTTGAAACTAGCTTTATTAATTAAAGTGAGGCTTTGAAATTAATATCTAAATATTTAACTTCTGTTGCTTCCACTGCAATTAATGCAGACACTTAAGACTGAGTTTCTCATCAACTTAAGTGCGATACAATGCCTACTAAGTGGTTTTCACAAAAGAATCCCTTCTCTGACATTTACCAAATTCTTTTTTGTTACATTGTCCTTCAGGAGTGAAGAGAATACCTCTCATGGTATTGTCCTGAAATATTGTAAGGGTAGAAAAGAAAAAAAAAAAAAACAAAAAAACAAAACCCAACAAACAAAAACCCAAACCAAACACAGTGCATTACTGGGATGACTTTTCCCCATTGGTTTCATGTGTAGTCCTAAGTGTTGCTGTTGATTTTTTTTTTCTGTGATGTCTCCTTTTTTTACTATGAATGCAATACTTCTGCTCAGATGTGCAGGATCACAAGCATCAGAAATACCTCTGAGTTGTCAAGTTCAGATTTGCATTCTGTCTCCACAGGGGAACCAGATCCATCCATATTAAGCCTCCTCCACCTGCACTCTGTAAGGAAACAAAACCCATTGGTTAGGAGGGAAAAATAATGACCTTTTAACTGGAGACCTCTGTCCTTGACAACAGGTTAGCAAGACCATGCATGGTTCTGCTAGTAAGTTTAGATTCAACTGATCCTCTTCAACCTGAACTGTGGTGTACCAATCCTACCCATCTGCCGTCTTAGCAATTTTTATTACTTGAAGTTGTATTTCAGTATATCCTTGAAGTGGTTCATTTGTCTGTCCTGGCTATATGCTGCTTCTTCAAATCCACAGCACACCAGCTGCTGCAGGATGCTAGTGTCTTCTGTCCTAGATGTGTGACCAGCCCAGTGCAGCTGTTCTATGATAATCATGGCTACAGTCCCTGGAACATAGCTCTGCTCTGAAACTTTCTTATTGCACATTTTATCCTGCCATCTGATGTGCAATATGGTCCACAGATGGTGCAGATGACATTTGTCTAGGAGTCATATATGTCGTCACTAGTTCATGTCTTCAAACCATTCAGCAAACTGAATAACAGTGCTGCTTTATAGACTCTTAATGTGATCTACCATTTAACATTGAGCTGCTATTTGACCTCAGAGTAACCTGTATCCTGAACCTCATGATGCAGTACAAAAAGTTGTATTTTTTCTTGGACCTTTTAGAAGAAAAAGAAAATAGTAGAAGAATGAGGGGAAGGGAATGTTATTGTTTTCTTCTAAAGGTTTGTTTGGGATTTTTTTAGTTTGGTTTCTATTGTTTAAAGTAGGAAGTATTCCACTTTCCTACTTCACATATCTGTTAAGAGTCAATATTTAACAGGTACAGTGCACTTATGTTTCTTATTTATTACTATAAACTGGTAAGTGCCTCATGTAAGGGCCAGACTTTGATCACAGCAGGCAGCAGGGAGTTAAATGTCTTATGAATCAGAATGTGTAGATAAACAAGTAGGATGATGCTGACAGAGGACATCTGCTTGTATGTAATATGCTATATATAACTAAGGTTATAGAGATTATCTTTCATGTTCATATTGTTCAGGACAATAAAAAAAAAAAGGAAAATTTTAAAACAAACAAAAACCCCAACACATCTGCTAGCTTATCAGATTTCCCCTCTTTGCTTTGTCTATGGAGAAAACCTGTAACATAAGGGGAATGTTCCATCTCAACGGCTGCCTTCCTTCCATTCCCTTGCCTTCAATGAAAGGGCAACCATTAAAAGCTCAAGATCGCGTGGGGCTAGGCTTCAAAACTTTTATTTCATTGTCACTGTCTGGCTTTAAGGTTGCAGATGTAGTAAGCCCTCTGCCAGCCAGATGGATGAAGAACAGTTACTTTTGCAGTGAACCTCAGTTCTGAATTGAGCTTTTTTTGTGAACCCACCATCCTGAAAAGAAAGGGAGAAAAAACCTCTGGAAACTCTGTCCTTGCTTTTCTATAGCCTGCTGGAATGAAAAGTTAAATATTATTTATGGGTGATGGAACTCCTCCTTTATCTATTTTTATGGAATAGAGTAAAAGAGAGCTCTCAACTTCAATTTACGCTATACTAACTTATTACTGGTATAGAGCGTACCTTTTTCCTTCAGGTCTATTACAAACTATACAGTGCTAGGCTTTTAAATTTCTCATATGGAAAATTTCTTCTGGGTAGCTGTGTTGACTTCTTCTGGACCATTTTTTTTTCTTTTTTTTCCTGGTTATAACCTATAAGACTGTGGATGATCAGAGCTGACTGATGTTTAAGGCAAAGGCATTGTTAAATCACATAGTCCTTCCATAGTACTTTTTCTTTTGCAATATTTTCTATTCCATTTTAAGATTTCTTTCTTTAAAAAAAGAAAAATTCTAAATTAGAAACTGAACATATGTTTCCAGTGAGCTTCCCAGGTGTTTAGCCTTAGTGACTACAGTGAATTTAGAACCCAGAAACATATATGAGTAATTAAACTCAAATTATTCCTTATGATCTGTTTTGCCTATAACATACCTTATCTTTTGTTCACTGAATCTCCTTCTCCTTTGTCTAAATTTATTAACTCCTATTGAAGTTCTTGTCTTTTGTATTCTTCTCTGAGGACATAAGAATACAATTCAATGTATTTTATTTAATTGACTTAACAAGTATATGGTCAATTAGGTTTCTACTGTTTTTCATACTTGGCTAGTTCCTTTGAAAGGTAATATACCGCTTCCGGTTCTTTCCTTGAATATGACTGTACCATAGTCTTAACAGTCTGCATGCATCCCTCAGATGTGGGCATCAGATTGTTTGCCATCTTGTCCAGACTAGTAAATAATGCTAGTGCTAATAATGCCCAGTGTAAGCCTATTTCCAGTCTGACAATGGTTCATTTTTTCCTCCTCTGAGGTTTTATCTCCTAAACAGCACATTATCCACAATAGCCTTTAATCCTCATCCTAATCACGTCTCATTAAAGGCTTCATAGAAAGTCCACAAAAAGGTGTCTTGAAACCCTGAAGGAAGTATATGTACAAGTTTGTCTGTATTATTTTGTTGGCATGGCTAGAAACACTTGACTCACTTTGTAGTCTCTGCAAAATTTAAAGTGAGTTGACAGAACAAAAGAAGAAACAAAGCTCTTCCTAAAAATTAAAATAAATCATTAACTGCTTGCTCCAGCAGAGACCGCATTGACTTTCAGGCTTTTTCTCCTTTTGTGGCTACACAAACAAAATTAAGTTCTATCCTCTGTATTCTATTCTCCATTAAATATTGCTATTATACAGTGGTGAGTCTGTTTCTCATAAGTAATGAATAAAAGTGTTTGTAAATAACATTTCCCTTTCTTTCCCATCCATCCTCCTAGGACCAAAACCAGCAGTGAGTGAAAGGACTTCCAAATACAAATATTTCAAATTAATTGAAACCCTTCCTCTAAGTACGCAACAAGTCTGTTTTTCTCCCTAAAGATTTATTAATTTCAGATTTCTCTTTATATACTTATTTGTTTCTATTTTTAAAATATCCTCAGAGGATGTGCCAGAAATTTACAGCACAAATAGAATGTGCTGCAGGGGAACTGCACTGTTAACTGAAGAATATCACAAGTCATTTACATAGGTTTAACAAATACATTTCTGATGCTTGATTTGTGTCAAGAAAAAGCCAGAGCTTAATCACTTAATGGCATGTCTGTGTAGACATAAGCAAAGGTCTAGCTGATACTGCTTTGGGGCATTATGACTGACTATGCTTTCCAAAATTCTTTGAGTGCTATTTTCTAAGCTTCTGTTTTAGAGCAAGGATTAAATTTTTAGAGATAAAATACAGTATAGCTGTTCAAAAGTCACAATCACTGTAGTACTACTAAATCAGCTGTGTCACAAATTCCTATTTGTTTCTAGTTATCTTGTTAATATTATAGTAGACTTAATATAGATGGATTGTGCATATTTTTTCAAATAATACAAATTTCAGATATCAAGTTCAATAGTTTATTTTTGTTCCAGAAACAAAAAAAAAAAAAAAAAAAAGCACTCTTGGAAAATGAAGCAGTTGTTTCATGAGGAAGTGGGATACTGAAGCCTAATTCTTCACAGACTTGCATCTGTTTTTCCCTAAGCCTTCTTCTTATATCCCCTGTGACAGACCTACGGAGCAAAAGATAGCACATCTGGAACTAAACTTGTCCTGATTGACTATGCAATAGACTTGATGGATCAGCCAATTTTACACTAAGTGAAGAGAGATTCCTTGCCTCAGAGAGGGGAGGAGAACATCCAATTTAAATGAGTTGAAGTAATGTTTATTTACAGCTAAATATTTAATATATTTTAGATATCTTAACAGAATTTTTGAATGGATTGAAGATGAGCTTTTTTCGACATTAAGATTTTCAGAGAAGGCAGATACTCTATACATTTAAATGACTTTAAAGGCTCAGGCAATTCAAATGAGAAAAATTTCAAATGTTTAATTGAGTCACTTTTCCAATTCTTTCATTGCCTGAAGATGATAAAAATCCTGACTCATTTGAGTTTCATTTTTAAGGCAGTTTTTAAAAGTGTGATGATAGATTACTGTCGCTGCATGATGTTTCTAGAGGTTTAGTGATGTGATTTGTGTCTTGTTGGGTAAGAGTGCTGCATGTTTATGTTTATTGACAATTCAGGTAATCTTATAATGCTTCCCCCCAACCCGCCGCCCCGTTTCTGAGTATTTCACAGTAACTGCAGATTTCTCTCGGGCTTTTGCCATGATAGTTTGCTAATAATCCTTTTGGGAGAGCATTTCCAAATAACTTCTTGTTCATTTTGCCATGGTAGGTTTTTTTGGGATGTGTTTTTTTCTTTTTTTTCTTTTTTCTCTAAGTAGTGGGTAATTTTTTTTTTTAACACTTTCACCTCTGAAAATCCTTTTGCTCTGATTTTAACCTTCTACTCTTTTGGAGACAAGCAGATTCACAGAAACAAAAATTGTGTAACTGAAAAGTTAAACACCAGTTTATTTTTGCTATGATGTAAACTCATTATTTTTTATTATTTTTGAAAGAAAAATCATAGGAAAGTTCTATTGCTTATAAAAATAAGGGGCAAGTTTTTATTAGGATGACTATTACTTGCTCTGACTTACAGGAAATGCATAATGCCTATAGATTTTTAATGTAAAAAAATGCAATTTAGGAAATGCTATTGCTGAAGTAAACTCTACACAGATTCAAGAAAGGCATGAAACATTTTATTTCCTGTAGGTCATGTTGCTACAATAGTGGGGAAGTGTTGATACTTATCCTTATCTCTACTGGCTGTTTTAACAAAAACTAAAAGGATTTTCCTGGGCCAGTTCTGCCAGCTGGTGTATCCCAGAGACACACCCCGCTAAAGCAGCCCAGACAATCCAACCACCCCTGAATTATGAAGGTGCATAATGAAGGATTATCTTTCAGGAACACATTTTACCCTCTGTTCTGTCTTTTCTTGTTCAGCAGGAATGGAGTTAAAACTAAAGCATGTGTTCAGTTTTACATTGCTGAAAGAGATGGAGGCCAGGAGAACGTCTTGTTTAACAGATTGGATGCTTTTTTCTCCTTTTGCTGTTCATCTATGTATACATACAGATCAGTATGAGATGCCCAAGCATGAAAAGAACTACAGCTCTATATTCTAATGTTTAATAAGCTTTCTTGGGCAAGACTGAGACCTTGCTTCCAGATGCAGAAATACCTTATTCATTTTACATTCTACAGCCATGTCATAAAATACAGCCCTATGAGCTAGGATCTAAGCTGTACAATTTAGGGTGCAGGTGTAGTATATATCTATTATATTTGATTCTTTTCTGAGTGGGTTATAACAAGGATTAAGACTTGTTCAATTCAAACATACTCCTGGTCTTTATTACACAAAAAAAAAAAAAAAAAAAAAAAAAAAAACAAACACACAAGGGAAAAAATGCTAAGAACGCTAATTTCTGTTCTACAAATGCCGAAGCTCCGGAAGGGTTAGCAGATTAGTCCAACTCCCTACGCCATCTTCAATCACAACTCCTGTCTAAAAATTCCTCTGCTGAGAAAGAAAAGAGCTCTCAGGCAATAAAGTCAAAATACTCAGCCATCTAGGAGGACTGCTGAGACCATGTCAACAAGATTAGCTCCCTGTTCATCTGTAGCCACTGTCTTCTACAGAAGTTACTGTGAGAGCTGAAGACCAAGAAACGTGTGAGCTGCACTGGAAAGAGATCTCTGTCTCCTTCAATGAGATATAAAAACAGCTGTCCATTATACTTTTGTTCCACTTCACACAGAGAAATATTCATATTTTGATGAGTGACAACAGAACTGCATACACACAGTTTTGTACAGTATCTATATCTGATGAAGTTTGCCTATCAGCATGCCCTGATCATTAAACTTTCTTCAGTATCTCTATTTTATGTAGCCCCTAGAATATGATATAGCTCAATTGCCTTAGGTTTAGGGGATTTTTTTCCCAACGTGCTATTTTCTGGGAATGGAAAATACTTTTTCCTAGGGCTGATTAAAAAGTATTGTTAGTAAACAGTGTTTGTGACCTCAGCTGACACTCCCAGCAGGATGTCATTGCCTTAGAATAACTGTCTCAGCAGGGCACATGATCTGAGGGGCAAACAGCAGTGCTATATAACACTGAAGTAACTTAATGAGACTGTAGAGTGAATCAGGGAATCTGATAATTTTTTCCCCCTTCTGAAATTTCTTGTAAAGATTCTGTAACAGAAAGTTGTGACCTAGCAGTGTAGAATGGGGAGTTTAGAATAGGTTTTTTTTTTTTTTTTTTTTAATAGGAAACTGCTTTAATTTCCTATGAAGAAACACTATGGTTTTCATTGTTAGGCCGAAAGCAGTGTCAGCTTGGCTACATTGCGGTAACCCTGACCATAACTTTGTTGGGAAAAGAAACTGTAAGACTGCTTGCAATGGCAATCATGCAGAGAGACTCTGCAGGCAAACTTCTGGACTTACTCCAGTCATTACACATTTGGAAAGAGCTTCACACAAAGGTATTTTGTGCATGAATAGTCCAGAGGAATAGGTTTTGGGACCAACTGGTGTGTAGCTAATTTTAAAAAGTCACTTTACCATAACAATTATTTTATGGGCTGTAGAGCAGATCTCATTAAAGTGGGGAGAGAACCATAAATTAAAGGAGAAGCAAACACATTAATATGTCTAATACAGCCTCTTCTTAACAGGAACATTACAAATGGTAATGAGGACACCTTTCATCTTTGTGGGGGATGGTGGTAAATATGGTAAAAATAGAAAAATATTATATTCTCAAGCACAATTTTCTGATGTTATTTCTCTTGTACTTTTTCTTCCATGATACTACATAGCAGCTTTTTTGTACTGAGAGACAATTAGCATTGTCATCCTAATTATTTTATCAGGTTATTTTCTTATTATCACATTACTTTCTTCTTTTTAGAAATGCCTATGTATAAGTTAACCATAGTTTTGCCTCTGCTGGAACGTGGAGCATTTAATTCTCATTACTATCCATTCTCTCATCTGTCTTATATTTTTGTGGTTTTTTTTCATTTTCCTGTAAGTCTAGAACATCAGGGCTCATCTAGTTGTGTATAGCAAGTTCATGTCTATATATATATTGGTACACTCACAAGCTATTTAAGTGAATTTGATAAGAAGGCAATGAAAAAAGCAAAACGACAGATATACTTTTTTCCTATGAATCTGAGTGCATACTTCAGTCCAGGAAGCTCATAAAGTGGATCCAGTAAGCAAAAACACTACAACGATATGTAAAAATTTGGGGTTCACTCTAATAACACAGTAAATCACTGTATGGAAGACTGAAGATCACCTGTATCTGCTTCAATGTGGTCCATAACTGAATCAATAAGCTTTAATTTTACATCCTTGTTTCCAGATGTAATATATTTCTACAGATTTGTTTATATTTACAGTGCTTATTATTTAAAATATTGGAAAATTGACTTTTCTCTTTGTTTTCAGGTGCTAAATTTATTCATTTAATGTTTATTTTTTTAAAAAATAAGTGCATTTTTGTATACCATTTGCATCTAAAAGCCAGAGATCTTTTTCTGGTCCTTTGCTATTCAACTTCTATTCTTCCAACTTCAGCAGTAAGTATTAAAGAACAACAATAGTAGTCAGTGGGAGTTTTCCCACTGACTTCAATGAAATCATACTTAGATATGAGCTGAATACATTTGAAAATCTCACCCACTATTAAGCAATTCTGAAAAACACCACAGGAGTGCCTACAAATCATCATTTGCTATCCAAAAGGGAGAAAACCCTTCTCAACCTTTTTTAATAATGGTAACAATAGCTACTTCTTTCATACTGCTTTTATCAGTCAGTCTTGGATCTCTGTGCAGAGGAGGTTGATTTCATACTTCCCACTTTATGGACAGAGAGATAGAGTACGGTGAGGAAAGTGACTTGTTCACCTCACCATTTGTGCAGGTTTTCAATACTGATCTATAGCCCAAGAAGATTAAGCCAAGCGTGATCCTTAAACAAAAAAAAAATTACTGTTTGGGGAAATAATCATATGAATTATGAAACATACTTGAAATAATGTAAAATGATATATTGGATGGGTGTAAGTTAAGTGGGTACTGCAATTATAGTAAAACTACTTACAGTGTCATGCTCCTGAGTTCAGACTGGGCCCTCAGTAACAAAGGGCTTCTCTACTCTGCCCTAGCTGCTGTAGGACCTTGCACCAGTGACTGAGGTGAGTAGTTCTGACTCTTCACAGAGTAGTGATAAATAAGATAATAGTGTATAAGCGGACCCAGACTTTGTCTGGCTTTCCCTTGGGTACACGTATTTTTGGTGTGCTTTGGGTTTGCTCATTTCTAAAGAGTAGAAAAAGTCAAAATCAAACAAGAAAATGTTTAAGTTCATATGAAGCAGCACTATAGTTTTCATCGTTAGGTTTAGAGCAGTGTTGGCTTTTCTATATTGCAGTGATCCTGAACATAACTTTGTTGAGAAAGGAAACTGTAAACCTACACTTCTGATGCTTTTTTTTTGGTGGTCTTTCTCCAATGTATTTCTGTCTCCACCTGTAGGTACTAGTGTGTTAGCCTGGATGTGTAAAAGTATTATAGTATCTGGTACAAACTCTGGTAATGAAAATAAGAATGAAATAAAGACTGAGCCTGAGCTCCAAACATCCACATTTAGGTTTCTGTGTGTCTGTAGTATGCAGACTAAGTGTCGGAGCTTTCATTATTGACAATGGAGCCTAGAATGAAATTCAGCTTGGGGCTTGATTCAACTACCTAAACATAGATCTTCAGTACTAATTTGAGACTTCCAAAGATAACCAAGGCTGCATGTGTCTGCATATATGACACAAGACCTATAGGAACCCTGCACCACTCTGAAATGTCAGATAGATGGTAGCCAAAGTATTCTTACAACTCAAACGGCAATGGATAGAAATATGTGGGCAGGGAACTGAGCTGATTATTGACTATAATGTCAGCTTATAATTTCAATATGCAGAGGTATAGATACCCGCATTAAGGTTTCTTAATTAAAAATGGAATTTTATCTCCTATAGCAGATATAGTACACGAGTTTGAAGAAACCAGACTGATGGAGAAAGTCAAGTAGTATTCCCTATTTTTTATTTATAGGAAGAAAAGTAAAAATAAATCCAGCACTTCTAATCTAACCAGTTTACCTGAAAAGAATGCAGACCAGAATTCACATAGCCATAGAGCCAATGAGCTAACAGACAGAGTTCAGTTCAGTTCAGTTCACAAGATCAGCAACTAATGTCATGCTAGTTGCCCTACACAGCCTAACCCGACTTCCAGTGCCTTTCCAGAGAGTATCATTCTCCTGTAGATGTTATGTTATACTTTTCATCCCTGTGGGGATATCTCAGGTAACCTAGAGTATTTCAAAAAACAGTAGTTGTCTTCTGTGTTTAGGCAACTGAATTAAGCCCTTAATGTTCTAGCTGCAAGTAAAATTAAATAATATGGATGCCTGAGTTTCTTGAGAAATTATGCTAGAATTACCAGAAAATAATATGCTATTCATACGCTTATCAAGACTCTTACTAGGAAGTTTTATAAAACAATTAAAAGAAATAATGCATAGAGGATGAGGGTATTAACCAGAAGAAATTTGCTTGACCAAAACACAAAGTGCAAAATTCAACAAGTTGATTAGATAATCATTAGTAAGTGCAATCCCATTTATGCCTTATAACATATATGCTGGAACATTTTTAAGGAAATAAAGACAAAAACATCCATAAATGAACACTTGGAATGAGAAAAATACTTTGATATAGAACTAATTTAATCTCTTTGTATTTCTGTAGCATAAACACCCAAATCTGAGTGAACAACTTCAGTCATACTTTACCGTCAATGGAGAGAAATAGACACTTTCACAGAGCCAGTAAGCCAGCCTAGTTTAGACATCTGTATTAAGATGAGATGAATCTTGCTTTAGAAATGTTTCTTTCCACTGAGTAAACTGACAACTTTCCTCTTCTTACATTCATGAAGAAAAGCAGATCTCAGACAATGCTGTCATTTTATATCCTTCATCCCATAGAGCTTTCATTTGTATGGTCCTGTAAAAACTCTCTCTCTTTTATCTATTTGTATATGTAGGAGAGAGTCATTGAAAAACTCATGGCACTATAAATTTAACTGACATGAGCATCCTGAGCATTCCCAGACACATGTCTTTATCCTCTTAGATGTAGCTGCATCAATGACAATATATGTAAGAATGTGAATGAGTGTCAGCCCAATGAACATCAAACTGAGTAAAGCATAAATAATAACAATAGGAAGAATAGGTTGTTCATTTTGGCTTCTAATAAAGAAAAGATGCTGACTGGAGAAGTCAAGGAAGGGAGAAGTGAGGTCTACTTCAGTTGCAGCTTTTCTCTGTTATCATCTTGGACTAGTGTAAAAACAATCATTGTCATTATTTAATAAAAAGAGAGACAACGTGACTCTCAAATAAAACATGCATGTGGCATTGTTCAGAAAGGCAGGGACCAGGAAAAGTATAACTTGTATCTATCTTCATTGGGGCGTCTGGACGCTACACAGTAATAAAATAGTAAAGATTGTTTAGCTGATAGATAGTAGAGAGGAAAGTAAAATTGCTTTTTAGCATTAGCTCACAGGGGTCAAAAAGGGGAGGAATGGATTCTGTTTCCAACTCCCTCACTGCCTAGGTATGATATTAGCAGACTGTGTTTTGATTAACATAAATAGGCTCATAAGAATTTGACCCTTAGACTCATTATCCTTAAAAACCTATTCTGAGACTGACCTAACATTTAAATACTCTGATATCTTAACAAGAAAAGTATTGTAAAAATGATAAATATGGTTTGTGGGTTTGTTTTGTTTTGTTTTGTTTTGTTTTGTTTTGTTTTGTTTTTTACTAGAGAGCTGATGGTCAAAAGAAGAAGTTATAAAGAAGAAAAAAACCACATGGTCTGGAAGCTAAATGAAAAGACATAGCAGTTTCCAATGATAACAAAAAAATCAATAGTAGGATACTAGCTGTCTTCACATTGACTTACGTAGTTGGGCAAGATTTCTGGAAAAGAAAATTAATTTGAACTGAAGCTAGACAAATCATATATGTAGCTTAAAAATCTATAAGAGAGAAAAGAAGAAAATAAAAAATGCAACAATGCTGAATCAGTCTCTGCTTTCTCCTGATCACTTTTTAAAAAATCATCATTTAGTGGTATTATTTAATTATTTTGCAAATGTACCTGTCTTGTTCTGCTGGAGGAAGAATTTATTGCGTTACAAAAGGCAAAATATGAGCTTAGTTACACAGATAAAGCCAGAAGATTAAATTCACCTGATAAAAATACATAGTCATAACTTATTTGGTTGTAGTGCTGGATACACAAAGTACAATTGTCATTTCAAAATTACACACTTTTTTCTTCAGCATTATTCCTTAAGACAAATTACTCTGAATAAATGTTAGCAAATATTCAATGTCAAAAAGTGTCCAAATATTATTATATATTTTTTCTTGTAAAGAAGAGAAAAGCTTATAATCCATATGGTAAAGGGTGAACTGGTTACAGATCTTACTGTAGCATGCCTCTTGAGCATTCATTTATTTAAACTGCAAGAAGCAAATGAAGCTGAACTTCCTTCCTCAATGTTGATTGTGTTTGCTGACCTCTGCTAGAGCCAGAAGTACTGCTGTGTGATGCTGTCACTTCCTTCACAGTTGTAACTTGGCACTGTGGCTATTGTCCCTTCAGCAGGGATCCCTTGATTTGGTGGAAGATCAGAAGGCATTGCCTGCACCTAGTATATTTATAAACTAACATATATTACTGTGATTCTGAATCTTGACTGTCCAGGGTGATAGAATGAAAAATAATGGGGCTTATACATGCTTACATATGTAATTTTTTTTTTTTCCAAACAGCCTGCTATATTAAGTCTACCCTTTAATTCATTTCTCCTTTATTTAAAATCTTGTTCATACTGGATTTAAATACTGCATTTAAATATTGCAACACATGGAACAAAGTAAGTATTTTTGCCATTCCTAACCACTTCATATGCAATAAATTGACAATTCCTATATAAAAGTGATGTTTTAGTTCATTACAGTTTGCTTACCTTACCTTCAAACAGCATTTTGCTTTTGTTGCAAGATAAACTAAGGTTAAGGATCCAACTATAACTCTGCTGTTGGTTAGGTTCCTTGAAATATATCTGCATTCTATTTATAGGTATCTGTTTGTAACTAGTGATTATTAAGATAAAAAGTTTATTTGCTTTTAGTCTTTTTAGTAGTATTCATCATTGATCTATTTTTTTATTTAATAGCAATCTCAAAGCACAATTCAAAACAAGAATTGAGGTGTTTACACTGTGAAATGTTTGCATAACTTTGCAAGCATTTCATCTCAGTGCTATTAATACTTCTCCGTAAGCAAGAGTATTATTTAAAACTTAAATTGTTCTCAACCAAATAGATTCCTATGTAAAGAAATACAATTGAGCTTCACAGGGTTATTTTATGGGCTTCAGCAAGGTGGGGTCTTTAAAGTACATGAAACAACCATATTGAGGTTATCAGAGGGTAAAAGTTAGGCATGGTGGACATAAGAAAACACAAGGGAAAGGAAGGCCTGATTTGAGTGCACCAACACCAAAGTTATTAATTTGATATCCTAGGATTCTGAAACAGTCTTAATTGAAAGATTTGGTTTTTTTGTCACTACAGAAACATTAAAACCTTCTTTTAGCTAAGTTCAGAGAATGCCCGGCGAGAATATTAACAGTTAACAGCCTCAAAACACTTTAGGTAGACTTTTTTACATGGACCTGAAAACAGCTCTCATATTTCAAGAAGTTACCATTCCTTTCTCTGGGTCCGGTTATAATTTTAGGTTTGATCAGAGGAGTTTGGACTTTAAGAGGGCAAAAGCTGCCAGAATTCTGCAGAGGAAAAAACAACAAAAAAACTCCAAAGCCAAAACAAAACACTCTCAAGTATTTCAAGGCTTTTAAAGGCTTACTCTCAAGTATCTCAAGGCTTTTGATATGGTTCCTCATGGCCTCCTCCTGGAGAAATTGATGACTTATGGCCTGGACAAGTGGTCTGTGCAGTGGGTGAGGAATTGGCTGATGGGCCGCACCCAAAGGGTGGTGGTAAATGGCTCTTTTTCAAACTGGCAACCCATCACAAGTTGGGTCCCCCAGGGATCGATATTGGGCCCAACGCTATTCAATATCTTCATAAGTGATCTGGATAATGGGATCAAATGTAGCCTGACGAAGTTTGCAGATGACACCAAACTGAGTGGGGAAGTAGACACTCTGGAAGGGAGAGGCACTCTGCAGGAAGACCTGGATAGGCTGGAAGAGTGGGCTAACAAGAACCTTATGAAGTTTAACAAGGACAAGTGTAAGGTCTTGCACCTGGGAAAACATAATCCAGGAGTGCAGCACAGACTGGGATCCACCTGGCTGGAGAGCAGCTCTGTGGAAAGGGACCTGGGGGTCCTAGTGGACAGGAAGCTCAACATGAGTGAACAGTGTGCTACTGCAGCCAAGAAGGCCAATAGGATGCTGGGTTGCATCAAAAAGGGCCTCACCAGCAGAGATAAAGAAGTCATTATCCCTCTCTACTTGACGCTTGCCAGGCCACACCTGGAATACTGTGTACAGTTCTGGTCCCTGTTATACAAAAAAGATGTGGACAGGATGGAGGGGGTCCAGAGAAGGGCCACCAAGATGATCAAGGGTCTGGGAAGCCTGCTATATGAGGATAGGCTGAGAGAGCTGCGTTTGTTCAGCCTTGAGAAAAGAAGGCTTAGAGGTGATCTCATCACCATGTACCAGTACTTAAAGGGGAGCTACAAAGAAGGTGGAGACTCCCTTTTTACAAGGAGTCACATGGTGAGGACAAGGGGTAACGGGTACAAGTTACTGCCAGGAAGATTCCAATTGGACACAAGAGGTAAATTTTTCACAATGAGAACAGTCAATCATTGGAATAATCTCCCCAGGGAAGAGGTTAACTCTGCTACACTGAACACATTTAAGACTCAGCTGGGCATGGTGCTGGGCCATCTCATCTAGATTGTGCTAGAAAGGTTGGACCAGATGATCCTCGAGGTCCCTTCCAACCTGGTATTCTATGATTCTATGTTATCAGAGTTTAAATTCACAGCAGAAAAAAAAAAGATACTGATCTGATATCCAACAAAGATTCAGCCATTTGCTGAATTCATGTAGTTGACTTAATTGGAGCTTAGTCGTATTTCAAATTAATGCAGACTCAAACTTCCCCTCATTCATGAAGACAATCCTTGACTTAATCTACACTCAGTGTTGACTTATAGTTGAATCTAGGCTATTAATAAACTGACAAAGCTCAAGATACTTGTGAACTTTCATGTCTAACTTAGGAACTGTGAGCTACACCAAAACCTCTCCCATGCTTATTTTTGGTGTGTTCCTATTTCAGTAATTCATATATTTATATTCATATATAAAACAAAATTATACATATGCATATATAATTCATATCTTCATTTCAGTATTCATATATTGCTCATCATATATATCACACAACCTGAACAAAACATAAATGGCACAGGAAAAAATTCAACCACCACAACTGAAGACAAACATGGCATGGTAATTCAGCCAATAGACTTGATATCACTGCATGTGATGCTTGAAGAACTGCATTTAAATTATTGTCTCAGTCTTGTTCTAATTTGCACTAACTTTCTTATGGAATAAATCTGTTGTCTACAGTGATTCTAGACTCTTAAAATGGTGTAAATCAGAACAAAATTTGACCCTTAAAATATTTATTGCAATTTTTTTGTTACTTTAGTAACTTTGCAGTCTGCGAAGACACAAAATACATAGGAAAGGACAATGTAATACACTTTCACTTGTCTATCACATTTCAGAATGTAATTTTTAAATATACAAACAAATTAAACAGTTGTACTTAGATTCTGAACTGGCATTTAGGAACAGCACAGTATTCACAATCGTCTTTCAGTTTCCTTTTGTTGCATTTCATTATGCGTTTGCCCAACAAATTTAAAATATAACCCTTTCTACTGCCGTTGTATATCATAATATAAAATATCCTCTGCAACATCCTAAATAGGATAGGCATTACTTTTATTAGTAATGGGTGTTTGCACCTGTAAAAGTCAGTACAAGGGCAAAACTGCAAGACTAAAGCTTCCATAGTATTTTTTTCTTTTGTGTCAGAAATTGCAAGAAATTGCAATTCTTAGATGTGATTTCATGATGACAATATGATAGTAGGGAACAGTATATCACTGTACTGTTGTCTTATTAGCACTTTCCTCATTGGAAGTTTGCTAATGAGTCCAAAAAAAATGATGTATGAGTCTATATGCTTTCAACTTTACATCAAATCACTGTGGCTGAAATATTACAGTAACCAGTAAGGTAACCACCTACCTATTTTCACTTTTGCTTTGAAAAATGAAAACTTGTTAAAATGTATACTCTACTTCAAATTGCAGAATTGCTTTTTCTACAACATTACTGTTTCTGAATCCAAATTGCCAAAGATCAGTTCTGTCTATGAGCCTCTTTGAGCTGTCTGATTTTTTTGTTTGTTTGTTTGTTTCTCCTCTATAAATAGAAAAGGGTGTGGAAAAATGCATTTCTATTCAAATGAATCCACTTCTACATAATAAAACAAATGCTGCAATGTGATCCCATTCAGGCAAACAGCTCAGGAAAGCAACTGCAAGCTCTTTCTTACTTCACTGCTATGCTTTATTGCTGAAGTAAAACACTTCAGGGAGGTATTAAATATGCATGCTATTCTTTTTTTTCTAATTTTAGTGTGAGAATTACCCTCAGAACTGTGTTTATACAGTATGCAGAATGTAGCAGATCTGTGGCAGAGTTAAGAAACCCATGAGGATGTATCAAAGTTTATGGATCTTACTTCAAATTAAATCTCTGTATCAGCAGGGTGTTTTCCTCTTATCTTTTATAGAGGTAAGGAGATGGTTTAAGAAATGTATTAGGTGCCTTGTGCTTCGTTGTCATTTTTACCCTTTACTTTTAAAACTAAAGAGACCCATTAAAACTGTTCATGATAATCTCTAAAATGTTATTTGCTATCATTCAGTTTTACAGTTGTGTGAGGTATTTTGCTTTTTCTAGGAGTCCTGACTTGGAATAATTTTAAGTATCTGCATGAACAAAAAAAAATATGCCTTACATAGCCTTCTTTTGTGAGCTTTTAAGGTTTCATCTTAGAACTAGAAGGATCAATCTGAAGTCCAATTTTGCAAAAACTTCACTAGGACTTGATATTTTTTGTGGGGTTAATTTACAACAGTCATTGCCCAAATTCCTTTTCCAAATGACATATTGAGTATTTACTTCTTTATTTGAAATTGGAAGTTAAAAGCAATGTAATCTTAAAAAAAAAAAATCTAAAAAATGACAATTAATTAATGACTTTATTGGGGAGGCATATAAGTACCTGCTTCAAACTGATTAATTAATTTAAGTCCCATCAAAGTCACTGGGAGGTAAGCACCTCCTTAAAGTTAAACAGGTATTAATATGCCTAGAAACAACATCTACAAATACATATTTGGAAATATGTACATGGAAAGTTGCTCAGCGAAAAAGGACCTGGGAGTGTTGGTCGACAGCCGGGTTAATATGAGCCAGCAGTGTTCCCAGGTGGCCAAGAGGGCCAATGACATCCTGGCTTGTATCAGAAATAGTGCGGCCAGCAGGACCAGCGAAGTGATCATCCCCGTGTATTCTGCACTGGTGAGGCTGCACCTCAAATACTGTGTTATGTTTTGGGCCCCTCACTACAAGAAGGACATTGAGGTGCTGGAGCGTGTCCAAAGAAGGGCAACGAAGTTGGTGAAGGGTCTAGAGAACAAGTCTTATGAGGACTGTCTGAGGGAATTGGGGTTGTTTAGCCTGGAGAAAAGGAGGCTGACGGGAGAACTTATTGCTCTCTACAACTACCTGAAAGGAGGTTGTAGTGAGGTGGGGGTTAGTCTCTTCTGCCAAGTAACAAGTGATAGGACAAGAGGAAACAGATTCAAGTTGTGTCAGGGAAGGTTTAGATTGGATATTAGGAAGAATTTCTTCCCTGAAAGGGTAGTCAGGCACTGGAATAGGCTGCCTGGGGAAGTGGTTGAGTCCCCGTCCCTGAAGGTATTTAAAAGACGTGTGGATGTGGTGCTTAGGGACATGGTTTAGTGTTGGACTTGGCAGTGTTAGGTTAACTGTTGGACTTGATGATGTTAAAGGTCTTTTCCAACCTAAACGATTCTACGATTCTATGTCTCTTCATGGTCTTGTGTACAACCATGTGAAGCTGGAGTATGTGAGATAGACACAGTATGAAAAAGCTTATTCAAATATGGTAGGATCATACAACTGCCTTAGTAATAGAAATAAATATATTTTTAGCATATCTACCATAATCAGTCCACTGCTGGACACAGAACTCTCCGTGTGTTACATCTTCTGCAGTACCTGATTAGTCTGTAACCCCTGCTGTTCTCAATTATCTAGCAGGTTCTGTCTCTCTGCAATTCTGTTTAGTCTCTTCTGCTGGGACTCCCAGGCTTTGGCAACCATTCCAGAACTGTCTTTATCAATCTGTCGTCTTTTCTTTTGGCGACACTCTTGTACATTGCCGTTGCTGTTCTGGATCTTCTCATATGTTATTTCATATTACTGTCCAATCCATTGATTTTGCTCCTTAAATATTAACATAATTCTTATTAATAATTTATTTAATTCTTTGTGGAGCCACTTATATTTCGATTTTTTTTTTTCAGTTGTGGAAATAACACAAGTAGCTTGTGTATTATTAACTAGGAAATTATAGTATAAGTTTTATTAACTTTCTTCTGGATGGGTAAATGCACTGCTGTGCATACAGGCAACACAAGACTATGCGCTATTTATATACCACTTACAGTTTCAAAAAGGTGTTTAGTAAAGATCTTACATTTTTTACCAGAAGAATGAGATCTGCATTCAAATCCCTGTCAGGTAGAAGAGGATACATTTTCCAAATCCTGTGTGAATGCTCTGGTTATAGTGTTAATGGCTAGCATGATGTAACATGTTCATTTTGGTTTAATTTATTTCATCTTATGTGACTGTTCTTTTTGCTTGTTTTGGGCTTCAGATTTATTTCATGAATTCTGTCTGCATTTGAACACTAGAACTGGTTGAAAAAAGTGATTGCTTCAATGAAAAATGTCACTAACATTTCACAAATGTGAACATTTTTGCTGAATGACTGAAAACACTTCTATTTCTCTATAGAAATGACAGTCAAATAATCCGGTTTCATAACCAGTAATTGGAAGAGTGGAACTCTGATAATTTGGGACTGGCAGTGGTCTACAAATCTTCCCTTTTCCATATAATTGAATTCAATCTGGCCTAGAGCTCTGTTAAGTCAAAGTTCTTATTGTATAAGAACTATTCAGTGGTAGATACAGTCTCAGCCAAAACAAAAGTAAAATGCTCACAATAAACAAGAAAAAACATACTAATTGTCACTAGTTGGCATTACTGATTGGTAGGCTTAAACAGAGAAAAAAAGGTCATAAAGAGTGGATTATATTCTCCACGCCTTTGAAAAATATGTAATCAAACAAAGCACAGCCATCAGCATAGTTTGTTTAGCACTAGTTACACACCCGTTATAGAAAAGATATTTGCTATGCTAAAATTAATAATGCTTAGGTTTATGAAATTAAATGGAGTAGAACTCTGGTCACAGATATGTCCCTACATCACAGGACTGTTAAAAAGGAACAAAGACTTCTTTTTTATGCTATTTTTTGAATATACATAGAATTTATAAATTATAAGGATACAAAAATATAAATTTTGTATTAAAATATACACGTTACATATGTGGTTTATATATGTTAATATATGGTATATATGTTTACATATTTGTATTTATTTGCATGCATGTGTGTGTGTGTGATTCCAATAGTAAAAGCAGTTACTAGGCTACTGGTTTTAGCCTGATACTTGCAAAAATAGTTTATTAGTTTGTAAATACGTTTCTTGGTGTGTAGGTATGTGGGAGACACATAAGAAAAATCCCTAATTTTGAGAACTTCTGAAATATGTAAATTATTGATAGATGAGTAGAAAACTGAACCCAGTACAGATAAGCTCCACTTCTAGTCTGGAAGAATATGTATATACATGCAAATATTTTGCTTTAGGAACTGAACAAATGTAAAACCTTATTTTTCCTTTCTGTAAGGGATTTGAACTTCTGGAGGTGTGAGTTGCCCTTTTATGGAGTTACAAACTGGGACAGCAGCTAATCTATTTACATCTTTTGAATTATGAGTAAGGGTAACAAAAGAGAGTAATCTACTAAGGTCCTTTTCATAAACCCATAAATCACCTTTATTTTCAATGAAAGATGAGGTTCCCAAGCATGTCAGAAATTGAAGTGCTACTATAGCAGTACTCATGTAATTTCTAGTGATTTTCTCCTCTTTCTTGTATTCCTTTCCTGTATTTTTTGGTTACTAATTTTTAAAATCTATGGCTTCATTTTTTGGAAACTGCTTGGAGTTTACGGCTGAGGTCCTCCCTCAACTTCTGTAGGTTACAGGCATTAGAAGACATCAAGTCTGAAATATCTATTTCTGTTCAGGAAGTTCTGTACTTAACTCTAAGATATATCCCTCTCATTTTGTAGGCAAATGCAAATTTTTCAGGAGATAATGCAACCTTCTTAATATGTCAGCTTGACCAATGTCTCATTGTGAAGTATTTGTTCATTGATTCAAAACCTATCTCACACAGCTACTTTAAATATATAGTGATAAGATTCAAGTCTGCATTCACTTCTGGCCACATCTTTACCAGAAATACATTGATGAATTGAAAAGAATGAAACAACAGAAGTGGTTGGGGAATTGAGTTGACTTGATTTAAGATAAGCAGAGATTAAAATCATGCAAGTATTCACAGATTTGCTAAGAGACAGCAAAAGAGGCTCCATGATAGTCCCCTGGCTATCGCTCAAAGATGTGCACACCAAAGATAGAAATGGAAAGGACCACAGAAATATGTATATGTAGTAGGAAAACAATACAATAAAATTAAAGCAGTCAAAGTTGGTGTGAAGACCAGAAATTTCTGAGCCTGAGATCAAATGTATTAGACTATAATTGTTGTGGGAAAAAGCTGTATAAGTTGTATAAGCTGTATAAGATAAATCTGTACAGACAAGAAAGGCAGGAAAAAAATGACTATTTAAAAAGAAAGCACTTCTAATCTCTTGATTTCATGAGATAAATACTAAAGATGGAGGAAGAATGAAGCCAAAACCAAGTATATGTTAAGGCTGTATCAAGTAAGGAAAATAGGGTGCTTGGATTGTCTTGAGATTACAAATAAGAGGACAAGATTGTTCATGTCATGGAGTTCAATAGACAAAAATCTCCATTAATTGGAATTTAGTCACCTATAACCCTCTTTAGTGCCACACAGCATCTCAGTCTGACTACTTTCTAGGACTTCTTTACCCTGAAATTCATTACTTACTCTTCTTAGCCTGAATGCTCACTTGCCAATGACAGTTAATTTGTCGTGCCTGCTCAGAAATGCCTGTTTTGAGGGAACAGGTACTTCTTTTCAGGCTGGAACTCAGATGTGACTCATATGCACAATCCAAGTCCACTGAGAAACATCAAAACATAAATGTGATTTGCCACTGTCAAGTTTGTGTATAAACATCATGGCTCATTTGATAGCTGTGATGTAGCTTAAGTATGAAGTAGGAATTTGTAAGCTTGTTTTTTTGACCCTGTCAGATGGAAAGGCTTTGAACTTGTATCTCCTAGGACACTGCTGTGACAACCAATCTGTGGAGTATCCTCAGTAGGAGATCTTACATTTTTTGAGGCTACATCACTGTGCAGTTACGGGTGAGGCTACATCACTATGCAGTTAAGGATGAGAGTGTAATGGAGCTAGAAGAAATGCAAACTAATCTTATACAACAGTTAGGGCTCACATGTAGGGATGAGACTATCTGTAGAGAAATTACAAAAACCATGGTAGGCTCAGATGCTATTTTCAACTTTTGTTTTGTTTTTTCTATTAGAAAGAAAATTCCATACTTGATTAAGCCTTATCTGCTGAAGGTAAAAAGAAAAACTGAGTCAGGTAGGTGAACATGGTGTGTATACCTAGCATTTCTTACCAGTTCTTACGCAGAAACTAGAATTCACATCTTCACTGCCTCTATAGGGAATTTGATCACTCCTCTTCTTGTAGACACCTAAAATTTTGCTGCAGTAGTGTTTAAATTGTGTACCTAAATTAGAAGGTCTGTGTTCAATATACAGTGGTGTTTCATTAACTGAGGTAAGTAAACATGCACAAATATTGATTTAGTAAATATGTAACCATTTGCCTGAGCTGCAAGTGTATTAATACATGACGTATATTGATATGTATTGACAGGTATCAACACATAATCTATAAAGAAAATTAGGAAAATGGCCACACCTGGCTCATATTACAGTATGTTACTGATAGAATACACCATACAAAATGTGGTTATATTCAATCAAAGAGCAAATAAATTCACCTCTCTGAAACAGAGGAGAAGAGTTTTGCCTTTGTTAAAAAAACAAATAAAGGTACCCTACACAACAGAAGAGGAGAATAAAAACTATGGAATAACTATTGTGGACTGTCATGGTTTAACCACAGCTGGCACCTAAGCACCACACAGCTGCTCACTCACTTCCCGCCCCTCCAGTGGGATGGGGGAGAGAATTGGAAGGGTAAAAGGGAGAAAATTCGTGGGCTGGGATAAGAACAGTTTAATAACTGAAGTAAAATAAAATAGAATAGTAGTAATAGTAGTAGTAGTAATAATAATAATGATAATAAAATAAAAATAATACAATAATAATATACAAAGCAAGTGATACATGATATAATTGTTCACCACATGCCGACTGATGCCCGTGAGCAGCGATTGCTGTCCCCCGGCCAACTCCCCCAGTTTATGTACCGAGCATGACGTCATATGGTATGGAATAGCCCTTTGGCCAGTCTGGGTCAGCTGTCCTGGCTGTGCCCCATCCCAGCTTCTCACTGGCAGGGCAGGGGAAGCTGAAAAGTCCTTGACTAGTGTAAGCACGACTTAGCAACAACCAAAACATCAGCGTGTTATCAACATTATTCTCATCCTAAATCCAAAACACAGCACTATACCAGCTACTAGGAAGAAAATTAACTCTATCCCAGCTGAAACCAAGACAGTATCCACCCCTTATTCCATACCATCTACGTCATGCCCAGGTCTTACAGTTTCCAATACATTCCAATTAGTCACCACCACTTCCCAATGTTTGAATGTCCCACCACGCATGGCTCTCAGTGTAGTCTTTAATGGTCCATTGTATCATTCAATTTTCCTAGAGGCTGGTGCATGATAGGGGATGTGATATACCCACTCAATGCCATGCTCTTTGACCCAGGTGTCTATGAGGTTGTTTCGGAAATGAGTCCTGTCATCTGACTCAGCCTTTTCTGGGGTGCCATGTTGCCGTAGGACTTGCTTTTCAAGGCCCAGGATAAGTGTTCTGGGTGGTGGCGTGGGGCACGGGATATGTTTCCAGCCATCCAGTGGTTTCTTCCACCATTATAAGCACATGGCACTTGCCTTGGCATGTTTGTGGGAGTGTGATAAAATCAGTCTCCCAGGACTCCCCATATTTATATTTCAGCCATCGTCCTCCATACCAGAGAGGCTTTCTTGATTGCAGCACATTTTTCACATTCATGGATAACCTGTGCAATAGTGTCCATGGTCAAGCCCACCCCTCAATCACAACCCCATCTATATGTTGCATCTCTTTCTGATGGCCTGAGGTGTCATGGGCCCACTGAGCTAGAAAGAATTCACCCTTATGTTGCCAGTCCAAATCCACTGGAGCCACTTCAATCTTAGCAGCCTCATCCACCTGCTGGTTGTTTTGATGTTCTTCAGTGGCCCGACACTTGGATATGTGAGCATCTATGTGACGTACTTTTACAACCAGGTTCTCTGTCTGGGCAGCAATGTCTTGCCACAATGTGGCAGCCTGGATGGGTTTGCCTCTGTGTTGCCAGTTGCTCTGCTTTCATTGCTGTAACCACCCCCAAAGGGCATTTGCCACTATCCATGGGTCAGTATAGAGATAGAGCATTGGCCGCTTTTCTCATTCAGCAACATCTAAACCCAGCTGGATGGCTTTGACCTCTGAAAACTGACTCGATACACCTTCTCCTTCTGCAGTTTCTGTGACTTGTCATATAGGACTCCATACAGCAGCTTTCCACCTCCAATGCTTTCCCACAAGATGGTAGGACCCATCAGTGAACAGGGCATATTGCTTCTCATTTTCTGGCAGTTTATGATACAGTGGGGCCTCCTCAGCATGCATCACCTCCTCTGGTGTTATCCCAAAATCTTTCCCTTCTGGCCAGTCCACGATCACTTCCAAGATTCCTGGGTGACTGGGGTTTCCTATTTGAGCCCACTGTGTGATTAGTGTGACCCACTTACTCCATGTAGCATCAGTTGCATGATGTGTAGAGGGGATCCTCCCTTTGAACATCCAGCCCAGCACTGGCAGTTGGGATGCCAGGAGGAGCTGTGTTTCGGTACCAACCACTTCCGAAGCAGCTTGAACCCCTTCATATGCTGCCAATATCTCTTTTTCAGTTGGAGTATATCAGGCCTTCGATCCTCTGTATCCGTCACTCCAAAACCCTAGGGGTCGACCTCGAGTCTCCCCTGGTGCTCTCTGCCAGAGGCTCCAGGTAGGACCATTCTCCCCGGCTGTGGTGTAGAGCACATTTTTTACATCTTGCCCTGCCCGGACTGGCCTAAGGGCAACTGCATGAACTCTCTCCTGTTTAATTTATTCAAAGGCTTGTCGTTGCTCAGGGCCCCATTTGAAATCATTCTTCTGGTGGGTCACTTGACAGAGAGAGCTTACAATCAGACTGTAATTTGGAATATGCATTCTCCAAAACCCCACAACGTCCAAGAAAACTTGTGTTTCCTTTTTGCTGGTTGGTGGAGACATGGCTGTTATTTTATTGATTACATCCATTGGGATCTGACAATGTCCATCTTGCCATTTTATACCTAAAAACTGGATCTCCTGTGCAGGTGCCTCGACCTTACTTTCTTTTATGGCAAAGCCGGCCTCAAGAGGGATTTGGACTATTTTCTTCCCTTTCTCAAAAGCAACTTCTGCTGTATGGCCCCACACGATGATGTCATCAATATATTACAGGTGTTCTGGAGCCCCACCCTGTTCCAATGCAGTCTGGATAAGTCCATGGCAAGTGGTGGGGCTGTGTTTGCTCTCCTGGGGCAGTAGATTCCAGGTGTTCCCCTCCAAGTGAAAGCAAACTGTGGCCTGCACTCTGCTGCCAAAGGGATTGAGAAAAACGCATTAGCGATATTGATTGCGGCATACCATTTGGCTGCTTTTGACTCCAGTTCATATTGAAGTTCTAGCATGTCTGGCATGGCAGCACTCAGCGGTGATGTGACTTCATTCAGGCCCCGATAATCTACTGTTAGTCTCCACTCTCCATTAGACTTCAGCACTGACCATATAGGACTCTTAAAAGGTGAGCGAGTCTTGCTGATCACTCCTTGGCTCTCCAGCCGATGAATCAGCTTATGGATAGGCATCAAGGAGTCTTGGTTGGTGCAATAGTGCTGCCGGTGCACTGTTGTGGTAGTGATCGGCACCTGTTATTCTTTGACCCTCAGCAACTCTACAACAGAAGGGTCCTCCGAAAGACTGGGCAAGGTGGAGAGCTGTTTAATTTCCTCCATCTCCAAGCCAGCTATATGAAAAGCCCACTAGTACCTTTTTGGGTCCTTGAAATACCCTCTCCTGAGGTAGTCTATGCCAAGGACGGAGCCTCTGGGCCAGTCACAATGGGGTGCTTTTGCCATTCATTCCCGGTTAGGCTCACTTTGGCCTCCAGTACAGTTAGCTGTTGGGATCCCCCTGTCACGCCAGAAATACAGATGGGTTCTGCCCCTGTCTAGCTTGATGGCATTAGGGTACACTGTGCACCAGTGTCCACTAGAACCTTATACTCCCATAGGTCTGATGTGCCAGGCCATCGAATCCACACAGTCCAGTAAACCCAATTGTCCCTTTCCTCCACCTGGCTGGAGGCAGGGCCCCTCTAGTTCTGGTCATAGTATTTGCTACTCACTTCTTGTACATACAAGTCAGGAGTTCCTTCATTAAAATCAGGAGTAAGATCAGGCCTTCTACTCTGTCTGGGGAACTGCCCACTGGAAACTGGAGTAGCAATTTTCCTGGAAGAACCACCTTTTGTAATTATTTTTCCTTGCAACTCACGTACCCGTACCTCAAGGGCTGAGGTCGATTTTCCACCCCACTTCCTCATGTCCTCTCTGTGATCACGCAAATAAAACCATAAGGTGGCCCGTGGTGTGTACCTACTATATCTTCTCTCTTGCACTGAGGGACACTTATTCCTAATGACTGAGATACTGGTCTGTACAGGTGAGGAGTAGGACATATCCTCTTTGAGTTGCTGGAACTCCCGTGACAGGCTTTCCACAGCGAAGATGCAGGCCCATAGGGAGGAAGAGACACTTTCTTCGTATTGTCATAGTTGGCCAGCCAGTTCTGGCTGTTCCTCTTCATCTTTCCAGGTCATTACTGCCAATGAGTTTGCATCCAATGCTGGTGCGCTCTGTACAAACTTCCACCACATGGGTCTCGTGCACTGGACTTCATCTGGATCTTTGGATAAATACTGTTTGTCCAGATCACTATAAATCACCTCCAATATGGCTAATTCCTTCAGGTACTGGATACCTCTCTCCATGGTGGTCCACTTGCCTGGGTGATATATAACATCTTCCTTGAAGGGATACCTTTCCTTCATGCCTGACAGGAGTTGCCTCCAAGAGGCTGAGGGCTTGTGCCCCTTTTCCAATCACTTTGTCAATGCCCCCTTCCCTAGAAAGGAATCCCAGCTGCTTGGCTTCCTTACCCTCTAATTCCAGGCTACGTCCCCGTTATCCCAGCATCGGAGCAACCAGGTAACAATGTGCTCTCCTGGACGATGACTGATTTCTTGTTGTATATCTTGCAGGTCACTCAGGGACAGGGATTGAATGGTTACCATCTCATTTATGAGTTCTGCCTCTTCCTCCTCCTGTTCTCATGATGGCCCTGGTTTTCTATCACCCCTTACTAAATGAGCTGATTTTCTTGTGCATTTTTTCTTGTGTATAGGGGCAACTGATACTGGCATGGGTTGGTTCTCTGGCATAGCCACTCTCTGTGTGGCCTACAACAACACAGCAGATCAATACTTGGCTCTAAGCCTGGTGTCTCCAGCAAGATTTTTTTTGATCATGGGTCAATTTACATGACACCAGGCCTGCTGGTGACAGACGGGGTACGTCTGTCTCAAAAGGGGGAAAGGATCTTTGCACAGGAGTTAGCAGGGCTCATTGAAAGAGCTTTAAACTAGATTTGAATGGGGAAAGGGATAAAACCAGGCTTACTAGAGATAAGCCTGGGGGTAGCATGCCAATATTTGAGAGACGGTGTGCTAGTGAGGTCCTTCAGTCTGCCATCTCAGTGGAGGCAGAGGATAGACAGCCATGTGGCAGCAAAGACGCAAGGGCTATGGATGTGTTAGAAACCACGGAAGCACCTGAGAATGGTCACATAGGAATTGAGTCGTCTTCCCCCAAAAAGGTGGCAGGATCAATAGCCCAACTGAAGTGCATTTACATCAATGCACGCAGCACGGGCAACAAACAGGAGGAGCTGGAAGTCATTGTGCAGCAAGAAAACTATGACATAGTTACCAACAGAGAAACATGATGGGATGACTCACACAACTGGAGTGCTGCAATGAATGGCTATAAACTCTTCAGAAGGGACAGGCAAGGAAGGAGAGGCGGTGGGGTAGCCCTGTATGTTAGGGAGTATTTTGACTGTCTAGAGCTTAATGATGACAATAGAATTGAGTGTTTATGGGTAAGAATCAAGGGGAAGGCCAACAAGGCAAATATCCTGGTGGGAGTCTGTTATAGACCACCCAACTAGGATGAAGAAACAGACAAAATATTCTATAAGCATCTGGGAGAAGTCTCATGATAGCTAGCCCTTGTTCTTGTGGGGGACTTCAACTTACCATATATCTGCTGGAAATACAATACAGCAGAGAGGAAACAGTGTAGGAGGTTCCTGGAGTGTGTGGAAGATCACTTCCTGACACAGCTGCTGAGGGAGCCAACTAGGGAAGGTGCCCCAGTGGACCTCTTGTTTACAAACAGAGAAGAACTTCTGGGTGATGTGATGGTTGGAGAATGTCTTGGGCATAGCAATCACGAAATGATAGATTTTTTGATTCTTGGAGAAATAAGGAGGGGGGTCAGCAAACCCACTACCCTGGACTTTAGAAAGGCAGACTTTGGCTTGTTTAGAAGCCTGGTTGAGAGAGTCCCTTGGGAGGCAGTCCTGAAGGGCAAAGGAGTCCAGGAAGGCTGGACATTCTTCAAGAAGGAGATCCTAAAGGTGCAGGAGCAGGTAGTCCCCATGTGCTGAAAGACAAGCCAGTGAGGAAGAAGACTAGCCTGGCTGAACAGAGAGCGTTGGCTGCAACTTGGGGAAAAAAGGAGAGTTTATGGGGCCCAGTACTGGGACCAGTTTTGTTTAATATCTTTATCAATGATCTGGATGGGGGGATCGAGTGTACCCTCAGTAAATTTGCAAACAACACCAAGTTGGGCAGGAGTATTGACCTGCTGGAGGGTAGAAAGGTTCTGCAGAGCAATCTGGACAGGCTGAATTGATGCGCTGAGGCCTGTTCTATGAGGTTCAACAAGGCTAAGTGTTGGGTCCTGCACTTGGGTCACAACAACCCCATGCAATAATATAGGCTTGGGGAAGAGTGGCTGGAGAGCTGCCTGGCAGAAAAGGACTTGGGGGGGTGTTTGTCAACAGCTGGCTGAATATGAGCCAGCAGTGTTCCAGATAGCCAAGGCGGCCAGTGGCTTCCTGGCTTGTATCAGAAATAGTGTGGCCAGCAGGACTAGCGAAGTGATCATCCCCCTGTATTCTGCACTGGTGAGGCTGCACCTCAAATACTGTGTTCTGTTTTGGGCCCCTCACTACAAGAAGGACATTGAGGTGCTGGAGCGTGTCCAAAGAAGGGCAACGAAGTTGGTGAAGGTTCTGGAGCACAAGTCTTATGAGGACTGTCTGAGGGAATTGGGGTTGTTTAGCCTGGAGAAAAGGAGGCTGACGGGAGAACTTATTGCTCTCTACAACTACCTGAAAGGAGGTTGTAGTGAGGTGGGGGTTAGTCTCTTCTGCCAAGTAACAAGTGATAGGACAAGAGGAAACAGATTCAAGTTGTGTCAGGGAAGGTTTAGATTGGATATTAGGAAGAATTTCTTCCCTGAAAGGGTAGTCAGGCACTGGAATAGGCTGCCTGGGGAAGTGGTTGAGTCCCCGTCCCTGAAGGTATTTAAAAGACGTGTGGATGTGGTGCTTAGGGACATGGTTTAGTGTTGGACTTGGCAGTGTTAGGTTAACTGTTGGACTTGAATATCTCAAAGGTCCTTTCCAACCTTAATGATTCTATGATTCTGTGATTCTAACAGAAAACAGAGCCCTGTGTCAAAGACTTCCATGAGCATAAATATGTGTACAGAGGGACTGGAATGAAAAGTGTAGGTGAAAAATTCTTCTTGTATGGCTTTTCTACATGATGAAACTTGATTATAACTGTAACTATTTCAAATGCTTGCCAATGTCAGATCTCTTGGAAGTAAGTCCTTTCCAAGTACAAACTCTGAAACACGATCTCCTGAAGACCACTCCGACCATAAGTCCTTTCCCTTAAAAGAAGAACTAACAATTTTTGATTATTTAAGTGAAGTCACGGTATGAAGGGTTATCAAACATAACACTAACCACAAATATTCTATGTAAAATGATGAAGGTGGCAAAAACATTCAGACTGTCATAGATTTCTGTTTATTCTTTGTTCTTTAAGGTATATAGTAGCCCTAACTCTGTAGTTCACAGAACATCACTCTTCTCAACTGGAACACATCTTGTCCTTGAATTCTTCTTCATACATCTGCCATATTAGATAAAGTATCATAAGCTTCTCAGCTTCTCTAACCTGTTTTCAAAAACAGATGTGAGTTTTTTGAGGTGAAAATGACAGAAATAAATGGAATTATGTAGAATTAATTGTGAATATTAATTGATTACTTGAGAAATGAAAAGTTGAACAATACTTTTTGAAAAGGATTGCCTCATTTCAGCTTCCTACATCTATATTTAGACACTTCTAATTTATCACTTAGCACCTGGTTGCTACTACTGCTTCATAAAGGCTTGTACAAAATCTGGAAGGTCATCCCAGTGACAGTTTTTGACTGGCCTCAAGCTGCTGATTATTTTGTAGGCTCTGTTTAATTCTCTCTTGTTTTCAAGAAAGCCATGTATGCCTGCAAACGATGTGTAATGTTTGTTATTTCTGGATGAATGCACTTAATTATCTCTAAAAATCATTTAATCAACAGATGTCTCCTCCTCCTTCCTTTGTACTAATCATTCTCCGCATTTGCAAAACTTTTTTTTTTCCCATAGTCCTTGTTTTCCCTTTCTTCTTATCTCTGAAGGATTTATCCTCCAGGGCAAAGCTCTCTCAAAACCAAAAATGTGTAGCTGCTTAAAGCACACCATAAAAGCTTTGCAAACATTCTCAGATGCATGTTTGAATACATCCATGAGATCTGTCCAGATAGCTTAAAAGAAAAAAAAGAAAAGAGGAAGAAAAAAGAAAAAAAAGCACATAATTTTAGTAATTGCTGCAGTGTGTTGTAACAACTGATGCTTCAAAATACCCTACAGTACCATTAGCACTACATTATGGGTAAGAGATCAAAAATGTTCAGGGTTCACAAATCAGGAGGTGTACCAAGGTGAAGTTGCCCTTGTAAAGTTAACACCACAATTAAAAGAGGTTACATCTTCTAGTAAATCTTAATGACTATTTGGGTAAAAAATAAAGAATCATATTTCAAAGTGGAAAAAGAAATGGAAAGTATTGCCTTTGCAAAATGACCATTAATATTGTGGAATCAACTTCAATTTTTTTTATATAATCATAACTTTTTAAGTGCTGATACTGCAATATTTTAATCTATTGTTATGATAGTACCTGTGAAATTAATAGAAGTACTTAATAATGAAAAATAGGTTTATTTTGTTTATATGGTGTGAAACAAAATATTATCAGCTAAAAATTTTCTGCTTTTGTGCTTCAGAGAAGCATGAGGCTCTGACATGTCCACTCAGGTCATAAGAAATCCAGGAAAATAGTTACCTAGAATTGCTTAAAAGGGTATAATTCTCCAATTTGGAAGAATTATTTTCATGCTTTTGGCCAAATATAAAGCTGAAATGCTGATCAAGTCTGAAAGACAAAGCAATGACACAGTTTGAAAAAATTCACTTCTTTTTACAATGTGTTTATTCACAGAAATGCCCCATAGGCTTGTTGACATAGAATACAGTCTCTTAATAAAATACAGAAATAGTGTTACAGAAACACCAGAGTCTTTGACAGAAAATCCTAACAAGTTTTTTTCAGCCCCATGACCAACAGAATTGCTCTACACGTTTTTTTATAGCGTATCATTCATCCATTTCTATAAATTCGTATAACAACCTTATCCAGTCATCTCAATGAGAATTTCAGACAGCTTATTAACATAATTTATGTAGGCTTATTTTTCCTGGATCCTGCATCCCAGTATATATTACAGAAGAGAACACTTTTCCATACCTGTTCATTTTAATATTAGGACTACTTATCACTCTATTATTATTATCCGTGGTGCCTAAAAACATTTGCCATGGATCAAGACTTTACTGGTTTTCACATGGTACAAACACATATTGAGACAATTGTCCGTTCTCTACAGAGCTGACATTTTGAATACAGAATAGGTGGATATAATATTTGCTACAAAGTATGTACTTCATATGATAAAATACAAGTATAGCTCTATCTGAGTTAGTCTCCCATCATAGTCAATGAAGAGAAATAGGTACTCTTCAAGTGCAGACCTAATCAGAAATCTAAAACAAGTAAAAGGTATTGCATTGAATGCATGGCTATTTCCCTTTAATAAGTACAAAAGGATTCCAGAGATACCAGCTCAGAGACTTGTGCAGTGTAGGCAGTGTAAGTTACATGAAATAAATCCAAGTCATGGACAGAATGAAGCTATTCTCAAGGACATTGCGGATGCTTCTACAATTAAAAGACCTAATGAGGGAAAGGAAAAAATATCATCCTTTAACATTACATGACTTAAAATTTAATATTTTAACATTTTATATCATGATTTTGATAGAAAATATCTCTACCATAATCTAAATAATAAAATCAGACCTGGACTCACTGTATAATTTTGCCAGTATAGACATTTTAGAGCAAAATATCTGAGCTGTTAAAACCAGATATTTTGTTGGTTTAACTAATATTACATGGGGAAATTGTGCAAATTTGCTAATAAAAAAAAAGTCCTTTTTGGCATACTGTTCCTGTACACATGGGTTCTGCGGATATAGCTATGGTTGTATCGCTGTTATGGCAATAGACAGGCTGTAGAATATCCAGTCCTTTCAGGGAAACAATTGCAGAATTCATTAAGGAAAACTAATTTGCATGGGCCCCAAGTTCCCTAAACACGACCCCCGCCCTTAAGAGTGATTTTGAAAGATAGTCTAGTGCTAGTTAACCTTAAATAAAATGTTATGCTTTAAGGAATAACGGCTACTATCAAAGAACGGATGCAACATACTTATTATGTATTGAAACATCAGTGTGACATGGTGATCTTCAAGACATACAAAAAATAGATTTCAATTATTAACTTTTTGTCTGGTAACACACTTGGTAACAAAAATGCTAACTGAGATAGAGTTTAAGTTACTCTATAGTAATAAGACTATTGTATATTTACCTGATTATTGAGACATTGGAAAAATGACACGTGATTATACAAGGTTTTTAGCCTTTTCTATAGATCCTAGGGAGCTATCAAACATAGGAAACTATATTTACTGAACCACAGAGCAGTTACCTTTAACTACTAAAGACTGAGAACATTAGGGTTAGATTCTTGTCATTACCCATCAGATTTTCACCATCTAAAAATTATATGTTCAGCAATCTCATCTAAGCTTTCTCCACAGTCAACAGAAAAATAATGGCATCTTTACAGAGTGCAGATCATCAAGATGGGAAGAAAGGTAGGATCTATACAGAGGAGAAAACAGTCATCTTCTTGTAGTTAGTCTCCTAACTAAGTACTACTTTTTGTAGTGATCTTAGCAGTTTCTCACAATGTGGGAAAGGTTTGGAGCCCTCCTCAGCAGCTTTACCTTGAAGCTGATTGCAGGTCTTGTTCCTCAGGCACTTGTCCTAAATGTAAGTTCACTAGCAATCTTGAGAAAATATTTCTCTGTCTCTTCTGTTGAGGTTGAAGCATTGGTTGGAAGAAATTGGGGAGAAAACTGAGGACAGAAGAGTCTAACTCTTTAGTTTGCTAATGAAAACAAGGTTATGGAAGGAAGAGAACCTGGGATCAGATCACTGCACCATGGGTTGCTTATGATTTTTGCATCAGTCACAAACATGCATAAATATGACTTTCTGGTCACTGTGAAAAGTGGAGTGTCTTTTGACTTAGGAATACTTTTTTTTGGGTCTAACATTTGTATCACTAAACTAAGCCTTCTGAGAGAAAGAACAAATGGTGTTTTAATTTAAAAGAGGGGTTTGGACCAGTATTTATTTATTTAGTCATAAAATTTTGTCCTTATGGTAAGAAATACTAGTGCCAGAACCAACTCAGATTTGATTGGCTCCCAGCAAGGAGCCAAAGAGTTTATGACCTTTGGAAGATGGGGCAGGCAACTCAGGAGGACTACAAGGATGTCATGAAGTTATGCAGAGAGAAAATTAGAAGGGCCAAAGCCCAGCTAGAACTTAATCTGGCTACTGCTGTGAAGGATAATAAAAAAAATGTTTCTATAAATACATTAGCAACAAAAGGAGGGCTAAGGAGAATCTCCATCCTTTCTTGGATGCAGTGGGAAACATAATGACAAAGGACGAGGAAAAGGCTGAGGTACTTAATGCCTTCTTTGCCTCTTTAATAGTGAGACCAGTTGTTCTTGGGGATACCCAGCTCCCTGAGCTGGAAGACAGGGACAGGGAGGAGAATGAAGCTCCCAGAATCCAAGGGGAAATGGTTAGTGACCTGCTACACCACTTAGCAACACACAAGTCTATGGGGCTGGATGGGATGCCACCCAGCTGGCAGAAGTGCTCACAAGTCACTTTCCATCATTTATCAGCAGTCCTGGCTAACCAGGGAGGTCCCAGTTGACTGGAGGTTAGCAAATGTGATACCCATCTACAAGAAGGGTTGGAAGGAGGATCCGGGAAACTACAGGCCTGTCAGCCTGACCTTGGTGCCACGGAAGGTTATGGAGCTGATCATCTCGACTGCCATCACACAGCATGTAAGGTACAACCAGGGGATTCGGGCCTAGTCAGCATGAGTTTATGAAAGGCAGGTCCTGCTTGACTAATCTCATCTCTGTCTACGACAAGGTGACCCGCTTAGTGGATGAGGGGAAGGCTGTGGATGTTGTCTACCTGGACTTTAGTAAAGCCTTTGACACTGTTTCCCACAGCATTCTCCTGGAGAAACTGACTGCTCATGGCTTGGACAGGAGTACTCTTCGCTGGGTAAAAAACTGGCTGGATTGCTGGGTCCAAAGAGTTGTGGTGAATGGAGTTAAATCCAGTTGGCAGCCAGTCACAAGTGGTGTTCCCCAGGGCTCAGTATTGGGGCCGGTCCTGTTCAATATCTTCATTGATGATCTGGATGAGGGGATTGAGTGCACCCTCAGTAAGTTTGCAGAAAACACCAAGTTGGGTGGAAGTGTTGATCTGCCTGAAGGTAGAAAGGCTCTACAGAGGGATCTGGATAGGTTGGATCGATGGGCCGAGGCCAGTGATATGAGTTTCAACAAGGCTAAGTGCCATGTCCTGCACATGGGTCACAACAATCCCATGCAACACTTGGGGAAGAGTGGCTGGAGAGCTGCCTGGCAGAAGAGGACTTGGGGGTGTTGGTCGACAGCCAGCTGAATATGAGCCAGCAGCGTGCTCAGGTGGCCAAGAAGGCCAAGAGCATCCTGGCTTGTATCAGAAATAGTGTGGCCAGCAGGACTCACCTCGAATACCGTGTTCAGTTTTGGCCCCTCACTACAAGAAAGATATTGAGTTGCTGGAGCATGTTCAAAGAAGGTCAACAAAGCTGGTGAAGGGTCTGGAGCACAAGTCTTATGAGGAGCAGCTGAGGGAATTGGGGTTGTTTAGCATGGAAAAAATGAGGCTGAGGGGAGACCTTATTGGTCTCTACAATTACCTGAAAGGAGGTTGTAGCGAGGTGGGTGTCGGTCTCTTCTGCGAAGTAACAAGCAACAGGATAAGAGGAAATGGCCTCAAGTTGCAGATGTTAAAGGTCCTTTCCAACCTAAATGATTCTATGATTCTATAATTCTACATTGTTAAGAGAAGGTAGGAGTAGCCACCTCCTCCAGCTGCCCCTGCCCAGGACCCTCCTGCCTGGCTGCTGCAACCCAGCCTGGTTCCCCAGGACCCAGGGTTTCTGCCCAGGTTGAAGGACATGGCTGCCACTTTCCTCTTTGCACTAGTGAAGCTGCTGCAGTACTGAGACTGAGCTTGTATCCCAGACACACAGGCAGACACACAGACACACACAGAGGACATGGACACGGCCACAGCTGTGGCCACACAGACAGCCTCAGACAAGGCTCTGCCTCCAGCAGCACCCACATTCAGAACTCACACCAGACACAGGCACAGACAGCCATGTCCCCTCCTCCTCTTGGGCTGACAGAGGCAGAAGTTCACTGGTGCAGCGCACACATCACACTCTCCAGGTTCACAAACACACACACATTTGTGGATCCCCCAAGCACTGACCCGGCCCCTTTGGCCACCTGGCACCCCTGCCTGGATCCCAGCCCCCCTTACCCGCCCCACAGGTCCCCAGCTCACCAGCAGGTCCAGCTTGGAGTTTGCCAGAGAATCCACATGCACATCCTATGCACACCTGGTTTGGGGCACGTATAGACACTCGCCTGCAGCAGCCAGCACCTGGCACACAGGCTGTGATCCATGGTCATGCTCCAGCACTGAGCCCCTCACTCACCCTGGTCCGCCCTAGTAGCTGTTTTTTGGGACACACACCATTTCTGTCCCAGTGACTGGAGGTTAAGGACCCCACTGGCTCCAGTAGCTGACTGAACCCAGTCCCCTCACACCGGTCCCCCCAGTAGCAGGCACTGAGTCCTCGTAGCACTGGCATACATGGAGTAGAAAGTAAGATTATGCAGAGAGGTTGTCAAGAAAGGATTTAATAAAACAGGACAGACTGTGGTGACCAGCCGCAGGGCTCAACAGACAAGCATACTGACTGGCCTTGTTTTGCACCCAACCAGCCCTTTTTCTACCTCTTTCTGTTTGTTCCTGCTTTGTTCTTCCCTTATCCCCCTCCCTTGCACCAGCTGGCACAGTCTCACTCATCCACACACTCCCAGCCCCAATGTCCCGGACCCTCGGGTTTGCATCTTTATCAGCTGCAAAGTCTTGGTTTGCCTACAGTTTCTTCATGGCCTATCAGCTACTATGACTAGCCAGGTTTGTTTCATGTCTTTGTCTCCATTATGTTTGTCTGCAAGGTTTGTGTCAATGAACATTATGTTTATGGCTTCCCCATTTTCCCTAGCAAACCATTTGATAATGTTCTTGATCAGACAATCTTAATGAAATAAACATTTTCACAATCTCACATACTCTATACCAATTAGTGTGACTGACCAGGTTTGGTTCTCCTATGGCCCCTCCTATCACTTGTCAGTGAGGTTTGTGCTCTGTATGTTCTTGTTTATGGCTTCCTGCTTTACTTATTATCCCTTTTTGCATTGAAAAGGTTGTTTCCCAAACACTCTTAAAGGAGCAGACACTCCTTCCACATACATTTACCAACATAAGTGTTATTCAAAGGAATATACGGATAATTATGTGAGTATATGGATAATTGTGTGAGGCTATCTTATATTTGTAAGAAGCTGGTAGGCAGAAACTGAGGGGATGCTTACTTAGAAACACAAGGAAAAAAAAAAAAAAAAGACATAAGGGCTTATAGGAAAGATTCGGAGAGACTTTTTACCAAGGCCTGTAGTGACAGGACAAAGGCCAATGGTTTTAAACTGAAAGTAGGTTTAGATTAGAATCATAGAATCATAGAATGTCCTGAGCTGGAAGGGACCCACAAGGATCATTGAGTCCAACTCCTGTCCCTGCATAGGACAACCCCAAAAATCATACCGTATGTCTTAGGGTGTTGTCCAATTGCTTCTTGAATGTTGTCAGGATTGGTGCTGTGACTGCCTCCCGGGGGAGCTTGTTCCAGTGCTCCACCACCCTCTGGGTGAAGAACATTTTCCTAATGTCCAACCTAAACCTCCCCTGGCATATCTTCCTGCTCTTCTCTTGGATTCTATCATTGGTCATCAGGGAGAAGAGATCAGTACCTGCCCCTACTCCTTCCCTTGTGAGGAACCTGTAGACCATGATGGGGTCTCCCCTCAGTCTCCTCTTCTCCAGGCTGAACAGACCAAGTGACTTCAGCTGCTCCTCGTACAGCTTCCCCTCTAAACTCTTCACCATCTTTGTGGCTCTCCTCTGGACACTCTCCAGTAGCTTCGTATCCTTTTTATACTGAGGGGCCCAGAACTGCACACAGTACTCAAGATGAGGCTGCACCAGTGCAGAGTAGAGCGGGACAATGACCTCCCTTGATCAGCTGGCAATACAGTGCTTGATGCGCCCCAGGACACGGTTAGCCCTCCCGGCTGCCAAGGCACACTGTTGGCTCATGTTCAAGTTGCCGTCGACCAGAACCCCCAGATCCCTCTCCGCAGGGCTGCTCTCCAGCCTCTCATTCCCCAGTCTATATGTACATCCAGGGTTGCCATGTCCCAGGTGTAAAATCTGGCACTTGCCCTTGTTAAACTTCAAATGGTTGGTGATTGCCCAGCTCTCTAATTTGCTCAGATCTCTCTTCAGGGCCTCTTTGCCCTTGAGAATGTCAAGGGCTCCTCCCAATTTTGTGTCATCAGCAAACTTTGACAACAAACCTTCAAGTCCTGCATCCAAGTCATTTATGAAGATATTGAAGAGCACTGGCCCCAAGAAGGATCCCTGCGGAACCCCGCTAGTGACTGGTCGCCAGCCCGATGTATATAAGATAGGATGTAAGAAAGAAATTCTTCACTGTGAGGGTGGTGAGGTACTGGAACAGGTTGCCCAGAGAAGTTGTGGATGCCCCATCATTGGAAGTGTTCAAGGTCAGGTTGGATGGGACTTGGAGCAATCTGATCTAGTGAAAGCTGTCCCTGCTTATGGCAGGGTGGTTGGACTAGATGATCTCTGAAGGACCCTTCCAACACAAACCACTCTGTCATTCTGTGATTCTATGAGTCTAGTATTCCAACAGGAACAATAGCATGTAAAGAACCAGAAAATACATGAAGAGACTTTAGACCAGAAATTTTAAGTAGATTTTCCAAACTATTTAATTATATATGAAGAGATATGAACTGCACAAAATTGGTTCTGAATGTAGCAACATCTAGTTTAAACTCTACTTTGTGAAAACTTTTACTTCTACCTATATTGATAGCAGTTGTGGGTTTACAGTGCTAGGAACCCCATGGTTTTGGTTCATCCTTGTTTCCAATATCCACAAATTTTCCCACATAATTATTATAGCATTCTGTTCTTATGGAATTTAAGTGATATCTGAACACTAGCTTTAGCCTTCCTTCCCTAGTGCTCTGCCACTTTGATCCTCCTAGTACTGTGGACTGTTCACATTATCTAAGGACAGTAATTGTGAAAATGTCTTTTTAATCTTCGTTCACATTCAACTTATACTTACTTCTTAAAGGCACAAATAATTACATTTGCTGAAAACTGATGGAGAGTCAAGCCCAACTGGCTTCCTTTACACATATGTGATGCAAATGAATATACCACACAGAGTGCAAGGCAATTGAATAGAATAGAAAATGCTGGTCCAGCTTTCATAACATGCATAATAAAGTACTTTCTTCTCTATTTTCCTGCCTTCCCTAGTTCTACATATAAAGAGGAGTGGAAGAAGGAATGTTATCCTGGGTTTTATCTATTATTAAAGTACAGGGGAAAAAGAAATGTAATCTCTCATGGCAGGCATACAAGATATCAGTGAAAGTGAAGTAGGTCTAATTCTGATTCAGATTGTGTACTGCCTTGAAAGAACATTGGTCCTTATCCTGACTCTTTTGTGCTCATTTTTGGAACTGAGAGCATTATCCCCAGTTGTGCAATAGAAACAATTTGTTCCAGGGTCCTTAGCCAGTAGCATTCCAGAAACAAGACAAACTACAAAGCAATTCTCCCAACACGTTTGTCAGAACAATGTGATACATGCCCAAGTGCAATAGTAGCAACAAAGCACTGATGATATTTCTAAAGCCCCACTTAATTAAGTTGCTCATGCAGTAAATACAACATCAGACTCCCAGGCCTGTCCTACTGTTCTGAGGGACATTAGAGTTACATAGCAGACATTGGAAACAAGGACATGGTTCAGGTATAATGAAGAAACCTTGGGGAAAAAAAAATCCAAGCAAATGAGGAAACAAAAGGAACCCATGACAGATAATGCAGTAAAAGATATTGGATAAAAAGTTATTTTTATTTCTTTTTATGTAAATGAAAGTTCTAAGGAAATTTTCTGCAATAGAATGAGTGGATTGAGGATCCTATACCAAGAAGACAGTAGCAATAATAAATAAATAAGAACGTGAATGAAACTAAACTAAAACTTTCATTTCCCATGATAAGGAAAAATTGTTCTGTAGTGTAATTAGGAAGGACTGAGTAGCTTTACTTTCTTGGCTATATCAGACTAGGTTATTTCTCTGTTCTGATAGACTATTCAAAGGGAAAAGGTATTCCGGATGTTGTATTTACTGCCCTTTTAAACCTTTAATTCATAAATACAGATATATGAGAGAGATGGGGAAAAGTTAATTTGTTTATGATATTAGCACTTAATTATTTGTCATGTGAATTGTGGTGCAAAATAGCACTTAATGGCAATAATAATGAGAATTTTACTTAAGTCTGTATTGCTCTTTGAAGGACTAAGAATGGTTTATTGGAAGAAAAAGTCCATTGTATTTGCAAATATACTTCTCAGCTTCCAGGTTTATCTGAGTATAAAAGCTGTAGCAGTACTTTCTGCAACACTTTCAGCAAGTACAGGTATGCCTCACTGTTCCATGACAGTGATGCTATGGACTGACACATTCATGCTCATGTTACTTAGGTAGAAAAACCAGAATAGGTCTGCCTGTCTATGCCTGTCTGTCTATGCCTGCATGTGCTTGATTTCATAGGTAGGGAGACTGTGGAAGCATATCTGCCATTAGTTGGGCCTTCTTCCTCTCTATTCTCCTGAAGGAAATGAGAATCAGAACAACTGGCTTTAGAAGTCAGGTATTTTTTAATATGTGCTTCCGGATAGTTTAAAGCATTTGATTGCATGGAAACATATCAGTTAATAATTCTGTGATTTGTGTCCTTCATCCTACATTGTGATGGAAGTGGTTTGTGATCAATGAACAGCATAAATTTATCACTTGTCAAGTAATATTTTAGTAATTCTACGTTCTAGTTTGCAATCTAATATTTTAATGGCAGAATATATTTTTTTTAAATCTCGATATAGTTTTACCCATAAGCATAGTCTGTCTTTCTTTATCCTTTTCTTGAAATCACATCAGTGTATTTCCTCCACTGATAGCATTAAATTATGAATTAAAACTTTTTCAGAAAATGGAATTATGCAGCACTGAGAAAGGCCTGAGAGTCACTGTATATAGAAGGACACTACTTAGTATTCCAGTTACCTGCCCTGCATAACAGTGACGGCTACTGTTTGCTTTAAGGTGCTTCTACAAGTTCCAGTCTGTATTGTGGACTGTCCATGCATGAAAATGCTTTGGGGGGTGGGGGTTGAGGAGGAGAGGAAAAAAAGAAAAAAAAAAAGCTGTATCAATATGGATAGAAAAAACAACAACAACAAAAGCCCTGCTAAGGAACTGCTGTCTGTCAGTCCCTCTGGAAGTGCAGCTCATTTAGTAATTGCTACTAGGGATTGATAGTGGAACTGGATGGTTGTAGAAATGTGGAAAAGAAAAGATGCAGTTGAAAAAGGTGGCCTCAACAGAAGGATGAGAAATGAGAGGAAGAAAATCAAACAGAAGCTAAAAGAAACCAATGTGGCTTTTTTTATGTTTGTTTTTGTTTTTCCCAGAGCCTATAACAGCTTGGTCAATCTAAATACAGTTAAATATGGACCTGGTATTTTCCTAATTTTATTCTTAATCTATACAGGTATTTCTCCCCCCCCCCCTTTTTTCTTTTTTCCTCTTTTTGTCTTTTTTTCCCCCAGAAATGATGCATTTTTAAAAATTTATTTTTGAGATAATCTCTCTATTCTGATGCATAGAAAAAATTTCCATGTACAGTGTTTCAGGAAATAATGAGTATACTGTATTGATAAAGCACTCAATGGAATCCTGTTTTTTAAAATTATTTTATTTTGTAGTATTGCTTTAACAAGTAGGTACATAAACTCTGTAACTAACAAAAAGAAGTGCCCTATGCATCTGGAGCACTGATCAAAGCATTTTCCCAGACTGACAAATTTATAATGTTACAAAGTCTTGCAACCACAGTACAGCAAATGGTTAAGAGGTTTGGGTAATAACGCTCTTAAATTTGTTATACAAGAAAACTAAGTTTTATCTACCCCTTTTCTCTGGTGTTATGCTCACCTCTCCGGTGTCCCTCTGAGTCCTAAGGTTGACAGAACCCCACTTCTTCAAGTAGAGAGGTGGTAGGTGTCACAATAAGTAGTGGCACAAAGAGTTGTAGCTGTGAGGAGATCACTGCTGGTGGCGGTGGTGTGTGTGGGGGGGTGTCACTGGCTCCCCAGTGCTGTGCTCTGTTCATTGCCATCTTTATTTTTTTTTCTAAGCACTGTCTGCCTCTTACTCGTGGTATCCCAGATGAAGCTTGAAAGTTGGACAGCAGGTTCCCCCAGCCTCGGCTGACAGAAAACACTACCGTGTGTTCAATGCAGTGACTACCTGACAGATGAAACAAGCTCAGAGAAGCCCTGACACCCAGCAGGGTCACATAAATAGAATGCCTATGGCCTTCTGCTGATTATGGTGAACATCACATTTACTGAGCTACAATCAGGTCTCCTTCCCATCTTCCCTCTTTTCTCTCTCTCCACCTTCCTTTCTCCCTCTCCCTCTCCCTCTCCCCATTCCTCTCTTCAACTTTCTCTTCCTCCATCTTCTCTTTCCCCTCTCTCTTCCCCTTGTCCTTCTCTTCTCTCTCCCTCCCCATCCCATGATTCTCAGTTATTGAGTAGGAATTTACCTCAACATGCAGCCTTTCCATAAGCTGTGATTGTAGAGAGCACGTTCAGTATCTCCTCTCTCCTGAAGAACTTTTTTTCCTATTTATCTTTGAAACCCCTACTATTCTATCAAATATGGGTGAAAACAGACTTTTGGGTTCAGACTTCACTGAAGAGGGACGCATAGACAGTTGGACACATAAGCACATCTGTATACAAATTACACAAGTTGCATTACCTAGAGATCCATCTGAAGAAAAAAATTAGATTCTCTGATACAGTAGTCTTTAATAAATGCTAAGGAAATGCTTATGTATTTACAGCTTGTACGATTTTGATATTGAACTGTTAAGCTGTTAAACTTCATGAAAAAAATTACATTTGAAAGCTTAAATTTTGAAAGTTTACCTTTAAATTAAAGTGTCTATTAAGAGATATAAGTGGGTTTAGGATTTTTTTTTTTTTTTTGTATGTGTACTACATGTCACTATAAAGGTTTATCGTGGAAAGACCTTATCTTGGAAATAGTGTCATTCTAAATCTACCAGTCTTCGTAATATCTTTCACAATACTGACATATGAAATCATAATGAAGAGTATTTCTAAGCACAACACCATCTTTTACAACCACATTGTTTTACGTGCTACTTTTTGGCTATTTGCATCAATTTTTAGAACATTTACCAGTCTTATGCTTCCTATGACTAATTTAATCTCTCAACATTGAACTCGTAGGCCACTACTTCCTGAGGAACTGCAGTGACTTTTCATCTGATATATCATATAGTAACTCCAGATAAAAGAGTAATGTGGCACTTAGACTTCTTTAAAGCTCCTATCTTCTGTAGGGTGTCTGGAACTGCTTCATGGAGATCTCTGCAGGATGATTTCAGTTTTCCCTTTGAGGAATTTCAAAGATGTTTTCATTCAAATATGAAATTTCTATATTTCTCTGACACTTTCACCATGAAAGCAATGTGCTGCAGTCACACATGACAGAGGACACTATAATATGCTTACACATGAGATACTATATTTCTGCTATTGAGATTAATCCTTTGGTATTTTCTGGTAGCACTTAAAATACTTGACTGAAGGTCTTGTTCATGTTTCTTTTTGCCCAGTGCTTCCAAATAAACCTTCAAGTTCTGCATTAGTCTGAAATAGACCTAAAAGTACCTTTTAGATATAGAAAATAAAAATTAATGTTTTGCATTTGTGCCAGATTTTTGTTCAGTAATTCAGTTTATAACTACCTTTCTCCAAATATTTAGAACTACAAAATAAGTAAATTAATACCTGACTAGACAAATTCTCAAGATCAAACTTTCATCAAATTGAACCTACTTTCTTTATCAAGCTTTTGAAACACATAGTTGGTTAAATCACTGGCAGTTTCAAGTACATTTACAAATGAAATTGCATCTTGGTAAATAGCATATTTCCATTTCTAATAAAAGGCAATAGTGTTTATACTGACTTGACAGTCCTCAGGATGCTCAGAACTCTTCTGATTTAGTCTTGACTGAGATAGTTTTAGCTTGTTGTAATAATTCCCTAGTGGTAAGGGAACCACTGTCTCCCTTCCCCTTAGCAGTATAGACATAGTCTATCAGGCTACAAGGAGTTGAAAGAAATCTGTCTGACATGCAGGGAAGATAGTATCTGAACCTCATGGTAGGCTATGGATGGTGAGGGGAGCAAGCCAAGATTCTGTTCAGCTCAGAATTGAAAAAAGAGACATTCTGACTTGTTAGATAAGAAGGATGGTAAGGGAGAAGTGGCTCAAAGGGTAATGGGATGAAATAGGTTGGAATAAGGACAGAAGCAATATACAAGTGGATATTCTCTCCACAAGAGGAAAAAGAGTTCATGAAATAGGACCCCAGCTTTGTTAGTCCTATAAATTTTCTTATAACAGGCAATATTAACTCAGTAGGATGATGAACCTAATATAAAGATTGATTGTTTTTTGATAACTGTATAGAATGATGAGGTGGGATACTGAAGTGGCATGTGATGGATTTGTTCATGTACAATTTCAGTAACAGTGATATGAAACTTGATCTAGTCAGGCTTGGAAAGAAGTGCATATAACTCTAATATGTAGAACGCTCTTTCCTGAAAATTTCTCAGCTTCTTGGAGATGGGAGTATTCAAACTCCAAAACAGCCAGTCCTAGGACACATACAACATCTGCTAACCACTAGTTCAACACTTCCTTTGTTAGAAGAATAGAGAAATAAAGATGGAGCTGACAGAAGCGTGAAGCAGAAGCTGAGACTTGTACACGCTTCTCATAAAAGCCTACTTTAGAGTTAAAAATGTTTACATTTATAGAGAACTTCATTAAGTAAGCAAGTTAGCACCTTTGAATTTTAGTGTATTTTATTCAATGCTCCTTTAAAAATTTTAATACATGATGCTGCATACATCAGCAGATCAAATTGATATAACAGATCAACTATACAGACAGGAGCAATTCCATGACTTGTATTTGTCGGGATAACAACAGTAATGGCAGATTTATTGCTTACTGTATAGGGTAACTACATGAGTAGATACTAAGAGAAAACAGGTGGAATGGAAAAAGTATTTCATAATTTCACGATTTAAAAGTTAACCCTCCAGTGTAAGCTAGTTATCCAGATTCCTGTTATACTCTGTGGTGCAAACTGTACCCTTAAAAACAATATTTTGGTAATAGATTTATCATCCTACTGGCTTAATACTTCCCAATATGAAGAAAAAAAAAAAAAAAAAGGAAAAAAAAGGAATAACTAACCCCAGATGAATCGCTGTCTGCAGGTGCTTATTTCTGTCCACCAAGTGCAGAGGGAGTATGGATGACAGCCTTTGACTACAGAACTAACGCTGATGCAGATAACATTTTTTAGACAAATTCTATCTATGCTTGTACACTGAAAAGGTTATATTGTTTTGAGTAATCACATATTCACATATCCAATCTAAACCTCCCCTGGCGCAACTTGAATCCATTTCCATTTCGTACAGGGGGACAATCACTTCCCTAGTCCTGCTGGCCATGTTATTTCTGATGCAAGCCAGGATGCTATTGGCCTTCTTGGCCACCTGGGCACACTGCTGGCTCATATTCAGCCGGCTGTCGACCAGCACTCCTATGTCCTTTTCCGCCAGGCAGCTCTCCAGCCACTCTTCCCCAAGCCTGTAGTGTTGCATGGGGTTGTTGTGACCCAAGTGCAGGACCCGGTACTTAGCCTTGTTGAACCTCATACCGCTGGCCTCGGCTCATCGATCGAGCCTGTCTAGATCCCTCTGTAGAGCCTTTCTACCTTCCAGCAGGTCAAAACTCCCACCCAACTTGGTGTGATCTGCAAACTTCCTGAGGGTGTACTCAATCTCCTCATCCAGATCATTCATAAAGATATTAAACAGAACTGGAATGGATTAGAATGGAATTAATTTTCTTCATCACAGACCGTATGGTACTGTGTTTTGGATTTGTGACTAGAACAGTGTTGATAACACATCGGTGTTTTGGCTGTTGCTGAACAATGCTGAGACAGTATCAAGGTTTTTTTTATTCTTCCACTCTGCCCCACCAGTGAGTAGGCTGCCTGCCAATGGGTTGTAGTGAATGAATTACCTCTTTGCTCTGCTTGCATAATCACCTTTTGCTTTACCTATTAAACTGTCTCTATCTCAATCCATGAGGCTTCTTGCCTTCCACTTTCTTCCCGTCCTGCAGGAGATGGGAGTGAGCAAGCAGCTGTATGCGTGCTTAGCTGCTGGATGGGGTCAACCCACCACAGACGTAGATATAAAAAAGGAGACAATAAAACAGATTAAATATTTACTTGATATGAGGCTTCTTCACTTCCATGGTGGTTTTCATAAACATATGCTTGCTTTATTCTTGATTGTATTGCAGTCATGGTAGCTTTCAGTATGTTTCGTAAATGAGAACCTGTCTTTAGTTCAAACTGAATGAGGCATTGACTCAGGAAAAGATAGCAATGTAAAACTAGAAAGGAAAGAAGAGAGAGCTGAGAAGTATGTGCGGTACAAGATAGCAAACAAGCACAATTACTTTGTAATGTAAACTCTTCTATATGAAACAAGGTAGAATAGTCCATGCTGTCAATAAATCCTAAGGGAGAAGCAAATAAGAGATGTTCCCTGGAAAAAGCTGCTAAAAAACTGAGAGGAAAATATGACACCAGTTTTCTCCTACAACATTTTAAAATAGATTTTTTAAGCAGAGTTTTATAGTGAGTGAAGGAATGAAGTTTTAGTATTTACGAATTCCTAAGTGTTTTTTGATACACTCTTTAGGCATACTAGTTTGTGCCAATCACTTTCATGGACACATTATGCCAAATAAGTCAAGTTTCAGTCTAGTACTTTGTCACTGTTTTACCATGATTGATCACAAAATACAACTTCTTACATATTTTTCTTTCTTTTCCTTTAATCTATACTAATGTTTATTTTAATGTTCTTTTAAAGTAACATTAACTATAAAATTAAAGTAATAAAGCCAACTGTGAAAAAATGAAACTGCAAAACGTGTGTGTGTGCAGTCACTGAACCAGGACAACAGTGTTATGAAGATACTTGTGCATGTGTTCCTTCATTCTACTCAGAATTGCAGAAAAATCTGGTTAGGTTAGTTTTCAGATGTTAAATGACTGAGGAAGTTCTCACAGGAAAAGTTGCGTACTCTTTTATAGAGTCTTTGCACCTTTGCAATTTCAATCGCAGATGTTCTTCTCTAAACTTCCTTCTAATAAATTTACTGGTATGTGTATATGGAATGTAATCATATTACTTTCACCCACACATCCTCTCTTTGTAACAAGAAGACATGGAAGGCACACACTGATTTTTTACCATCTACTGCAGTTTCTGAAGACATTCTTTCCATTATCTGGAAAAGTACATCTCTGGTGCAATGGAGGAATGCCAGTTCTGTGGCTGGGACACAACAATTCTTAGGAGCCTTAGTTTTTTCCTTGAATCAGACTTTTATGTTTCCTTTGACTTAGAAAATGAATATAGGTTTCTGAAAACATAAATTCTAATCTGACTCACTTCTACCCATTACTCAGTATTAAGCTTAAACTTTAAAAGGTGCCATGATCTGAGAACGCAAAGCTTATCTATTGTTTCAGATCTATTCAGCTAAATACAAGAATCTTACAAAGTTCAGTACACTGAACAACTCAGTGTTTTTTAATTATTTATTAAGACTAAGACCTCAATTTTTATTCAAGAGTCATTTTATTATGGAAAAATACTACTGATGATATAATCTAGATAAGAACTACCAAAACAGAGTTAAAAGACCCTGCAGCTACCCAATCTTCAGAGAATTATATGTTATCTAAAGTACATGGAGGCCATTCTCCACAATCCAGTTCCTGAATTCTTTTTCTGTATCTCAGTGTTTGTTGCAGAGCGTCATGGAAATCTTCATTTTACAGTTTTAAATAGCTTACCTATTTTCTAGATATCATTTGAAAAAAGAATCCCTGTGGTCCAGGAAAGACAGAAGAAGCCATTTTGAACTAGTGTGTCAATTATCACAGAATGTTGATGGCGGCATGCAAAATAGTATAGTGAAAAACTCTTTCACCTGTTCCCTCTTGAGATGATCAGCAAGAAGTCATTAATGGAACTTTCCACATTATGCTGTAAAAGTGTTGCTCCAATAGAATATGTTGAAGTTTTAATAAGCCTTTCATTTAAAAAGAAGAGAAAAAGATGCTTGAAAGATTAATAGCATAAGCTTTTATTTTATTCAATGTAACCATGCTATTTTGCAAGGTTTATGTGACATACAGTGTTACAAACTGTGTGTGCTTTAATAAGGAGAGTATGCTATTATAGTTTTGCTGAAGGGATGGAAATATATTTCATGGATATGGCCAAAATACCATAGCCAGATGGTGTATGCTTCACTGCAGTCAGTGTCATTACTAAATGCTTATTTAAAAGCTGTGGGAATTTTAAACAAATGTGGTTACAACACATAACTAAGCTGAAGTCAGCCATGTCAAAAGATGGGTCAATAAGATGATGTTAGGATCCAGTTTTTGTTTAAATGAGAGCCTGGATTCAAGGCCAGATCAAGGATAGAGTTTAGATGTTCCAAGGTTTTGGAAACTGCTGTCACAGCAGCTTAACCACAGTGTCCAGAAACTTACAAAGAATTTCTCTTGTCCCAAAGCTATCAGCATCCTGGACTAAAATGTTATTATTATGGATACTGGCACTCAGATTTTTACCTTTGTGAAAACAGAAGCTGAAGAGACTCCAGTCACCTTTGGACCTAATCCCAAATCATAAATCTATGAAGGAGTTTCAGCTGAAGAAATCAAACTAGAATTTTATTTTGTATGTTTCAAGTATTGCTCTTGAAATTTTTCAGTAATCTTTTAGTATGAAGCTATCTGGTTCAACAATGGAGTAGAACTAACCCTTTTATATCTGACCTACAGATTGCTGGAGTTTTTAATGCATTTTCCTCAAAAACTGCAACTCTAAAAAGATAACATTTTGTGATCTCAATTTAAAGAAAGTCTTGTGCTTGTTCTTAATACACTGTTATGACCTCTCAAATATGGCAGAATTTATCTGGTATATCCATATATGACTAAGACTGATCAAAATACTTGAAGTATAAATTTAAAGATGTATATGTGTTTAAACTACAGCTATATTAGCTTGGTCAAATGAAATATTTATATAACTAATCAATGAACTGAAATAAAAATATCTGTGCCACTGAAACTGCAGAAACGTGTTTTTAAGCAGTAAGTTTATTGGTAGTGTATGTAGAAATACAGTAATTTTCTGTTAATCTAAGGCTGGTTACTACAGTGCTGTGCAATTTCTTCCAGGATCCTTAGTAGCAACTGGTGATTTCTCTCTCTAACATTGATCTATTACATAAAGAGACAAAAAGCTTCAAAGATTTTCAGTTACTGAGATGGGCACTTCAAGAAGCCATTCAAAAGTCTTTGCAAGTACAGCCTCTAATAAGAACTTTCCATTTTTACATATGATCTGTAACTGCAATCTCCAAGGCAGACTTCTGAAAACTACACTGTAGACAAACACAAGTTACGGGGTTTAAATCAAGAGTAACTGCATGAAATCTTACATTGTACAGAAGGTTAGACTAGATATTCTAATGATCCTTTCTGGCCTGATAACCAATGAATCGGTGAACCTTCTCTGAGGTTTGAATTTCACTGCCCATAACAAAGCACTGGAAAAGCACTGATAGCAGAAAATAATATATGTCTTCCTAATTTTTAAGAAAACCTTTAGAAGTATCTTTTTGTTGTTAAGAATATTCCTATCTTCTTAGCTAAATGATTCTAGGCTTTTCACATATTTTAAAGAAAATTAGTCTTTTTTTTTGTCCCAAGAGCATCCTATATCCATTCTCAAAATTATGTTGGCAGTTTTTGCAAGTGCATAAGAGTCTAAGCTCCCTAATGATGCTGGAATTTGTAGTGTGATCTTTGAAAAAGGAAAATTAACAGTAGAATATGATGAATTTTACGTAGTAATTATTCTGTATGCTTTGACAGACAGATTTGGGTGAACAGACTGAGATTCAACTTGAATAATAATAGCAGACAGTTATACAATTATGACATTAGTTACTCAGATCCTATAATTCAATTAGCAAATGTCAGTAATACGTGGGAATTATACATGGGAGTTAGAAAGTTCAAATATGTTTGTTATAAACTTCTGTGATTTTGATGTGGTTGGTGTGCATTTCAGATTTGTATCATATTGTGATCTTTGTTATTTACACTTCCTTATATCCAAGTTGCGAGCCATATGAGAACAGGAGAACAATCTGCCTGTGAAAATGCGGTATGTAGATAACTCTGCTATGTACCTACTTAAATGTAATGGCCATTGATTTCCTATATGAGAATCTCTGGGTTTTTTATAATACATGTAAGGTGGCATGTCAATTCTGTAGTTATTTAAAGCCCTGTGACAAAACTACAGACCATCCTGAATAGATTGTTGGCTCAATACCTTGTCAAAACTGTACTTAGAGCAGGAAAATTTAGCTGATTTGGACCTTATTTGTACAACCCCAGGAGTCCAAGACAAGCAGAAAGTCATTCTTAATGATAACTGTTCTCTCTTAACATATTCAGCAAAACCGATAATGCGACTCTTCAGTGCCTACAGAAATAAAAAACTGCATGTTATCAGGGTTACCTTTTTTTTTCCCTCTTTTTTTTTCCTTTTTTTTTTTCTTTCTTTAGTTATAAAAGAAGTTGAGCTGTAAGGAGAAATTTCTCATCTTTCTGAAACATGTGTTATCCCATTAAATAAAAAAACGTGTGAGGGGAAAGACTGGAACAATCTTAATGGAAGAAATAGCTGTTAGACTGAGGCCAAATGGGGAAAAAATCTCAAATTATTGCATGATATAGTGAGCCAATAATCCTGTTTATAAACATATTTATCTACAATTTAGACAGCTGACACTGTAAAACCAAATGCATCTGAGCTTCTTAATACAATATATATATCACACTACAAGCCACTGGACTTCTAAGAGTGAGTCACAGACCTACTTTTTTGCTTTTTTTCTCTTAGGAAACTAGTTTATTGCAGTCTGGAAGCAAGTATGCTTTATTTTAAAGATTTTTTCTTATTACATTTTGCTGTTCACATAATGGACATGTGAAAACTAACATAGAGATGCTGCAGTTCACTGCAAAGCCAGTGCTTACTTCTCTGTGGGAAAAAAAAAAAAAAAAGGTCCTTAGCCACTTTCAACAATCCTTTTATTCTCAAAATTGGATATTATGATAACTACTTAAATCAATGATGCCATCTGTCTCATCATTCTGAAATTTTTATGACTTGCAATGTAAAAATAGTTTACTAGAGAATTTTTTTTAAAATCAAATGTATTTTTTTAAGAAACCTAAATAATTGTGATTATGTCTTTAGATATTTGCATTTATAAAGCTTTGATCTTGTACTCCTTCAAATTAATTGAAAATCCATTTCTGAAGCATGCTTCATTTGTGTTCTGCTACAGCCATACAAGTACACGGCAAAGATACAAGGCACAAAGCAAACCTCTGTACAGGTTTGATTTCAAAGAGGTGGTGTAGGTTTTAAGTCACACTGAAAGTGTTGATCACTGCAGATCTACATATGGAGAAAGCTGGAAATGCAGTCTTGCCCTCAGATCTGTAGTTATCAAGCTAGATTTTCCTTCTACCATCAAAATTTCCAGTCACACTAGTAAAAGAGGTGGGTGCAAGGAAACAAAGTCATAATTCATAACCCTTAGCTTAGCTTTACTTGAGGCAATTGCTATGTGGAGGATGCCTCAGTCACTACCTTTTGACAGTGATTCCTATTGAACTGCCTAGCATGGAAGGATACCTGGAAGACAGAAGCCTCCATTCTTTCTGTATAGAGATGATTTCTAGTGAAGATTCCTAAATTAGGGCCCACACTTGCCCATTCCAGACAGCCTATGAATTCCTAAGCATCAAGGCAATTACAGTCTGGAGATTTATAAGATTAAACTAATAAATTTATTACAATTCAATAAAAATGAAAAGTAGATAGCATGCGGGAGACAGAAAAAGATATGGCAGAAATCTTCGTGTTACCAGAGTATTTTGTACGTAGCAGATACATATAAGTGACAGAACACGTTTTATGATATGTAGCTTCATTTCTGGCTACAGAGCACCAATTCCCTTCCCAAAACTCTCTCAGTATTTTGCATGCTGGCTGTATTCTTAAAATTGAAACTCAATCTTGGCAATTTATGGCATATTTCCAGTACCATCGTGTACATACACTCACAGTACCCATCTTAGCCTTCTGTGCCTCTAGAGTAAATATCTCAAATGTATAATATGTGAATGCATTTTAAGATGAATACTGCAGATTTGAATGACTTTGGTGAATTAAATGTAATAGACATTGACATTATCAATATTAGCAGTTCCTTTGGAGCATTTTTTTTTTTTGTAAAATGTTAATGTGGATTAAGAATAATGTGTTTTGTACATGGAACCTACTGAAATCAATGCTACATTGCCAGAATTGCTCATGCATAATACAATTAATTATGAAAAAATTATGTAAATTCACAACAGCTATTTTATTAATATGAAAATTAATCTGCACACATTTTCATCAGACTATGCAACACATTCTAAGGTTAAGCCACAAAGCTTTCTAGATGCCTGTGTTCAATCTTTGGTTGATATTGACATCCTTAATGCCACCACTGAGCTGCTGCATGGACTGGTCAGTATCTAAAACCTTAATTACCAAGTTGCTATCTGCCATACCCATATTTGTGACTGTCAGATGTCAGGCATGCTACCTGGCTTTAACCAAATCATCCCCATCACACACTAGAGTAATTAATGATTCAAATTACACCAGCTTGCAATCCATATAGCTTAAATTGAGAAACATCCTCCAACCATTTGGATACTCTCTTCAAAAAAGTATTGAAATTCTAGGTGATGCATGCATAGTTTAGACTGATTCCAATTATAAGTTACCACATCCATCCTTATCTCAAGACATGTTAAAAGAAATGAAAATATTTATTACAAAATCCAAAACATATGATGTACAACCAAGTGGCAGATGTGATGGAAATAAATTTTAAAATATACATAATTTTCCTAAAGTAAGATCCAATTCCAAAGCTTTCTCTTCCCTTCTCTGTACACAACTGATGGATTGTGTATGCTTACCCAAATCCATTATGCTAATTTCCCTGGGTTGCAATTACAGACTTTTGGTAAATTAGGCTTCCTTCTGTACTGCATCCCTTTTTTGAGGTTCTATTGATATCTTCCTCTTTTAAAAAATTGTCTTTTACTTATTTAGTACCTTTGATATCACCTCAGGTTGTGTACTGTCCTAACCACTTTAGAAATTCTAAGAAGACCCCTTTGGTAGACTGTCATATCTTAAACTTGACTTAACTATTAGGAAATCATTATCCATTGAAAGATAAACACTTTCCTGTCTGGACAAGCAATGAGCTACTCTCATTATAAAGCCTCTCTATATACAGAATTCTGTGGGACCATGTGAATTGACAAGCATACTTGAATTGAATGTGGAAATGGAGTTAATGCATACTACTGACACTAACTCCTGACTGAGTCCAGAGAAAAAGGCTATGTCTATACTTCAAAATAAAGGAGGGTCAGGGACCAATCCCTGCCTCAGAGCTCATGTGGAAATGACTGGTTTTCATCAACAATGCCTAGAGCATATCGTCACAGAGCTAAGACAAATTGGATGCATTAGCACTTATTCCATTCAGCTTGGGTCTCCTTTGGATCCTAAAAGAAGCTCACACATCCATAAGACACTATTTTGTGCATGGGTTTTTTTTGTGTAAAATGTTTATAATAATGTGAGGATACTGTTGCAGTGGTATCTTCATGGTATGAGACTGAAATTATATGCTGCATGCAAAGTCTACTGCACTAAGGGATTCAAACCCTCTTCCAGTCATACTCCCCCTTGAAAATGGTCCCTTGCAGTTGATATCTCCTGATCAGAGCTTTAGCCATGTTTCTGGGAGCGCTTGTAGACAGGAGCAAAATTGTGCACAGCAATTAAGCTAACACTGGCTGAGTGCTGTGAATTATCAGTGCTTGAACTTCCACCATGACTTTCTCAAAAGTATGGATGTAGCCAATAACATTAGATGATTTTTGTTTTATAATGAGTTTGCAGACATCAAACCTTGAGGGATGTCATAACTCCACTGTATATTTTTAAGTAGTGATGCCCCACCTATTTTAGCAGATGAACATGACTACTTATTCAGTAACATCTTCAGAACAAATTTATGTCAGATGTAGTTTCCATGCAATACATCTAGACAAGTTCTTTTTCAGTATTGACTATCTTTAGGAATATGTGGGTGTTTAAACATTTCACTCTTCAGAGTCCTTTACTGGGAAAAGTATTCAGCCTCAGTTGGGTGTGTTAGCTGTTAAGCACTCCACTGAGTGCTCCGTAGTAAATGTCTCCCATTAACTTTTATTTGAAGTATGGCATATCAAAAACATAATTAAATATCAGCTGAGTAGATCTTCTGTATTTCAGGGTTGTCTTTTTCCCCATTTTAGGTTAGTGTCATAGCCACTGAACTGTAAAACAAAAGTGGGAATCAGTCCATGTAACCTGATTGACACTGGGACATATATGTCTAGGTCTGTCTAGCCTTGTAGTCACCTGAAGGATGTCTAACCTACATTACGAAAGATTAGATATAGACTGTGTCATCCTCTGGTGGCCAAGCCTTAGTACGTATGTAATGAAAAGAGGTAAGCAGCTGACTAAGATGTCCTGGATTCACTTTGCAGGTTTACGAAATGCATATATATCTAGATGAGCTTTATTGAAAGCTTAGACACTCACTTTAGGTGGCCTGGATTGCCCCTCTGCCAAATTAGGTGCACTAGTTTTCATTCTCAATACCCTGACTCTAATGCTGCCTTCTCTTTGGAATCAAAATCTAAAAGTGATCTTGCTTGCTTGCTGCAAAATGACCATGAACTGACCCTTAATACTGAATTTAAATGTGCTAACCTTATTCACAACCATCTTTAAATAACAAAATTGTACAAAAAAGCAATAAACATAAATTAAAACATAAATTTTAAACAGCCAGCTCTTAAAAAAAATTCTAATCAGACACCTACTGACTCAAGATCTAATCCTGCTGCCATTGAAGTTAGGTCATATATTATTTTAAGTTCTTCTAGCTAGCTTGCTAGTTTCTAGTTCTTATAATAGCATATATCACTGCAGCATCTAAGTGTCATTTAGGAAATAGTAACTGCTCTAACAACTGGCCAGTGATCCAATTTTTTCTCTCTACTTCTCTTAAGGCAGTTAGAGCTAGGAATATATATTTATATTTATATTTATATTTATATTTATATTTATATTTATATTTATATTTATATTTATATTTATATTTATATTTATTTATAGTGTTTTAAACCACACCTTATCTCTTTCTTTTTCTCGTTTTCTGTTTTAACTCCTCTTCCATTCCTCAGTGCCATCTTCAGTGATATTTGGAGAAGTTTATACTTTAATTGAAAGGGTGTTAATTGTAGGCTTATTTTAGTCTGTTCAGATAAAGCTTTGATCCTGTTGTTCAGAAAGTGCTGTACCACAATTTTTTTAACTTCCCCACTATTGTCAGGCTGACAACTCCTACAGAAAACAGCTGTAAATGCAAGTCATCACTATGAGAATGGACATATTCTATATCTCAGGCATTCGAGATCAACAGAGATTAATTTTGAAGGTGGCTGATATGGGATGACTGTTTCAGGAGTCATGACATTAAACAGCGTTCTGGGAGAAGAGGGTGGTAATTTTTTTAATATACATATATATATAAATAAGGAGATACCCACATTCTGAATTTGCTTAATTTTTTATTGTTATGGTGCTGATACCACAAAACCAAATATTAACAAGATTCCAGGAGAATGCCAAAATGTGACGATCTATCACTGCTGCGTTGGGATGGAAGGGCATCTTTTATTAGCCACTACTGAAAGCGATTATTAATTCTCAGTAAAGATTCATCTTGCAGTCTTGTATGAAAGAAAATAGGAAATGAAAGAAAACAGGTAGCTCACTTGAAATCCACAACTTTAAGACATTTTATTAACAAATTAAATAGGATGTAACTGGTAGAAGATAACACCAGAGACATATACCAAAGAAATTTCAAAGGATAAGAGAAAGATACAAACAACAAAAGCTTTCAGGTTAGTTTAAGGAGACTAAAACAAATAGGCAGTTTAACCACCACAAATACATAAATTTTGTATGTACTTGTTAAGACCAGCACCACCTTGAGTCTCCTGTTTATGTACATTGCACTATCCACAGCGCAATTTAGATTCTCACAGCTGTTACCAAAAGTCAGTCTTAGTCCATTACTTTAATTAATCTATGCTGATTATCAGGATGGCAGTCTTTCTGTGAACAGAAAGTCAAAGGAGAAGATGTATCGTTAGTGAAGTTTTTTAGAACAATTTGCAGGAAACAGAGACATTAAATATTTTCTACCTCTAGCGAAATTCTTTGATCTGTAACAATAACAATGACATCTCTAAATACAACCCTGAAATAAATACTTGGAAGCTTGCAAATCTGGTGCATAACAGAAAATGTCATTCATACCAACCAGCTGCTTTCTCATTTCTTGATAAATTAAGGGTTGTTACCTAGAACATATGGGTTTATGATGATCTAAATATTCTTCCAAGATTATGAAAAAATACCTCTTGTTAGAAAAGAAATATGTAATTACAGCAACTTACTTACAAAAAAAAAAAAAAAGTAGGAAAAAAGACAGCTATACAGGTGTCGTTTGAAATCAGCGCATTCTGTTAAAGAAAGCCTGCACAACCTACTTGATACAAGGTCTGCAGTTGTCTTTCTCTCCCTCTTCCTCTCTCTATGTATATTGTATAGCTATATAAGATATATAGCATGAAAATATATGTTGTATTTAACTCTATTTTCTTATGGTGAAAATATGTACTTTACTGTTATTCTACCAAAAAGTTAAGTACATAACCAAAAACTGTATTAAATCTGCATTAAAAGTAAAAATGTAAGATATAATCATGGCAAAACTTGTAACAGGAATATTTAGTAATCATAAACACATATATTACAACTCCAGAAAATTAATTCTAGGTGTTGTACTTTAAAAAACAAAAAATTGTAAACCTGTGGATACCCCCCACTGAAGTAACAAATGATGATTACATCTCACCAATAACCAAATAATTCTGAAAAACACACACCAAAATATTTACATTGTCTGCTAGTTAAGAAAGGACAATGAAAAGCAAAGCAAAGAGGAGGGCACAAAGAACTGCAGAACTCCAAGATGACAGGATGTAGCAGGTACATTTTGCCATATTTTTTTGTTAAACAGGAAAGCAAACAAAGCCCTCTTCAGCTCATTTATTTCCTATCAACAGAACAATGAATACAAGCTTTAAGAAGTACTAATTTTCTCCCAAAATATATCATGGTATGTACCTGCCACTCCTTCGTCGAAAGTATTTCTAATTCTTTCTCTCAGTGATCACATGATGAGAGTTTAAAAATGGACTAGAATATGATTAGAGTCTAGTCTATTTAAAGTCTCAAATTATTATGGTGGAAGAGCTTAATGTTGCTCTCTATAGGATTCATTCTTGGACTGGAGTAAGTGATATGTTGCATGTCTTGGTGTATTTAATACATCTTTTGATCTTGAAGGATGGGTATTGAAATTGTAACAAAACCAGTCAATACTCTTCAAAAGGAGGTAGCAGTCTATGTTACTGGGTAATACTGTGAAAACAAAGCTAAAGTGGATACATAACAAGTAATCAATATTTTTAAGAATGGGAACTACTGATGTATATCAATCTGTTCTATACTAATAATAGCTATATTAGGCATCATTATGAAATGTGTATAAACCCTCAGAAAGAGGGTTTCAAAGAAATATTAATTAAAAATTATGCTGCTATTATGAACTATCCTGAAAAGATGCCATCTTCAGCATGTGACATACATGGGGGAAAAAAAAAAAAAAAAAAAAAGAAGAAAATAATTGAGCTATGGAGAGGTTTCCATAAAAGATAAAATTTTAAAAATTACAGCAAAGGCTGTCAACATTGAATTCTGATGGTGGACACATCAGGTTGTGTGCCCAATATCAGGTCATTAAAGTGACCGGATTTTAAATTGCCACACAACATTTTAAGTCTCCAGTATTCATCACATTTTCAAAGTAACTTGGATAAATAGTATGTAGTTTAAAGAATAATGCATAATTCAAATGCTCCTGCTGACTTGGTCACTGCTCAGATCACAGATTTAATGCTTTTTTTAGTTGAGGACATAAATAGTGGTGCATCCCAGTAAATATGATTTTGCCATTAGTAGTAGAAGGCCGTAGACTTTGCACTGACCTGACTGCAGGGTCTCAGCACTTGTCTGAGCTTGTCCTGGCCTGGCTGGTTTTAGCTCATCAGTACAGCCAGCATACTTCAGAGAGCAATTAATCTCACCCTAAAGCAGACGTTTACATTTGACCAGTCAATTCGTGGTTGCTTTAATTATATTATTACAGATTTCCCCCACATACTGTAGATGTGTCCCACTGCTCCCGTTCTGATTTGGCAGTCTGCCTGTGCCAATTGTCCTTGTGACAGTGTAACATAGCTGGTGTTGAGAAACAGAGACCATCTAAATCCTTCCTAGGCAGACCTTGATGTTTTCTGATAAAAGGACAGAGAAAATTTGTAGGTAGCATAAACTTAGTCTGAGCTCAATCTGCCTAAAAAGACAATACATTTAGACATAAAGTCAGGTCTAGCAAATCTTCTTGACTTTTAGACTCTTAGCATTTGCCAGTTCAGGGAACTGCAGATATGATCATAAGGAATAGGAACATTTGCCTGAGCATAGAGCTTTAATATGTCTTAAAAATATTTATGAGGTATGCTGTATTTTTGCTATTTAACCTGCATCTTTCCACACAGTTTTATTCTCTATAAATGTTTATATTCTGAAAAACATAAAAGAATAATTTATAATATTTCATGTTTATAAGTTCATTACACAAAAAGGGACTAAAAAAGAAAAAAAGCATGAGAATCTACAATAACTCAAAAGAAGCATAAAAATAAGAACTGATACAATTTTTTTAGGTGGATACAAATTTTATATGCATATATTTGGAAAGTTATAAATAGATTTTACATGTACGAGTCACGGTACTGGATATTTAGGTATTGTTATGCTTGTTAACATTCTTTATTTGATAAAAAAATAATCCTGAGCTCACTAAAAATGAAGAATGAGACCTTAATACTGAAGTCAGTTATACACATGTACCTTATTACTCATAAAATTAATGAACTTATCTTTAAACAGTTAAGAAATACACATATGGAATAAATCCATTAAACATATACAAAGGCATCATTTTAGTGAACAAGAAGGGTCTCCAGACACACAAATCTATGGGTCAGATCCTATAATTTGTTATAGCTCTGCTGAAGTCAGTGAAATATCTTTCACTGAATGAAAATTCATTTTTAAATGTTTCTATTCTCTGCTATCATATTCATTGCTTGTTGTCTCAATCTTAACTATGATTTTCTATTTTATTTCCAATTATATAGAATTGTGTGTTTTATGTGTGGTCCAAATTTTGGTTAACTATTTGCCATACAATACCTTCCAACAACAGCTATGTTTTTAAATCTATGTTTAAGTAAGTTAGATATGTGATTCCCATTAAAGTAAATGGGAAATGCACTACTAAAATCCTTGTTTGCCACTTGTTGAAAAATTATGAGCAAGAAATTAAATTAAAAAGTTCAGTGGCTAAAAAAAGAGTCTTTGTTTGTTGTTAAACTTGCTCAGTATTCAGTGGCTCAGCTTGCTGAGCTGCAACCTGCGTGCTTCACTAGACACTGTAGTTTCATAATTGGCACTGCTGGTTACCTCTAAAACCATCATCCCCCAATTCATGAGTCCCAGGATAATATGGAATGGGCCTTGATGTGCACAGTTGTTTTCAAATTAGGAAGGAAAATTCCAAGAAAGAGAAGGATACATCATAAAAAATACCTTTAAAAAAATAAAGCAAAAAAAAAAAGAAAAGCTCTGTTCATGTTCTGAGCATTGCCTTTAATCTCCAATCAGAAATAAGTCTGAGGCTACTTTGCAGCATACCATGTATTTTTGTTTACTTGTCTGGAATCCAAAGAATGAGAAATATAGCATAATGAGAAATAAAAAAAACCCAAATACAGAGTCTGTCTTTTTTTTTTTTCCTTGAAGGATATAATCACTAAAAGAGACAGCATACTTGTAGTGAGCACCATCTGAAAGCAATGCTTGGCAAAGAAAGTACTGAACAAAGGATGTTCTCCATTTTATAAGACATGGTCACAAAAGAATGCAAAGCCTGAAGCCATTACAAGAGTCCAGTTAAAAGCATTAGACTACAAAATGCTCATACATTATTGAGTATCTCAGCTGTGGCATCTGAGTACTTCTTAATTCTCTTTTTCCCTGAAATAAAAAATTTATTTGTTAATCATTAAATGGGACAATAATTCCAGACAAAAAAGAAAAAAAAATTTGAACATTTGTGAACACAAGACGTTTTGAGATAATAAAATCTCAGATATTCACCAAATACTTTGCTTTTTTGGAGTCATCTCTAGGATATGCTTGCACTTCTGGGGTCTAACTTGTGTATACCACATGCTTAGGGTCTTAATTTAGGTATGGTATGCTAAAAGGTGTTTGGGGGTTGGATATGTAAGGAAGAAGTGTGAAGAGACAGAAGGGAAAAGACAGGCATGTGCAGTCACCTGCACATTTACAGCATGAAGGAGAGATATTGGAGTGAGTCTTAGACATTATAATTTCTTTGAGACGTTACCATATACATGCTCTCTTCATGATTTACATTCATGTCATGGGTTGTAGTAAATAACTTTTTTGGTCACCTGTCTGTTGGGCACTTGTGAGCAATGCTAACACTTCTGTTTGGCGCGTAAAAGGACGACTGTGCCAGACGAGCTTCAGTTTTTCTCCATCATCACTTGGCCCACCATCAAATGTTTTGCTGCTTCATTGACACCACCCTTATTCTGCTAGTTTGCATTTTTAGTTAGGTAATTTTGTCAACGCATGAGTGTTGGTTTACTTAATAATGTTACCTAAGCTGAACATTTAAACCTTATTCATTTTAACATGATAGCCCTGTGTCCACAATAGTGTCAGGGCCCTGAAAGAACTCACAGGCCTCATTGCCGCTGTGCCTGGGAAGATCATGGAACAGATCCTCCTAGAAGCTATGCTAAGGCACATGGAGGACAGGGACGTGATTTGAGACAGCCAGCACGGCTTCACCAAGGGCAAGTCCTGCCTGATCAACCCAGTGGCCTTTTATGATGGAATGACTGCATCATCGGACAGAGGAAGAGCTATGGATGTCATCTATCTGGCCTTCTTTAAGGCCTTTGACATGGTCCCCCACAATATCCTTCTCCCTAAATTGGAAGGATATGGATTTGATGGGTGGACTGTTTGGTGGATAGCAAACTGGCTGGATGGTCTTTTTGGCAAGGCCTGCTACGATGGGACAAGGGCTAATGGTTTTAAAGTAAAGGAGGGTAGATTTAAACTGAATACAAGTGTCCCGATCCAATGTCGGGGAAGGTTTCGATACGATCCCAAGGACGAGATTAAGACGCTGGAATCGGTCAGATGTCGTACAACCTTTCACTTTTATTTGAGGGGAGAAGAGAACGGAGGGAGGAGGGAGGGCAAGGGAGGAGAGGAAAAGAATAGGGGAGAGAGAGAGAGAAAGAGAAGGAGGAGTTTATCACCACCACTTCGAGTCCGAGGATCTTCCACAGGGTCTTCGGTGGCCTCAGGCTTTGTCGGGGACCGAAGCGGGGGGGGGGGGGGGGGGGGGGAGGGGGAGCCTTGAGGGTGCAGGAACGGAAGGAGTGGTCTCGCGCACACCGCCGCCCCCGCCGAGGGGCACGTGCGCTCCTTATATAGGGGCTCCCACGCATGCGCGGATCACAAATGCGTACGTGCGGTTCGCCACGGCCGTGCTGCCCCCGCCTCTGCTCTTTTCGCGCCTTTTGTCCCTGCGCAGGCGCACGAGGTTGTTTTTCTCAAAACTGGGGAGAAGAGGGTCTTCTCGAAGCGCGACGCTGGATGGCGCTACAGCGGCAATGTCGAGACAAAACCGCATTTTTCTATCGGTCCTTTACAGCAAGGAAAAAAAAATTCACAATAAGGGTGGTGAAACACTGGAATGGGTTGCCCAGAGAGGTGTTAGATGCCCCATTCTTGGAAACACTCAAGGACAAGCTAGATGGGGCTCTGAGCAACCTGATCTAGTTGGAGATGTCCCTGTCAAATGCAGAGAGGTTGGACTACATGACCTTAAAAGGTCCCTTTCATCCCAAAGCATTCTATGATTCTATGGTTCTAATGCTTGCTCAGTGATACCAACCTCTGTGGAAACTTCTTTGAACACAAATATATTCCTGTTGTTTGCTAGTTCAGAAGAAAATGAGGGAGAGTGTTCCACCTTTTTTGTTCCGTGTTTAAAATGTGCAGTGATTCAGGGGACACTATGCAGCGTAGATACCACACAGCATCTGGTGAAGGCACCTATTTCTGTACTTTAGGCACCTCACATGAAACAGACAATAAAAGAGCCTCATCTGTATCTATGAGATAATGTGAATAAACTCAATAGACAGCACTTAGTAAAAATATATCCTTGGAAATATAATGCAATATCCTAAGGTAATTGAATAAATGTGAGTCACCTAATACAATTATAACTTTATAACATGCCATTTCAGAGGCAAAAAAATCTTCATGCATGATTAAATAATAAACTTTGTCTGAGTGTACTGAGGATTTTTAAAATTGCATCACTCCTTTTATTTCAGTTTCTTCTTCAGATGAGCTTTACATAGCCTTATCTTCAGTTTTTAATTTTCTAGGTAGTGTTAACAGTCTCTCTCAAGGAAGAGACGAAACAGAACTGAGACCACAAATGTATAAAAATCTCTTTCCTTCTTCTTCAAAGACAAGGGACAATACACTCTCAGGTTTAGTGATGTAGCTTTCACCAATGTAATTCCTCATTATTGGTGACATTTTGTTCATTATAGCATGAGATTCCTTGGAAGATAAGAAATAATCATCCAGAAGTAGAGTCTAGCTAATTATCTATTGCCTGAGAAATTGAGTTGGTATAATGGATGAAACATCAGTTACAGCAATTGGTGGTGTCTACTGACAGAAGAAATGAATCTTTGAAATTACTGTACCAGAAATCTTCCTTACCTAGCCTTCTCTGGCTGTGAAGAAACCTTGTTTACAGCAGAAAATTATATATATATATATATTTATATAAAAATTCAATGCCTAAAAAGTAATTATGGAACATTACATAAACATTAGTTTTGTAGAATGTACGAGCTATTCCCTTATCTCATATTGTTTTCGTAGAGCAATTAGTGATTCTGTAAGAGCTTAGGAGGTACTATATGAAAGGAACTTATGTTTTTACAAGTTTTACTTCAGTACATTTTTTAGACATATACTATTAAAAATTGTTTGAGCTTTGTTTGTTTTTTTTAAATACACAAAATACTTTAATTGCATATTAGAGTTAACAAATGGGCAACATAATATAAATGTTTCAGCACCTAAGCATGACCCCTTAGCAACTTTTTCAGTCCTAGGGCAGCTAAAAACATTGTTGACTATAATTAACAAGTAACTACCAGGGAAATTTAGACACTTGTGATTCCACAAAGCGCACCTTTGACAATTGTACTGAGGACTTCTAGGACAGCTGGAAAGAAAACAAGAAGGACAAGCAAAGAAGTCTAGAAAGTGAAGGAACAGATGAAACCAGGTACATGAATTTAGAAATGGACAATGAAAATAACAGAATTAGATAGTGACAAAGTGCCAGAGTCAGGACATTCATGTAAAAAGATAAAAGATAAGACATTTTTTAAAAAATTATTTTGATTAAATTTGAGAAATGAGACCTGAGGAGAAAGGAAGATGTCCTATATTAAATGTGAATAGATTCTACTGTAAGAAATTTGGGCCTGAGTTCTGCCTCAGTGAGGCAGTGAGAAACATATATAATATATAGGCAGGATTTGGCCTTTTTTCTTTACCATTTTAAGGTGCTTGAAAATGGAAAGAGGTGAGAACAAAAGAAGTTAGCTGGACAATTATAGGCATAACCTCTTTTCTCTATAGTCCATTCTTACTTTCTTTAATACATTTTGAGCTGTGCTTGATTTGCTGTATCTACAAAGGTTACAAGCTGGCATTCTCGTAGGAAACTGAACTCTCTTCTCAGAGCTGGAAAGGAAAGGGAAATGAGTGCTTAGGTACCAATCAAAGGTATAGAAATGGCTGTAGTTTTCTGATGGAACAGTGCCAAAGAATATTTGAACTGAGTCTGTTTTTTGTGTGCTTCTCTTGCATCATATCATGGTGGAAGTCAAAACTGGCTACCAATTTTTATCAAAATACTACTTTTTAACTAAATATTTTTGTAACACTGGCTTTTCTGTTTGCAAGTATTATTATCCACACAGCAAGAAAAGCCCCTCATCTGTAAAATAAAGGTATTACACATGAAACTCCTTTTTCTTTTGAGACTGTTCAAGGGATCTCTATTTGTGAGCTTCAGTGGGTGTAGACCTCTGCTCAGTTCACAAGTTGAAGAGTACTCTCATGAGAAATTGTCTCCTCTTCCCTAAAACAAAAGCCATGATCAACTGTAAGACATACATTCTGAACTATGAGTGATAGCATGAAGATTCAGCACAAAGGCAACCAAATATCAGAAGTAAAGAAGAAATAAAAATATGTATTAGAATCTAATCTAAAAGCTAAATATTCTCCCAGAAAATTTAGACCAGCATGATTTCTTAGATCCATTCTACAGGCAATATTGTTTAGGGAAAACCTAATCACCTAACACTCTTTAGAATGTTCTCTTATGGCAGAAAGTTTCCCAAGAAAGGTTATTTTTGTTCAGGTTTCATTGTACTCTTACAAGTTGGGAAAAATGAAGCATACGAAGAAATGAATTGACATCTTCAGGAAATAAGCTAGCTTATACATTGGAGTATTAAAACGATAATAAGACAGGTACACTGTACAATGAACCTCCAGGGACAGGAAAAAGAAACGGAAATGAAAACTTGTATGAAGAGATAAGGAGGGCAAGTTAGGTTAACAAGATTGTGCTTATGGATGATTTTATTTCAACCTGTTTCAACCTCCCTGGTATTAATTGGGAAATCTCTGAGGCATGCTGTAGAATGGAGACAAAATTGAAAGATTTAGGATTTAGCAAATGATTGCTTTCCCAAACCACTTTGTTAACAGCCCAACATGGAATAGTTTTTGCCTAATCTAGATTGAATTTTAGCCAGTGACTAAGGCAACAGTGGTAAATTATTGAAACAATAGAAGAAAATAAAGTCAAATGTCTGCAGTCCACAGTACATTTACTTTGCTGAACTTTTAAAATAGTGTTATTGTATACAGAAACAACAGGTACACAAAGAAATTGGAAATATGGAACAAGAAGGCAACGGTAAGAATAGTGTAAATAGTGAAGTGAGAAGCAGTAGGTGCTATTACCAAAGACACAGTAAATTGTAATATACTATAGGTTGCTTGATAATATTTTGAAACAAATGAAATATTATTGTGACAGTCTAATCTACCTATGTCATTGATTTAAAAGGGCTGTGACATATATACAATTCTAAAATGTATTTGATGTACATGAAGTCTTAAATGGTGTAGACAATGTCATCACTAGTTACTGTTTTCAGTCTACCACGCATAATAGTACGCAGAGGCATAAATGGATATGAAAGGAAGTGAGACTGGACTGTTGTTATCTAAAAAAATTGACTGGACCTGTTGTGTTCCTTACACAGGTCTATAGCGGTATACAAACCCCCCTCTTGCAATATAAGTATCACGACCCATACACCTAATTCAATATCATTAACTGCCTTGTAGTATTGTAAAAAAAAAAAAAAAAAAAAAAAAAATTGAAGTCCTTACTTTGAAGCTTTAGAACTGTTTTATGATCTTGCTGAAAAGTAGTAAGATAAAAGATTATAGAATCTTTAAAATCTTTACTGAGTTGTGTTGACTGAAGAAAGTAAAAGTCTGCAAATTAATGAGCATTGACATAAAGAAAGGCAATTGTCTCTCAGGAAACAAGTGCCTACTGATTTTTTCTTTACATTTGCTACAAGTTGTACAGATGTTTTGTTATTCAAGGGGTATAGCTCCTTGCTGAAGCCAAAATTAATGACTTATTTGAGATACAATTTTATACATGAAGATTTGTTTTTTTGTAGTATGACATTCAGAGTCATGAGATCTCTGGAGTCCTTTTCCTGATTGATGTTTCCTTCTGTGTCTTAAAAAAAGCTGTGTTAAAATATTTGTAAGATTGAAATGGAAAAAGAATAGCTTTGAACAATGAATAATATTTACAAAGAGATTTTATTACAGTAACTGAATGCTGCTATTGGTATTGGATAGTAGCAATACGTTTGGTGCAGGTATGAGATGATTGAAAAAAAAAAAAAACAACAAAGGTATTTTCATCACAGCTACAAATGCCCTGAAAAAATGAACCTATAATTCTGGTATGCACAAATATTTTTCCAAAAGAAGGGTGGTCATACAGTCAAAGTGCTCTGATCTTTAAGATCCTTGGATTCAGTTCATGGTAGACACTGCTTAAATAATTTAATGGGTCTATGCTTTATTTCTCTAACTGCAAAATGAGATAGTATTGTTTCACTATACTTCACAAAATTTGTCTTTGTAAAAGTTAAGTTCTGACTGAGATATTTCTCATCTTATAACTGTATCTATAGTTGTAACATAGTGAGAGTCTGAATTTGGTAAGCATCTCTGAATGGTGCTTTGTCTAAAAATAACACAAAACATGTATTTTAGAAAATCAGGTATCTTGATGTCATGGTTTAACCCCAGCCGGCAACTAAGCACCACGCAGCCGCTCGCTCACTCCCCACCAGTGGGACGGGGGAGAGAATCAGAAGGGTAAAAGGGAGAAAACTCGTGGGTTGAGATAAGAACAGTTTAATAATTGAAGTAAAATAAATTAGAACAGTTAAATAGGCAAAGCAAAAACCGTGCACGCAAACAAAGCAAAACAAGGAATTCATTCACTACTTCCCATGGTCAGACAGGTGTTCAGCCATCCCCAGGAAAGCAGGGCTCCAGCACGCGTAATGGTTACTTGGGAAGACAAACGCCATCATACCCAATGTCCCCCTCCTTCCTTCTTCTTCCCCCAGCTTATATATACTGAGCATGACGTCATATGGTATGGAATAACCCTTGAGCCAGTTTGGGTCAGCTGTCCTGGCTGTGCCCCCTCCCAGCTTCTTGTGCACCCGGCAGAGCAGGGGAAGCTGAAAAGTCCTTGACCAGTGTGAGCGCCACTTAGCACCTATTTAGCAACAGCTTAGCACTGCTTAGCAAGAACCAAAGCATCAGTGTATCATCGACATTGTTCTCATCCTAAACCCAAAACACAGCCCCATACCGGCTACCAAGATGAAAATTAACTCTATCCCAGCTGAAACTAGCCTTCGGCTGGGGCTGCACGGCTAGAAGGCGCGTCCCCTGGGTGGTGGATAGGGGATCCCTCTCTGGAGGGTGCGCCGGATAAAATTGAAGAAGGTGCTGCGAACCAACGCAGCCTAAGGGAAGGCCACCCTGACAGAAAAACCACTGGCCCTCCAAGTCATGGGGGTTGGGCAGGAGGCCAACTACCTCCTCCTGGAAAAAAAAAAAAAAAATAAAAAGTTGCAGAAACGACGAGCATCAGAAATGGCGGGGGTGGAGAAAATCGGTAACGAAGTGAGGAGGAGGAGATGGAGCTGGATCGGTCGTGTCCTGAGGGGGAACCGACAGAAGACTGCGCTGTGGCCCTTGACTCCAGAGCACGCAGCCGTGGACTGATCGAAGTGGAAGAACGATGTTCGCGCCTTGTGTGCCTCCTGGCACTGAGAGAATTCAGATCAGATCAGCTGAAACCAGGACACTTGAACATCATCCCAAACACTTATTTTGAGAAGTTAAATAGAATAATAGAATGCTTTGGGATGGAAGGGACCTTTTAAGGTCATTTAGTCCATCCCCGCTGCAATTGGCAGGGACATCTTCAACTAGATCAGGTTGCTTAAAGCCCCATCCAACCTGACCTTGAACACTTCCAGGGATGGGGCATCTACAACTTCTCTGGGCAATATATTCCAGTGTCTCACCACCCTCATTGAAAAAAAAAAAAATCTTGCTTATATCTAGTCTAAATCTACGCTCTTTTAGTTTAAAACCATTACCCCTTGTCCTATCGCTACAGGCCCTACTAAAAATTCTGTCCTCATCTTTCCTATAATACCCCTTTAAGTATTGAAAGGCTGCAATAAGGTCTCCCCACAGCCTTCTCTTCTCCAGGCTGAACAACCCCAGCTCTTTCAGCCTTTTCTCATAGCAGAGATGTTCCATCCCTCTGATCATTTTTGTGGCCCTCCTCTGGACCCACTCCAACAGCTCCCTGTCTTTCCTGTGCTGACTACACCAGAGTTTGACACAGTACCCTAGGTGGGGTCTCACCAGAGCAGAGGAGAGGGGCAGAATCACCTCCCTCAACCTGTTGGCCATGCTTCTTTTGATGCAGCCCAGGATATGGCTGGCTTTAAGTATAATTAATACTTAATTTAATACTGAATTTAAGGTTACAAGCTTCCTGAAACTTAAGGCTACAATATGGAAAAGTGTGTTGAATTTCATGATTTAGAAAACAGTTTATGTGAGTAAAGGAAAAGGATTTGGCACCTAGATAGAATTAAAAAAAACAGGGTCATCATTATGGCACTCATGCACATACGGGAACATTTATTGCCTCGAGGTCCATTAGACTTTTGCAGATTTTATAATACAAAATTATTTTTTTTATCTCTCACTGGTGTGTCTGTCTTAATACTAGAGCACCTGAACAGTGAAGATTTTCAGGAGAATTTTAGTGTGCATTTCAATAAGAAAAAAGTTGATTTAGCATTTTTTAACCTCATGTCTTTTTCAGTGAAAAGTCTTCTGGGAACTGTAATGCATACAAGATCAAATACCTTCTCAAAATTGGAGCTAAAGAGAGGAACCAAGTTCATTCTAGAACAACATCCCCCTGCAATAACAACAACAACAACAACAACAACAACAATAACAACAGTCTGAGACACTTTCACTGTCAAAGATAGTATATTGTTCTAGACAGACCAATGGAAGACACCTAGATTTAGGTACAGTGATATCTTTCGTCTGTCTCACATCCCAAGGGAGAATTCTAACCAAAAGAGTGTAAGACAACCTTCCAAAGTGTCTAGACTTTTAAGGAAGTGAAAGCCTACTTTTCTTGTAAATCCTACTAATCCTTTGCAACTCTGGTCTGTTCTTACTCTGGTGAATACAAATTATTCAGCCCTAAAAGAAATGTCAAAACTAGACTGAGTCAATCCAGTCTCTAACTGATTGGAAATATATTTGTGCTGACAATGCCTTTTAAATGTATGAAAAGGAGTCCATCTTTTAAACAGCATGTGGGACCTAGGTAATAAATTTAAAAAAGGATTGACCATTGATATAGAAAGTCTTTTTCATATTGCTGTCCTGTCCTACTAAGTAGACATTTGCTTAATCTGAATGATATGGTAACGAGAAAATTACTGACACATTAAAAAACCCAACTGATCAGTTATCAAATGGTTTATAGAAGGTTACCTTGTACTATAAAACAATATAGAAAACAAATGTTGATGGTGCAGTCTGACATGATTTGCTGCAAAATATTGTTTTCAAATACTTTTTTTTTTTCAGTTCTACTAACTGGAAAAAAGGAGGAAATACAATCAAGTAGTAGAAGGCATTTTTCCTAGTAACATAAGTATTACACCTGCATTTCTTATTCTTGTAACTTCAAGGAATGCTACTTTCCACATCTTTCCTTATACCTCTGAATATTTACATTTTATTAAATTACGCAAAATTTTAAACTTAATGTAATACATTTTATTAACTTATTTTAATAGGAAAACTATGTGAGATTCAATGATTTTATCTTTATAAGACATGTTTATTTTCCCTGTATACATGTGAATTTTTAAAAAATCTTAAAAACAAAGAAATCAGTCTAATGATTCACAATACATTTTTTGCCAGGTTGAATAAGTGCTAAAACACGTGAGACAAAAAACATTCCTAAATCACTGCTTCTCATATATTGTGGCAATTAACATTTGTGATACAGAAACAAATGCTTATGTCTTCATTAAAAGTAATGAAATTATCTGTTGTTATTATTCATTAATGTTACAACCATTTTCCCCTTAGAAATATTTAGTAATCTAAGGAGCATATGTTTTTGCAAATAATATTCTCCCTTAAGATTTTGTAAGAAGCTCATGGGAATAAGCAATTATATGCTACTTCTTTAGCTTAAATTTTTAGATTAATCATAGAAAGGATTTGTGCATAACTTTATTGCCAAGAACATGCTTTAATGTGACAGGTTTATCCTCAATTAGGTTTTGCTAAAGAGTCTTCTTTCTACTATTATGCATGTTTTCGTTTAGTACAAAGATAGTGTATTCTCTTTACAGATATACTCATCTAAAAGATATTCTGTTGAGTATACTGCTTTTAGTGAATAATTAATTTGATAAAACTATTTTTTTCTGATTGGTTTCTTTTGTATGCACAGCCTAGCTTTTGATGATCAAGATGACAAGACAGTACAATATCATCATGTAAACACTGTAACCAACAGGTAAGCCCTATGCTGCACATTGAAGAAATGTATCTTTTGTAGTTTTATCTTGTTGTTTGTAGATGTCAGCTAAATCCTATTTAATATCTTTTCTCACAAATAATTTGCATGTTTGAATGGTTCCATGCCTTTAGGTTGAGAGAGAAAAAAAAAGCCTAACAAAAAATTCCAGCCTTCTGTACTTTTACTTGACATTATCAAAATGTACCACAGAGGCAATATGTCATGTTATGTCATAATAGAAAATGACAAGCTCTGTACAAATGCATGAACAGCAAATCTTTTATCTGGTATTAGTGAAATAAGTAGCAAAGGTATAAATGTCTTCATTTACAAAGGGACTAGATACTGTAACTAAAGACAAGTGAAACCTTTTAAAGAGAATCTTTTAGATGACTACAGGTTCACAAAGTAACATGGCAGAATTAGAATGGGAACGTTCTTTGCAATAAAATAGATGGTGTCACTATTTAAGCAGTTGCTTTTTCAATGATAGTTGTAGATTACTTCATGTTGACTGAGCATTTCAACTTGACTAGGTGGCACAAAGCAAAGGGGATTTCTGGTGTGTCTGGAGCATAGAGGAGAGCTTTCCAGTGGCCGGGTGTACTTTACAAAATAGTAGATCACTATGAGAATGTACTTACCGATGCAAGTTGATCACGGGTGAATTCTTGAGAAGACTGATAGTTGTGAATAAGCTCTCCTGGCTGTCCCCTGAAGACAGATGTGCTCTGTAGAAATTGATGCAATGTAGAGAAAGAAATGAAGCATTACAGTTCAGAAAGCAGTGGGATATGACCTGTAGTCTCAGAGAGGTTGGAGTAATAATAGCAAGGATTGCAGTAACATAGGTATCGCTTAGAAATGAAGATCACTCCCCAGGATAAGAGAGTACAAGAATTCAGATATAGGTGATCTCCATCCAGGTGAATATACAAAGAAAACATATCCTGTTTGAACACAGATTTATTTGGATTATAGTAGTATAAAGCAGAGAAAAAAAGCAAAGAAATAGACATTATGGAGAATCGTATTTTAACTGTTAATTTTGTATATGCATGGTCATAGTATGTAATAAAAGCAATTAGGGTGATAGTTGTTTCTTCAACATATCTCTGTGAGATGTCTAAAGCTTAGCCCATTGTTTTAGCTGCAGTTATAAATAACACAGAGATATAATAGTTGTCAGAGCATAAGTCACTTAAGCTAGAGCATGTTACCTAAGCTATCTCAGGTATTTATCTTAAGGTACAATGCTAAATTGTTTTATGGATGTTTCTTTTTTTTTTTCCTACTGATTATGAAGAGAGCTTAACTCAGGCCAGATCATTCCTCCCCCATGACACTTCTTTGATGACAGTATGAATCACCCTCCTGAGTTCTTGTTTACCTCCATCCACTAGAGGAAGTCAGATAATTCTTTCATATGGATTAAGGGGAAGGATGTAGTCCTTGGTTCTCAACTGTTGCTGAGTTCTGCTATGAGTACATTAGATGATATAGTGATTGCCTTTTACTTTTTTTGTCTATTTTTTTCTGTTAACAGAATAAAAAATGCTGAGAAGAGAAACTACTGTTTCTCTTCTAAGAAACCACCCAACCTGATTTCTAGCATTTGAGATTTATACTGAGGTTTTGCCCAACAATTTCATTCAGAAACTAATAAAGCACAAACATGTGCATAAAACTAACCTTAGCTCCCATACAGGTTTTGTCTGGAGTGGAGTTAATTTTTTTTTTTGTAGTAGCTTGTATGGGGCTATGTTTTGGATCTGGGATGAAAACAGGGTTGATAAACACATGGATGTTTTAGCTATTGCTGAGCAGTGCTTACTTCAAGGCTTTTTCTAATTCTCACACCACCCCACCAGTGAGTAGGCTGGGAGTGGGCAAAAAGCTGGGAGGAAATACAACTGGGACAGCTCATCCCAAGTGATATCTCATACCATTTGATGTTGTGCTCAGCAATAAAAGCTGGGGGAAGAAGGAGGAAGGGAGGATGTTGGGAGTTACGGCTTTTGTCTTCCCAAGTAACCATTACGCGTGATGGAGTCCTGCTTTCCTTGAGATGGCTGAACACCTGCATGCTGGTGGAAGGTAGTGAATGAATTCCTTATTTTGCTTTGCTTGTACGCATGGCTTTGCTTCACTTATTAAACTGTCTTTACCTTGACTTACGAGGTTTTTTGCTTTTACCCTTCCAATTCTCTTTCCCATCCCACTGAGGGGAACTGAGTGAGCAGCTGTGTGAGGCTTAACTGCCTAACAAGGTTAACCCACAACCATGCCTAAAATCTTATAAATAACCTATTTTTCAATTATTTGTGTGGCTGGGGTCCTTCTAAAAGCTGGCTTACCTGTTGCAAATGCATTTGCACCTACAAGCATATTTATTATTATTTTATTATTATCTGCATACATTATAAAGATAAAGTGACTTAAGTATTCTATGAAAATATTCATCCCTTTTTACAGAATTACCAGGCTAGCAACAGAACTACTTGTTAGAAAAAAAAATAGTCTGATTGATTAACTCCATCTCTATCCTTGCATCCCTCTTTAGAAAGCTACATATGCATTACAGGAATTTATTCCAATCCTTTAGATGTGCACAGAAGCACATGTGCATGCACACGTGCACGTATACACATACACAAATCACAGCTTTATAAAATGAATTTTTGAGACAATTTGGAATTTTTATTGGAACAGCTGAACTATTTGCTTACCAAGGAAATTTTCCACAGATAGTTACATATCTGTTGCTAAAGTCTCAATTCCATTAACAATATAAAGCAGTCACTGAAGGAAAAATATAGTGGTTAGTCACTTGAAATTCTGTACAAATGAATGATCATTGTGATCAGATATGTCCAAAGATCAACGTGAGTTCTGCAACAATATTCTAAGACTTTGACACAGCTTGATCAATCATCTCATCTAAAACACTCCATCTTGGGCCAATTAGGTTCACTTTAGGTGCTGGCTTGGCTTTTTTTCATCAGTGGTGTTGTACTGCTGCATTATTATTTGTTTGGTTTTTTTTTTTTCATGGAACCTCAAGATACTCAGCACATTAATTAAAGAGAACTGTATGAACTATATGAGCTTCCTCTATGAGGATAGTGTGTCAAATGAGCTTTCCAATGGTATTGTGTGTCTGAGAGGCAAAGTCTGAATAAGAGTTACAGAGTTTATCGCAGTGTGATAGCACTGTTTACTAAATGTAAATTTTACACTAAAACACAGTGAGAAGAAAACTTGGATGGCAAATACCATATGTTGACAACTTCTCCACCTATAAAGGGTATCAAAATTTATCCACAGAAAAAAGTGTCTGCAAGTCCTCTTAAATCTATGGAAAAGTAGAAAAATAAGGATTTTTTTTTTTTTTCCTAGAAGTGTTATTTCTGGCCTGAGCAGAAACTAGAAGAACTGAAAATCTCTATGAAAACTCTCTCATAAGATTAATTTTGTAGATTGAATAGCCAAATTTATAGTTTTTTAAATTCTGTTAACAATGATAACAATAGTTCAAGTAAATTTTGCATATTACATTTTGTGTTTCTGATTGTCTTAAGAAATTCCTAATTATAAATACTGATATTAAATTTGTTTTCTGACAGTGTTAATTTACTATTATATTGCTGTCAGAAGAAGACACCAATACAGTCTTTAATCCATGGTGTTTTTTCTTCCTTTTCATTTTATACGTTACTATTCTTCAATAAATATTTTAACCTGTGCAGGCAGATGAAGCCATATGGGTAGATCTCAATCTTAAACTGACATAGTGGCACATACTTCAAATGCTATGTGAGTTTAAGGCTGAAGCTGTAAGCAAGAATAGTTTTCTGTGTTGCATGCTAGTATACTATAATTTGAATTGATATCAGGTGATGTTCCCAATTCGGCAGTAAACAAAGGTTACATAGGGTGGCTGTAAAACTAATTTCTTAATGTGCTTTGAGGATCTAAACTATAACATAAAAGAGTTAGGGTCAAGTTTCATCCCCAGGCTTTGCTGATACACTCATATTTCTCACTTGTGCATGCTGAGTACATACACTAACTACTCATTTTCTAAAGATCCATTCTATTTGCCTCATATTGGTTTAGGTTTAATATTGCCTGCTAATAGAAGAAGGAAGCTTTAAGACAAACAATGCCAAACTGTTAAAATATTCTACGCTCTAATTTCCAATTTTACAATTCAAACTACAGTAAGCTTTAAATAAGTTATCCTCTGCTCTATATTTGAAGTTTTCATATTGTGGAATTGAGGTGGATACTGCTGGCATATTATGCATTCAAATGTAATTAAAACCCCTAAACTCTTAAATAAAACATTCCTTAAACTGAGGGGGATGGTGGAGTTAAAAGTCTAAGTCTGAAAACTACTAACTAAAGTTAATAACTATTCAAAATATAATCAACACTTTGGATCTTGTCATGAAACCAGTCCTTTAACCAGGATGAAATTATTTCTTTGTTAGAAGTCTCTATCAGAAATGAAGAGGAAGTGCATTATCCCATAGGGGCCAAGTCATTTGCCTGCATCCCTAGAAGTATTCAAGTAATACTGAAGGTGGATAACCAAGAATACCATTATCATAATCAGTAGTGGAGGATGACACCCTTGTGTATTATGGACAAAGACTGAAATAATACACAAAATTAGGATCTGGATGAATCTAAATAAAAAACTGTCTGACATTCAGTAAATTGTTTAAAGGTCATTTCTGAATGTGCTTAATAAAGCTTACTTTTTTTAATATGTCCCATCTTAGCTCCCCCTTTCTGATGGCTTAGATGGCTTATCACCTAAGTTTACAGAATTGTCAGAATAAAGTAAAAATCCTCTTGTAGCAGAGAGAAGTAAGAAAACTTACAGCTAGACTGATTTGGTGTTCAAATTGCCTATCATCTGTACCAGAAATACACTGGCGTTGCTAAGTGCCTAATCAGCAACATACTTATTTCATTCAGTGTTTTACTTACAAACAATGCTGTTCTGTGTGACTGTCAGCAGTCAGGATTTTTAGTGGATCCTACATAGATTTATAAGGGAGAATAGTCCTCTTCTGCATGTCTCACTGTCTTTTCCATCTGCTGCCTGGTCCTCTAGAATGTAAATCAAAAGAGCAGATGTGTAATTTGGGAATGTCGCTAGCAGCACTAAATACTGAGTATGTTTTGTTTTGGCACAGTTTATGTAGAAACCTACAGTTTTCCTGGCCTCTGCTTCTCATTTGCCAATTATATGGTTTCCCCTTGTGCAAACAGACATTTTATCATGTGCATGCTGTTTAAAGTAAGCCAAATGGCAGATTCTGGAAATAAAATTTATAGAAAGCAAAATTTCCTAAGTGAGTATATTATTAATATAACCTGCAAAGAGGGCATGGAGAAAAAAAGCTGGACCCTGTAAGCTGCCTTGTCTGCTTGACACCCAAGGAAGGAAGAGCTAATGAAAACTGCTGCAGGGACACTGCTTCCATCTTCTGCTGTTGACTTTTATAAAAGAAGAAGAAAAAGGAGTTTGGAACAAAAAGACCTTTTAAAAAATCATTCCTTTCTGTGAGAGATGAGAAGTTTTCTCTGCCCCAAACATACGAGGTTTTGGGAAGAGCAGGAACTTGGATTACAGCACTCCCAAGGTATGAAAAAATTTCACTCCAGGATTGTAAGCAATACAGAGCAGAGGTGAAAGTTTAAGGCAGAAAAGGTTTAAGTGGGAGATACAGATAACAAATAAATGTGTAGAACTGATTGGATGGCTGGATGTCAGAAAACAAAATCACAAGACATGTACTGATTTTAAATTTTGTGCGAAAATTACTATGTAAAGGACTGAGATTCTCAGGGAAAAGTTGGTGTTAAAGTAGAACTTCCACATTTTTTCATCTCTTCAAGCACTGCAGATATATATTTTTTCCTCAGTATAGTTGCAGAGTAAATTTGCCTTAAATATGATACTAACAATTTCTGTGTGTGTGTGTGTCTGTCTGTCTGTCTGTCTGTGTTGTTAGCACCTCTCCAGACTTATTCCTTTCTTCTGGATAATACTGACATTAGTTCTACTTTGAGAACTTACAAATACTTGTTCCTAAAATCTGCAACAATTAACCTAGGTAGAAGGTTTGAAAGAATAGAAGAGTGAGATGGTACTTTAAGGAAACAGAAGGAGATGGGGGAAAGAGAGATTAAGATAACATATATTAAGATAAATAGAAACTTATTGTTTACACTCTTCTTTACAAATTTATGCAAACTATTTAAGCTCATGTTATTAGTTATTTCTATCCTAAAAGCTAAATCAAACGTCAGCACTCATTCTTATTGTCAATAATTTCATTGAACATAGATTCTGTAGATGCTTTGCCAAGTAGCTTTTGAGTGGACAGTCTTAAAATAATAAAGTGTGAGTTGCAAAGCCTCAAAATTCTTCTGTGTCTACTGATTGCACAAGATATGGATTCTATTTACCAAGCCTTAGCAAGCTTTGTGATTAGTTTGCTGGTAATGGTAAATAAATTTCTACCTTCACCTCTTTCAGAGTGCATACAGAAAGCAGGTGGAGAAGTAGTCAGGATTCTGAGGTAGAGATAGGAATGATGGCACAGTAGAGATGTTGAAATGTTCAAAGGTAATGCAGCTGGATAAGAGTATCAGCTGGACCTCAGTGTTTAGGGTAGATAAATGAGTGCAAAGAAGATCCAGAGCTGAAGGGTGCAAAAAGAGAGGAAAGGCTAGGACAACAGAGGCAGAGATTACTTGAGAACTCTACAAAACCTGACACTTAATGAAAGGAAAAGAAGGAATTGAAAAGGAGAGGCGTTTCAATTGCCATGCTTGGCTAAGGTGGAAACACTATTGCTTGCTGCAGATGCTTGTTGAATTGTAGAGCTCCAGTGTTGAGATGATTTGGAAACCCAAGACTATCACTTCCTTTACCATCTACTATTATCAAGACATCAGACAGATGGGGTACAAATTAACTGAAATCTTCATTACATGCTCTGCTTCTTGTTTGTATCATCAGCCATTTAGCCATTGAGTTTCTTTTCTTAGTGTCATTTTTCTTTCCCTACTGAATGGTATTTACTTGCAAAATGACATTTACTTATAAAGTGGCACTCTTTTTCACCCTCAAGTGACATTTCTATGGCACACTGTGCAAATGTTTGGCAAAGATTCGCTGGATCGATTAGAAGAAACAAAGGAAAAACATACAACAGATGTTGATTTTCTTGTTGCTGTGACTATTGTTTTGAAAGACTGACAGAGAATTTTCAGGTTTTTCAGTCTTCTTGCCAGCAATATTAAAAAACTTGCCCAACTGCAACACACATATTTTCACCTTCATTAAACTGGCTTTTCAGACTCCTGATGAGGGGGGCTGCATGTCATCTTTCACAAGATGAGCTGTTCTGAAAACAGCAAAACTATTACAGGGCAGTCACACATCAATCATGAAATAGGATGTACTAGCTTGCATGAATAAAACTGACCTTATGAAAGTCTTTCTCTACCATCATAGTGGTCAAAGAGCCATTTCCCAAATCATTTCGTTTACTTAACTATTGCATTCATTTTTAAGAAAAAATAGATTTTGAGGGAAATCCTGGGCCTGGTGGAATACTCTCATTTTAAAGTATCAATTTTCCATTCCTCTGGTAATGAAAATTTTCTGAAGAAGTGGGTACATGAATGAAGAAAATTGTTTATTACATCAGGTGACCTTCAGGAACTGTTTGCCACATGTTCTTTTAGATTTGTGCATTTTCCAATTCATTGCAGAAACAAGAAAAAATTAATCTGTTCTTGGCAAAAACTCAGTCATTAAAGAATTCTGGCTGAATCTTTAGTTGGCACCACTAGATCATAATCTTTAAGCTTAATTTTAAAGAAAACAAAGTCAAAAAGTACCAAGTTTCCATGTTGGCTTAATGATTTTTAATAAAATTTAAAAGTTACAGGAAAAAAAGGTGTCTGGATGTTTATGCTAAACAAAGGAAACACTCGTCCAAAATGAGAGATTCCATTAATTGTCTAACCATAGTCATTTAAAGTCATTTTATATGCCTGAGAATGTCTGGGACATCTGCACAGGATTTGCAATACACAGCACAGGCCCTTGTGGGATACCCAAAGGCTCCTAGAGCAGCAATTGGAGGCCAAAAACAATACTCTAAGGTATCTCAAATGGCACTAAACTCTTTATGTCCAAGATGCTTGATTTTCTTGCCTGTGATTTTTTTTTTTCTTTTGTGAGAGTGAAATTCATTGCCTGGTGTTCTGCATCAGACCAAACATGGGATCTTTTTCACACTTGCATTGAAAGGTTTTTTCACCCGGTTTTTCCAGTTTCTTCTTTGTATTGAAGATTTTCTCATCAGATCCTTTGTGTTTTCCAAAATCACTGCTTAGGTAAAAAACTGCTCCTCAGAAAGGATAAGCCAAACAGATGCTAAGCTGTATGGGCAGATTTAAATTAGTCAGGTCCCAGACTCACCCCACCTAATTATATTCAGTTAGTGCCTTACTTCAGAGGTTAACTGATCCACAGTTTCGAGTCTAGCTCTAATTTAGTTTGGGACTCTCTAGTATCTCATGTGACATAGAAGTGAGTATCATAGTAGTGCTCAGCCTAAAGACATCCAGCTAAAGATGTCCAGAGAGTAAAAATTACTATCAAAGGTCTGCCTTGTCTCTTGAAAGGAAATCAGTCCTACTTTAAAAGGAGATTTCAATAAGTATAATTCTTAGTTCAGTGCTTGCATAGATGGAATGAATCTAGATTTTAATGTACATCTCAGAGTACTGGTCTCATACACCCTTAAGTAGAGGCTCCATTCAACAAGTAAGCTGTTGCAAGTGGCTTGTTTAATTTTCCTAATTATAATCAGGTATGGCCCTTCTATCACACATAATGATAATTTAATTGGAGAAAATATAGCCTTTTGGACATGATGCCAAGAAGAGCTTACTGAAGTGTGGTCATCCACCAGCAGCTGGGGATGTGGAGTAAACCCTAAATGAGAGCACCAGTGATGAGAACAGACATATTCACTCATTTAAAGATGCTGGTATAAATTCTGCGATAATTTCCAGGTGTTTTCCCCAGCTCACCAGTATCATGTCAGTTTGGTCTGAGCTGAGTTTCAGACATTCATGGACTGTTATTTCTATTACCAGGTCTTTATGAAATATATGCCTCCTTATGCAACTTTATGTAATATATGCAATATAGTAAATTCTTTAATAACCTGATTCTTGTCATATGGTTTAGTAAATTTTCCTGAATTTCTTTCATTCTGATTATGTGTATGTGATTTTTTTTTTTTCCTTTATGTGCTGGGATGGATACCTTCATTTTGGATATCATGAAGTCCTTTCTTGTCATAACTTCAGGAAGGCTCTGCAAGTGTCCATATTAATGATGGAAAGGTAAATAAAAGGATGAAATTACAACTAAGACCGATGCTCTGAATTGCTACCATCCTGTGAGTATGATTCCATCGGAATTATTTTTTATGTTGGATATGAATTCATGCAATATGAAGCAGAAGTAAACAAATAATTTACTTTACATTATGAAAATATTAGATTTTGAAATTAAACACAGCAGGCTGGACAATGCAGAATAGATTTCAAAAGGAATTGCTGCCCACACAGTAACACACATTCACATTCCTATCAGCATCAAACAAATTACAGTTTATGTAATTTTTACCCTATGTAGTATATATATTTTAAAATATTTTTATAGTATATGAATACACAGACTTCCCATGTCCATTTATCTTAAATTAATGGTATGAATATTTTTTATATGTTAAGGCCACATGTAGACTATACCTATCAGATAGATTTCCTCTGAAGAGCTGTATGCATTATTATGATACTATTTTATTTAATTATTTCTACCTTTAAGAAATATTCTGTAAGTGTTTAATCTTTCATCACCATTGAATTCTCCAAATGTGTTGTATGTACTTGTGCAAGTAGTAATAATCTCTATATTATCTTTCAGGAAAACAGTTTAGTTAAAATTAAATTGCATTGAATTTTAAATCTATTTATGGGGATAAGAATATGTAATGTTAAAGGTTATATTAAATATTAAAGGGCAGTAGTTACAGGTAATAATGAAATATAGAAATAGTACACCATAGGTTCTGATAAAGCAGGAAATAAGAGGGTAATCTAAAACAAATAAAACAAAACTGCCCAGAAATGGAAACTCTCACCTCTCCAGTCCTTCAGGTAAAAAAACCCCAATCATTGTATAGTCAAAATTCAAAGATATACTGAGGGCAGAGGAAGAAAATTAGCAAAAATTGTGAAAATGTTTTTGCAATATGAAAAAATGGAACAACCTAATCAAGGTGCAAAGTACAAATTCCTGTTAACATAAGACAGGAAAAGAAGTGTTAGTGAATTTTGTATTGTGTGGTCAGATAGTAATGATATAATAGCTGTTAAAGCAGTGAATCTTGTTTCATTTTAAGTTTTGTACCAAGGTCTGATACAGAGATAAACCTACTCAGATTTAATATCCTTATATGGTGGCATATTTGATCATATAGAGTTTCAGATAATATAATACAGAACTCTGAGTGTGTAATTAATCAATTCAGCTGTGCTACAAGAGTTCCAGTCCATTCCTTTCTTCTTTTTTTGTTTAGCGCTGCTATCAGTGAATGTTAAAGTACTAGCATTAACTGCAGTCTGTTAACAGGTGTTTATTTAGTTAGCCTGGGAGTGAAATATTTCTCCTGAGACTAGAGTTTGAAGGAATTCATTTGCTAGATAATTTCCTACAAGGGTGTATATTTTATTTTATTTTATTTTATTTTATTTTATTTTATTTTATTTTATTTTATTTATCTAATAGAAACTAGATCTAGGTTCTAATGACCTTGAGTTAGATAACACTCAGGCAAAAACACAGACCAAGATAACAATACTGCTTATATAATACATTGTCAGCCATAGACAACCATTGCCAAACAATTTCTGGTCAGTGTTCAAAGTCATGTGATTAGATTCTGGCCTTTTCTGTTAGACAGAGATTGGTTTAGCAAATATTGCACTTATTTTTTTCTAATTTAACTCCAAGCTTACTATTTGCTTCTGTGAGCTGGAAGAGACTGCCTTGTTTCATCTGGTTTTTAATCCTTTCAAACTGATATCTGAGAATGCCTTAGGCACTCAGGTACTTGGTGGGGATATAGGGGGAATTCATAATAAAGAAATGTCTTTGAAGGTCTTGAGGGGAAGACAAAAGAAAAGAGGAAGGAATAAAAGTCAGATGAGACATTACCTCGGTGAAAATTTTTTATGTATATGAATCATTGGAAAGTATGTAACTGGATCATTTACCAAAGGTACATGAGATTCTAGAGCTTTCTGAAGCCTACAAGAAAATATTTTTCATTGTATTAATGTACAAGCAAGGCTCTTTAAAATGTGGTGATACGCCACAGTTGTTTTTCCATGTCAGATAATGAATAACCAGTTCTCACTTAAAATTTCCTTGTAACTCCCTTTGCAGACTTTTTCTTCTTTTTTTCTTTTTTCTCTCTCTCTTTTTTTTTTTTTTTTTTTCCTCTCAATCATTACATATTTTCTGTTTATTGCAGTTTGGTTCTGGATCCCAATACACTCCTGCTAAGCCCGATGGACCAGATTATTGAAGTATTTAGAAACAAGGTAGGAAAAAAGACTTGACACAAATATTGCAACTGTTAAAAGATTTGTAGAAGAGAACTAGTTGGAAGGCTATTTTGGAAAATCTGGACACCACCACTTCTTATTTTGGCAGCATTTTTGAAAGGAACAAATTCCAAATACTGTACTTTTCATGGTTCCCTGTTCTGGGTGCATGATAACATAATTACAAGACCAGATTTTTTAATTCCTTATTAATTACTGGTGGGGGCACATGCCTCTGGGCATTCATAGTATCTTTGTGCTCTAGAACCAAAGTTTCTGAAGGAGGAGTTGTAATGTGCTTAAACTGGCACATGCTAGGACTCGGACGAATGCATACCACTAGGACATTATTTTAGGATAATTTCGAGAGCCTGAAATTTTATTTATAAACCTAAATTCAGGACTGCAATCTATAAATGCTACCTAGACTTCACAGGCACCTGATATGCCCTAGGTGACTGAGACTTTTGTCAAAACTTTCCCTGCAGGCTTAAATTTGAACTAATGAGCATGCTTAGTGCAGTCTTCAATTTCTTCGACCAATGACTGTTCAGTTAAAAAAAACAACATGTAACCTTGAAAAATTCTCTTTATTGAAACAGCTGACATGAATCGTACATTACTGAACTCATTTCAGTCTCTCTCTGTATAACTGCTGATCTTTGCACAACCACTTAGTGGCTAGGTCACTCTTTCAAAAAGGAGCCCAGAGTTTTAAGCCGCGTTCTGTTTTAAGAAGTTGGATGCCCAAACTTTGAGCAACTTTGGTTGCTCAAAGCCCCATCCAACCTGACCTTGAACAGTTCCCGGGATGAGGCATCCACAATTTCTCTGGGCAACCTGTTCCAGTGTCTCACCACCCTTATCATAAATAATGTCTTCCTTATGTCCAATCTAAACCTATCCTTTTTTAGTTTAAAACCATTATCTCTTGTTCTATCACTACAGGCCTGGGTAAAAATGATAGAAAATGTGACCCTGAAGCCTTCTCCTAGCCGGAAAAAAAAAAAAAAAAAAAAAGAATATTTTCTTATCTTCTTAAGTTATTTTTCTTAAGTTTTGCCTTTTGTATCCAATGCTTCTCTAGTGTATAACAAAGACAGCAAGTGATGACAAAGACCAATAGAACTGGAATACCAGGTCTATCCTGCAGTGCTGTCTTCATTCAGAACAGTCTGCAGTCATGATTATTCTCTCCGTTTAATGTAGTGAGTTTGACTTAGATTATAGATCAATAGCAAATAGTTTGATTCAGATCACACTTCAATACAGAAAACTTTACTGTATTTGTGATGATTATATATTTCAGATATTACTATACATGTATTGTACTTTGACTATGGTGCTATCTTGTTTCTCATATATATACAGACAAATTACATTGCTTATACCAACACATTCGCTTTTCTTCCTAATCTCCTTATAATGTTTGTTATTATTATTACTATTATTATCTTTACTTATTATAGTTTTCTTCGTTGTTATTAATCATAATAATTTGTTCTGGTGTTACCATAATGCCTAGAAATCTAAGTTATATGGTAAGACCCTAGTTGTGTCTGTGCTGAATAACACAGGAAAAAAGAAGTATAAGTTTATAACCCAAAGGACTTGGAAGTTACTGCAAAAGCAGTGACTGAGGTGCCAATTTAAATGCTTTAAGGTATCTAAAAACTCTACACAGAATTGGAAATAGGGCATGATTCTATGAAAATCCAAATCATTCTGTATCAGCAGTGAGGACCAGCCCAGCCCTATGACATTGAAAATGGCATTAGACACATACTGCTGGATCACTGCCTATGCAAAACAACTGTATGTGTCCTATACAGTGTCTCTGCATTGAAGTACT